>NC_089581.1:73963649-74683649 GCF_019320115.1 Miscanthus floridulus
TCTTAGCCGCAACATCTCTCAGTGCTTTAGTAGTAGTAAAACTAACTGTCATATCCCCTCCTTTGTTTTGGCCAGTTTGAGTCTAATTCGCAGCACTATTTCTAGTTGTGCGACCATTACTTGTACCTACCGCTGTTGTAGCTTCGAGTTGTGTTTGTGGTGGGATGCTATCTTGGTTTTCCTGCAAATCAATAGATGGAGGGAAAATTGTAACACATTGGGTGTTTAAATACTAAAATATGCCATGTCATCATATGCATAGCACATCATTCATGTGTTAGTGAAAATTTTGATATGCATACACTAAAACAAGTTTACCTTTATGTGGTATGTGTTGAATTGTATTGTTTGAATCAAGTTCAAAATTTTGTTTGGATTTGAATTTTCAAGAAAAACCCTGATTTTCAGTATTTAAATCCTACCCTAAAAACTCATTTCAAAATCTGAGCATATTTTGGGGTTGAGCCTAAAAGCAAAAGTGTAGAGCTTGTCAAGTTATACAAAGTTTGTTTTTGGAGTTTTCAAAGTTGTTATGAAAAATTTGAAGTAATTTGAAAAGGCGAAATTCTTTAAATGTCCCCTATTTGAATTCAAAATTGCATTTCAAAATGTAGACCGAATTAGGGGGTGGTTATAAAAGAAAAGTTGTAGAACTTTGAATTTTGAGCAACTTTTATTTTTGGAGATTTTTGAGTTGTTATACAAATTTGGGAGTAATTTGGAAATTTAGATGAATGGCAATTCTGTAAATATGGTGAACAGTGCTCGCCACTTAAGCCACACCGCCGGCGTCCTTCTCCTGGCTTCCAGTCGTGCATGTGGCCGCCCTCGGCTTCACGCTGGCATGAGCAGGCCACTACGTGTCGCTTCCTTGCGCTTTTGCCGCCCTATAAAGCCCTGGAGCCGTCACCGTTCGTCTCCTTTCGATTCCTCTACTTTTCCCGTCGCCACCGCTCAACTCCGGTGAGCCCGCGCCGTCGCTGTAGTGCCTCCGCCATCATAGCTAAGCCATTCCCAGCTCCGTCTCCTCCTTGCGAACCCAGCCAACCAACTTTGGTCACCTGATTCCACCGGGAACCCGTTGTGCGCACCTTTCTTCCTCGCGGCCGGCAACCTCACCGTCGCAAGCACATCGCCGTGGCCAGTGCGCTATGGTCTGCCTCTGACCTTGCAAAGCCTTGTTTCAGCTTCGTCTCGATGCCATGGTGCTTAATACCTTGTTTCTTGATCGTTTTGTCCACTGCAGTCGCCGAAACACCGCCACCGATGATGTTTTGCTCCGCCGTGTTTGCTCAGACCGTCGAACCACCTTGTTGTTGCTCCTTCGGCTCGGTCTTTGACTCCAACATGATCGGGGTGAGCTCCTGGTTCTTCCCAAGTCGTTTGTTTGACCATTACCAGTCTCCTATCGCTGGTGTAGCGCTACTGTGCAGTCATGGCCGCCATGGCTGGCGTAGTGCTTGGTCTAGTTCGTAATTGATCTCACTAGTGCCACAAATCGATGCGCCATGTTGTTGTGATCGTGTTGGTGACTTCGCTGTCGCCAGTGACCTCACCGGTGGTGAGTTATTGCTGGTCAGCGCGTCGTTGCCGTGGTCAGCGCCGAAGGTTGAAGATGACATGTGGGGTCGGATGTCAGTGACTCAGCGTTCAAAATGGATTTTTCTATTTTGCAGATTTGAATGAATAGTGATAGTTTTTGTTATTTTTGTGTAGAATTATTTAGAGTTCCAAAAATTATGAAAATTTTTGTGTGACCTCTCTGTGATTTTATTATTTAAGAAAAATATGAAATGTTGTTTTTCAGTATTTTTGAATATGATAAAAAATTTGCTCAATTAATTACTAAATGAGTTTCTATGATTTTTCTAGGCTTAATTAATTATCCAAAAATTATGAAAATTGTTTTGCCACTTAGTTATCATGTGATGAACATTTATAAAAATTTTGAGGTCAATTAGAATAAGTTGATTTATTTCATAATTTTTAATTAAATAATTAATTCATAAAAAGCAAATAGTAACCTTTAATGATTTAGGTTTTGTTTGAAATTTTGGATTGAGTGATGACCTTGGATCATTAGTTGGTAATGATTCTTGGCAATTGATGTATGTGTTACGAAAAAGATTTAGTTAGTTTGACTTGCAACTATACCGCGAAGGAAAGTTGTATTCAAGTTGTTAATTTTGCATCCATTATCAAGTATCATATTTCGTATCCCGCATCATGTTAAACATGGCATTGTTACTATGTGTAGTGAACGAAGGTGAACACGTGGTAGTTAATCAAGTTGTGGAGGAGGTTAATCCATCTATTGAGGTCGGACCTGATAATTGTGGAACGTCGCAGGAACCTAACTTTTCCATCAACGAAGGCAAGCCCCGGATGCATTTAAACCTACCTTGTGTTTTACAAGTTTTTATCGCTTTTGCTTTTCAATACTGCATTAAGTGATTAGGAGTTGAGTGGAAACCTAATTGGTGCATTACCAACCTTGTTTTCCATATCTACCTTGGTACCAGTTTTAATTCGTAAATGCCTAGTTATGCTTAGACATGCTTAGACAGATAAAAGTCGGGTGATTACCTATCACCCGCAAGTTTTAAATGGATCTTTGGTTATGTTTGGTTACTTCTGTTATCATGAAATATGAGCATGTGGAGTAATAAATCTAGACCGGGAGGACTCGGTGTGTGAGAGCCACAAGACATGGAGGTCTTGTGAGCGGCTTCTTTCCGCCTGTGTCGATTAAGGTCTGTCCGTTGTTGAATTGCATGAGGTGAGACTTTGTAGTACTAACCACATACTCTAGTAAGCCTTAACTCAGCTATTCTATTATGAGAATGGCTACTCGCGCACTGGGAGTGGAGAGATGGCGAGAGTAGCGTGTACCCACGTGGCCATGGGCTAGAATGGTGGAGTACTGTATTCTCGGGTGGCGCGGACCCGTTCTTGTTTTAGAAGATCTAAGGGTAGGTTGATATATGTAAGTCGGGGACCTGCATATGTCGTGTGGTCTAGAATCCCCAGCTGGGTTTATAATCAGTTCGAATCGTCGTTGCTCCTCGATTATGGAGACTCAACTCACTGTTCATCATCGTAGTTTAATAACTGAAACTTGAGTAAGGTTTGAGAAAGAGTTTGATATGAAGTTCATGATCTCATTATGGATCATGGCAGATTCATATGTGGTTCTTATAAAATTTATATGTTGAAGTAAAGAATTTTGTTAAAGAGCTTTTACACAAAAGAACTTTGATTATTGCTAAAGCCATACCTTGAATCCCTGAGCCTGCATTCCTGAGTCTTCTCAGTTTTTATTCCAGTTAAGTCTTGTTGAGTACTTTTGTACTCAGGGTTCGTTGACCCTTGTTGCAGGTGAGCCTCATGAGCAGGTCTATTTTGGACCTTGCTGCATGACTGTTGTTCATGTCGATGACGATAAGTGAATGTGTGATCCTTGGGCAGGATGCTTATTTTGTGTGTTTGTATTATGATACTAATGCCACTCCACTACTACTATGGTTTGTAATAATTATCGAACTTAGTTTGTAAGGTTTGAAACAACTGGTTTGTAAACTATGTTATCGTAAGACTTCTGCTATTTTACTCTGATGTTAATATTTGAATAAATGTTGTAATACTGCAATAACTCTGTAATATGATCCTGCTTGAAAATTGTGGATGATTTGGGGTTATCCGAGGACAGCCAACAGACTTCTTAAGTTACCAGGAACATATGCATAGTCGTCAAAGGTCATTGGATAGTGACAAGCGCATGTGGGTCCTATAACTTAGGAGGTTCTACCACAGAAAGGCATCAGAGACATCGTTACAAAGTCTTTGTTGTATTGTTTTACAAAAACTTCAAAATGATTTGGGACAAATAAATATAACTTGTTAATTTGATCCAAATTGCTTCTGGCTTATCTTTTTTCATTCTCACCATTCCTTAATTGATTAAAAAGGCTTTGTGTGGTGGAGTAGTAATCTTATTATGCCCTATATAAAAATAACTATGGTTATGTACCTTATAAGATTTGATGTTTTTGTTCATAAGAACGATTCATGCATCATGATTAATTCACTTGTTACTTCCTTCACCCTGAGTCTGGGTTGGGTAGTGAGTCTGGGCTGAGTTATGTAATCCATCCTGGCTGCTCTTTAGATTTTGATCAGATTGTCTTAATTGGATTAATCTTGCTTCCTACAGTATGGCTCGCACCAAGGTAACACCCCGTAAGTCCATTGGACCTAAAGGAGTGCCTCGTCACTAGCTTGCCCCTAGAAATGACAGTGCTTGCAGTAGCAGCTCTAGGCCTGATCCCCAGGCAGTGATACAGAGGCCTTCAATAGAGTTAGCACATGCTACTAGGGATAGGGCTTTGGATGCCATCTGGGTGGGCAAGTTAAAGGATCAATTGAAGTGTCGCACCACCGCTCATAAGAACTACGAGCATATGTTAGTTCATATGGTGGAAGGGAGAAATGAGGCTTGGCATAGGGAAGATGTAGCTAGAGCTAGAGCACATGAGCTAGAATTTTATGTAGAAGATTTAGAAGAACATAATACTACTTTGCATGAAGAAGTCCATAGGCTGAGCAACCTCCTAGATCCAAATCATGAACCTTAAGCTGATGCAATGGACCCTAGTGTCGTCATTGCTGATGATGATGAACTTGAAGATGAAGAAGAAGAAGATCCAAAATAATTAGTGATGGTTGATGAAAGTGATAATGAAGGCAGAAATGTTTCTAGAATGGATACCGATCACGAGGTTTGATGTGGTCGACGAGAAGAGTAGAGTTGTAAAATAGGAGATCTAGTTAAGTTAAGAAGTCTTGTTTAGGTGCGGGCTTGTGCTTAAATAAGTAAACCCAATGTAATGTGTTTGTAGTAAGCTCTTTTAATATCTCAATAAGAGCTTGTGAGTAAAGTTTGGTTTGTTATGAACAGATGCCTCGTACTCGTGCTTCGGATATTCCTTGTTCTTCGCATGATGAGGGTGGTGTTTCTGATCCACCACCAGTTCCGCCAACTTTAGCTGATGCTATAGCAGCACTGGTCCATGTGACCGTAGAAAATGCTCGATTGCTTCGAGAGATCGCTCAGAGTAATCAGAATATGGTGCAAGGAAACTGTGGCCACAATCATAACAGGCAGGAGGCTATGTATGTTGATTTTACAGATACAAGACCACCAGTGTTCACCAAGGCCGATGAACCACTGGAGGCTGATGATTGGCTTCGGACCATGGAGCAAAAATTTGATCTTATACCATGCACGGAGATGCAGAAACCTATGTTTGCTGCCTAGTAACTTAGAGGTGCAGCAGGTGCCTGGTGGGCAAAGCTAGTGGCTATGCAACCAGCTGGCATTCCAATAACTTGGGCTGAGTTCCGTACTGCCTTCAGAGCTCATTATATTCCAGAAGGAGTGATGGCCATGAAGCTGGATGAGTTCCTTGCTTTGAAGCAAGGGGATCAAACGGTTATGCAATATGTGGGTAGATTCAATCACCTGTCATAGTATGCATCTGAACATGTCAATATAGATGCCAAGAAAAAGAAATGGTTCATGAGAGGACTGAATACCAAATTACAGACAATGATGACTGCATGTACCAATGTTACTTATCATGAGGCAGTAAATATTGCAATTGCTTCTGAGGAAAAGTATCGGTAGCATAAGGAGATCAAGAAAAAGAAGAGTGTGCCATCTAGATCTTTTGGTGGAAATCAAAAGAGGCAAAAGATAATCTATCATCCAATCAACCATTATCGTCCTCCTTATCGTCCACCATAGTTCCAAGCTGAGCAACAGTCAAATGTCCGTCCTGATATAACTTACCCGAATTCACAACAGACAAATGCTCCTGGTGGCAATGCTCCAACAACGTCCCAGGGTCACAATTATCCATGTTGTAATTGTGGAAGGTCCGGTCATTTCTCTAGGGAATGTCCGTATCCCAAGCAGTCTAATCAAAATTATCAGAAGGCCCCTGTCAATCAACAACAGGCTCCAGCACATAACAAGAACCACAATCAGAATGCTCAGAAGGGCAAAGATGAAAGGAAGACAGGATGGGTGTTCTATATTCAAGCTAGGGAAATTCTAGAAGGGGAGCCAGTGATGATGGGTATGTTTCCTGTCGCCGATCACCCTGCTATTATGCTTTTTGATTCTGGTGCATCTCATTCATTCATCAATAGAACCTTTATCGTAAAGCATGAAATTCCAATTGGGGAAACAAAGGAAAAAATTTTATACAGTCACTCGGGGGACATCTGTGTACTAAGGAAATGGTATACCAGGTACCCATAAACCTGGGTGGTCATATTTTTCCCACTACCATGATTATTCTCAAGGATCAAGATATAGATGTGATCTTGGGAATGAATTGGATGTATTAGCATAAGGCTATTATAGATGCTTTGAATAGGACATTAAGGGTGAGTTTGCCTGATAGTAATTCTCAGCTTCTTCTCGAACTTCCAACCTTAAGGAGATCAGTGGACAGAGTTTGTGCAACTTTTGTCAAGGAGATTAGGGATATCCCGGTAGTTTGTGAATTCCCTGATGTTTTTCCTGAGGATTTACCTGGTCTACCACCAGATAGGGATGTTCAGTTTAACATAGAGTTAAAGCTTGGAATAGCTCCGATCTCTCGGAGAGCTTATAGGATGCCTCCCAAGGAATTAGCCGAGTTGAAGACTCAGTTGCAAGAGTTGATTGAGAAAGGATTTATTCAACCTAGTTCATCACCTTGGGGATGCCCTGCAATTTTTGTGAAAAAGAAAGATGAGACCCTGAGGTTATGTGTTTACTATCGTCCGTTGAATGAAGTGACCATTAAGAATAAGTATCCCTTACCTCGGATAGACTTGCTTTTTGATCAACTGGCCGGAGCCAAAGTTTTCTCCAAGATTGATTTAAGGTCAGGCTATCACCAAATCAAGATTAAGCCAGAAGATATTCCCAAAACGACATTTACCATGAGATATGTATTATATGAATACTTGGTAATGTCTTTTGGTTTGACAAATGCCCCAGCTCATTTCATGTATCTGATGAATTTAGTGTTCATGCCTGAGCTAGACAAGTTTGTGGTGGTGTTTATTGACAACATCCTAGTTTATTCCAAGAACAAGAATGAACACGTGGAACATCTCAGAATTGTCCTGACCGCTTAAGAGAACATCAATTATATGTCAAATTCAGTAAGTGTGACTTATGGCTTAAGGAAGTATAGTTTCTTGGACATGTCTTGTCAGTTGAAGGAGTTGTTGATCCAAGCAAAGTTAAGGATGTGCTTGATTGGAAACCGCCAACCACTGTTCATTAGGTTCGAAGTTTTCTGGGAATGTCGGGGTATTACTGTCGTTTTATTCTAGATTTCTCTAGAGAATCCAAGTCCATCACTAGGTTGTTGAAGAACCAAGCCAAGTTTGTCTGGTCATCTGAGTGTGAAGAAGCTTTCCAGACTTTGAAGAGATTGTTAACCACTACACCAGTATTAGCACAACCAGATATCGAGAAGTCATTTGACGTTTGTTGTGATGCTTCTGGTTTTGGTATTGGATGTGTATTGATGCAAGAAGGCCGAGTCATTGCCTATGCTTCCAGACAACTTAAGCAACATGAAGAGCACTATCCCACTCATGATTTAGAGTTAGCAGCAGTTGTCCATGCTCTGAAGATTTGGCAGCATTACCTGCTTGGTAATACATGCCATATTTATACAGATCATAAGAGTTTAAAGTATATCTTTACTCAATCAGATTTGAACATGCGACAAAGAAGATGGTTAGAATTGATTAAAGATTATGACTTGGAAGTACATTACCATCCTGGTAAAGCAAATGTAGTTGCAGATGCCCTCAGTCGAAAGAGCCATTGCAATTGTCTGACAGTAAGAACAATGGGTTTGACTTTATGCCAAGAGATGGAAAAGTTGAGTATAGAGGTAATTCAACAAGGTAGTTTGACCAATATAACTGTTAAAGCCACTATTTGAGATCAGATTATTGCTGCTCAGAAAGAAAATAAGGGTATAGCCCATATCAAAGAAAGAATCAAGAATGGGAAAGTAGAATGCTTCAAAGTAGATGATGAAGGTGTATTATGGTTCAAGAATCGCTTAGTGGTACCAAAGGTTCCTGAGCTGCGATAGTCAATTCTTGAAGAGGCACATGCTACTAGGTTATCTATTCATCCAGGAAGTAATAAGATGTACGATGACTCGAAACAGAGGTTTTGGTGGACCAAAATGAAGATAGAAATTGCCTGGTATATAGCCAAGTGTGATACTTGTCAAAAGGTGAAAGCTATACATTTGAGGTCTGCTGGAGAGTTACAGCCATTACCTATTCTAGCTTGGAAGTGGGAGGATATTAGTATGGACTTTATTGTTGGTCTACCCAAGACATCAAAAGGTTTTGACTCAATATGGGTCATTGTAGATCGACTAACTAAGTCAGCACATTTTCTTCCAGTCAAGAGTATATATCCTACTATCTAGTATGCCAAGATGTATCTAGCAAGAATCATGAGTCTACATGGAGTACCAAAGACCATTGTGTCAGATAGGGGTACACAGTTTGTCTCTAGCTTTTGGAAACAACTGCATTCTTCATTGGGTACAAAACTACTGTATAGTATAGCTTATCACCCACAAACCGATGGTTAGACTGAAAGGGTCAATCAAGTACTTGAAGATATGTTAAGATGTTGTGTTCTTAACTATTCCAATAAGTGGGATGAATGTTTGCCTTTGGCTGAATTCTCATACAACAATAGTTATCAGGAGAGCATTAGAATGGCTCCATTTGAAGCACTCTAGGGTCGTAGATGCAGAACATCACTGAGTTGGTCTGAGCCCGAAGAAAGAAGGTTCTTTGGAGTTGACCTTGTGAAAGAAACAGAAGACAAAGTTAGGCAAATACAAAGTAATTTGAAGATAGCTCAGTCCCAACAAAAGAGTTATGCAGATAAACGATGTAGACCATTGGTGTTTAACAAGGGAGATTTTGTATATCTGAAGGTATCACTAATGAAGGGAGTTACCTGTTTTGGTGTTAAAGGCAAGTTGGCACCTCAATATATTGGGCCATTTCAAATTTAAGAGAGGTATGGAAAAGTGGCATATCGCTTGAAGTTACCAGAACATCTTTTAGCTGTACATGATGTGTTCCATGTTTCTCAATTGAAGAAGTGTCTCCGAGTGCCTGAGCAGAATGTTGAGGTTGAAGGAGTGGAACTTGAACCAGATTTAACCTATTCCGAATATCCTATCAGAGTTCTGGATCAGAAAGATCGTGTCACATGAAGGAGAACAATCAAGTTCTACAAGATACAATGGAATCAACATTCCAAAGAAGAAGCTACTTGGGAATCCGAAGATTACTTGCTAGAAAAAATTTAGAGTTTCTTGCGTCAATATAGAGTAATGTTAGTTGAAGCTCGGTTGTTACAAATTGTGTTTTGTAAAGGGACCTCAGCTGTTTTATGGATAGGTTTTGGATGTTTTTGGACTGACATGTTTCCTTTTCCATTACTTACCCTATGGCTTTGAATCTCGGGACGAGATTTCTTTTAGGGGGAAGGATTGTAACACCTCGGGTGTTTAAATACTAAAATATGCCATGTCATCATATGCATAGCACATTATTCATGTGTTAGTGAAAATTTTGATATGCATACACTAAAAGAAGTTTACCTTTATGTGGTATGTGTTGAATTGTATTGTTTGAATCAAGTTCAAAATTTTGTTTGGATTTGAATTTTCAAGAAAACCCCTGATTTTCAGTATTTAAATCCTACCCTGAAAACTCATTTCAAAATCCAAGCATATTTTGGGGTTGAGCCTAAAAGCAAAAGTGTAGAGCTTGTCAAGTTATACAAAGTTTGTTTTTGGAGTTTTCAAAGTTGTGATGAAAAATTTGAAGTAATTTGAAAAGGCAAAATTCTTTAAATGTCCCCTATTTGAATTCAAATTTGCATTTCAAGATGTAGACCGAATTAGGGGGTGGTTGTAAAATCAAAGTTGTAGAACTTTGAATTTTGAGCAACTTTTATTTTTGGAGATTTTTGAGTTGTTATACAAATTTAGGAGTAATTTGGAAATTTAGACGAATGACAATTCTGTAAATATGGTGAACAGTGCTCGCCGCTTAAGCCACACCGCCGGCGTCCTTCTCTTGGCTTCCAGTCACGCCTGTGGCCGCCCTCGGCTTCGCACTGGCACGAGCAGGCCACTGTGTGTCGCCTCCTTGCGCTTTTGCCGCCCTATAAAGCCCTGGAGCCGTTGCCGTTCGTCTCCTTTCTATTCCTCTGCTTTTCCCGTCGCCACCGCTCAACTCCGCGCGAGCCCACGCCGTCGCTTTAGTGCCTCCACCATTGCAGTTAAGCCAGTCCCAGCTCCGTCTCCTCCTTGTGAACCTAGCCAACCAACTTTGGTCGCCTGATTCCACCGAGAACCCGCTGTGCGCACCTTTCTTCCTCGCGGTTGGCAACCTCACCGTCGCAAGCGCGTCGCCGTGGCCAGCGCGCTATGGTCTGCCTCTGACCTTGCAAAGCCTTGTTTCAGCTTTGTCTCGATGCCGTGGTGCTTAATACCTTGTTGCTTGATCGTTTTGTCCACTGCAGTCGGCGGAACACCGCCACCGACGATGTTTTGCTCCGTCGTGTTTGCTCAGACCGTCGAACCACCTTGTTGTTGATCCTTCGGCTCGGTCTTTGACTCCAACGTGATCCGGGTGAGCTCCTGGTTCTTCTCGAGTCGTTTGTTTCACCATTACCGGTCTCCTATCGCCGGTGTAGCTCTACCGTGCAGTCGTGGCCGCCATGGCCAGCGTAGTGCTTGGTCCAGTTCGTAATTGATCTCGCTAGTGCCACAAATCGATGCGCCATGTTGTTGTGATCGTGTTGGTGACTTCGCTGTCGCCAGTGACCTCACCGATGGTGAGTTATCGCTGGTCAGCCCATCATTGCCATGGTCAGCGCCGAAGGTTGAAGATGACATGTGGGGTCGGATGTCAGTGACTGAGCGTTCAAAATGGATTTTTCTATTTTGCAGATTTGAATAAATAGTGATAGTTTTTGTTATTTTTGTGTAGAATTATTTAGAGTTCCAAAAATTATGAAAATTTTTGTGTGACCTCTCTGTGATGTATATTATTTAAGAAAAATAAGAAATGTTGTTTTTCAGTATTTTTGAATCTGATAAAAAAAATTGCTCAATTAATTACTAAATGAGTTTCCATGATTTTTCTAGGCTTAATTAATTATCCAAAAATTATGAAAATTGTTTTGCCACTTAGTTATCATGTGATGAACATTTAAAAAAATTTTGAGCTAATTAGGATAAGTTGATTTATTTCATAATTTTTAATTAAATAATTAATTCATAAAAGCAAATAGTAACCTTTAATGATTTAGGTTTTGTTTGAAATTTTGGATTGAGTGATGACCTTGGATCATTAGTTGGCAATGATTCTTGGCAATTGATGTATGTGTTACGAAAAAGATTTAGTTAGTTTGACTTGCAACTGTACCGCGAGGGAAAGTTGTATTCGAGTTGTTAATTTTGCATCCATCATCAAGTATCATATTTCGTATCCCGCATCATGTTAAACATGGCATTGTTACTACATGTAGTGAACGAAGGTGAACACGTGGTAGTTAATCAAGTTGCGGAGGAGGTTAATCCATCTGTTGAGGTCAGACCTGATAATTGTGGAACGTCGCAGGAACCTAACTTTTCCGTCAACGAAGGCAAGCCCCGGATGCATTTAAACCTACCTTGTGTTTTACAAGTTTTTATCGCTTTTGCTTTTCAATGCTACATTAAGTGATTAGGAGTTGAGTGGAAACCTAATTGG
The DNA here is from genome assembly GCF_019320115.1 of Miscanthus floridulus. Classification (NCBI taxonomy): domain Eukaryota; kingdom Viridiplantae; phylum Streptophyta; class Magnoliopsida; order Poales; family Poaceae; genus Miscanthus; species Miscanthus floridulus. The sequence continues at coordinate 73,975,533 of NC_089581.1, forward strand.
TGCATTACCAACCTTGTTTTTCCATATCTACCTTGTTACCAGTTTTAATTCGTAAATGCCTAGTTATGCTTAGTTATGCTTAGACAGATAAAAGTCGGGTGATTACCTGTCACCCGTGAGTTTTAAACGAATCTTTGGTTATGTTTGGTTACTTATGTTATCATGAAATATGAGCATGTGGAGTAATAAATCTAGACCGGGTGGACTCGGTGTGTGAGAGCCACAAGACATGGAGGTCTTGTGAGCGGCTTCTTTCCGCCTGTGTCGATTAAGGTCCGTCCGTTGTTAAATTGCATGAGGTGAGACATTGTAGTACTAACCACATACTCTGGTAAGCCTTAACTTGGCTATTCTATTACGAGAATGGCTACTCGCGCACTGGGAGTGGAGAGATGGTGAGAGTAGCGTGTACCCACGTGGCCATGGGCTGGAATGGTGGAGTACTGTATTCTCGGGTGGCGCAGACCCGTTCTTGTTTTAGAAGATCTAAGGGTAGGTTGATATATGTAAGTCAGGGACCTGCATATGTCATGTGGTCTGGAATCCCCAGTTGGGTTTATAATCGGTTCGAATCGTTGTTGCTCGTCGATTATGGAGACTCAACTCACTGTTCATCATCGTAGTTTAATAACTGAAACTTGAGTAAGGTTTGAGAAAGAGTTTGATATGAAGTTCATGATCTCATTATGGATCATGGTAGATTCATATGTGGTTCTTATAAAATTTATATGTTGAAGTAAAGAATTTGTTAAAGAGCTTTTACGCAAAAGAACTTTGATTATTGCTAAAGCCATACCTTGAATCCCTAAGCCTGCATTCCTGAGTCTTCTCAGTTTTTATTCCGGTTAAGTCTTGTTGAGTACTTTTGTACTCAGGGTTCGTTGACCCTTGTTGCAGGTGAGCCTCATGAGCAGATCTATTTTGGACCTTGCTGCATGACTGTTGTTCATGTCAATGATGATAAGTGAATGTGTGATCCTTGGGCAGGATGCTTATTTTGTGTGTTTGTATTATGATACTAATGCCACTCCACTACTACTATGGTTTGTAATAATTATCGAACTTAGTTTGTAAGGTTTGAAACAACTGGTTTGTAAACTAAGTTATCAGTAAGACTTCCTGCTATTTTACTCTGATGTTAATATTTGAATAAATGTTGTAATACTGCAATGACTCTGTAATGTGATCCTGCTCAGAAATTGTGGATGATTCAGGGTTCCCCGAGGACACCCGACAGACTTCTTAAGTTACCAGGAACATATGCATAGTCGTCAAAGGTCATTAGATAGTGACAAGCGCATGTGGGTCCTATAACTTAGGAGGTTCTGCCACAAAAATTATGCCTCATACTAAGGACTATCACATGACAACATTAAACACTCTTCAGTTCTCAAACTACATGCTAATGTGATTTTCTTCACTTTCTGTATTTACATTTTCTTCATCCATGTTTGTTGTAGCAGCAACCTCTACATTTTGTCCCCCATCTTTGTTAGCCTACATTTCAATTTTGGTCAGAAAAATCATGAGTGGAGTTTGAAACTACGAAAATGATGCATGGTTTGTAGCCGACCCTATTACCTGGTTTATTGATGCTTGTACATGTGTTGCTTGCATCATTGCCATAAACTCTTGCCTAAGAGCTTCTCTATCGGCCTCCCTTACCTTCATCATTTGTTCCATTTGACACCTATGTTCTTCCCTTTCGGCTTCCCTTTCAGCCTCTTGAGATTCTAATCTCTCTTGTAGCTTTGAAAATGCTTTGGCTAGTGCCTAATTCCTAATGCACTTGGTACTGGTAATCCTCAGACAGTAGTTGCCTTCTAGTTGGGTATTTTGCCAAGTATCCATTAGCATAGATCTTGGTTGAATTGTAGTTTCTTGTTTCCTAGTAGGCTGACTGGAAAATCTAATTTTGCTCCATGTCTGAGATGATGAGTGCTTCTCCATCTGTTTCCCTCTCTGAAATTTTGCTGCATGCATTATCCTAACAAAGGAGGACAATTGAAGTAGTTAATTGAAAATTATTTTGTAGGCGGTCACTTTGCATTAGTTAATAAGGTTTGTACAAACTGTTATATACTCACATAGACATCCCTAGATTCTTGGCTTGTCCATTGCCCATTCTTACTATGCGTGATCATGAAAAGCTCCAAATCATTTGGCTCATCACCAGTTATTGGGTCCCTCTAATTAGGCAAGAATGTAACAAATTAGCGAATATTTCAAAAGGTAAGGAAGCATGGTCATGTGCTTCTGAAGTTATTACCTTCTCAAAGCCACACTGAGAAAAAGTCTTTGATCCTTCCCGATGGTGTACCTTTACATTCTACCGATTCCTAGAATTCTTACAACTAACCCTCTGCACAAGGAGTTGATTATAAAAAAATACTGCAATGTACCGAAACATAGCCTTTCTTTCATCAAGTGCAAATGGCAAGAATAAAGTAAAGGTCATCAAACCTGAAAACTTGTCTTGCCAAAATACAAAACCAGATAGTGCCATTCAACAATGTCCAACTCTTCTAGCTTATGTCTCATTCTCTCCTCAACGGTGGTGTACGCCCAATACGTAGCACTTAATGTTGCTCGCCATCCTTTGTAACGCTCATTAGCGATGGTCCATATTTTTTTCCTATTTTCTTCGTTATTCTCAATGTCCCACTTATGCTGTTCAACATATAAAACATAAATTCTAGGTCACTTCTTAACTAATTTGGTAACAAAACTGTGTATGCTAGCAAAAACAAATTAGAAACTTACCATCATATCAGATACTATTGAATATTTGACATCTTGGTGGATATCCTTCCATGTTCTCACCCCAATGAGTGGTGCTTTTTTCCTTGTGTACACTACTATTTCATCAGTAAATGTGTGTGCGTTCTCACCTACAGCTCCTCCACATGTAGAGAATTGGACTTTAAGCTTCTGACTGCCCTGCTTGGATCTCTTGTGGCTAGCTGCCAATCCTTTCACAGTACCTCGTGCCTTCCTCTTTTGGGAGTCTTGTCCATCAAAACAATATACAGTGCAAGAGATTAAACAAAATCATTTACATAGGGAAAACTGAACTAAACATCAAAATAAAATCACAATAAGCATCACTTACTATCTCCCTATGTTTTCTCACGCCAAGCATGTGATGGCTGGTTCAGAGGTGGTGTTGGATTGCTATCTTGACTTGAATTTAGTAAAGCAATCTGATTTGTAGGGTTGTCATATGCACCTACAGACAATAGGTCACAAGTGTAAACTATAAATGTATTGCGAAGCACTAATAATAAGTTGGTTGACATTTTGGGAAAAGAAGGTATATATTACTAATTTGATCTAGTTGTCCTTGCACCCTTAACCATTCTTTGTAAGTCTTGACTGTGTCATCCCTATATATATCTTCAAAATATGCAAAAGCCATGCTGCTATTAGTGATCTGGCCATTGCAATATAATATAATATAACAATTCATAATAGGGCAGCAACATAACTTACCCATGCCTTGGCCCTAGTCTATGCATATTTTTAAGCCACACCTTGTAATCATCAAGTGACTCATCTATAGGAATGTTCACTATTTGATGCCACAGCTCTTGGCAATTTAATGGGTGTTATGTCCATAGTTCGCTCTGTTATTTGATCCCTTGACAATACTAATCTGACCTCCCTCTCCTCTGCATTACTTGATATCATTGGCATTTGCATCGACATCATATTCGATCTCATTTAGTGTTGCTACAGAGTTACCACTTCCCCTCTTGTAGTACAAGTAGTCCCTGGTACCATACCCCAAATTTGATTTCATTGTTATTAAGTTACCAAACGTGAGGTCATTCCCTAGCTATTGTATACTGAGCAAATTGTTGTCCCCCCTGGTGCCCCCTTGCAAGTGAAAGAAACAGTCCATGTTTGTTCTGAAGCTAGTCATAGAATGTAATGAGAAACATGAGCACACCCTAAACAATATTTAAAGAAGGAACAACTTGAGAATGGCAAACAATAATGTGTCCTTCATATTATTGAAGCATCTCACTACCGTTTATTGAAGGATCTCACTATTATTGAAGTAATTTGTTGAATTGTAAATCATTGCAGTAGCATCCAGACAGACATTGTGTCGTTACCTATCGTCGTCCTGAGTGGAACGCTAGAGGTTTTCTTATGATTGGCTACCAACACCTCCATCTTCATCGGCAAGAGGTGTCGCCGTCCTAGACGAAGGTGTTTGAAAAAGCGACATTGTCGCCCTGGGTCTATACAATGAAGCAGGTGTTGGCGTGTTGAACGCAGGTGACGTCGATTGAGTCTCCATTGATGCAATCTATAGTCCAGCTACATTGGACAAGTTAACTACATAGACACACAGGTACATGCATTACTCTTTTGTAAGTGAAAAGTGAATAGATCAATGGCTTTAGGGTTGCCATAACTCTGACGAAGAGGAAGTCCAGGAGTCCTTGAGGTTTGAGCATCGGTGGTGGGGAGGCACGTCGCGGCGGCCTCCGGGTGCGGCCTGTCCTACACCGGCGCCCCTCCAATGATGATGCGAGGGCAAAGACAAGCGGTGGCGGCGGGTGCAGATCGGGACCCAAGTTAGAGGAGGGAAAGGAAAGAATTGGAGGAGATGGGGAGGATAATGAGGAAGTGGGGAGGTTAAGATTCGTTTTGTTCGCATATTGGGCGGGGTATTAGGCGGTAAATGGCTGCATGCGGGCGCCAAGCCAATTTTCGGCAAAAATTAAAAAAAAAATAAGTGGGAAAAGGGTGTGCCACTAACATGAGGGACCCACTTGTCGATGCTGGGTTCATGGTGTTCATCTTTTTATTTTGATTCATTGTAAAAACGTAAAACATGTTTAGATTTTGCATTTGTTGTCCAAATCAGGTGATTCTTTTTTCCAATTTCTCGGAAAACTTTTTCCTTTCATGTGGTTTTATTTGCATTGTGTTACTCGACCCCTTGTATTAACATTTTCTCATTTGCTTTACTATTTGCGTACTCTATAATGAATAGACCTTTTTCAAATGTGTCTAAGGTACCAGGGGCTTATGAATAGGCAAGTTGGAATCTTGTTTGATCAAATGTGTATCATATAGGTGTATCATATATATGGCATATCATATAGGTGTATCATGTTCAATGTCACCTTATTTGCCTTGAGGTGATTTCATGTGGGAGCTAAGACAATGTTTCAGTGCAAATTGGTAATCGATGTCCTCAAGGACAGGATTTATCGCACAAACCATCTTTTTGCAGCGTGACATCTTTACCTAGGTTTGGGTCCATGACACCAAGATACACTTATCTTTGTATTTGTATTTGTGATAAACCAAGCTAGTGATATACACTTACCTTTGTATTTGCGATAGCATCCACTCCCTCATGCACATTGTGTTAGGACTTACGAAAATATAAATTGGAATTGTATAAACCTAAATTGGCAAAAAATTAGGACTAAAAAACTTGTAAATTAAAAATGAAGGAATATAAATTGAAAGAAAATGCAAAAAAATGTGTTGCATCCCTAAATCGAACCGAAGCCTACAAGTTCCAGAGCAGCGGACAAACCATTGAGCTATCACCTGATTGCGATAAGTTTGAAGGAATTTATTCCTTTGAGTGATTATCTATCCCTGCTTTGCACATAGGCCCTTCAACTCCCTGGTCACGCTGGTCACGTGGTTCCCATGAAGAGCCGCCGTTTTACCTGGTCCTTAGACTGGTAGCGGCCCTTCAGTTCCCAACGTAGGCGCGCTCCGTCTTCTGAGGGGTGCGAGTTATTGCACCGTTAGTTCCACCCACCGACACGCCTATATAAGCCTGGCCCAGCCGCCATTGCGCCACCGTGCGTTAAGAAAGTAAAGCACCATTCACACGCACACCTCGCCCTAGCCCTCGACCCACCGCCATAATGCCTCGCCGCTTGAAGACAACATGGGCGATGCTGAACCCGTTGTCCTCACGTCGCCCCCCGACGCCTCCGCCGATGCCGTCGTCCGAGTCAGACATAATGGAGAAAGTGCAAAGGGTGGTTCAAGATCTAGGCTTGGACTATGTAAAGATACACGCTTGTGAGAAGGATTGTGTGTTATTTTGGAAGGAAAATGCAAATCTGGATACATGTCCCAAATGTGGCGAGTCTAGGTGGAAAACGACCGACGATGGTGCTCACAAGGATGCTGCAAATGGTGATGCGGATCCAACAAACAAAAAGCGTGTCCCACGTAAAATCTTATGGTACTTTCCTCTTACTCCTCAGCTACGAAGATTATATATGATAGAGAGCACATCATCACAAATGTGATGGCATAAGGAAGAATTGGTCGATGATGGCAAAATGCGTCACCCTGCTGACTCAAAGGCATGGATGCATGTGGATAACAAGTATGGTTGGTTTGTAAAGGAAGCTCATAATATTAGGCTGGGTCTTGCTTCTGATGGCTTCAACCCCTTTGGCATGCAAAATGTTACATACACCACATGGCCTGTTATCCTCATCCCTTACAATTTGCCTCCTTGGTTGTTTGAGAAATAGCCTTATTGGATATGTTGATGTTGATTCCTGGTCCAAAATCTCCTGGAATGAATATTGATGTCTATTTGAGGCCCCTCATTGATGAGCTAAAGGATCTTTGGGAAAAGGGAATTGATACATGGGATGACAAGGTAAAGAAGAATTTTAAACTACATGCTTTTCTGCTTTGGACAATTAATGACTTTCCTACATATGCGATGCTTTCTGGTTGGAGCACAAAAGGCAAATTTGCCTGTCCACACTGCCACAAGGATAAAGATTATTTGTGGTTGAGATTTGGAAAAAAGCACTGCTACATGGGACATCATCGTTTTTTGCCGTTAGACCATCCTTGGCACATGAACAAGATGAGCTTCAACAACAAGGTGGAAACCAGGGAGGCTCTAGTACCACTGTCTGGTCAACAGGTATTGGACCAGTATGAAACTTTTGATCAAGTGATATTCAGAAAGGCGACATCAAAAAAGAGGAAGCATGACGAAGATAAAAGATGGCACAATTGGAGGAAGAAGAGTATTTTTTAGCTCCCTTACTGGTCTTCTTTGCTCATAAGGCATAATTTGGACGTGATGCACATTGAGAAAAACATATGCGAGAGCATATTGGGTAATTTGCTTGAAATTGAAGGTAAATGTAAGGACAACGAGAAGACTCAACTTGACATGGAACAGCTAGGGATAAGGCAAGATCAGCACCCTGTCATTGACAATGATAATTATACCTTGTCACCAGCCTTGTACTTTTAGAAAAGGCTGACAAGAAAAGTTTATGCCAATTTCTACATGGAGCGAAGATGCCTGATGGGTTTAGCTCCAATATAAGGAGATGTGTTGACGCAAATGCATGTAAGGTGTCTGGACTAAAAACACATGACTACCATATTATTCTACAGAAATTGTTACCCTTAGTTGTTAGAAAGATTTTGCCCAAAGAAGTTGTCATGCCATTGATTTAGCTTACTAGGTTCTTTAGTACACTTTGTTCGAAGGAGCTGGTGGAAGAAGATCTTGACAAACTTAGCAGTTCAATTAAAGAGACTCTTTGCCGGCTTGAGATGGTATTCCCACCTGCATTTTTTGATATCATGATTCATTTGCTGGTTCATCTAGCTGGAGAGGCTAAACTTGGAGGGCCCGTGTGTTATAGATGGATGTATCCGGTTGAGAGGTATCTACGTATTGTTAAAGGCTATGTGAGAAACAAGGCGCACCCAGATGGTTCAATAGTCGAGGGATACATAGCCGAGGAGTGCCTTACATTTTGCTCTAGATTCTTAGACGTCAACACCAAGCTAAATCGCGCTGATCATCATGAAAGTACAATAGTGAATGAGCCGCCATGTGGTCTGAGCATATTTGGAGAAATGGATTACAAGAGGAGAGGATAGACTACCGAGATATTTGGTGCAGATGAGGTTCAGAAGATGAGGCACTACATAATTAGTAACTGTGGTGGAGCCAGACCATGGGTCGAGTAAGTTGCAATATACCATCATTAATTAATCTACTTTTTGTTTCTGGCATCAACTAATTAATTAATTGGCTATTTCAATGCAGCGAGCACATGGAAGAACTAAAAAAATAGTATAAGGAATCTTAATAAACGACACGAGGAGCACTTTGTAAGGTGGTTCGAGGGCAAGGTTAGTTCTATTTTTTAATTTTTTTATTCCATGTGATGGTTAGAACGATGTACTTATTAACTGGCATTTGTTTTTAAACTGTGTTTGTAGATCACCAAACTATGCGAGAAAGGTGAAGCAAGTGAACTTATGTATGCCCTTTCTCAAGGACCGGACCATCGAGCTCGTGTGTTCAATAGATGCTACATCAATAACTGGCTATTTCGAATGACTACCATTGAGAGAAACCTCATCACACAAAATAGTGGTGTGCTTGTGAGGGGTGATGGTACTACTGGCAACATGACCTGGTATGGAGTGATTAGAAGAATGATCTCACTCGAGTTCCCTACACAAAAAGAAGTTTTATTATTTTAGTGTGATTGGTATGATGTGCCGACTGCCAGTATCAGCAGAAGTAGAGGATATAGTAGGGATAAATACGGTGTTATCGATATCGATACTTCCAGGTTCAGATATTCAAATGAACCTTACATTCTGGCAACACAGGCCAAACCTATGTTTTTTGTCAACCTCGTGAACAAGCCAGGATGGTCTAGTGTTGTTGCGGTGAGACCAAGAAATTTGTTTGCCATGCCAGAAGCAGAAAATGAGGGTGACATGGAAGTCAATCTACTTGATGTGGGAATCCAAGACATGAATCTATTAGGCCCAAATGAGGATTTATCAAATTGGACAAGACCAAACAAGGAAGGCACAACTGGTGATGCCTCTGTAATTAATCAGGTGCGTGGCGAAGCAGTTCTCGAACCAGATGATGCGGTCTTAATTGATGAGGATGATGATGACAAAGATGACACCTACATTGACGATGGAGTTGTTGCACCAGTTGCGGTAGAAAGCATAGAAGATGATTTCTTTGTTTAAATACTTATCCTTTGTACAACAGTGATGTTTTTTTTGGATTTTTTTTAAAACAATCTCATTGTCCGGGATAATGAATAGCTACAGTTGGTCTTTAAACTGTTATAGTCATGTTTGTTTTCTATCATAAGCACAAATATCAGCAAGCTGGACAATTTTTTTGTTTTCTAAAATTGTCATGGAAGATGCGGATGGTTATCGTCCTTATTGACATATGAAGTGAATTAGCCATCTTCATCATGTAAACAAGTAATATAAAGGTGAATTAATGTTGAACACACCTTAGTAGCCCAGTGGTAGATGAGTGTTTGCTTCTACTTTAGTTCCTAGGATCAAATCCTCTGTGGAACATTTTTTTGTCAATAGAATACATTATTCAGAAATGCGTGGAGCATTTTGTCTATTGTAACCATTTTTGGTATATTGCAACACTTTTAGGCCATTGCATTAGGGGTAGTCTAATGCGTGGAGCATTTTGTATATTGCAACACTTTTAGGCCGTTGCATCAGCGGTAGCCTATAGCAACACAAAAAAACCATGGCAATATTAACATGATATTGCAACCATTCAGGAATGTAGTTGCAATAAGTACTTAACAATTACAACGCCACAAAAATTATTACAACCCCAGAAAACCGTGGCAATAGGAACATGCTATTGCATCCATTCGAAAATCTTGTTTCAATAACCACCCTAGCAATTGCAACACCATGGAACATTATTGCAACCAATAATAACCGTGGCAATAGTTACAAGCAAAAGCAACCAAATCCAATATAGTTGCAATAACACCAAGTAATTACAACGAAAACCAATACTATTGCAACTCAAAAAAACCATTGCAATAATGCCAACTAATTGCAACACAATTCTTAAATGGTTGCAGTAGCACAAGCCTGTTGCAATGACAAACCACATATATTGCAACAAATTTAGTCCATTGCATTATAGGCACATATTGCAACCATTTTTTGAAAAGGTTGCAATACGACCCACCTATGGCAACCAAATTAGTGATGTTGCAATCATGTGGCGTGGCATTAGAGGTAGAACTTTGTAGTGCAAGCACTATGTCTCAAGTTCTTTGTTCCACCATTGTTCTAGAGTTTTTATAAGTTTTCAAAATAAAACTCAGAGATTCCTTTGTATGACACTCTCAAGTCTCTCAAAATATGTAGTATTTGTGGATCCTCACCAAGGCAAAAGTGTTGTTATGCCTTTCTTTTTGTATAACTAAAGCTTATGTGGAGTTCATAGGTAGGGACAAAGCTAGAGCATACTTACAATGGATATATTGTAAAGTCAAACAATGGATCCAAAGAGAAAAATGTCATACGATCAAATCAAGATGTGCATGTGTGCTGAATGTTTGGTGGATATATATGGTGGCTAACCTAATTCTACTATGCTCCTTGACACATCTCTCTCTCTTGAAACTTGAAAATATTTTTGCAAGAGAACAGGGGCTATCTTTATTCATCTTTCTTTTTTTCTTCCCTCTTTTTTTCAGGCGGGCATCCAAGTACCCATTGTTTTAAATACTCCAGACATCTTTGTGTCCATTTTCTCTCTCTTTTTTTCAAACTTTTGCATAGCCCCATGTCTCTTTTCTGCAACAAAACTTTGAGAGAGATATCAACAAGAACTTGGAGCATTTATTTGGTGGATGGGAAACCAATCAGGCAAGTTTTTGGTGTTCACTCCTAGTGTAGGAGTAAAACATTTTTGGGTGGATCTAAATGGGAAGCATGTTTTTGTGTACTCCTAGTGTAGGAGTAGCAGATATATGTGGAGTGTACATGATCTTGATTTTAAAAGTATGACAAACCTCTCATAAGAGTCAACAAAGCTTGACAAAACTCAACACAAATACAAGCAGCATATAAGTGGAAGTTTTTCTAGCCTAAATAATATGTATGGCTCTAGTAGGAATTCAAGCTTTATGATACAGGAACTCAAACATTTTATGTTTTTCAAAAGAAACCTCTAGAATTTTAGTGTCACTTGGAATAAGATAAACAACAGCTCAGACCTTCTCATATCATATCCGTCAATTACCTAGACTTAGATCAAGCATATGCTACCCACGAGTTTCAAGTTTAGAGTAAATCCTTATATCAAAACAATCTTATCCAAAAGTCGGGAGAATTCAAGGCTGAAAACTATGTACTTGAAAGGAATTACAACAGAGCAACTATTCATCATTTCCATTTTAAGAGATTATCTTCATATTTCATTTTATTATATTCAACTCTTAAAATCAAAATAGACACACCCTTTTTTTAGATCACACATTATAAATAGAAACATACTTCTATATTATTATTGTCGTAGAACCGACCAATTTATAAGAGCACAAGTACAATAGCAGCCCACAAGCGGTCACACTGTCATACTTGAGCCCATATAAACCTGGTAGTCTATCGAGTACCACGACGGGTCTTGATAAATGATCCACATACAACCAAGATCATGCATGATTCAACATACATGTCGCATATTACATAAAGTTCACAAATACATTTCCATCATCAGAGTACGGAATAAAGTTATTACAAACCAAGTTTGATAGATAGTAGCGGAAGCAAATTAAAGTTCAAAAGTAGTATTTGCCAACATAGTTCAAATACAGTGCCATCATATGATCACAATCCACAAAAGCATGATAGAAGGATTATTAAAGATGCCTACCCAAGGCTCACTCCTCATCCACGGCGGGATAGAAGCAATTCTTGCAATATCCATGATAGACGGTACCATCTGCAACAATGGGAATAAAACCCTGAGTACGAGAAGATACTCAGCTAGACTTACCCATCATAAACAAGAAATAAATTGACTCCAAGGATTATGCAAGGCTGTATAAGTGGAGGTAGCTTGACAACATTTTGCAAAAAAAAGCGATTAACTCAATTATACAATTATATTTCGGTCATCAAGTTAATTATAACTATTCATCTCTAGATTAGCAACTATCCTATGCCAAACATGTGGTATATCATTTTAAGAGCATACAATAGTAACCATAGCGGGTGTAGTAATTCCATCTTTATTCGAACCATCATATTCCATAATACAATTACTATGATGTTGGGGCTAGCCAAGTTTCTCACTATCCGAGAGAGAGCGATTCGAATCGATTTCAACTAGCTGGGAATTTATTCCCAACACAAACCCACACTTCCCCATTGGGGCCATGTCGGGTCACCTTTGGTACAACTCAGGTCCATAGTTCATGGGTTCACCTAGTGCCGCACAATCAGGGACTGGCGGTAGCCAGGTCGCTCAAGCCATGCCTACCCACGGTCCCGGACCAGGTCGCTCAGGTCATGCTTGCCCATGGTCTATTGATCCGCTCCCCGTATATCCTTACTTCCATCCAGAGTGCACACTTTGATAGAGTGGGGCCCGACCAGAGTTGAGCTACTCGGCTTTGTGGTCAGAACTAGTTATCTGGCCAGCTAAGTGATGGGCATGCGTTCAATCTTGTTAGAAGTGCCAACAACGGTACGGTCCTTAGTCGACACAGACGGGGATAGATCCACACCCAAGACCTCTATGTCTTGTTGCTTCTCTATCGACATCCCGCCCGATCTCCATTTATATTACCCCATGGTTCTTTTCCACGATAGCAAATATAGCCAACTGTGTTTTGGTATCCACCTATATCTCGCAGGTGACAGGAAATCACCCAACTTCTACGTCTAAGCCTGGCTAAGCAGATATTTGATCCTGGACCTACACAGGGTTAAAGGTATATGTATCTGGACAAGGTAGTTCCATGCATCAAGTGTTTCCAATCAACTCTTATAACCTAATGCATCAAACATAAAGGACTCAAGTAGTATTTTGTAAAACACTGGGAGACCTAAAATGCTCCGGGGCTTGCCTTTTAGAAAAGAGGTGGGGCGGTGGTTAGGGCACTCTGGGAGCTCTTCTAGATTCTGCTCCTCTTCTTTGGGAGCTGCAGCTTGAGGAATCTCATGCTGGTCCTCTTCCTCTTCTTCGTTGAATTCCAGCAACGTTATCTCCTCGGTCGATTCTATATGCATGATCATGGAATAAGATATTGCGAATGCATATATGACAACACGTATAATATGATAAGAAGTGATGAATGCATCCTTGTAAGTAAATTCAATAGCATGGTGCCAAAGAAATATCAAGTGCATCCTATTTTACTAAGTAGGTGCATATCTCTTCTCGATTACTTAATCAAACACTCAGTAGGTGCAATTAATTTACCGAACTACAAAACAACTGCTATTTGTTTTAACCATAACTAGAGTTATATACATCGAAATCCTATGGTTGTGGACATTCTGGAAAGCTTATGAAATTGTATACATCTTTCTTTTAATACTCTCAAGGTGATTCAACAGGTATATAGGTCAAACAAATCAGTCAATCAGATCTGTTTGGAAAGTAAACATCACGGACAGCAAACTCGTAACAGCTAAAACTCTTAAACCCTAAAGCCTATGACTGTGAAAATTTAACACAAGGTGGATTAGTAAGTTATCTACAACTTTGTTATTAACAAGTTTTATAGATAAAACCATTATCAACATGACATAATCCACACAATCAAAACTATACATGCAGCCATCTATTTGAATTACAAAGCAACAATTAATTAATTGCATACAATCACTTGCTTCTAAGCCTCACCATTAACACTAACAGTTCATATGCATCACAAGTACCATAGAAAACATCATGGTCAATCACAATTTAATTACTTAAATGCCTTTATTAATTTAATTAGATAATTAGGGGAAATAACAAACATGCACCAAATTTGCACAATAAATTCTCATAAAATTACAGTGGCTTCCTAGTGCTTACAATAGGCTCCTGTGAAAATTTCATAACATTTGGTCCTGTATAACATCCTATGCAAAATGACAAGCTAGCGAGGGTTATTTTAGTGAAAATAGTAAACCCTATAGAAAAGTATCAAAGAACAGATCATATATTTTTACTAGCTTCATATTAGTGCCATACTACTGTACAAAAATTTACATAGTAATATGTTACATATTTTTATCCCTATAATTTTCCTTAGAAAATGCCATTTATTAATAGATAAATAGAAAGACCATATTTAAATCAAGTTCCTGCAAGATTAATATTTTTCCTAGCTAGAGCATGTCAACACAAAACTAAAAAAAATTGGAATCACAATTTTATCATCTTTCTAGCTCAAGATATCTAATTTACAAGTTTACTAACATTCAAAAAGCACTTATTTAAAGACATTTTAATCACCAAGAAAAATATCAGAAACTGTACATTTCATATTTTTATAAAACACTACACTTCATGAGGAACACAACAAAATTTGGTTCACCGAAAATGGACATCTAGAACTTCACTTATCATTTTTCAAATTTGCATGCAAATCTAAAATAAATGAACTATCTTCTATAACTGAGTCGCTGACAACAGGGGTCCACAGGTCTGACGGGCCCAGATGTCAGCGATACGAAAACAGTGCAACGGTGGTCGTCCGGCGACATCTCACCGACGGTGAGGTCTTCGGCAAACCAACTGCACCGACGTGATCTACAGACCAAACCGCATCTAGTGACCTAGGTGGTGGCCACGCAGGTGCGACGGAGCACGCTCGTCACCGGCCATGGCGGCACAGCGGCGCTGCTCTATGGTACGCCGGCCGATGCTAGCCACGGCGATGCTCGGCGAGAGGTGCATAAGATTTGAGGTGACCAAGTGACTCTATTGCGACTACCTAAGCTAGACGAGACGCTCCGACGAGCTCCGGCCACGTGCACGGTGGCGCGGAGGTGAGAGCGCGGCGGCGCGGGTCATCGTGTTCCACGCTAGCGAGGCGACCACACGCAGTAACATCATGCGACCAACTACACTACACCCTATCCAAGCTCTAACGTAAAGAATCAAAAGCAATGCGCGCGTGAGCCATGCAGTGGCGAGCTCGCCGTGGAGGTGGCCATGGAGCCGAGATCTCCAGCGAGGATGGAAACGGCGTATACGCCCTCACCGTAGCTTGTCAGGCGCTGCAACCAAGTCGAGGAGGTAGAGGGGAATGTGGCGTAGCTGTGGGCGAGATGGAGGCGGCAATAGCACAGCGGAGTGAGTGCGAGGCAACAATGGAGCTGCACGGTGCTCGGCGACACTGCGCTTTTCGGCGACGATAGCGAGAGGAGGCGCTGGAGAGTGAGGGAGTGCGCGTGAGTGGGAATGAGGCGCGGAGCTCTCAGATATCAAGCGCCAACACGCGGCGTCGAGGGCCCATCACCAGCCAGCAGCGGCCATGCTTTGTGCCCGGTCGGCCACGACCCGGCGTGGCGCGGCGCTCGTCAGCTCCTGTTCTAGTGCCTGACAGCGTTATTTCAAGCCGTTCTAACTCTTAAACGAAAGGGAATCAGCGAGCAATCCCTTAATCAAAGTTGAAGATCTACATACCAGCTACAAAGTTGTTTAAAACATCAAAGTCTAAATCTCAGTGGTTAGGAAGTTAGATCATCACAAAGTTGAGCCTGTCAAACGGTTAACTCAAAATGACTTAGCGAAAATTCTAAGTGCTGAAATCAATGAACTGTTGATCATTGTGAGTTAAATTCAAGCATGTTAGGAGCTGAACTAGCCTATGACCCAAAAATAAAAGTTGTTCCTCTCACCAAATACTACAACTTTGCTTTAGTGAACACATCCATGCAAAGTCTCTATGACATAGTTCAAACTAGGTCAAACACACTACATTTAAATGATGACTAACACTTGAACTATGACTTAGTGACCAAACTAGACCTAGTCATGAACACCAAAGTTGTTCATAATGATATTGTAAACATGTTTAAGCTATTCTTAAGGTTACACAAGTATTTCATACATTGGTTACACATAAAACTCCCTAGGTCAACATGCATATCATCACTTAGAAGCTTAATTAGGCAAAGTGGCCTACATGAACAATGTTCCACTAGTCATCCTAAGTGTAGCTAAGGTGTTTTAGTAACTAGCCTTAACCAATTACACTTATACACTCATGATCATAAGCATACACAAAGGAAACATGAAATAACAAGACATGTTTCATATGTTTCGATCATATGTTTCATCTATAAAACCTCATTTATGAATGTGTGATGCTTATGCTCATGCAATGCAAGTTAAATTATGCAAGCCTAACACCTAGGGTGTTACAATTATTACTATGGAGATAAATTTTTATTTTGTTTTTGTTTAGTTATGCATCTTTTTTAAGATATATAAAGCGAACTAAGAATAGTAAAAATAATAAGGGAAAAGAGATACTTAGCTAGATGCACGGGGGATGCTCCTCCCCCAAACTGGTTGTTGACGTGGTTGCTCAATGGGGTGGCCGAATGTGGAGGTGCTAGAACAAAGCCTCCCAATCTAGGTTTTGCTATTGTTGGAGACTAGCCACCTCGTGTCCTATAATTGCCTGCCATTGTGTATGATTAAATGACGTACCTTGTATGGTAGCAGTTGTCTCTTCAATGGTTGTGAGCCTATTATTGAAGCGTTGATAGGTCTCTTGAGTATTATGGTACTCTTGGCCAGAGAAAGGCATATGTCCTCCCTCGGTTCACTCTAGAAGATGAGGATTCTTGTGGTGGTGCCTCTAGTAGTGGCGCTTCCAATGGTGGTACCACCCTCTTCTACCAAACCTGTCTTGGTTTTGAATTTGATTTTAGTTTGACAGGTTCATCTTTCTTGGCTTGTTCTTCCTCCTTGTTCAACATTTTAGTAGGAGAAGATGGTGACATCTTGAGTACATTATTATTGTTGGTTCAGAATTTCCACTTGTAGAATTTGGGGGATTGACCCCCCCACACTTTTCTCAAAGTGTGTTCTGCTCATGAAAACAAGGTAGAGATCAAGTGCATGGGCTCTGTTGGTGGAAAAACACCAACCGAACCAAACTTTATTTATTCTTCTCTAGCCTTAGGCACATTGGATAATGATAAGTGTTGATGTTATGTGCATTGTTCATTCTTACAACATGGGTGATAAAATCTGAAGGATGAGTTTAAATATGGCATTTTAATACATTTGTCAAAAAGAGTGGAGTTGCTTAACCTATGGAAGGATTTTCCATCTTTATAAAATGTATCAAAGTTTACCTGATTATCACTATCATCTTCCAAAGATAAGATATACAATATTTTAGCTCAATTGGTTAAGACTATGAGATCAAGAAAGTGGTGCTGTGAACAAACTTAAGGAACAAGACATGTTGAGTTAATCAGGTTGGATCAAGCAAAGTTGTAACTCAATCATGTTTGTTTCTTCATTTATGTGAATACCAAGATCAAAGGAAAGTTTTTTAAATAATGACCACTTACCTTAAAATGTTACCTTCATCATTGGAGCATGATGACACCCTATGATGAAGGGTAGATAACTTGTGGTGATCTTTTCTTCCTGCTTGAAGCTTTCCTTGCTTGAGTTGTTCATGAGCATCTTGTCTCCTATATTGTACTTCTTCTTTCTCATTCTTCTATCATGTCATCCTTCTGTCCTTTATTTTGTGGATCTCGACACTTTGTTTGGACCTTTTGCTCCTCTCATTCCTACAAAAGATTAGTGGACAACACATACCCAAAGGAGTATACAAAAATGATTCAAAACAACGGTAGTGTTATTGTAGAGCTGAAGGTCATCCTCTATGCTATAACAGAGTTGGTTTTAACATTTTAATTAGCATAGAACTGTATCCCATGTTTTAAATAGTGTGCCTCAATTGTTTGCTAAAACTTCTTTTCGCAAGGATTGATTTTACTTTACATCTTAAGTTTTATTTTCATGTATGAAATTTGTAAACCTATTCAAACTTGTAGAAACAAAGCAATATTGAGCAGAGGGATTGCAAACCATCGTGTTAGAGCAATGGGAGAATGGGAGGAAGAAGAGTAGGGTTGTATCTACTGTAGAAAAGTCAACCTCTCTCCCCCACACTTGGACATTTACGTCACTCGACACTGCCGGCGAGAACTCATGGTTTTAGATCCATTGAGTAGGACCTCTCCCTTGCTTATAGCTTTTCTTTGCACCATCTAATCTTAAAGAGGAGGATATGGACAATTGCACATTTCTCCTTCCATCAACCTTTCTTGATTTTTGTTGATTCTGGGTTGACGAGTTGGAGTTCCTTGGGACATGTGAACTCAAGTTCCTCCTTGATTGTCCAACAGCGTGGTAGAGAGTTGTTCTTCTTCATTTATTAGCGATACGTCAACCATCTTGATGGTCAAAGAATGAACCTCATTGGTACATGCATGGAAGCTTCATCTCTAATGACTTAGGGATGTCTTCTTGTGCCCATGATTGTTCATGGCCTTTCGTGACATAGTCAGCAGACCACAGGTCACAACGCTAATTGTTTTCCCAGCAACAGCGCCAGAAAGCTTGTTGGTATTTTTTACAAGCACACAGATAAATCCGCAAACGCATGGATACCACTGTAGCTTTCACCTGAGAGTATTCCAAGGTATCATATTTATCCATAGGGAAACAATGGTTAAACAAGTTGATAGTTCACCATCATGTATCTACTAACTAGTATACTAACTAAACTAGAGTAGGGGTAAGTGTTGTTTATGATAAGAGTTATGAATAATAACACACATGCAAGAGAATTCTATAATAATTAAGTAGTCTAGCTAACTTGAGAGGACAACGGGTGAGATCAAGGTTCCTAAATACTTCTCTATTACTTTGGTTCTATAGGGTATAACTAATTCATAGATAGATTTAGCAATCACAAAATAACACTTTGGAGCAATAGTACCTTTCCAACTCTCGAGGGGGGTGAGAAAGCATAGTTGGGGGAAGGCTGCCTAAAGCTCTACGAACACCAATCCTAATGTGGTGGATTACAACAGCCTGACAGAGCTGTCACCACTGGGGCTACCACAACTAACCTTAGGATTGAGCACAATATCAGGTAACCTATAATCTAGACACCATGTCTATACTATAGATTACTACTCTAGTCACATATGATAACTAAAGCACTCGATGCGAGTGAAGATCCCATGCTAAGGTATGATAACTATACTAACCATATACATCAAAGGCATAAAAGTAGATAGACAAGATAACTATATTAAAACATAAGTCTTGCCAAGGTGAGAAACAAAGATATACCCAACCTCTAAAGATAACTCTAGAACTTAAGCATTGCTCAACTCTCCCTAACTCTCAACTAGAGCTATTCTACTTCTACATCTTGAGAGTTGGCTCTAATCCCGATGAGGAGGATATGAATTAGGGTTATAGGGATCGCCTCAGGAAGGGGGTAGGAGCTGCTATATATAGGTCAAGGTGGAGTAGGGGGCAAGGAATCGATGTGGAGTCAGGGGCAAGGAATCGCCACATCATTGATCCGCATCAACTCCCTCGATCACCGTTGGATGAAACAACCTTGAGCAACGGCTGAGATGGACTCTCAAAGGCGGTGGGAGACTGATGTAAAAAGGAGAGGGTGACATGTGGACCCCATAGGCCAGTCAACCTATAGGTGGGGCTGGTCGGCCTGTCCTAGTGATAGGTGGGCCCCACACTCTAGTGGAAGCTTCTAGACCCCATCTTGAGTTGTTTTCCACTTCTTTCGTGAGTCGAATCTCTTGTTGATGTCAGTTTGCTTGTTTGGAGAGTATGACGGTGGTCCCAGGGATGCTTTTCTGGATAAATCCTCCTGCATTCACATATTCACCAAAACTTGTGGAATTTATTAGTTTAAACCCCTAGACCTATGTTTGGTGATGGAATTTAGCATATATGCAGGTTATATTAATGGTTTATGTTTGACATTAACAACCATCAATAGTACACATCATGTGAATCCGTCAGGGGCGAACGACACAGGGAGGTGGAGTATTGTGCTCTCGGGTAGCGCAGACCAGTTCACATTTTGGAGGATCTGAGTGAAGGTTGATATATGTGGGTTCGGGACCAGACCTAGGCCTTCATATATCGTGTGGTAAGGAAATGCTAGCTAGGCCTAATCGATTCAAATCATTGTTGCTTCTCGAAGAAGAAGACTCAATCTCCCAATCTACATCGTAGTTAATCAAATGAAACATGATACTTATGTTCATGAGATGTGATGATTAAACAAGTGGTTGCTTTAGATCAGGCGCGCATTGTAGACTGATAATTATTTAACTTGGGCTAAAATATTGAAAGTAAGGATCAATTATTAGTAAGCTTTTCTACAAAAGTTAATCTTTATTCTTGCTTCAGACTTACCTTGATTCCCCTTAAGCCTGCATATCCTTGGATTCTTTCCTTTTCGTCGGTTAAGTCTTGTTGGGTACCTTTTGTACTCAGGGTTTGTTAAACCCTTATTGCAGGTGAGTCGCATGAGCAGTTAGGCTTTTGCCATGCTATATGATGGTTCTAGAAGAGGAGTTTCAGCAGTAGAGCAGTTGTCGTGCACCCATGGGCACGGTGAACTTCTTTTGTTTTGTAATTTAAAGTAGTACCCGTCGTGCTACTCCACTGCTTTGATGGCTAAAACTTATGGTTTATAATCACTAAATAAATAGTTTGTGAACTTATAGTTTGTAAGACTTCTGCTTTTACTCTAATGTAATATATTTGTATATTTGAATAACTATTATAATGTTGTGATGCTTTCTATAATGTATCCTACTCGAAAAAGTAAATGTGGATGATTCAGGGTACCCCAAGGACACCCGACAGACTACTAGAGTTGTCCAGCTCCCATGTGTAGTAGTCAGATGTCTGAAAGATAATGACAGGCACATGTGGGCTATATAACTTGGGTAGTTCTGCCATAGACGAGCTCGCAGAACTCACGCCGATCATCCGAAGAGGACAACGAGCTCGACCCCCCTAAGGGCCGGGTCGCGGCAGAGTGACGCTGGCGGCCCCTCCGGGCGCAGCGTGGCGGGCAACCCTAGGAATGCGCATGGTCAATACAGGTCAAACCTCAAACTGAAATATCATCTAAATACTTACGCTTGCTCATGCAAGCAATCCCGAAGACATGGTGGTGGCCCGCCGGCCTCTGGCAACTCCTCCCATGGCCTCTTGCCGCGATCCATTCCGACTGACAAAGAAGGGGCCACAAGTGCACAAGAGCAAGAACAAGGAAGTGGTAGAGCAGGCGACTCAAAGAAAATGCCTCCCCCACCGTACCACTCTAGCATATTTATAAGCCACTTTGGACACTTAAGACGCACGCGCACACCCTCACATTTACAAACTACATGGGGAATCCCACAGAGCAGGTGAAGTGATCAAAGGGAAGGTAGAGCGATGGTTGCCCACGTAGTGGCATGAACCAAGTAAGCCTTGCACATTCCCACTCTTTCCATATTATTTCGATTTATGTGCCTGCATTCCGTAGTGCACGACAGCTCTTGAGTGGGCGCCATTATGCCATGACGTGACCGGGGACGCCAACCACCCCATGAGATCATGCGTATAATGACCCACCGCAGCCATGACCCCACATTGTGCTTAGGAAACCCACTCTTGGCTAGCCCTTAGAAGGGCTTGAGGCCACAAAGGAATAGGGGCAGGGTGAGATGGGCCCCTGCGGCTCTAATCGGTGGTGCCGAGCCACACGACCATCTCTCTATATGTTTGAGTCATCTGCTTCGAAGTCACCTAGGTTGACCCCCTCTGGGGGGAGGCATCTTGCCCTCTGACCGCTGTAGAGGCGTTTAGGGACCGACAGGTTTGATGGCCGACGATTTATGGGACGTCTCTCGATGAGGCACAGCCGAACTCCACATTGATTGGGGAGGATATCGGGTCCCGCTCGAATTACCCATTGACCCTGACAAGGCGCATCGCTCCAACCACATGGTTACAGTGGACATGCCTCTCCCCGCATGGGGCAAAAACAAACATGCCTATAACAGGGCAACATGACCCCTCGAGGTTGGTAATGATGCCAGGGAAAAATGGTGTCAGGTCCTCGCAACCCCATAAGGAGTCAAGGCCAAGCCTCGACCAGCTCCTCCCTACGTCCTAGGTCCATGGCCTAAGCCTCTAGGCCTAGGACCTTGACATCATCGCATCCCCCACCATGTAGCACCACCTCTCCACTCCATGACCACGCCGGAGCCGTCGGTTGCTATTGTTGCCGTTAGTGGTGCCCTGACGAGCTTCTGTAGCAGAAGCCAACACCCAAGCCTTGGATTGCTTCATAGCAAGGGTAATCCCCCTCCCTAACCAAGCTCCTCCCTTTGGTTTTGCATGTGACCCTGACCATTACTCGCCACGAGCCCAAGGTTGTGGCTTTGCAGAGCTGACCGTCGCACCAGAGCTATAGAACCCAGTGCAAGGAGCTGCAGGACCTAGACGCCATGGCCACCGATGTACTGGACCTGTAGAGGCATTGTCACACCTCACCGGAGGACAATGACCACCCCGCTAGAAGGCCACGCCTTGCTTTTTCCTCGGCATGGCTGCCCCGTTCTACACTATTAGAGCTACGATGTCACCCGGACGCCCGCTGCCACGTCCAACCAGCAGCAAGCCGCAGCCAACCATGAGTGGCTGCAGCAAGCCATAGCTGGCCAAAGCTTGCTGTAGCTGGCCGCAGCTCCCTCGGGATGCTCCGTGGCAAGCCTCGCCTTCCCCTCCATCATTAAGGTCAAGCTTTTCAACCTTTGCTAGCGCCGCTCTCGACGTCGACAACACCCTCCTTTTAATTACCGCTCATCTTTGTTCATATACATGATCTATCAATATCTATGCATGCATCGTGCATTTGTGCTGGTCTATCTCTTATGCTATGGTGTCTATCCCTTATGCTATGGATATGTGCTACTCCATGTCATGTTGTTGAGTTGTCGGTCCTTTATGTGTTTGTGTTATTTGTCTTTAGACCGAGCCTTCGAGCTGGTCGAGGGATCGTACTTAGTTTAATAGTTTCAGTCATGGGTTCATCCTGCCATGGCCATAACGCCGAGTGTAACTCGCTCCCTCGCTTCTTTGGTTGGCTTTGTCGTACTACGATCACTAGCCCCCATCCATGTCCCTAGGACATGGACATTGTGGACTTGATGCCAATATCGATGCCTGACCAACTCTAATGGGATATGAATTAGGGATGACAATCGCGGAACTATGAAGCCGACTCATGTGGGTGAAGCTCATGGTCGTGAGTTGCCTCACCATGACCATCAGGTTTTACCTCCTTTGCTCGCTTGTTTATCCTAACCACCTTGTATGCTTGTACCACATTGACCCTAGCATTCCTTCGGATCTAGCGGTGACAACCGCATTGCTATGGACCTTAGGGATAGCCTTGTGCTGATTTAGTTGCATGGTCATGGTGCCCTATGAGTGGGTTTAGATTGTGGGATCGTGTCTCCTTTCTTCCAACCTTTGTCCATTCCATGATGAGTTGGTCGAAAGAGTGTGCATTCCATTCTTCTCTCCCCTCTATTTTCAATCCTCGTCGATCTAGTAAGATGTGGATTGAGCCCTTCGCTTATTTGGTGTTTATTGCTCTCTTGATTCCATTCCTTTGATTCCCATCGTTTGCTATGGCGAGTGGATCAAAGGAAGCTAAATCCCATGTCCCCCTCTTTTCGCTCTATCGAGCTTAAGCCCTTGTATGCTTGTACCTATTTAGGCTATAGCATTTCTTTGGTTTTTGTAGTGACAACCATACCGCTAATATCCCTAGGGATGTCTTAGTGCCATTTAGTGCACATAGGTTGTGGTACCCTACAAGTGGACTGAGCACTCGTGTTTCCTTGTGTGTTGCCCCTTCTGATACCTCGCCTTTCTCCATGGCATGTGAATTGGAAGAGGTAGACCACTGCCCCTCTCTTTCTCCTCCTGTTCCACCCTCTCTTTGGTTCCCACCGATACCATGGCATATGGATTGAGAGAGACCGGAACTGCTTCTTTTCCCCCTTAGCCGCTCTTTTCGATTCCCGTCAATCTCCATGATGCCCGGATCGAAAGACCGCGAGCTATGGTGTTCGCCTAAGATGAGCTAGGGTCTATGCCATTTTTATTGAAGCCTTATAGGTTGACACAAGAAGTACTGGCTAGGCTAAGACTTAAGCTTGTGCTTAGCAAACAACCACTTCTATTTCTTTTGGCCCAGGGAGCGGACTTCCGACAAGAGGGCTAAGTCTTCTTCCCTTAGTGTTCTTTTAATGTTTCTCGATCTTCCCGTGCTTTGTTGCTTCTTTTTTGTAGTCTTTCTTGGTTAGTGGTTGATTGCTCTTTTGCTTTGTTTGTCGTACGAACAAGGTAGTTGCATTAGGAAATGACATTGATCGAACCAGAATCCATTAGAGGGAGGAGACACAGACGACAATAAGAATTTGAGGAGAATGACTACAAGTACACTGAGGATCTCAGAGTTGATCAATCAACAGGTGCCACATCCCACCCAACCTTGTAGAATCCTATTAGACATGCAATAATGTAGCTGCTAGTGCTTTACTTTCATGCAAATGAGCTATGATAGGTTGCATGGTAGAATTGCTTGAAGCCAATACCTTGACACAACATTTACCCCTGCACACCTGCTATTAGGCTAGACACTCGCATACTACTTATTGCTTACTTCTACTACTCATTATATCTATGATGTGACGCTTGGTGGAGGATTATTTCTGAGTGGCTAAAGCACATGGTGCCGCTAAAACTGGTGATAACTTGGGGAGATCTTGGCATGTGTCTTGGGTGTGTGGTGAGGGTTGAGTCGACTGGACAGGATTCTACGATGAGTCTTTGGATGAGTCTTGCCAGGGGGATGCGACCTAGGCATTCCCTACAAGGGTACCTATGGCAAGTACATGTGTGAGGAGTATATTTTGAGGAGGTGACTCTTTGAGATGGAGGTGTCATCGAGGCATGGGGTGTTGGTTATCCCCTTTGAGAAGATGTCCTATCTAGTCGCCCTAAGCACTGGTATGTCAAGAGAACCGGATCATAGGACCATACGTGCACACCACTTGTTCCTGAATGGGTAGGGGACAGATGCTAACCAGCTAGGATGGTGCCACTACTACTTGGTTGTTAGCAGATAGTGTAGAGAGGTACAGGCATGGGACCCACACCCTCCTAAGATAGCATAGTGACCTTTGGGGGCCCAGTACTACGTCTCATAGTCTCAGCGTGCCGATGGACTCTGGTGTGGCCTAGGGCTAAGTGGTGGGATGGCATTGCACTAGTTGGAAGGTAGCTCGGTATCAGCCTAGGCGGGGCACCGCCGATGATGGTGATCTTGTGGTTCTAGGTGTACAAGCTCTATAGAGTTGATCGATCTATACGTATAGTTGAGTCATCGGATATGGACATTCCTATGACCTATGCTTCCATTGATTAGTGAGAGGAGTCCTTTCTTCTTCATCCCCCTAGGTTTGGTGTTGGTTTCTAGCTTTGGCCGTTGAGGCAAGTCACGAGAGGGAGTCGTCCTTGCCGCTTAGAGAGTGAGAGTGTGGTGAGATGTGTGTGATGGGATGGGTGAACGTGGGTGGATGAGATGGGTTAAAATTTGATGAGCTATTATAAAATATTGATGAACTTGCATAGGAAAACTATAACCCTAAATAGGCCTTTTGCTCTACCCTTGCATTCCACTTACCATAAACCAAACACAAGGCATAGGGTGGGAGCTAGTGGCCAGTACAAATCATACTGAAAGATTTTTGGCAAGTTTTGGATGTAATCTACGACGATAGTGGAGATTAGGAGGATTAGATGGTCTCATTCCTATGCTCAAGTTTGGTTGAGGTGATGAAGTCTACACCCGCTGACCTTCTATGCCGACTCTGATGATTGTCCATGAAGGAGGAGCCTTCACCCACCGACGTGCCACATCTACTCTGATGCTGCTATGTGTGTGTTTCCGCTAGTATACATTGTACTTAGGTGTGATATCATGTGTTGTATTACGTTGTAAACTTGTAATTCAACGATGTATGAACTATGATATCAACTGAATAATAATAATGTGATAGTTTGGTCTTCTTGGACTCTCACATTATGATGTAATCTATGGATTTCCCTTCGAGGACATCATGGATCATTTCACCGGGGGTCGCCACGACCCCTCCATCTGCCTCGGCCGCACGCCGCACGAGGACTCACGACCACTCCACCGTCCCAGCCCTTGGAGGAATGGGGAGAGATCGAGTCTAGCCAAGCATGCCTACTCTAATAGGAGCAGGCACGCCGCACTGACCCCGCAAGGACCGAGGGGATAGCGGTCACCTCGATCTGGTCAGACGTCGTCCCTATGCCATGCAGTAGAGAAAAGACAACAACACCAAGCGGTGATGGCCAGTATGGTGACCCACCGTCCAAATACGGCCCGATGAGACACACATACGACTCCACCCACTATGGGATGGGATCCACAATAGTGGCCTTCATTTAGAGGCCATCCAAGCCAATAGGGGCTATGACCCCAAAGCCTAAGATCGTGGCCACCAACTCCACAGGTTAACAAGATGACCAATGACCTGGGGGCGGCTACCAACTCCTGTACGATGCCCCCGAGAGATTAGAAAGTGATGACGAAGGCCACGACGAAGACCACATCACGTAGGACAGCTGGCGAAATACCGACGTGCCTATAGTCTTGCCACAAATGGCACTAAAGCACCACGCCACACCATGCTGCGACTTGGACATAGGACCATGATGACAACCATGTCCGAACATGCACCACGAGACGGTGTTACTTGCAAGCTAGGTTAGCTAGGTTTCCTCCCTTAGGCTCATGCCCCCACAGTCAGGAGAACCTCCTTCTTTGTATGTAACCTGGCCCGAACTCTATATAAGGGCAGCTAGGGCATCCTAATTTCTTCATCTTCACCATTCCTGGACTCTCAAAGCTCTCATTCAGGCAGTCCATCCTCTAGCTCTAGCTCTCCTACCTCTTACACCATTCTTACACCCCCCCATTGTATGAACTTCAGAGCATTCAAGCGAGGAACACACACATCATCTTGAAGACTGGACGTAAGGCTCCGACCTGAACCAGTATAAATCCTTGTGTCTTTTGGATGCTACCATCATCTTCCTAGAGCAGCGCGACAATCGTATAAATTTACTAGTTCAGTTTACAAAACACCGACAGTAGTGTTATGATAAAATCACAATCTTCTTCTTCCACCACAGTAAGATGTTTGAATATGTAATCATATAACTAAGTAGTAGTCTTGTATATGGAAACCAAAAGGATTTAGAATCAAGTTTATCTTTCACCTTGAATATGTTTATGTCCTTATGATGGTCTTATCAACAATAGAAAAAATAATAAACTAACTAGAATAATGTGCATCTTAGGTTTTTGTTTTGTGCTCTACCTACCCAAACCTATTGAGTTTTACAGCCAAGCCAATCGTATCAACTAGCCTACTAAATTAGAAAAGTTAATGACGACACAAAAAACACAATGTGGATACCTAAATACCATAAGTGAAGACCAAATTACGAGAGGGGATACTCTCGAAGACAAGGGTGTGTCCTATAGTATCAGTTGCTAAACCATAGCCTTTAGTCTATGTTGAAGCTCAACAAAGGTATACTTCTAGTCACCAAGCCTTTCTATAGTGACAATATTGTGCTTGCTACAAAGGTGTAATGGCCGAATGGCCCAAGAGGAGGTGAATTGGGCTTATAGAATTAAAGCAACAACCCTTAACCCAAGCAATTTCAAAACCCCTAAACACCATGGCTCTTAAGTTCTTCTAAGCTAATGATGATAAAAAAAAGACAAGCCGATGAGTCCTTAGGGACAACAAGCTAATCACGTCCTTAGAAAATATCACATTAAGATCAAGTTCTTTAAGAGCAATAATGAAACTTATATTAAGCACACACTAGCAAGAGTTCTAGTTGTCACTCAAAGTAACTTGCAAACAATGAAAGTATGACTAGTATGAAAGAGCAAGGCAAGGAGACAACCAGATTTTCTCTTGTAGTCTCGGTTGTTGCCACAACTCTCTAATCCACGTTGGAGCACCTAAGTAACAAATACATGGTTATGGTCCTCTCCACTAGTGAATACACATTTGCTAATTTGACATGGTGGGTTTCAATACCCTATAAAAGCTTCTTGGAGCCTTGCTCCTCACAATAGCTCCACCAAGGAAGGTCACTAAGGGGCTGTTTGGTTTGCAGCCACACCCTGTCATGCCATAGCGGTGGCGAGCCACACCCTTCTGATACAGCTGTTTGGATGACACAGTTGAGGCAGCCATGGAATCCTGCATTGCAAAACTCGCCACGGAGTGTGGCACTAGAAAAGTGTGCCACAGCAGTGGCGCGCCACACCCTGCCGCACTTAAGGCATGGCTGGTAGTGGCGGGCATCCAAACACCCCCTAAGTCTTACACTGGACCTGTCTAGATGTTGGCGAATGCCAGGAGTAACAAATCTTCAAGTTTCTCCTCAGAAGAACCCAAGCAAAAAATGAAAGCACTCTGGGATAACACACAAAGCAAGAGCTACAAAGAAACCAAAGTCGGTGCTTTGCCAAACTGGCCCTTAGTTAGATCCATTGAAATCCTATAGAGCTAATTGTTAGCAACAAACTATTAACTCTTTGATCTAAGCAGACCCAAAATGATATTTTTTTAGACAGGAACCAGAGAATCTAGCTGGTTATGTGGACCTAGACCCTAATTCCATTTTAGCGTTCATTCGCTCCGAATGAACGAATTTGGTTGTCCAACATGAGGTAGGCCATCCACTCACATATTAGCCATCCGCAAACTGCTCGGAACAAACACATAGGGCTTAGTTTTCTTTTTGGTAATTCTCCTACAGGGGCGTCTAGCCTGTTTCCTTCTGTCAGACGCTTTTTTAATTGGACCACAACCCATACAGCCTATCAACGGCCCAATACTCTCCACCAAACATGCTTCCTCCCACGCCGTTGCTCCTCTCCCAAAAGCGGTTGCTCGTATCCTCTCGTCTAAAAGGCTCTAGTCACCGCAGTTGCCTTATCCACCGGGTCATCCGACCGGCGCGTCTAGCACCACCACGCCGCTCGCCCGCCGCCCACCTTCTCCAGCGCGAGGTCGCTCGCCGCGGGCAGCGCAGCCGCCCCGCGATGCCGCCTCTACTGTGGGGGCACCTCACCATGGGGGACCACACCTATGCAGCAAATCGACGGAGCCGCGCAGCCGCTTGCTCGCTGGCATCTCTCTCCTCCCGAGCTCCGGGCGAGAGTCGAGCTCTGCGTCGATGAGCCTCTATTGCAGCAAGTAGATGTTGCACTTGAAAGCGTATATTGCAAGTGTTTGTTTCAAGTATTTCATATGTTTTAGAGGTATGTTGCAAGCGTTTGATATGGACGTTGTAAAAGTAAATTGGGATGTTGCATATGTTGCAATGGTTGTACACATATGTTGCAAGGTTTTGTTCCCAATGTTTCATCTGTTTTTTAGACGTATATTGCAAGCGTGTTTATTTAGATGTTACATATGTTTTCTCACATATGATGCAAGTGTTTTATTTGGATGTTGTGTATGTTTGCAATGTTTTTTAAGTGTTTCAGTAGCATGTTTTAAGTGTTTGATCTTTTTTTTTGTATGTTGCAAATATTGTATCTGAATGTTCGAAAAGTAGATTGGGTGTTACACATAGGATGCGCGTGGAAAGGGGAGGGGGCACGAGCGGTCCTGCGTAGGCGCACGGCGTGGGTGACATTCAGTGACGCGGCCCCCGCGTTGCCGTGAGATGCAAGCGTGGGCAAGCAATGTCCGGCCGGTGTAGGCCCATGTGTGGACGCAGAAAAAATGGACCGCAGCCATGGGCGTCGCGTCCATACGTCTAGACGTTAGCAGTGCTGTTTTCTTTTTCTTATTATTATTCGGCATTATGTACATGAGCCCTCCGCTCACGTATTAGCATATTATATGTTTTTTGCTCTTCTATTATTTTAGTTTTTATTATTTCTATTTTTTATAGTAACCTATCAAATTTTCTTGTATATACATTTGACATATTTTTTTATTTAGAAGTTTGTCTAGAATAAGTTAGGTAAAAAATGTGGCAGATCAATGCTTGAAGAGGTTCATATCTTGTTATTACTTGCGAGGAAAAACTCGAGAAATATTCAATTCAACAACGGATTCCCAATCCCATAGCCTTCCCCAATTTCCTCGTGTACAAATTAAAGCGGCCACAGCGCTGCTTCTAGAAGTGCAAGAACGAATTACAACACATGCAGCCCTGCATCTGCTACTGTTATAAATAGTCCTATCCTGCGAATGAACCACACCTGAAAAGCAAGCGAATTGAAATGGCGCCAGGTTCGCGTCTCCTCGTGGCCGTGGCGCTCCTACACGCCGCCGTCGCAGCCGACCACGGTGGCCCCCTGACGCGCTACGATCGCGTATTCAGCTTTGGCGACTCCCTCACCGACACCGGGAACCGAGGTCAACTATGAAATCTTTGGGTTTGAATGCATGTAGCAATAACATGGTTGTGATTGGTTTTCTGTTTTAATTGGAGCCTGGCTAGGATTGAAGCCCGGCTAGGCTAGGCTAGACCTATCTCAACAAGCCAACATAAGTTTGTTTGGTTGGGCTACTATCCCTAGTCTGGTTTTTATAAAATTTGTTTGGTTGCTTGCACTGCCTTGCTTGCACTGCCTTGCATAGAATCACCATGCCGTAGCCCTTTCAAGCATTTCTATCAAACTGATGGTGAGCTTCATCGTGATGGTGCTGCTATGCCCTTTGCAGACGATGAACTCCGGCCGGCCCCGAGCAACCTCGTGCTGCTCCTCTGCGACCCCTCGCTGCTCCAAGGTGTACACAAACTTCGATTCTAATTGCAAGATGGACTACAGCACAGAAGAATCAAAACTGACAGATTTATCTTTCTTCTTTCCCCTTCTATCCTACATCAGTGGTGCCTGATAGAACTAAAAGCACTTCTAGACGTAGATCAGTGGGTGGTACTGTTGACGTTGAGGATGATCCCAAACCAACACACCAGCAGGGTCTTGGACGCCCAAAGAGGTTGCACACAACCTGCAACGCAGCAAGAACGCGGCGTAATCGATCAAACCAATCTAAAGATCGGTGAGACCGATGTAGAGCTTGTTCTTGGCCGAAAAAGCTCCTGAACTTCTCCCGGGAAGACCCGTCAGGGAGGAGCACGTGGAGGATCTCCTAGGACTAGCAAGGCCGCCTAGGATGCCGCTGAATCTCGCCGGGAAACCCAACGAACAGCAAGAGGGGTTGAGAGAGGGGAATTAGGGCATAAGGAGTTGATAGATTGGTTTGTATGGCGACTGGATAGATGGGAACTCAATCGGCCATGATCCTCTCATATATATAGAGGGGGTGGTCTTATCCCAGTAGTAAACCTCTCCAAGCCTTATTTTCCAAGTTTCCCACGAGTTTGGAACAGTTCGGATCGGAATCCAAAAGGCCAGATCCGAACAGGATTTTCTATCAAGTATGTCGGAACTCCAGTCAGAAGTCCCGACTTAGGTCGGAACTCCCGTCAGTCAGAACTTCTGACTTTTGTCGGAACTCCCGACGTAGGGATAACCCCAAACACCCGAGCAGATTTCTTTAGGCTTCCCGAAAGTCCCGACACACGTCGGAACTTCCGATAGTCGGAAGTCCCAACTTGGGTCGGAACTCCCGACACCGAGGCATCTTTCCGAGGGCATAACTTCTTCATCCGGACTTCGAATTAGACATTCCATATATGTTTCTTGACCGTCTCGACGAGAGGAATGCAATGGTGAAGTCCATTTCACATTTTGACAACTTCACAAAATAAACATTTTTTGTTGTCAACATATGCCCCCCTGTTTTCAGGTGAATGATGCATAAACCTGAAAACACTTAATCAAATAAATTAAAACCAAACAGCGACGATTCCCATCTCATCGGCTGCTCAGCGGCTAAGGGCGATGTATACATTGGCCATTTTTCTAAGGGCGATACATGTATCGGCCATTGTTTGGTGAGCACTTAGGCTTCTTGCCAAACACTTGGAAAGTACCTTTTCAAGTACCTCCCATTGATTGCTCTCGTGAGACGTTCACCTTGCAATGTCTCTAGCACATATAAATTTCCGAATATAACTTTGACCAGTTTGTAAGGACCTTCCTAATTCAGTGACCACTTGCCAAACTGATTGCTCTTCGATCCAATTGGTAGTATGGTTTTCCACACCAATTCTCCCACTTGGAAGGATTTGCTCCTGACTTTCTTGTTGTATGCTTTGGCAACTCGAGCTTTATCTTTCTCTATTTCCTTGAGAGCTTTTAATCTCACATCAGTCACCTCATCGATATTATCCATCATCAAATCATGATACACAACAGCTGATAAATCATTTTGTTTAGCAAGCCTATATGCATCCAAATTCACTTCAACAGGCAACACGGCCTCTTGGCCATATACTAACTCAAAAGGAGTAACCTTTGTAGCACCATGCCTTGAAATGCAATGTGCCCATAGAGCCTTAGACAAAACTTCATGCCATCTCCTTGGATTCTCCTCAATTTTTTTATGAGCTTGATCAAAGTCTTATTACTAGACTCAGCTTGGCCATTGGCTTGAGCATAGTATGGAGATGAATTGAGTAACTTGATCTTATATAATTCGGCAAATTCCCTCACCTCTTTAGACACAAACAATCTCCCTTGATCTGTAGTTAATGTTTGAGGGATACCGAATCTATGAATAATATGCTCAGTAATGAACTTAATTACTTCCTTGTGTGTCATATTCTTCAAAGGAACTCCCTCGGTCCACTTAGTAAAGTAATCTGTAGCAACTAACACAAATCGGTGTCCCTTTGAAGATGAGGGATATATTTGGCCAATGAAGTCTAACCCCCAACCACGAAAAGGCCATGGTTTGATGATAGGATGAAGTACAGCAGCAAGCACAAGTTGAATATTTCCAAACTTCTGGCACTCTTCGGAACCTTTATAGTAGCGAAAACAATCGGCCATCATAGTAGGCCAATAGAAATCGGCTCTACGCAATAACCACTTCATCTTCGAGGTCGATTGATGCGTATCATAGATGCCTTCATGGACTTCTCCCATAGCCACTCTTGCCTGATCTGATCCCAAGCACTTAAGCAGCAAATCTTCGGCGGTTCTTCGATAGAGCTCATCATTATGCAATACATATTTGAAAGTGCTCCGTCAAATACTTTTATCAATTTTGGTACTTGGATCACATAGATATCTCAACAAGGGAGTCCTCCAATCTTCTAAATCGGCCCCAACATCACTGGAAGTTATATCGGGCTGATTTGATAGCTTCTCAAGCAAATTGACCGGGTTGGTCATAAGGGAGTCGGCTGAACCAACTGAGCCGGTAGGCTTAGCCGATTTAGAGGTGTCGGCTTGGCCAACTAGGGCAGTCGGCTTAGCCGACTTGGCCATAGCAGAAGAGTAGTCGGCTGAGCCAACTTGGTCAGTTGGCTGAGCCGACTGGTCTGTACCTACACAGGAAAAATTGAAATCTTCAGGCATCAGCTGTTCTTGAATATGGAAATTATGTCCACTGACATCATAGCCAGATGCTTGCTGAGCTAACATGTTGGCCTTTTGATTTTCATGCCTTGAAATATGTTGAATTTGAAATTCGGCAAAATAATCAATAACATCAAGGCAAGCATCAAGACAAGCTCTTAGTGATCCTTCTAAACATTGAAATTCACCAGCAACTTGCTGTACTCCCAGCAAAGAATCACCATAAGCTTCATCATATTTTACTTCCATAGACCGCAACATGATCAACCCGAATAATAGAGCTTCATATTCAGTTTGATTGTTGGTACAAGAGAAATCTAATTGGCTTGACATTCCAATTTCAGCACCATTAGGAGAAATAAGAATAATACCAACACCTTGGCCATCTTTACAAACCGATCCATCAAAGTATAATTTCCATGGAGTAAAAGTAAGGTAATTGACTTCATCATCTAAATCAATACCATGCTCAACAATAAAATCAGCAAGAACTTGACCACTTAATGTTTTCAATGGTTCAAAAGTCAAGTCATATTCTATTAGTGCGTATGCCCATTTGCCTATCCTTCCACGAAGAATTGGCCAATATAACATGTGCTTTATCACATCGGCATGGCAAGCAACAACACATGTACTAGACAAAAGATAATGTCTCATCTTAGCGCAAGCATAGTACAGTGATAAGCATAATTTTTCTATATGGGCATACCTTGTCTCGGGATCAAAAAGACGGTGACCAAGATAAGCAATCACATATTGTTTACCTTCGTCTTCTTGAGTCAAAACAGCCCCGATTACCTTCTCTTCAGCAGCAATATATAACTTGAAAGGAACTCCTCTCCTAGGTGCACGAAGAACCGGTGGTGTTGACAAATATTCCTTTATCTTTTCAAATGCCTCTTGTTGTTTTGCCCCCCAAGTGAATTCAGATTCATCCTTCAGCTTCAATATAGGGGTGAAAGGAATAATTTTCCCAGACAAGTTAGCAATAAATCTTCTCAAGTAGTTCACTTTTCCCAAAAACTTTTGCAAGTCCTTCTTGCACGTAGGTGCCTTAACTTTGTTGATCTTCTCTATCCTCTTAGGATCAACCTCTATGCCCTTATCATGAATTATGAAGCCTAAAAACTTTCCAGCTGATACCCCAAAAGCACATTTGAGTGGGTTCATCTTCAATCCATAATGGTGCATCCTCTCAAAAGCAAGATGCAAATCAGCCAAATGAGATTTATGGGCGGCCAATTTGATCACAATATCATCAATGTACACCTCCATAATCACCCCAATTAAATCATGGAAAATCAAATTCATAGCTCTTTGATAAGAGCACCTGCATTCTTTAGCCCAAATGTCATCACAACCCACTCAAAAAGACCAACAAACCCAGGACATATGAAGGTCGTCTTAGACATATCTTCCTCTGCCATGAAAATCTGTTTATAACCGGCATTACCATCAAGAAAGCTAATAACCCGGTGTCCTGAAGCATCATTGATAAGCATATCGGCTATAGGCATAGGATACTCATCTTTCGGAGTAGCTCTATTCAGATCTCTAAAACCAATACATACTCTAATCTTCCCAGAATCCTTCTTCTCAATAGGCACAATATTAGAGACCCACTCCGCATACCTGCATGGCTATATAAACCCCGCTTGCAACAACTGATTAATCTCTTCTTTAATCCTATCATAAATTGTAGAATTAAATCGATGGGGTTTTTGCTTGAAAGTCCTGAATCCTTTCTTAATAGGGAGCCGATGCTCAACAAGCTCTTGGCTCAATCCAGGCATCTCTGTATAATCCCATGCAAAACAATCAACATATTCCTTGAGAAGTGCGATTAACTCAACTTTGTAATCGACTTCCAAATTTTGATTAATAAACGTCGGCCAGGGCATAGAGCCATCCCCAATATCAACTTGTTCCAAAGGGTCGGCCGATGTAAAAGCTTGGCCCAACTTATCGAGCTCATCAAAATCATCAATAGCCTCACAGGCATCGGTCTTATTAGCCCGATACTGTTCAACACGGTGTTTTAACCATTCAACGTTAGCATCCATTACAATAATGATTACATGATGATATTGAGCCGATTATCAATCGACTTCAAGGACACAGGAACAAAACCTTGCCTGATAACACTAATAAATTCAAAACTAGAAAGATCTCTACCAGATAAGCAAGCAATAGCATCATGCCCCCCGAGTGTAGGAGCATCGGCTGCAGCAACATCAGCCGATGAATCTGAATGCACGACCTCAACAGCATCTCCCACCCATTGCATGAGAAATTGGTGCAAGCTAGATGGCACGCAACAATTGGCATGGATCCAATCACGCCCAAGTATCAAGTTATAGCTACCTTGCACGTCGGCGATGAAGAACGCCGTGGCCAAAGTCTTGCTTCCAATGGTGAGCTCCATGTTAGCAACTCCTCTGGCCAGAATGGGAGCACCTCCTCCAACACCACTGATCATCATGTTGGTCTTGATCAGCTCCTCATCAGTGCCACCGAGCTTCTTGTAAAGCGGATACGGCATCAAGTTCACTATCGTCCCACTGTCCACTAACATGCTATGGACCGGTGTGCTATTGATATAACCCTTCACATGTAGAGGCTTGAGATGGTTGATGGAGTCATCTAGTTTCTGAAATACAGCGCTTTCCATTGCAAAATTAAATTCTGCTGCTATGGAGTCATCTGCCACGATGTAGTAATCAGCAGATAAAACAACTACATTGACCTCCACTCTCTCTGGAGTAGGCTCATAGTCAACCATCTCCTCGTCGGGAACCTCAGGAACCTCCATGCCAACTAGAGTAGCAACAGTAGTAGCAAAATCATCAGAGGATACCTCAGAGGCACCCAGGACAGCAGGAGTCAGCTCAGCTGACTCGGAAGCTGACTTAGTTGACTCTGGACCTTCTAAAGCAGTAAGGGCAGGCAAAGTCGGCTCAGCCGACTCAGGAGTCGGCTTAGCTGATTGGCTCAACACAGGAGTTCGCTTAGCTGACTCTAGAGTCAACTTAGCTAACTGGCGGGTAGCAGTAGTGGCATTTCGAACTTCTAGAGGGATTTCGACCTATACGGGGTTGAGGATTTCATTCTCCATCTTGACAAGCTTCTCCCTCTTCTATTGCTTATGCCGGGCACGCTGCAATTTGCGCCGTTGAGTTTTATTCAACCCACGAGGACACCATACGGGTTGCCGGTACTTGGAATCTCCTTCGACGTGTTTCTTCTCTTCAATTCCAAAAACATCTTTAGGATCTTCGTCTTGCTTAGATGCCAGAATTTCTTTGATTACAATCAGCCCATCATTATTAGTGACGGGAGCTTCCGTGGAGCCGATTGTGATAACCGATTGAGGCCTAGCTCTTGGTGGGGGAACGACGGGAATCTCAACCTTCTTAGGCACATAAACTTGCTGCATTGGTGCCTTTCCCAACTCTTGTGGAGTCAAAGTCCTGGAGGTAATCACATGATCTTGACTTGTACCGCTAGAGCTCGATTGACAATTGTTCAATCGGCTAAAGACGGAGGGTCTTGGAATTGAACCAGCAGGATCTCCCCACCTTTGTCGGCTATGCACGGGTGCTGCCGGAGGATATGGCACCCAAACTCCATAAGGACCCCATTGCGGTGTAACCAGAGGCGGAATCGGGGGACCCCAGTGAGAAACACGAGGAACAACTCTCTAAGATGGAGCTATTGGTTGCACCACCGCCAATTGCTTGATCTTGTCACCTTCCCGCTTAGGCGGAGTAGACTCTCTTTTTTTAAATGGCCGATTATGGGAATCGGCCTTTTGTTGCTTATACTTGGCCATGAGCCTATCAAAGGTGCATTGCTTCTTCATGAACTCTCCTTAGTTCTTCTCATTCATCTTCCAGGTGCCAATCTCCGATCACTGTGGAACAAATGTACGCAAAACACGAACACCGGAGGCGCCGGAGCTGTTGGAACCAGGAGAGTTGGCTAAGCCAACTGGCGTAGTTGGCTAGCTGACTTGGCTGGGGTGGTGGTAGAGTCAGCTACAATGACTCCTTGAGTCGGTTGAGCTGACTGGCCCTGCTGTGTGCTGGAGTCAGCTTGGCCAACTGGTGGAGTTGGCCTAGCCGGCCTCTGCTGTGCCACCGTTGTTTCATACCACCGCTGCCTTTTCAAATATTGCGTTGATCTGGCGGTGATCTTCAACTTGTTCTTGCCTTCATCATCCTTCTCAAGCACCACTTTGCGCCCCGAATTTGTTTCAACATTCGGTGCCACATGTGGTTCGCCAATAATCACGTTCTTGCCTTGGGCTTTATCGGCTTGCTCTGGATGAATCAAAACAGCGGGCGCCCCTGCTTCAACCATGTGCATCGGAAAAGGGGTCTTATCAACTTGCATTTCAGTAAGACTCAATTGTCCCTCATTAAGGGCCGATTGGACCTGCCGACGAAAAACATTGCAATCATTAGTGGCATGAGAAAAAGAATTATGATATTTGCAATAAGCCCTTCTCTTTAACTCATCAGCTAAAGGCAATGTATAATTGATTCTAATATAACCGAATTTCAACAATTCATCAAAGATTCGGTCACATTTAGAGAAATAAAAAGTAAATTTCATTTCCTCATTCTAATTTTTATGAATCGGCTTGAGAGAAGGACAAGTAACCAATTTATTCTCTGCTGGCCATTTAATTTCAGCAGCTAAACATTCTTTATTATCATCATCAGAATCATCGGAACAATCACCAACAAAATGCACATTCTGACGATGAGATTTATAAGCATCACGAGACTCTTTAAAGCGCGATTCAATTGAAACGGCCTTTTGCATAAGTTGATTAACATTGTGAAACCATAATGGTCAAGCTTTTCTCTAATACTAGAACGTAAACTAGCAAAGCATAAATCAGTTAAATCTCTTTCAAAAATATTTAAATGGAAACATCGGTTCTTAATCTCTCTAAATCGTTTGAAAAAATCATGGATGGACTCATCACGCCCTTGACGAACCGATGCAAGATGAGACAATCTTGTTTCATGAGCACCGCTATAAAAGTGATTATGAAATTTCTCTTCTAATTCAGCCCATGAACCAATAGAACAAGATGGTAATGAAGTAAACCATGCAAAAGCTGTGCTAGTAAGAGATAAAGGAAAATTACGAACTTTCATAAAATCATAAGCACTAGCCTCACCCAATTGTGCAAGAAACATGCTAATATGCTCCATGGTTGATTTACTATCATCACCACTAAATTTCTGAAAGTCAGGTACCCTCCACCCATCAGGTGCTTTCATGAAATCATAAGTAGAAGGGTACAACTTTTGATAAGTATTCCTACTAGATTTAAGTTGCACTCCTAAACTACTCTCAAGAGATTTAGCCAATTCATCCATAAACCGATTCAAAGCATCATCAAAATCGGTAGTAGGAGCATTAGGAGTAACATTAAATGTAGGAATTTGGCTAGGTGACTTTGGTGGGTTTGGTAAAACATTATGCCCCGCTGAAGCTCTATTTGTTGATGCTCCATAATCGGTTCGAAGAGCTTGACCCGAACTTTGTGCACCAACACCTATACGTGTAGATGTGCTAGCACCAGGTTGACCGGCCTTATTGGTTTCAGATGCCGAAGGGGCCGATTGAAATTGGCTAGCGGAAGCATGAGAGGTTTGATTTTCATAAAAATTCAAAGGCATACCGAACTGAGGTTGTTGTATGGCACCCGATTGATCACAATCGGTTGTCTTGCCCTCTAACTTATCCATACGTGCTTGAAGTAGATTAGAAAGATGCTGAAGGTTATTACTATGCAATTTTCTTTCATCTATCAACATCTGAGCAAAATTGGCATGAGTAGGATAAGCATCAGTATTTACCTCCTCGTCATACTTAGCTTTTCCATTGCCCTTCTCCTCGGCGCCTGAAGATTCGGATGCGGTAGCATCGCCGTAGGAGGGTTCATGGAACTGAGTGCCCTTGTCGTGTCGATTCTTGGTGCAGCTCTCCAAGAAAGCCTTGACATCGGCATCGAGCTTGGCCTAAAGTTTCTGGCGCAACTCATCTAGAAGCTTGTCCATGGATTGAGGAAAGATCATGTTAGCCTCATTGAAGGGGCTGGTCTTGTCACCCTTGTCGGTGGTAGCACCATCGTTGCCTCCCATGTTGCTAGTAGATTGATTCTTGATTCGCTTCGCTGTCCCCAGTGGAGTCGCCAAAAAGTATGTTGACATTGAGGATGACCCCAAACCAACACACCAGCAGGGCCTTGGATGCCCAAAGAGGTTGCACACAACCTGCAACGCAGCAAGAACGTGGCGTAATCGATCAAACCAACCTAAAGATCGGTGAGACCGATGTAGAGCTTGTTCTTGGCCGGAAAAGCTCCTGAACTTCTCCTGGGAAGACCTATCAGGGAGGAGCACATGGAGGATCTCCTAGGACCAGCAAGGCCGCCTAGGATGCTGCTGAATCTCATCAGGAAACTCAACGAACAGCAAGAGGGGTTGAGAGAGGGGAATTAAGGCATAAGGAGTTGATAGATTGGTTTGTATGGTGATTGGATAGATGGGAACTCAATCGGCCATGATCCTCTCATATATATAGAGGGGGTGGTCTTATCCTAGTAGGAAACCTCTCCAAGCCTTATTTTCCAAGTTTCCCACGAGTTTGGAATAGTTCGGATCGGAATCCAAAAGGCCAGATCAGAACAGGATTTTCTGTCAGGTATGTCGGAAGTCCAGTTG
Source organism: Miscanthus floridulus (assembly GCF_019320115.1). NCBI lineage: Eukaryota > Viridiplantae > Streptophyta > Magnoliopsida > Poales > Poaceae > Miscanthus > Miscanthus floridulus. The sequence continues at coordinate 74,015,815 of NC_089581.1, forward strand.
GAAGTCCCGACTTGGGTCAGAACTCCCGACGTAGGGATAACCCTAGACACCCGAGCATATTTCTTCAGGCTTCCTGGAAGTCCCTACACATGTCGGAACTTCGGATAGTCGGAAGTCCCGACTTGGGTCGGAACTCCCGACACCGAGGTATCTTTCCGAGGGCATAACTTCTTCATCCGGACTCTGAATTAGACATTCCATATATGTTTCTTGACCATCTCAATGAGAGGAACGCAATGGTGAAGTCCATTTCACATTTTGACAACTTCACAAAATGAACATTTTTTGTTGTCAACAGGTACTTAGCTTAATGGAGATTTGGTGATGTACCTCGCCCTAGGGTAGTTGCGGACATGGCGCCGCAGCGACGTGGCTGCCAGAGTCATAGTAGTAGGGGGAAGCAAAGACACGCCCGCTAGGTCATTGTATGTAGCAGCAGTGCCGACGCGGTGCTGGTGGCGGCGGCGAAGGCGATGACGCTTTTCGTCGCTTACAGCTTCCCCTTCTAGATCGGATTGGGGTTAGGACATCACGATGGGGCACTGGCGGCTATAGTGAACTTCGTGTTGTGTGCCCTAGCCCCCATCGTCCTTTTAATAGTGATGCGCGATGGGGGCCCATCAGCCACTTAGAATCGGATGAGTGCGCCGATCAGGGCGCGGATCAAGGGCCCAATTGGCCATTGGGCCTATTGGTGGTGATCATCCTAACATTCTCCACCTTGATTTCACTTTATGACTTAAACTCAACTTTCTTTATCTTTTTCCCATTCCATCATAGATCAGTGCATAGAGCATGCCTCATTGTCACGATCAATTACCATTAGATTTAACAGCTACAATGCACCTCTCTGTTTTAAAACAGATACTAAACTAGGCCCTTAGTATCTAGAAATCATAGGCTTTTCCATAAACCCATATCGACTGTGTGTTCTCTGAATGCACTGGGTGGTAAGCCTTTGGTTAGGGGATCCACAAGTACTTGCTTGGTACTTATATGTTCAATGCTTTCAAAATGATTCTGGATTTTCTCCTTTACAACATATAACTTAGTGTCAATGTGTTTGGCAACACACTAAAATAACAGGTCAAGTGCGCTATCAAACACATTGACACTAAGTTATATGTTGTAAAGGAGAAAATCCAGAATCATTTTAAAAGCATGGAGCATATAAGTACCAAGTAAGTACTTGCGGATCCGCTTACCAAAGGCTTACCACCCAGTGCGTTTAGAGAACACACAGTCGATATGGGTTTATGGGAAAGCCTATGATTTCTAGATATTAAGGGCCTAGTTGAGTATCTGTTTCAAAACAAAGAGGTGCATTGTAGCTGTTAAATCTAATAGTAATTGGCTGTGATGATGTGCCATTCTCTATGCACTGATCTATGATGGAATAGAAAAAAGATAAAGAAAGTTGAGTTTAAGTCATAAGGTGAGATCAAGGGGGAGAATATTATGATGAACTCCACCAGTTGGACCAACGGCCAATTGGGCCCTTGATCCATGCCCTGATCGGGGGTGCTCAGCCGGTTCTAAGTGGCTGATGGGCCCCCGTCGCGTAGCACTATTAAAAGGACAGTGGGGGCTGGGACACATGACATGAAGTTCACTATAGCGGCCAGTGCCCCACCATGATGTCCTAACCTCAATCCGATCTAGAAGGGGAAGTTGTAAGCGACGGGAAGCACCATCACCTTCACCGCCGCCTCCAGCACCACACCCGCACTACTGCTACCTAAGATGACCTAGCGGGCACGTCTCTGCTTCCCCTACTACTATGACTCCGGTGGCCACGTCGTTGCGGCGCCATGTCCGCAACTACCCTAGGGTGAGGTACATCACCAAGTCACCATTAAGCTAAGTACCACCCACTAATCTATTGTGGCAGAACCTCCTAAATTATAGGGCTCACATGCACCTATCACTGTCCAATGACCTCTGACGACTATGCATATGTTCCTGGTAACTTAAGAAGACTGTCAGGTGTCCTCGGAGAACCCCAAATCATCCACGATTTTCCGAGTAGGATCCCATTACTGAGTCATTGCAGTATTACAACAATTTATTCATTAATATACATCAGAGTAAAATAGCAGAAGTCTTACAATAACTTAGTTACAAAATAGTTGTTTCACAAACTAAGTACGATTATTATTACAAACCATAGTAGTGGAGTGGCATTAGTAACATAAGCATAACACACAAAGAAAGTACCCAGCCCAAGGGCCACACATTTACTCAGTAGCATCGATTTGAACAACCGTCATGCAGCATGGTCCAAGACAGACCTGCCCATGAGGCTCACCTACAATAAGGGTTAACAAACCCTGAGTACAAAAGTACTCAACAAGACTTATCTGAAATAAAAACTGATAAGACTCAGGAATGCAGGCTCAGGGATTCAAGGTAAGGTTTTAGCAACAAACAAAGTTCTTTTGCGTAAAAGCTCTTTAAAAAGATTCTTTCTTTCAACATTTAATCCTTATCAAAATCATATATGAATCTACCATGATCTGTATTGAGATCATGAACTTCATATCAAACTGTCGACGAAATATGGTCGGTAGTCTACCTAGCGGTATGCCTAAGGTAGTAGATTATCGGCAGACAGATGCGCAAGCTACAAACAAGATGGTGACGCAAGACAGACACAAGGTTTTATCTAGGTTCGGCCGCCATGAAGGCGTAATACCTACGTCCTACGTCTGATTGTATTGTTGTATGTCAATGAGAGATGTTTTTTAGAGGGGTCCCCTGCCCGCCTTATATAGTCTGGGGGGCAGGGTTACAGATCTGGAAACTAATCCTAACCAGTTACAATTGCCATAGGTGGCCGGATAAGGATTCCTATTCTAACCAACCAAGATCTTGCTTGATCACCAAATCTGCCTTGATTCCTTGCGTGGGACTCCGAGCAGATTGGTCGGGCCATGCGTCATCTTCTAGTGGGCCAGACCCCCTGGTCCGGGCCGGCCCAAGCCTAGCTGTAAGGGTATAGGGGTTAATACCCCCACAGCTAGTCCCCGAGCACCATGTATTATGTTGCGACACGACGTTCGATCTTCTTCAACTAACGCGATCTGTCTTCATGTCATCTCCAACTGGCTGAAACATTGACCAAGCAAATGTGCCAATATTCTGGTCAATACAGAGAGCAGTAGACCACAATTATAACTGAAGATTCTGGTTATCCAAAGAATGCATGGTGCTCTAAATAAAAAAGAAAAAGATTCCTTCCCTGATCAAGTGTGCCCACTTGTATTTCTGAAAAGAAATGTAAGTGGCCCTTGTACAATAGTAGTTATGGCCAACAGTCAGAGCATAGGGGTCGATAAAATAAGCACATTCACTGCAAGGTGAAGTGTGCCCACTTAGTCCCTGAGCCTGGTAGTAGGTGACACATGCACGTGGTGCCAGGGTCTAAAAAGAATTCCCACTTAAGTTGAGAATCTAATCATCGTATAAGCGATACGAGATGCACCGGTAGGTGCATCGTACCGATGTAGTCCCCGAGCTAGCTGGAAGGCGAGGTATCAGCCTTGTAGCAAGGTCTAAGTGAGAAAAAATAAATGCCTCTCAATTGTATGTGAGTACAAATCACATGTAGCCAAGGAGAGCGGTCTCTGAGCAATGTTTGTAGAGTGGTCGGGTAGTCCCCGAGCACGAGAGTGGTCGGAATAGTCCCCGAGCACGATGGTGGTCTGGACAGTCCCCCGAGCATGATGGTGGTCTGGACAATCCCCGAGCACGATGGTGGTCTAGACAGTTCCCAAGCATGATGGTGGTCTAGACAGTCCCCGAGCACAAGGATAGTCGCTACAGTCCCCGAGCACGAGAAGTGTGGCAAAAAAACATATGCCACTTGTACTATTATTTTGTGTATTTGTTTATTTACTTGCTCTGTCAAGTCCAATCTGACACGTCTGGTCAAAAAAGTAGACGGGTATAGCACGTCATACTAAATTTTTGTCTTGTCAAGCAAACAGTTGTGTGGCACCTGTAAGTAGGTGCGTCAGCGTGGGCCCTCCCACACTGGCAATGAAGAGGCGCATATATTGGCGTAGATCTCGAAGCTATGAAAACAACCGTCTACGGTGCGTGCGCACGTCTCCCAAGAATCACGAGCAGACGAAACGGCATAACTCTTGGGTTAAATACAGTATAGGATAGGTAAGTTACTTTTTACTAAACCCCATTGTCATTCACAGCCACAGCTTTCTTCTTCCTCTCGCCAACCCTAATACATCTGAAATCGCCACCAATCAATCCTTCGCCATTTCCTCGTTCATCAGCAAGGCCAGATTCATGGTGAAAAGTGATGCGTAGAAGAAAGCAGGGGTCATGGCGAAGGAATGGTGGAAATCAAGAAGCAACGAGCAGACCATTGAAGACCTCATCACCATGGGGGTACTCCACAACAAGGAGCTCACAGGATGGCGTGCGCCGGAGGGCGAGGGGTACCCCGATCCACAACCAGGTGAGATTATGGTGTTCAAAGACTTCTTTAAACGGGGATTTGGGGTTCTAGTACATCCTTTTCTTCAGGGGCTCTGTCTTTACTACGAGATTGGGATTTGCAATCTGCATCCCAACTCGATCCTCCTTGTCACCACTTTCATACATCTTTGCGAAGCATATGGCGGCTTCCAGCCCCATTTCAATTTTTTCCGCCATCTTTTCTGTCTATGGAAGAAAGGAAGCAGCGGTTCAAAGATAGCCGGGGGTGTGTACCTCAACCTCCGTGACGGCATGAAAGCCTAGTACCTGCACTGCCCATGGAACACGTCGCTAGACGACTAGTACAAGAAATGGTTCTACATCCATGAAGAGCTGAACATGATCACACTATGCGACATGGGGTACATTTCAGATAAAATGACAAGCTGGTCAGAGAAGCCCGAGCACCTAGAACAGATTCCAGAAATATTTGCAATGATCCTGTGGAAAAAACTAGATGGTCCGAGCATGGTCGAGAGCTTCATCAGCCGACAGATCTAGCCCTGCCAGAGGAGAGTACATCCTGGCTATGAATATCAAGGTAGCACAGACCCGACAAGGACGAGGCAGGGGGCGCTTGACAAAATCAAAGTTAAAGCCAGAATTGGAGAGCTATTTAACTTAGTTGATCCAAATTATGCCAGATTGAGCGACATCGAGCATGCTTTCAAGCTTGCCCGACCTCCCCCAAAGGTAACTCATCTTGCCCTGTACCCATAGTTTTATATTGTGGTAGGATAAGTGGAAACTTACTATGTTCACCCATTTTTGTTACCCAGGTAAATGGTCGGGATAGAGCGATAGTGTTTGTGTCGCCACCCTCTAGAGTGGAGTGGCCACAAGGAGCTGGTCCCACCACCTAGACCAGCGTCGAGATCGAAGACGAGGACATCAACTGGGCGGTGCTCGGAGCTGGAGAGGAGGCAGCGGCCCTAGCCACTGGTAAGCGGTCGGCTGACCCTAAACAGCCAAAGAAGAGATCAGCAACCACCCTGCTCACTGGGGGCGCTAAGTATCAATGAGCCGAAGGGGGGCCCGAAGGAGAACCCGGCCAGCAAGCATCGGCAGGTGATTTTTGCCTAGTCAGATGATGACGCAGAGGAGGGAGAGGATGCAGACACCTTTTGACTTGTCCCTCAAAAGAGGAGGAAGCAACTGGAGTCGATGGAGCAAGGTATCTCCTCCATGCCTATGGGACCCACATTGTCGACGGCGGTGAAGGATGCAGCCGGGTCAACCTCGGGAGTACCTAGGCAAGGAACACGACCGGCGACAGGAGCGACAACTCGACCGAGCACGCCACCGACCACTGCAGCGCAAAGGGCAAGCGGCGGAGGGGTCGAGCACCATGGCCCAGCGACAGTGCTGGATGTAGAGGGAGACCAGGCGTCACCCACACAGCACGTGGAGCAAGTACAGCCGAAGAGACGCGCCTTCTCCACATCATTCCGTGCTTCCAACATGTAAGTATTTGTAACCTTGATGTAAGTTAGCAATTTGCATTGAATATGGTTGCCTTCTGAACTTATCTCGGATGTACTAGTTCAGCATCCACAGAAAGTCTAGACCAGCTAGCCGAAAGTAGCATGGCTCCGCCAATAAGTTCAGAGCAAACTGCCCAACAGCCGGCCACCAAGGAAGCCATAGCAGAAGATCCGTCGAGGCCTCAGCAAGGGAGCAGTCAGACAATAGTCCCTGAGTAGGTGGTTGAGGGAAGAGCCGAGCCGAGCATGAGTGCTCCGAGCACTAAACCTGCTGAGGGCAACACCTCAGCATCGAGGGTAACGGAGCAGACTAAGGAGCAGTAGCTCGAGGTGAGAGCACAGACCACGTTTGTCGACGCTGCAGCCCGTGGGAAGGCCATGGTGATCATAGAAGCTACTGACACCGGACCAGCACTGAGACCCGAAGATGAGCCCGAAGAGGATGAAGTGGAGGAGGTTCTGGGCCATCCGTAGGACAAGCGACAACATGTGTATGTGTCGTGTTGGCAGAATGACCAATGGGTTGTCCATGAGGAAATCCCGAAGATCGAAGAAACCAAGAAAGTTGAACGGGCGGTGAAACGGCTTGTGACGGAGGTGCAGGTAAGCTTTGCTTCACCCCCTGATCTTGTTGTCAAGTTGTAGCTGTCTTACTTAGCTATATGCACACAGGACTTAATGAAGACAACAAGGTACCGCAAGAAATGCTTCGACCAGATTGAGGGGATCGCTGCAAGCAACAAGGAGCTGACAGCGGAGGTGGAACGCTTGCGGCAACGACTTGAAGCCACCAATAATGAAAAGACAGTGCAAGAGTCGCAGAACCAGAACCTAGTCATCTAGCTTAGTAATAAAGAGCGAGAAAAAACAAGTAAGTAGCCATTTTATCATACCTACAACTGACAAGTGCTGCTGCGTTGTTGGTAGTAACAGTTGTAGTGTAGGCTTAGAAGCTAAAATGATCCATCTCCAAGAGGAGAACAGTTGTGTGGATGGGGAGTGTGATCGCCTAAATGAGGACAACAGAAAACCGGCGCAAGACCAGTCGTAGCTTCGAGACCACATGACCAAGATGACAGAGGAGCTAAAAGGTAAGTTGTCCAACCACCTTTGCTCATTTTTGTTGCCTTCCGTAGTTTGGCGTAATATAGCGTCTTAACAGCATGTGCGGTTTGCAATTATAAAAATCAATGCAAAGAAGCATCTGGAGGCCGTGATAAAAGACCGTGATGGCTAGAAGGCGTAATGCCAAGAGATCACCAAGGACCGTGACACCTAGAAAAGCCGATGCTAGGAAGTGGCAAAGGGCATTTTGCCAATCCTTAACCTCATCGATCCGGCGCTAGTAGAAGATGCGCCAAGGACGTCGCAGCCAGGACTGATCAAGAGATGCCAAAAGGCATGGGGATGGTTCCAAGAGTTCATGAAGGAGGTAGGAGAGTACGTAGGCGCACATGTGCTAAGCATGGTACATGCTCACTACCCCCTGATCGATCTCAAGCGCCTAGAGGATGGATACCCGAAGGAGGTAGATCCAGACAAGGCCGAGGAGCTACGGATGACCTAGCTGGACTTGTCGGTGAAAATAGTTGGCGACATTGACCTTTGTGGAGGTGCGACACCACCTATACAAGGAACGCCATCAACAGGTCAGCTGCGAGCGCCTTTATTTTCAAGACAGCCGGCGAAGCCTGCGGTCTCGACTAGCCAGGCATCGGTGGGGCCATCTTCTTCAACTCGATCAATGCCAGAGTCCCCAAGACCCAAGCACAATGTCAGGCCCAGCGAGCAGCAGGTGTTGTGTTCCCTGACTAGCCATTAGTGTAGGCTACAGCTGTAGAAGAAGATGTAGTTGTGTTATTGTAAACTTGGACCTTTGTAGGCAAGCTTGTAATAACATAATTGTATATCAACATGAGCTTGTTTGTTTTGTAGAAAACGTGTTTAAGCTCGGATATTGTGCTGATGTAACTAAGTTAGAACGTGTTGGCGTTCTGTTTAGTTGTACCAATTTAGTCGACACGTCATCCTGAAAGGTTTGTATGGCCCTAGTTTGTCTTATGGTCGGAGTGTTAGGTGCATAGCTTGCACACACGTAGAAACACACAAGTCAAACTAGAGAGCACCTACCGATCACCCGTAGCGTAGAGAGCAGATCACATGCATGCGTTGGGAGGAACTGGAGATAGGGCCTGCTCCAAAAACCCGAGAAGGAATGGTGGTCGGTTTTAACTGGTAGAGTTAGAATAACAATAGACTTCAAAATGACACATTAGAGTGGTTGGAGAAATCATAATAGCTTTATTGAAATAAATCAATAGTACAAGAGGGGTACATATCTTAGTAGCTAAGCATAAAAATGCCTAAGCTTGTTGATGTGCCAGGAATTGGGTACGTCTGTGCCGTCTAGGTGAGCTAACCTGTAAGATGTAGGGCGTGTAACCTCCTTGATCATGAAGGGTCCTTCCCATGGGGTCACGAGTTTGTGGACGCCAGCCTGATTCGTCTTCCACTTTAGGACCAGGTCCCCCACCACGAAGAACCGCTCCTTGACGTTCTTGTTGTAGTACCTGTGCAAAACAGCAAGGTATTTGGCTGTACGTATGTAAGAATCGAGTCACTTCTCTTCTGCACTATTCACTTCTAGCTCCCGTACTTCATTGGCCTTGTCTTCATCGAAGTTCTCTACCCGTGCTGATCTGAAGGCTATATCTGCTGGGAGCACTGCCTCATCGCCATAAACCATAAAGTATGGTGATATGCCGGTATTGCGATTGGGCTAGGTTCTGAGACCCTAGACCACAGTTGGTAACTCTTTGAGCCATCTTCTAGGAGCTTTGTCATTTTCTCTATACATCCTCTTCTTAAGTGCATCCAAGATCATACCATTTGCTCTCTCGACCTGTCCATTAGCTCTAGGGTGCGCCACCAAGACGTATTTTACTACTATGCTCCTTCCATCGCAGAAGTCCCAAAAAGCATTCTCGGTGAACTGAGTACCTAGATCAGTGATGATGCTGTTGGGTATGCCAAAGCGGTGGATGACCTAGTCGATGAACGCAACAACCTTTTATGAAGATGCCTTGACCAGGGGCATGTACTCTATCCACTTGGAAAATTTGTCGATCAGCACAAAGACGCATGTAAATTTCCCAAGGGCCGGTTTGAAAGGCCCAATCATATCTAGTCCCCAGCATGCGAAGGGCCAAGAGGCTAGTATTGTCTGAATCTCGTGTGCTGGTATGTGGATTCTCTTGGCGAAGAACTGACAACCTTCACAATGGCGGACTAGCTTCTCTGCATCGGCTACGGTTGATGGCCAATAGAACCCTGATCAGAAAGCCTTGCCAACCAGCGTTCTCGAGGCCACGTGGTTGCTGTAGGAGCCAGAGTGGATTTGGTCTAGGAGATGTTCACCATCCTCCTGGGTTATACACTTCATCAAGATTTCCTCCTTCATGTTCTTGCGCCACAATTTGCCATCGACGAGCAGATACTGCTTACTGCGACGCATCAGGCATTCGTTTTCTGTCCGATCGGTGTAACCACTACCATCTATCAGGTACTTGATGAAAGGTATTCTCCAGTCATGCTCCTTAGTGGTTGGAGGTGGTTCGGTGGTGTTTGACACCGGAACCGTAACCACCAATAGCTGGTCTGGAGGCTTGTCGACCATGGGATCTTCTTCTTTGATGGAAGGCATGAGCAGGTCTTGAACAAATACGCCATGTGGGACTTTGGCTCAGGATGATCCTAACTTCGACAATGCATCTGCTGCTTGATTTTTGTCCCGGACCACATGTGTGTACTCGATGCCATAGAACTTGCCTTCTAGCTTTCTGATCGATTTGTAGTATGCGTCCATCTTTTCGCTAGTCGTATCCTAGTCCTTGTTGAGTTGGTTGATGACCAAAGCCGAGTCCCCATAGACATAGAGATGTTTGACACTGAGCTCGACCACAATGCGCAGACCATGTAGGCATGCTTCGTACTCGACGGTGTTGTTAGACGCCAGGAAATAAATCCTGAGGACATATCAGAGCTGCTCCTTGGATGGTGATACGAAAAGGACTCTTGCTCCTACGCCGTCGATGTTGAGAGAGCCATCAAAGTACATCTTCCAATACTCGGTAGGCCCCTGAGAGGCAGGTGTGCTTAAGTCTATCCACTCGACGATGAAATCGACAAGTGCTAGAGACTTGATTATACTACGACTTGCAAATTCCAAGAAGAAAGGGCATAGCTCCATTGCCCATTTGACGATGCACCTATTCGCATCCTTGTTGCGAATGATGTCTCCCAGAGGGTACTCGGTCATGACCACCACACGATATCCATTGAAGTAATGTTTCAACTTTCGGGATGTAATCAGTATGGCATAGATTAGTTTCTGAATCTATGGGTACCTGGTCTTGGATTCATTGAGCACCTCACTAATGAAATAGATTGGTCACTGTACCTTGTAGACGTGGCCGGGCTCATCGCGCTCGACCACCATGGCAGTGGAGACCACCCGATTAGTTGCCGCAATGTAAAGCAAGAGGGTTTCGTCTTCTCTGGGAGCAGTGAGGACCGGATGTGATGTAAGGAATTGCTTCAATTGTGTAAAGGCAGCGTCTGCTTCCTCCAACCACTCAAACTTCTCGGTTGCTTTGAGCAGCTTGAAAAACGGTAGTCCCTTTTTGCCTAATCTTGATATAAAATGACTAAGGGCAGCCATGCATCCGGTGAGCTTCTGAACATCCTTCACCTTTTTAGGTGGCTTCATGTCCAAGACAACTTTTACCTTCTCTGGGTTAGGGCATATGCCGTCGTGACTAATGACGTTGCTGAGCAATATACCAAATGGAACACCAAAGATACACTTCTTTGGGTTTAATTTCCATTGGAATGTGTTAAGAGCTGCAAAGGTACATTCGAGGTTGTTAACAAGGGTGTATGCTTCCTTGGTTTTAACAACTACATCATCAACATAAGCCTCGATGAGGTCATCTTTTATCTCGTCGTTGAGGCAGGCCTGTATGGCGCGTTGGTAGGTAGCCCCGGCGTTCTTGAGCCCGAACGACATGGTCGTGTAGCAGTAGGCACCGAAGGGCGTGATGAAGGATGTCTTGATCTGGTCGTCCTTTTTGAAAGCGATCTGGTGATAACCAGAGTAGCAATCAAGAAAGGAAAGCAACTCACAACCGGCAGTTGAATCTATGATCACGTCTATGCGAGGTAAGCCGAAGGGGTCTTTAGGGCAGTGTTTGTTAAGATCAGTGTAATCAACGCACATTCTCCATTCATTATTCTTTTTACGTACAAGAACTGGGTTGGCTAACCACTCCAGATGATACACTTCTTTGATAAATCTGGCTGCCAAAATCCATGTAACTTCTACCCTAATAGCCTCCTTTTTGTCGTGAGCAAACCGTTGTAGCTTCTGCTTAATAGGTTTGGCCTTGCCATCGACATTTAAGGAGTGCTCAATCAAGTTCCAAGGTACACCAGGCATGTCAGCGGGTTTCCATGTGAACACACTCACGTTGCTCCTCAAGAACCTAGCGAGCGTGTCTTCCTATTTAGGATCTAGGTTGGCCCCGATAAGGGCCGTTTTGCTAGGATCACCATCGACCAGCTGGATCGCTTTGTGCTCTTTGGACTTGATGTTCTTGCGTGGGGCCTCGACCTCTAGGATCTCCAGGTGGTCGGCTCGGGTCTTCTTGGCATCGAGCGTGGTCTCGACCATGCAAATAGAGAGGTCATGAGCCTCTGCTATTTTGAAGCTGTCATCCTCGTAGGTGTAAGCTACATATATGTTGCCCCTGAGAGGTAGAACCCCCTTCTCAGTAGGCATCTTGAGCACCAAATACCCATAGTGAGGTATGGCCATGAACTTGGTGAGAGCTGGTCTGCCAAGGATAGCATGGTAGGTGCCTTCGAAGTCAGCGACCACGAAGTTGACGTAGTCGGTGCGGAAGTGGTCTAGGGTACCAAATTGCACGGGTAGCATGATCTGTCCGAGAGGCATGGAGCTCTATCTAGGGAGAACACCCCAGAATTGTACCTCATATGGCTTGAGATCAGCCTGGGTTATCTTCAGGGCTGGCAAACTTTTCTTGAACAGTATATCGATGGAACTGTCGCCGTCAATCAGCACTCTATCCAGGTTCGGCCACCGTGAAGGCGTAATACCTACATCATGTGTCTGATTGTATTGTTGTATGTCAATGAGAGAGGTTTTTTAGAGGGGTCCCCTGCCCACCTTATATAGTCTGTGGGCAGGGTTACAGATCTGGAAACTAATCCTAAGTAGTTACAATTGCCATAGGTGGCCGGATAAGGATTCCTATTCTAACCGACCAGGATCTTGCTTGATCACCAAATCTGCCTTGATTCCTTGCGCGGGACTTTGAGCAGATTGGTCGGGCCGTGCGTCGTCTTCTAGTGGGCTAGACACCCTGGTCTGGGCTGGCCCAAGCCTAGCTGTAAGGGTATAGGGGTTAATACCCCCACACAAACCCTTTCTCAAATCTTCCTCAAGTTTCATTTATTAACTACGATGATGAACAGTGAGCTGAGTCTCCATAACCGAGGAGCAACAATGATTCAATCCGATTATAACCCAGCTGGGGATTCCCAACCACACGACATATGCAGGTCCCTGACCTACATATACCAACCCACCCTCAGATCCTCTAAAACAAGAATGGGTCCACGCCACCCGAGAATACAGTACTCCACCAATCCAGCCCATTGCCACATGGGTACACGCTACTCTCACCATCTCTCTACTCCCAGTGCGCGAGTAGCCATTCTCATAATAGAATAGCTGAGTTGAGGCTTACCAGAGTATGTGGCTAGTACTACAATGTAACACCCTAAAATTAGCTACTTTCTAAAAAGAGTAAAATAATTTCTGTTAATTGTTTTGTGCTCATAAAAACATAGGTAAAAGAAAACTTTCTTTAAATTAAATCTAACATAAGGGTAGCAACATGTTTGCGCATACATGCCGTTGCATTTATACTTTTGTGATGAGTGGTTTGGATGCTGTTGCATTGGCACTTTTGTGATGAGTGGTTTGAAAAATAAATTCAAATCTCAATCTTTAAAATATTATTTTCAAGTAGTGGTTTAAAAAGAAATTGAAAACTTGCAAAACAAAAGTTAGATAAGATGCTTTGTTTTTAAAATCCAAAGGCTAGAAAAAGGTTTTAAGACACGTTAGAACGATGCCTCTCTTTTCGAGAATCTTTCCGACCTTTTTTGGGATTAAATTCCTATTTTTTGGAGCTTTTTCTTTTTTCTCGATCAATCCAAAAGTCTTTTCTGGGAGCTAAACTACTTTGGTTGTGTTCCTTATTCTTCCATCTATCCCTAGGAATTTTTCTAGTATTTTTCGGAGCTTAGAGATATTTTTCGGAACCTAAACAGTAATTTCCGATTTTCTGTAATTATTTTAATTCCGAAAATCAATTATATCCTAAAATATCTCGGATTTCCAAAATCTCCGAACCCTAGACATATATATATGCCGGCGTAGGGCTCGACGCGCTGATTCTGAAAGTACAGCCTATTTTTTGAGCTGTCGCACGTAGCCCCGCAGATCGGACGCCGAAGTTCTCCACAGCTAGGTTTCCGGTGAACTCTTCGGCGAGATTTTCCGGCGAAACCGTCGCGTTCCGGCGTAAACCGTCACCACCACAAGGCCATCTCCGGCCATGGCCGCGGCCCTCCTCGCCTAGGGCCTGGCGCCGCCGCCCCTGGCCCTCACCCGTGCGCCTCCAGTCGACTCGGTTAGGCGAGCCGCTCCCCTTCCCCGCACCCCAGCCCCTCCAGTCGCGTGCTCCCGCGCACAGGGAGCAGGCACTGAGCCTCCAGTGCGCTGCCGTCGTGGGCCCTGCCTCGCCCCGGTCCAGTCCGCGGGGGCCCCTGCGCCGTGCGGCCCTGTGTTGCCGGCTGTCCTCGACTTCCCTCCACGCGAGCAGCAGCAGGGGCAACTTCCCTGCCATGACCACGTACGTAAGGAGCAGACAGCCAGGATGAAGATGACCAAGGTAGAAGACGAGGTATTTACGAGTTTGCCACCGGTCGCTAAATAATCGTAGTTTATTTATTTTAGCTCCGTTTCAGTTCATTCTAGTTGTGTTAGTTTCGTGTCGTCGAGATCTACGCAGTAGCGCTATTAGTTTTCATATCACATGCTTATGAATTTATTTTATTAAAATATTAATTGTGTCTATAATTAATTAATTGTTGATTAATTAAAGTCGATTTAGTTTTAAATTTCGATTCGATTGCGTGAGTTTCATCGCAATGGGTGATACGTGTTCATGACGATGTGTTCCATATTACCTTATTACGCTTTTATAATTAAATATTAAAATGATTAAGTATGCGTGCAAACAGTTTTATAATTAAGTAATATATGTTTCATATCTCGGCAATTCATGTATAATATTAATATGATTAATTGTTGATATTAATATTCTTTTCAATTATAAGTTTGGTTAGTTTAAACTCGTTGTATATATGATAAACTTGTATAGGTGCTCTCACATGCATTTTACTGTTGCAAAGTTTAAGTTTAACTTGCTTAATCTACGTGACAACATTTATAAATAAAACATGATTACTCTAACTCAGTTTCTAAATTAAAATATAATTTGACTAATGCTACGTGTTAGCAGTGCCGTTTAGCATGTCTTATATCTCAAAATTTTATAAGTTAAATGTTAATTTGTTTAATGGTTATGCAACTGGGTTTATAATTAAAAGCAACTTAGGTGAATACATCAGTCTTTCATAAATCACTATCATTATGATTAATATCGACATTAATACATTTTTAATTTATAGCATGCTTAGTTCAACTTTAACACATGATGCTTTCATATGGCTTTTGTCACATGTCCTTTAATCTTTCCAGTTAAATGTTTAAATGACTTAAATGATATGAGATATTTTTATAAATAAAATATAATTAGCTTTAACTCAACTTTTCAAATTGAATATATTCTGAGTAACCTGAGTGGGTACTACTCACATAGTTTTTCTTAATTAACATGAATCAAGCTCGTAAATGTTTCTTTTGTAATATATATAAAACTGTTCGGTAGTTGTTTCTTCTTAACGATAGTTTCATTATCGGCGTGTTCTACGTAGTGGCGTCAGTAGTTCTCATGTTACTCAAATGTGTTTTAGCAGTTAAAAAGTTAATTGTATTAATACTATCACTTGCATTGTTTTCGGAATATAAAGTCAATATAGGTTTTATACTACGCTCTTTCTTAAGCAATGAAACAAGTTGATTAATGAAAATATTTACATGTGTTTCTACAATTAAAATAAGTTAGATGGATAGGTTTTATTTTCCATTGCTTCGATAGTCGCTTTTTCGTTGAATCACATATAGCGTGTCTTTTGCGTCTGTGTGTTCATAGCGATGCGTAGAATCGTATTTCAAACTCTTTTACTTATTTTTTTATGATTGGTGTATTGTTCTAATATAGTTGCAATTGTATGCTATGCATGTATGTGTATGGATGTTGTGTGGTGTTCTACGATTACGTCCAGTCGGTGAGATATACGTGGTGATCCAGAAGAAGAAGAACGTTGAAGATTAAAGCTTACCGAAGGATCGGTATTTAAGGCAAGTGTACCAAAGGCCCCTTGTTACCTATGAACTATTACCATTCATATTCATGCATGTGTCTAAATTGAAATACCTTTAAGGACTTTACCTAGATGATTACTTGTACCACATATCATTGTTACCTATGGTTTGGGTATGCATTTTGGATAGATGATGCAGCGCTGAACATAGAATAATAGTTAAACATGACTAAAAACATTATGCAATATGATAACATGAAGCTTTGTAGCAACAGATAGGGGGCTAGAGTACGGGGTTGAGTACTCTAGTGCCTCAACATAAGGACTTAATCCTGAAGCGGCAACCCAGGAGGTTCCGTACAACCCCGAGTGTCATATGGCTCTGACTTTAACCTGCTAACTAGATTGTACTAGCTTGTCTGTAGCTCCAGTAAGGGTAAGAGGGTATCTTTCCTTTTTCTGCTAGGGTGTGTACCGTGCTGCGATGCCCACGTGTGCCACTCCTTTGTAGCTACGACTTGTTAGTGCAACTAGCTAAGGGTTTCATAGTGATACCCTGCCACACTTCCTGGGAAGAGGTGTAGTGGGCCTTGCAAACCCCGGCATTGGGAATCACGGCTCAGTGGGTAAAGATGTACAATTTCTGCAGAAATAATTAACCTGTTATAACAGCCGTGCTCACGGATACGAGCGGTCTGGATCCTTCAAGATTAGTGGTTACTGTGGATGGTGGATGGTTGGGAATTGAGATAAACTTGACTATACTTTAATATCATTTGGGAATTGGGATTGTTCATTAAAGTAGTGATTCAGGATGCTAAAATTTGATTAACTAAAATTGCAAACCGCAGTCAAACAGTGTCAAGCCTTTTTGAGCCTCATAGATCCCTTTGATATACTTGCTAAGCATGGTGAGCTTACACTTGCTTTACATCTAATGAAAATCCCGGATGGGTACCAGATTACCAGTCTGAAGGAGTTAGGCTTGTGGTCAACCAGTCAGTCGTCCCTGTGGATTTGGAGTCTTCGCCAGAAGATCAAAGTCAACTTTCCGCTGTATATACTCTGAGGTTATATTTCTTTTACTAATACGCTATGTAATAAGTATTGTCTCTTGATATTACCCTTATTTGTGGCTATATGTGAGATTTGACTTCCTGGGCTCACATATAGTGTGTATCTGGTTTTGTCTTTAAAATCGGGTGCTACAAAGTGGTATCAGAGCAATACTGACTGTAGGACACAAGCCTAGTTAGCACTGGTCGTTTCTAAAAACCTATTTTACTATAAAACTATTTCTCCACCTCCTTGACTCATTGAATTGAATATTTCCAATCCTTATCCTATTGTCTCCTCTCCTTGATAGCTTCCTTTGAGCTATACTTTCTTATCTCCTTGAGTTGTTGTTCTTGATCTCTTACAAAACTTTCTAGTCTCACCTCTATTTAAATTTCCAAAGCCATGTTAAGAAGTTTTCCCTTAAGAATGCCTACCAAGTAGCTAGAAGAAACGATTAGCAACAAGCTTGTATTTCATGTTTGAGTGGTTTGTCCTAATGATCATGGTTGAGCTGGATCTTTGTAATGAGTGTAGTTAATTTATGGGTTATGCTCACAATTTCATTTATATTAAAGGTTTAAGGTATAAGGGATAAGGAAATAAATAGTCTGGGTTCTCTTTCTCTTGTTTCCTGCTTTCTATCTTCTGGAGCAGTCTGACTTCTATGGCCTATGCCTCCAACCTCTGGGCAACCAAAAAAAAAATCTATGAAAATTCTGGGTGAAAGTAGACTTCAAGATCTTTCTTTTCCCGCAAGAGTCACCTTGATAGCATTTCTGGTATGAGAGATATGAAAATCACAAGGAGATACATATGTGCTGTCTGAAATCTGGAATAGTTTCTGTTGAGCAAAGATTTTGACCAAGTTAACTGCAAAATCTGAAGAAGTAGTCTAAAAGAAAGTTGTGGGGAATTTTATAACCTTTCCAACAGTTCAAGATGCAACTTTATTGGATAAATGGAACTCGAGATATGGATGTTTTTCTGCGCTGCTGTTTTCTATCTACGGGAAGGATCGATTTTTCTTATTCTTATCTATGTCCACAAGCTCTCTAGGATGTCAGAGGATGATAATACACCTTGAAGAAAGTTACATGTTGGATGTTGGTGCCCCTATCTCATCTCTTCTTAAGGGGGGGTAGCCAAGCTAAGAGTGTTGTGAGTTGGTGAACCACAAGGAGTTCGGATCTACGTCTAGATTGATCTTCGAGCTAGCTATGGTTGGGAGTTCGATCTTCACGTACCTAGGATATAGACGTATACAAAGAGTTGCAAGAATGCTCAAGACTAAGATTAACTCTTGAAAAGAATTGGATTGGTTTTGATTTCTATTTAAAGCTCTTTCCTTGAAATAAAATCTTCAAAAGATGTTGGAAAATGAATTAACAACCTTTTGGTTCAAGAACTTAAAAAAACTTCTTCAAAAGTTGATTTGAACTAAGTTCAAAAAGGGTTTAAGTTTGTTTTCTCATTTTCAAGTGTTGGTATTCAAAACTTAATTTCAAAAGTATTTCACCAAAGAATAAGAGTTGATTTGAAAAGAGTATTAGAGTTTAAAAGATTCAAAAAGTGTTGCTAAAGACTATATTTGA
Source organism: Miscanthus floridulus (assembly GCF_019320115.1). Classification (NCBI taxonomy): domain Eukaryota; kingdom Viridiplantae; phylum Streptophyta; class Magnoliopsida; order Poales; family Poaceae; genus Miscanthus; species Miscanthus floridulus. The sequence continues at coordinate 74,034,050 of NC_089581.1, forward strand.
GACATTTCAAAAGTTATGATTTGAATTTTGAAAGACTCTCTTGCTCATTCAAAAGAAAACAATTTGATTTGAACTGCTTCACTCAAGGTTTTAGTTTAAAAACAGATATTCAAAAGGAGTTTGAAAGTATCTTATTCCTAAAACTTCAAAAAGTTGAAAGTGAAATCAGATTTGAAAACCCACTTTGTTTGAACTAAATTTCAAAAAGAGTAAAATGTATTCGGTTACTCTTCAAAGAGTTATTCTAAAAACACTTTTGAACCATTTCATTCTAAAACACTTTTGAAAATGACTCTAAAGTGTTTTAAAATGGGTTGTTTGGAAAAGATCGATTGAAATAAAAAAACAATTTGAGTTGCCTTATTTCAAATTTTATTTGAAAGGTGTTCAAAATGCTTTCAAGATATTTTACAAAAGTTTAAAAAATTTGGTTCAAAAGTTTGCAACAATTTGCATTTGGAAACGGAGCACTTTTGGCTTTGAATTAGAATTAAGTTTGATTTCTAAACAAAATTTGATAAGAAAAGGTTTGACTTGATTTCAAAAATGTATTTTCTAAAAGAAGTCTTCCAAAATGGTTTGAAAGAGTTGAAAGTTAATTGATTTGATTCAATTTCCCCAAAAGTCTTATTCCAAAAAAAACTTGAACATGTGTGTTAAGTCTTCAAAAGAAAATGAGAATTGAAAACTTACTCTCTTCATTTGTAAAGTAGTTTTGAAATTCATTTGGTTTGATTTCAGAAATCCCAAAAGAGTTCATTCAAAATGATTTGAAAATGAAGCTCGAATGTTTCATTTGTTTTCTAAAACCTTAAAAATCCCTTGTTTGAAACAAATTTCAAAAGAACCTGAGTTGATTTGTCTGCTCTTTATCTAAAATTTGATTATAAAGAGTTTGAAAAACAAAGCTTAGTATGTTTATCTGAGTTTCCAATGATTTGAAAATGGTTGGGTTTATTTCAAAACCTTAAAAACATTTATTCCAAAGAGTTTCAAAACATGGTTGGAATATTTTCTTGAGTTCTAAACATAAAACATATTTTGAAAGCTATTTCAAAAGGAGTTGAAAAAAAAATTTATTCGGTTTTGATTGAAGGTCTTCCTTTTGCAAAGTAAAACATTTCAAAATGCATAAAAAAGGAACCATAGAATTTATAGTTCTAATTCAAGCTAAGTAAGATCTTTTGGAAGCTTAACATATGGATGATAAGATTCGCTAGAACGAATTAAGAGAAGCAACAAGATTGGACTTGGAATAAGATGGAACAAGAATCTACAAGTGTAGCCACGTGATGAATTCTTATACAACACAAGGTGAGTATCAAGATGGTCTTACTCAAGGAAGAGAAGAAGATCTCAAGTTGAAGTATCCCTCTCTTCTTTGCTCTTCTTCTCCGAATCTCGAGGACGAGATTCATCTTAAGGAGGGTAGAATTGTAACACCCTAAAATTAGCTACTTTCTAAAAAGAGTAAAATAATTTCTGTTAATTGTTTTGTGCTCATAAAAACATAGGTAAAAGAAAACTTTCTTTAAATTAAATCCAACATAAGGGTAGCAACATGTTTGCGCATACATGCCGTTGCATTTATACTTTTGTGATGAGTGGTTTGGATGCTGTTGCATTGGCACTTTTGTGATGAGTGGTTTGAAAAATAAATTCAAATCTCAATCTTTAAAATATTATTTTCAAGTAGTGGTTTAAAAAGAAATTGAAAACTTGCAAAACAAAAGTTAGATAAGATGCTTTGTTTTTAAAATCCAAAGGCTAGAAAAAGGTTTTAAGACACGTTAGAACGATGCCTCTCTTTTCGAGAATCTTTCCGACCTTTTTTGGGATTAAATTCCTATTTTTTGGAGCTTTTTCTTTTTTCTCGATCAATCCAAAAGTCTTTTCTGGGAGCTAAACTACTTTGGTTGTGTTCCTTATTCTTCCATCTATCCCTAGGAATTTTTCTAGTATTTTTCGGAGCTTAGAGATATTTTTCGGAACCTAAACAGTAATTTCCGATTTTCTGTAATTATTTTAATTCCGAAAATCAATTATATCCTAAAATATCTCGGATTTCCAAAATCTCCGAACCCTAGACATATATATATGCCGGCGTAGGGCTCGACGCGCTGATTCCGAAAGTACAGCCTGTTTTTTGAGCTGTCGCACGTAGCCCCGCAGATCGGACGCCGAAGTTCTCCACAGCTAGGTTTCCGGCGAACTCTTCGGCGAGATTTTCCGGCGAAACCGTCGCGTTCCGGCGTAAACCGTCACCACCACAAGGCCATCTCTGGCCATGGCCGCGGCCCTCCTCGCCTAGGGCCTGGCGCCGCCGCCCCTGGCCCTCACCCGTGCGCCTCCAGTCGACTCGGTTAGGCGAGCCGCTCCCCTTCCCCGCACCCCAGCCCCTCCAGTCGCGTGCTCCCGCGCACAGGGAGCAGGCACTGAGCCTCCAGTGCGCTGCCGTCGTGGGCCCTGCCTCGCCCCGGTCCAGTCCGCGGGGGCCCCTGCGCCGTGCGGCCCTGTGTTGCCGGCTGTCCTCGACTTCCCTCCACGCGAGCAGCAGCAGGGGCAACTTCCCTGCCATGACCACGTACGTAAGGAGCAGACAGCCAGGATGAAGATGACCAAGGTAGAAGACGAGGTATTTACGAGTTTGCCACCGGTCGCTAAATAATCGTAGTTTATTTATTTTAGCTCCGTTTCAGTTCATTCTAGTTGTGTTAGTTTCGTGTCGTCGAGATCTACGCAGTAGCGCTATTAGTTTTCATATCACATGCTTATGAATTTATTTTATTAAAATATTAATTGTGTCTATAATTAATTAATTGTTGATTAATTAAAGTCGATTTAGTTTTAAATTTCGATTCGATTGCGTGAGTTTCATCGCAATGGGTGATACGTGTTCATGACGATGTGTTCCATATTACCTTATTACGCTTTTATAATTAAATATTAAAATGATTAAGTATGCGTGCAAACAGTTTTATAATTAAGTAATATATGTTTCATATCTCGGCAATTCATGTATAATATTAATATGATTAATTGTTGATATTAATATTCTTTTCAATTATAAGTTTGGTTAGTTTAAACTCGTTGTATATATGATAAACTTGTATAGGTGCTCTCACATGCATTTTACTGTTGCAAAGTTTAAGTTTAACTTGCTTAATCTACGTGACAACATTTATAAATAAAACATGATTACTCTAACTCAGTTTCTAAATTAAAATATAATTTGACTAATGCTACGTGTTAGCAGTGCCGTTTAGCATGTCTTATATCTCAAAATTTTATAAGTTAAATGTTAATTTGTTTAATGGTTATGCAACTGGGTTTATAATTAAAAGCAACTTAGGTGAATACATCAGTCTTTCATAAATCACTATCATTATGATTAATATCGACATTAATACATTTTTAATTTATAGCATGCTTAGTTCAACTTTAACACATGATGCTTTCATATGGCTTTTGTCACATGTCCTTTAATCTTTCCAGTTAAATGTTTAAATGACTTAAATGATATGAGATATTTTTATAAATAAAATATAATTAGCTTTAACTCAACTTTTCAAATTGAATATGTTCTGAGTAACCTGAGTGGGTACTACTCACATAGTTTTTCTTAATTAACATGAATCAAGCTCGTAAATGTTTCTTTTGTAATATATATAAAACTGTTCGGTAGTTGTTTCTTCTTAACGATAGTTTCATTATCGGCGTGTTCTACGCAGTGGCGTCAGTAGTTCTCATGTTACTCAAATGTGTTTTAGCAGTTAAAAAGTTAATTGTATTAATACTATCACTTGCATCGTTTTCGGAATATAAAGTCAATATAGGTTTTATACTACGCTCTTTCTTAAGCAATGAAACAAGTTGATTAATGAAAATATTTACATGTGTTTCTACAATTAAAATAAGTTAGATGGATAGGTTTTATTTTCCATTGCTTCGATAGTCGCTTTTTCGTTGAATCACATATAGCGTGTCTTTTGCGTCTGTGTGTTTATAGCGATGCGTAGAATCGTATTTCAAACTCTTTTACTTATTTTTCTATGATTGGTGTATTGTTCTAATATAGTTGCAATTGTATGCTATGCATGTATGTGTATGGATGTTGTGTGGTGTTCTACGATTACGTCCAGTCGATGAGATATACGTGGTGATCCAAAAGAAGAAGAACGTTGAAGATTAAAGCTTACCGAAGGATCGGTATTTAAGGCAAGTGTACCAAAGGCCCCTTGTTACCTATGAACTATTACCATTCATATTCATGCATGTGTCTAAATTGAAATACCTTTAAGGACTTTACCTAGATGATTACTTGTACCACATATCCTTGTTACCTATGGTTTGGGTATGCATTTTGGATAGATGATGTAGCGCTGAACATAGAATAATAGTTAAACATGACTAAAAACATTATGCAATATGATAACATGAAGCTTTGTAGCAACAGATAGGGGGCTAGAGTACGGGGTTGAGTACTCTAGTGCCTCTCCATAAGGACTTAATCCTGAAGCGGCAACCCAGGAGGTTCCGTACAACCCCGAGTGTCATATGGCTCTGACTTTAACCTGCTAACTAGATTGTACTAGCTCGTCTGTAGCTCCAGTAAGGGTAAGAGGGTATCTTTCCTTTTTCTGCTAGGGTGTGTACCGTGCTGCGATGCCCACATGTGCCACTCCTTTGTAGCTACGACTTGTTAGTGCAACTAGCTAAGGGTTTCATAGTGATACCCTGCCACACTTCCTGGGAAGAGGTGTAGTGGGCCTTGCAAACCCCGGCATTGGGAATCACGGCTCAGTGGGTAAAGATGTATAATTTCTGCAGAAATAATTAACCTGTTATAACAGCCGTGCTCACGGATACGAGCGGTCTGGATCCTTCAAGATTAGTGGTTACTGTGGATGGTGGATGGTTGGGAATTGAGATAAACTTGACTATACTTTAATATCATTTGGGAATTGGGATTGTTCATTAAAGTAGTGATTCAGGATGCTAAAATTTGATTAACTAAAATTGCGAACCGCAGTCAAACAGTGTCAAGCCTTTTTGAGCCTCATAGATCCCTTTGATATACTTGCTAAGCATGGTGAGCTTACACTTGCTTTACATCCAATGAAAATCCCGGATGGGTACCAGATTACCAGTCTAAAGGAGTTAGGCTTGTGGTCAACCAGTCAGTCGTCCCTGTGGATTTGGAGTCTTCGCCAGAAGATCAAAGTCAACTTTCCGCTGTATATACTCTGAGGTTATATTTCTTTTACTAATACGCTATGTAATAAGTATTGTCTCTTGATATTACCCTTATTTGTGGCTATATGTGAGATTTGACTTCCTGGGCTCACATATAGTGTGTATCTAGTTGTCTTTAAAATCGGGTGCTACATACAAAGTCTCACCTCATGAAATTCAACAACAGATGGTTCTTAATCGACATAGGCGGAAAGAACCCGCTCACAAGACCTCCATGTCTTGTGGCTCTCATACACCGAGTCCGCCCGGTCTAGATTTATTACTCCACATGCTCATATCTCATGATAGCATAAATAACCAGTCATAACCAAAAATCCAGTTATATCTCGTAGGTGACAGGTAATCACCCGACTTCTATTGGTCTAAGTATGGCTAAGCATAATTAGGCATTCTCAGATTGAAACGGGTAACAAGGTTGATATGGAAAAACAAGGTTGGTAATGCACCAATTAGGTTTTCACTCAACTCCTAATCACTTAATGCAGTATTTCAAAGCAAAAGCGATATAAATTTATAAAACACACGGTAGGTTTAAATGCATCCGGGGCTTGCCTTGATTGTCGGAATAGTTAGGTTCCGGAGATGTTCCATAGATATCAACCCCGACCTCAACAGGTGGATTAACTTCCTCAACAACTTGGTGGACTACCACATTCTCACTTTCATTCACTACACATAGTAATAATGCCATGTTTAATATGATGCGCGATATAAAACATGATGCTTGACGATGGATGCAAAAGTTAATAACTAGAATATAACTTTCCTTCGCGGTACAGTTGCAAACCAACAACTGAATAACCCTTTTCATAAACTCAAACACTTACTTTAAGTACCAAGGATTATTTTATACTAATGACCCAATGTCATCACTCAATCCAAAATTCAAACAAAAACCTAAGTCATTAAGGTTTACTATTTGTTTTCTATGAATTAATTATTTAATTCAAAATTATGAAATAAATTAACTTCTTCCAAATGAGCTCAAAATTTTTGTGAAGACTCATCACATGATAACTAAGTGGAAAAACAATTTTCATAATTTTTGGATAATTATTTAAGCCTAGAAAAATCATGGAAACCCATTTATTAATTAATTTGAGCAATTTTTATCACATTCAAAATGTACTAAAAAGTAACATTTAATATTTTTCCTAAATAGTTTACATCTCAGAGAGGTCACATAAAATTTTTTATAACTTTTGGAGCTCTATTTAATTCTACACAAAATACACAAAACACAGCACTATTTAAACAATTCTGAAAAAGAAAAATTTCCATTTCTAATTCAAACCGTCACTGACAGTGGGGTCCCACTCGTCAGCACAGTACTACCATGCACAGCAGCGACGACCATGCTTTGACCGGTGATTTCTCGCCGCCGGTGAGGTTTCTGGCCACGACCAAGGTTCTACCATGTTCCCCACATCACCGCGCATTGATTGGTGGTACTAGCTGGACCAAAAACGGCTTGGTCCGAGCTCAACGTCGGGCATGGTGGACACGGCGGTGCGGCTGTGCTACACCGGTGAATAGAGGCCGGTAGCGGTTAAATAAAAGGCGTGGGAAGACTCAGTGGCTCACCCCAAACACGCTGGAGCTGATGGCTTAACTGGAGAAGCAACAGAGGAGCTCGTCGACGATCAAGGCAGTCACGGCCGCTCTGCTGGTGTCGATGGCGGTGTTCCAATGGCTGCGGTGGACGAAAAGGTCACCCAACAAGATACAAAGCATCACGGCAACATGGCAAAGCTAGAGCTACGCTGAGCAAGAGAAAAGACGCACCGTAGAGTGCTGGACACGGTGACGCGCACTCAACGGTGATGCTGCCGGCCGCGAGGAAGAAAAGCAACGCGCAGCATTTCCCGATGGAGTCAGGCTGCTAGAATTGGTTGGTTGGGTTCGCAGGGAGTAGGCGGAGCTATGGCTGGCTTTGCTGTGATTGGGTGGACGCTACGGCGACGGCACGAGCTCGTTGGAGCTGGCGGTGATGACGGGAAAAACAGAGGAGAAGAAACGGAGAAGAACGACGACGGCGCAGGCTTTATAGCATGGCCAGGAAGCAAGGAAAGCCACGCAGCGGCCCTCCCATGCCAGCGCGAAGCTGGAGATGGCCACGGGCGCGATTGGAAGCCATCAGAAGCTCGCCGACGGTGAGGTGTCGCCCGCTGGCACTGTTCACTTTATTTATCGAATTGCCACTCGATCCATTTTTCAAATTACTCTCAATTTTGTATGGTAACTCAAAAATCTCTAAAAACAAAAGTTGTTCCAAATTCAAAGTTCTACAACTTTGCTTTAACAACCATACTCAAATTATGTCTACATTTTAAAATGTAACTTTAAATTCAAAAGGGGACATTTTGAGAACTTATCGCCTTTTCAAATTACTTCAAATTTTACATAACAACTTTGAAAACTCCAAAAACCAACTTTGTACGCCTTGACAAACTCTACACTTTTTATTTTAGGCTCAACCCCAAAATGTGTTTAGATTTTGAATTAGGTTTCCAGGGTAGAATTTAAATGTTGAAAATTAGGGTTTTCGGAGATTCCAAATCAATACAAAGATTTTGAACTTGATTCAATCCATACAAGTCAACACATATAACATAAAAGTAAACTTGTTTTAGTGGATGCATATCAAAGTTTTCACTAACACATGAATGATGTGCAATGCATATGATGACATGGCATGTTTTAGGGTTTAAAACACTAGTGGTGTTACATCTATGCCTAGAAGTGCTTTATTTCCTAGAAAAAGAAAAAATGGCTCTATTCATTACTGTTCTTCGGCCCAACAGCAAAACCAGCCTAGCCTACCTTGCACGCACGTGGCTCCCTCCTAGGCCGCAAGTTGGTCCTAGGCCTAGAAAGCGGCTCGCCTGCTCATGCCTACCTAGGCTAGCCTCCGGCCCGTCGCCTTTGCGCCACTGATGCAGATCAGACGGCCACGCGCGCGTCTCAATGGATTAAAAGTAGCAATGGCGATGCTCCCCTAGAACCCTAGTTCATTCTCTTCCCTTGCCTCTCTCTCTTCGCCCACGAAGGTCGGCTCTCTCTCCTTTCTCTCTCTAGAATCTCGGCGGTCGGAGATGGTGGCATCACCACGGGGCCCCTCACTAGTGAGCACACTTGCTCGAGGCTGAGCACACCACCATTGAGAAGCCTTGCGCCATTGCCCTTGACCCCACATGGCTCCGCTCCCCTAACCCTAACTCACTCCTCTCTCTCTCTCTATTCTCTCTCTAAGCGGCTCAACACCGAGCGAGTGAGCGCAGAGAGCGACCTAAGCGAGCCCACGGTGGAGGGATGGTGGCGCCGTCACTAGCCCCCTCACCGGTGCATGCGCTCCCCAGCGGGTGAGCGTGCCACCATCAAGCGGCCTAGCCATGGCGCCCTAGCACGACCATAGTACACCGGCATGGAGGCCCTTCCTAGGGTGATCCGGTGAGTGGAGGCCGGCGAGGTAAGCCACCTCCCTAGCCCTTCCCCTTTCCCCTTGATCTTCTCTGTTTGGATCTTCTTTCTTTTGTTCTTAGAGCTAGTTTGATTTAGGGTTAGGGTTAGGGTTGTGGTTAGGGTTAGGGTTAGGGTTGGGGTTAGCCCTACTATTCATCTTCCGCGTCTACCTTCGCGGGTTAGGGTTAGGGTTCGAGTTGTTCTCAAAATTGAGACCCCCTTTCCTATTCTTTTCTTCACCCTGATTAGGATTAAGGTTCGCATCGAACCCTTTTGCTTAGATCCAAATCGGATCTCTCACCTCCTTCTAATTGCTGCTACCCCATACATGATCTACAAACTATAACCAGGGCTCTGATACCATTGATAGAACTAAAAGCACTTCTAGGCATAGATTAGTGGGTGGTACTTAGCTTAATGGAGACTAGGTGATGTACCTCGCCCTAGGGCAGTTGCGGACATGGCATCGCAATGACATGGCTGCCGGAGTCTTAGTAGTAGGGGAAGCAAAGACGCGCCCTAGGTCATCATAGGTAGTAGCAGTGCGGGTGCGGTGCTAGTGGCGGCGGCAAAGGTGATGGTGCTTCCCGTTGCTTACGGCTTCCCCTTCTTGATTGGATTGGGGTTAGGACATCACGGTGAGGCGCTGGTGGATACAATGAACTTTGTGTCGTGTGCTCTAGCCCCCACCGTCCTTTTAATAGTGCTGCATGACGAGGCGCATCAGTCACTTAGAACCAGCTGAGCATGTAACAGAACTGCCCAATTTATACAAGATCAAGTATGGCTGTCCCCGCTAACACGTTGACAAGCGCATACTTTCACTTATATAAACCCGGTAGTCCGCCGAGTGTCCCGAAGGACCTCGGTAAATCAACATCACAACCAAGATCACGTGATTAAGCAAATACACATCATATACACAGAGTTGCAGCGAAAATAATATTACAAATGGGTTCACAAATAATAGTACAAGTTTGGGTTTCAAAAACGCTTAGTGAAAACAACATAGCTTTCAAAAGATTACATTAATATAAGTTCCAAATACATTGCTAGCATAAGTGACATCCTCTGACAAAAGCATATAGATGAGAAGTAAATATAGAATCACCGAGCCCACTGGCGGTTAGCCACCATCTTCAATATGCCGAGAACTTCATCTGCAACATGGTGGGTTAAACCCTGAGTACTCGAATGTACTCAGCTAGACTTACCCGTTATAAACTAGAAATAAAATGACACCAAGGAGTATGCAAGGCTTTATTAGTGGATCTTGCTAGACAACCTTTTTGCATAAAAGCTTGAGTAATCATTATCATTATTCACCTGTACTAGCAGTGACTTTTAGCCATTACCTACCATCTATATTAGCACCTGTACTAATCAATCGCATGATTAAGTTCTAAACAATAATAACCATATTAGGTATTTCATGACTCATTATCATTATCATCATCATCGTCGTCGTCATCATTTAACCATATCTTTAAATTTAGTAAATCTACGTTGCCGCTTCTCAGTCAAGTTCTCACTATCCGGGAGAGACGGTGATTCGAATCGATTCCTATCCAGCTAGAGGGGTATTCCTAACACAAACCCAGGCATACCGCGCGAAGGCAGCCTTAGGTCACCTTTGGTACAACTCAGGAATCGTGGTTCTGAGTAGCACCGCGCCCTTAGGGAGTCCACTCTGCCAGGTGGTCAATCTCACCTAGGACTTACGCCAATGGCTCCCCGCACATCCTTACTACCGCTAGGGTGCACACTTTCACTTCCTAGACTTCCGGCCTAAGTTGAGCTACTCGGCTTCGCGGTCAGAATGAGTTATCCGGCCAACTAAGTGATAGGCATGCGTTCAACATGGCATGAGGACGTACAGTGAATCGATCCTTAAACGACACAGACGAGGATAGATTCACACCCAAGACCTCCATGCCTTGTTGCTACACTACCGGCATCCCGTCCGGTCTCTTTTCATTATTAAACACATGGTTCTTTTCCACGATAGCAAATATAGCCAACCATGACCAGAGATGATCCTACATCTCGCAGGTGACAGGAAATCACCCGACTTTTACCAGTCTAAGCATAGGTAAGCATCATTTGATCCTACACTTAATTAGGATTCATAGGATTTTATCTGGACAAGGTAAGGATATAATGCAACAATTGGTTCCAACTAATTTCTATACTTAATGCATCATCAACAATAAAAGATACTCAAGATATTTGTAAAAACATGGGAGACTTAGAATGCTCTGGGGCTTGCCTCGGATCCAACACTAGGTTAGTGTTTGTTAGATGACACACGCTTGGTGAGCATCTCCTGTTCAGGCATGTACTCTAGGGGTCCTTCCATCTTCGGATTTGGCTCCAACATCCTGTCCTTCACGTGGTTCATCTAGCATACCTAGATGAGATGCAAGATGCAAGTGCATGAATATGAAGAATGGTAATATGAGATGCATCACATAATAGCATTCAAGGCAAACATAAGACCATGCAAGACATAGGCACCTAGAGTTATTTAACTAAACATCACACAACCTATTATAAAGGGATAGTAAACATATTAGGCATAGCACACAAGTGAACTTAAGTTCAGACATTGCACACATGCATTAATCAAGAACTAACCAACATGTTTAGCCAAAACAAGAGCAAGCTAAGGCAATCACCTAGCACATGTATAGAAATCTAGACAGCAGCATAGCAGTCACTTATTTTATCCATAACTAGAGATCCAGACATCCAAAGAAGGTGATACTAGACTTTATGGAAAGCTAATGAAATTTCCTACAATATTGTTATTATCACCAAAAGCTTATTCCAAAGCTAACTAGTTCAAACTGGCCAATGTTTCAGATCTACATAGAACTAGGATAGAAATGTAGTAGTAGTTTGAAAATGGCATAACTGGAGTTACCAACATCAAACAAGCATGAACCTTAACTTTATAGAAAGCTTATTAAATTATCTAAAACATGTTTATCAACATCACAAGGTTATTCCGCCATTAACAAGGTCAATCAAGTCCAATTGAGCCCCTCTGTCCAGACTTGGACAGATTCTGCCATGCAACTTCACAAGCTTATAACTGGAGTTGTACTAATCCAAAATATGTGCAATAGGACAATATGGAAATATTATGAAATTGTCTACAATTCATATTTAATCATCCCAGCATGATTCCCAAGTTAAAAGGGTCAAACAGTCACATTTATCAAATCTGGTCCAGAAATTCTAGAGAACTACAATTTCTAATGACCAACTTAGAACACTCATAACTCACAAAATATTTGGCCAAATGCCATTAAAAATTAACACAAGATGGTTAAGTGAGTTATGTACAACTTTCTTATTATCATCTTAAGATGATTCTACAGATAACAAGGTCAATTAATCCAATAAATGCATCTCTGTCTAAAACATGGACAGAAACTGATATGCCACTTTAAACAGCTATAAATGGAGTTATACATGTCCAATAAATGTGGTTCTAGACTTTTTAGAAATCTTAGCAAATTCTAAACAACTTTGTTATAAACACCTAAAGCTAACTCTACTACTAAAAAGTCCCCACAGTACCAACAAGGAAACCCTCTCTAGGTTTGGGAAGAAACAGCCACAGAGATTTAAGCAAGTATAACTCAAGATCTACTTAACCAAAAATCATGATATTTAGCTTTTTGAAAAGCTTAATAAAAGTACTACAACTCATGTATTATCATAAAGTCATGATTTATAACTTAACTAAGCCAATTAATTCAAACATGCAGGCCTATTTAGAATAGGAGCAAAGCAACACAGCGCATTTGTTATTTTTATAGATCTTAAACTATCAATTCTAAAATACTCCAATTTTTACCAGAAATCAAGAATAACCTTAGTAGCACTCCACAAAAATTTCACAATTATTTGATCACAACAACTGCAGTTATGAAAAAGACAAGACACAACTAGTATCAAAAACCTAACTGCATAAATCTATTTTTACACCAATATATTTAAACTAAAGCATGCCATATTATAGATCTACTGCATAGATAACTTCACAAGGATTCCAAAAAGTCTTCATTTACTATTTTACGATTTTTCTACTAATTACTATGAATTTTCAAAACTGATCATTCAAATCTGCAAAAAAATCAAAGAAAAGACATGTAAATCTTGCGTCGGAGACCCTGAAGTTAACACAAATCAAACTCCAGCGAAGAGATCCTCTTGAGCACTATTCAAACGAGTCTTAGCTACTTCACTTAACCCCCTCCCTTCTTCCTTATTCGAGCGTGAGGTCCCTCGTCTTCCTTTAACCACAGAGAGCAGGGGATGGCCGACGGGGAGGGCGAAACCCAGCCGGAGGAGGGCCGACGACGACGGGGAAGACCAGCGCGAGCACCAGCGGGTCCACGAGCATCCAGGGGACTACTCGGCTTGTCTAGAGGTGGTCCTAGGCGGCTTGGCCACTTGCGAGCAAGCGGATGTGGCGGTACAGCTTGCCGGCGGCGGCCCGAGGGCGGCAGCAGCAGGCTACCACAGGCTTGGAGGAGCGGCGCACGACGGCGAAGGTGGTGGTGCACGTGGTAGCACCTGAGGGAGCTCAGGGCGGCGGGGACATGGTGGCGGCAAGCTCGGCCAGCTGGCCATGGCGGCTGTGCTTCAGCACGCGCGCATAGGCGCTGGAGAGCGAGGGAGGGAGCGGTAGAGCGAGTGAGGGAGAGAGGGAAGCACAGCATTCACTTCAGGAGGGCGCAGGGATGCGACAGGGGGCAGACCACGTGGCAGCGGCGTGCGGCAATGGAGGGGCACGCTCGGCTACATGGTTGCCACAAAGACAATTCATCGAGTACGTGGCATACGTTGCTGTGCCCGACTTGGAGTCCGTTTTTGGCATATTTGGTGCAGATTCGGACCTTGGCACCAATAGCAAAGTTTCTCTACTCTGGATGGTCACATCCATTAGGTCTTTGAAACAGCGGTTAATTAGCATCCAATTAGCAAGTGTCAATGCATTGACAGCGATTAACAAACTCCAAAAATCGATGGTCAAGACAAGGCCAACGAGTGCCATCTTTTTGCACGCTCTTCTCCACAGCGTATACTCCAACTTCTATTTTCGGATCAAGACAAGTTGTTTAACGAAAACACGAGAACGCAACATGCCAATGCCGATGACGATGAATTCCTGACTTAGAATATTTCTAAGTCTGAAAACAGCCGTCAATTCAATCTTCGAGCCTCTGTTTGACTTCGTTCCAAGTTTATCTGGCTCTCGGTCCAAAAACAAAGTTTATTCTACTCCACTCAAACTTCAACTTTTATTAAAGGTCAAACTTCATATCTAGTACATGAACCAATTCTTCATCTTGGTCAAAGTTGCATCTTGTTAACCATGGAATTAGGGTTTTCGACCAATTGAGATCTTTTCTTGATATTTGCTCAACACAAACCCTTCATAACTTTTGTTCATGAGTGCAAGTAGAGTTGTTTGAGCAAGGTTGCAATGTTTGTTTGATGACCTATCATTCCATTCACTTAATAAAGCAATCCAAGAAAGATTATAACTTATCATTTCATGTGACTTCTTGATTCCAAACTCCATGAAACGTTTCCAATCATCCATGTGGGTGGAAATTGATGTGAGGCACATGAAAGAAGCACCTTCAACATTACTTAGGTATATATCTGAAACGGGCCAATAAGCAAGCAAAGGCGTGTTGCTCAAGTTTAAGTTGGGGCTCGCTCTTGTAGATTTGATCTTGACAACTTCATCACCACTTAACATGTCATGTTTGAGCTCAAACCCATTTCTTAACGGGTGACAAACACCTAGGGTGTTATAGAGCGCCCCCAATTAGGACACAGATCAAGGGCCCCATTGGCCATTGGGCCAACTGGAGGAGATCATCCTAACAGTGTCGTGATGGCCAGTGGGCTGGTGATGGGATGATGGCAGCCACTGGCCAGTGAGGTAGCGACCATTAGAGGAAGGGACTGCAGGAGACCATCGGTGGCGCACATGCCTCTGCTTCTACTCCACAATAGCAGCACATTGTCGCTGCTCCTGCTCATTCGGGACATGCTTGGGCTCACAACCACGGACATTGGCAACGCCGAGATTGCCTCCGTCTCTAGCGTGGTCTTCATGCGTGTCGCCATGGGCACAGCCTACGACCTAGTGGGGCCCCAGCTGGCATCCACGGCCATCATACTCCTCCCCACACCCGTCGTGTACTGCTCCACCATCATCAACTCGGTGTCGTCCTTCCTGCTCGTGCGCTTCTACATGGGCTTCAGTGATTCATGCTGGCATCCTTCCTGCTCGTGTGCTTCTTCATGAGGTGGGGTAGGCCAACAGCGTCATCGATGGGTGGGGCAACCTCGATGGCGGCGCCGTGCAGTTCATCATGCCGCTCGTGTTCGAGGCCATCCACAAGATCGGGAGCACGCGCATACCAGGAGGAGGAGCAGGTGGCGCGAACGGAGGAGAAGAAGGAGCAGGCGATCTCTTCTGGCACCGGGGGTGCGGACGGAGGCAGCGGAAGAAGGGGCGCGATGGTGCTTACGGAGGCGATGAGGAGACCTGGGACTGTAGCTGAGCCATGCCTGGCTCTTGAAAAACGGCCGCCCCTGTGTTATTCTGGAGCCTGGCTAGAGGGTGCTTGGTGGCTTTCTGAAGCTTAGCTTCATATTCCAAAAAAGCAACCAAATAGCCCAAAAATGTCTTTGTGGAGTCTGGTTAGGAGTTAGCCACCCAACCAAACAGGTCCTGTGTGGTTCCACCACATGACGACATGCCGACGAATGAGACAATTGGCTATGTATAGATGAGCAAACGGGCCACTCGACCCGGCTTGGCACGACACGGTAGGGCCTGACGTGCCACCGGGCCATGCCGCCCTAGTCCTTCGTGCCTTGTCGATGGACCAGGCACGGCCTGTCAGGCTACTTTTCGTGCTGGGCTGGCCTAGAAAGCATGACCTTTTTAGTTGGCTGGGCTGGCCCAAGGCCCACGTCCATGTCACCAAATGCCGCTGCCGCCATGTCGCGAAGGAGGGAGCGAGGCCACCGCGTCGCCAAGGAGGGAGCTTGAGGGCGCCGAGTCACGAAGGAGGGAGGGAGCTCCAAGCCATCACGATAGAGGCTGGCGCTTGCGGTGCGGATGCGTGGGAGGCTTGGAGAAGGAGGATGTGGGCGACCGCTGTTGGTGGTGCGGGCATGCTGGAGTCGAGGAGGCGGCACCAGTGGAGGCGAGGTCATGACTACGACGCGTGTCCGCGCGAGCCGAGTGCGGCGCTGGGGATTGGGATGTGGGAACACTCGTGGAGTCACGGGATGGGAATGTGGGAAGTGCGGCGTGGGGATGCGGAACAATTGTGGAGATGAGATGTGGTTGCCAAAAGTGGGATGAAAGTAGTTAGGGTTACAGTGGAAATAAGATGGGATGCTGCTAGGCAACGGGCCTACACCGGGCCCGATGTATTTTCCGTGCCGGGCCATGTCGCCCACCGGGCTGAGAGAGCGGCCTAGGCACGGCCAGGTCCTCCATGCTAGGCCATGCTTGGACCAGGCCAAAAAATGGGCCTCGTGCTAGGCCACCGGGCTGCAAGTTGCATGCTCATCTTTATGGCTATGAGACTAATAACTATTTAGTCAATTACTCTAAGTTTTCAACACCATATGCAAATGTCTCCTCTACATTCTCCCTGTCTCGGACTTTGCCCGCACAACGGCATGAGCCTGATGGGAACACATGGGCGACACCAACCTCCCTTATGCTTACGGACATGCAGGACAATGATGACCGACGAGGGATGCTGTAGCCTCGTGAGAGGACGTGGTGGTGCAAGCAGATGTGTCCTCCTCTCTCTTCCCTCGTAAGAACCGTCACCAGAGCGGGTGAGTACGGGGAGCCTAGTGTTCTTATTCTTCTCCAGTGGCTAATCACGATTTGGCTAGCGAATTGCCTCGATCCTTCGCATGAGTCAACAAAGCAATGAGGTTTGGTTGGATGTTTCTTTCCTACGTTTTTGCTATGAAAGTTGGGTGCTAGGAAAATTCCCCATGTTTTTCCTTCTATTATTTCCTACACACCAAAGGGTCTACAGTGCTCATTCGAGAGGATTGCTAATTCGTGTATTTTTCCTTTGAAAATCCTGTGAACCCGTTTTATCATATATTGTCCGAGCTAGGGATGAAAACGGATCGGATACGAACGGATATCACTCATATTATATTTGTTTTCATATTTCTATTCGGATTCGGATTCGGACACGGATAGCGTTCGGATACATATACGAATACGGATTGACTCGGTTACGGATACGAATAATGAGTATCGAATACGGTATGAATCGGATTCGGAGAAGGTCGGATACAAATATCTATTCGGATATTGAGTAAAAGCAGCATATATATATATCATACATGCGCAAACCATTACACCACTCTATGAGTCCATAATCCATCTAGATTAAGCCGAAAGACTAAAGAGTAAAGCAACAAATAAGATAAAGATACAGATACATCATACATTAAACATCAAACATCATACAAGCACCAATCTTCGTGGCATGAGTAGAAATAGCCAAGCTCATGGCTTCATGGGTCTCATGGAGTCATGGTCATGGATTCAATATCTACAATCCTTATATAGGTCATTTTTTCATTTGAGAAAGTTTGAACAAAATGTAGTTCAAATTTCACAAGTGTGTAACATAGTTTTAGAAAATCTGTATGAGATTCAAGAATTTGTGACTAGTGTTTGATAAAACTTTCTCAAATGAGAAAATGAGCTATGTAACAATTGTAGATATTGCTGAGATGATCAAACTTGGTATTCAGAGTTTTTTCATCTGAGGTCATTTAGTGTCTCATTTGAGCAAGTTTGACCAAGTCAAATTTGGTCAAATAAAAAAACAACACTTTGACTCTAGTATTATGAACTATAAATGACTTCAAATTAAAAAGTTTTGAATACCAAGTTTGTTCAACTCATCAAGATCTACAATTCTTGTTTTGGTCAACTTTCCATTTGAGATAGTTTAGATGGTTCAAATTTGTGATTTTTAAATTTCGATGCTTACAAACTAGTTTTCGGAACCCTAGATTGTCTCAAATTGAAAAGTTTTGAATACCAAGTTTGTTCAGCTCATCAAGATCTACAATCCTTATATAGGCTATTTTTTCATTTGAGAAAGTTTGAATAAAATGTAGTTCAAATTTTACAAGTGTGTGACATAGTTTCAGAAAATCTATATGAGATTCAAGAATTTGTGACAAGTGTTTGATAAAACTTTCTCAAATGGGAAAATGAGCTATGTAAAAATTGTATATCTTGCTGAGACGATCAAACTTGGTATTCAGAGTTTTTTCATCTGAGGTCATTTAGTGTCTCATTTGAGCAAGTTTGACCAAGTCAAATTTGGTCAAATGAAAAAACAACACTTTGACTCTAGTATTATGAACTCTAAATGACTTCAAATTGAAAATTTTTGAATACCAAGTTTGTTCAACTCATCAAGATCTACAATTGTTGTTTTGGTCAACTTTTCATTTGAGATAGTTTGGACGGTTCAAATTTGTGATTTTTAAATTTCGACGTTTACAAACTAGTTTTCGGAACCCTAGATTGTCTCAAATTGAAAAGTTTTGAATACCAAGTTTGTTCAGCTCATCAAGATCTACAATCCTTATATAGGCTATTTTTTCATTTGAGAAAGTTTGAATAAAATATAGTTTAAATTTCACAAGTGTGTGACATAGTTTCAGAAAGTCTATATGAGATTCAAGAATTTGTGACTAGTGTTTGATAAAACTTTCTCAAATGGGAAAATGAGCTGTGTAACAATTGTATATCTTGCTGAGACGATCAAACTTGGTATTCAGAGTTTTTTCATCTGAGGTCATTTAGTGTCTCATTTGAGCAAGTTTGACCAAGTCAAATTTGGTCAAATGAAAAAACAACACTTTGACTCTAGTATTATGAACTCTAAATGACTTCAAATTGAAAAGTTTTGAATACCAAGTTTGTTCAACTCATCAAGATCTACAATTGTTGTTTTGGTCAACTTTCCATTTGAGATAGTTTGGACGGTTCAAATTTGTGATTTTTAAATTTCGACGTTTACAGACTAGTTTTCGGAACCCTAAATTGTCTCAAATTGAAAAGTTTTAAATACCAAATTTGATCATCTCATCAAGATCTACAATCCTTATATAGGCCATTTTTTTATTTAAGAAAGTTTGAACAAAATATAGTTCAAATTTCACAAGTGTGACATAGTTTCAGAAAGTCTATATGAGATTCAAGAATTTGTGACTAGTGTTTGATAAAACTTTCTTAAATGGGAAAATGAGCTATGTAACAATTGTAGATCTTGCTGAGATGATCAAACTTGGTATTCAGAGTTTTTTCATCTGAGGTCATTTAGTGTCTCATTTGAGCAAGTTTGACCAAGTCAAATTTGGTCAAATGAAAAAAACAACACTTTGACTCTAGTATTATGAACTCTAAATGACTTCAAATTGAAAAGTTTTGAATACCAAGTTTGTTCAACTCATCAAGATCTACAATTGTTGTTTTGATCAACTTTCCATTTGAGATAGTTTGGATGGTTCAAATTTGTGATTTTTAAATTTTGACGCCTATAAACTAGTTTTCCATTTGAGAAAGTTTGGACGGTTTAAATTTTGAAGCACTAAATGATTTCAAACGAAAAAGTTGTAAACAACAAAGTTTCATAACTTTTTGAGATCTACAATTTTTATTTTGATCATTTCTCCATCCAAGGTCGTTTGAATAATATCCGGATAATATCCGTTTTTAAATATCCGGATATATCCGATACTTAACCGGATTATTCGATATCCGCCGGATATCGATGATATTACATCCGTATTTGATATCTGCCTAAGATATCCGTTTTAGTATCCGTATCCAGAAAAAAATATAAATATCCGAATAACTATCCAGATAAGTGTTCATATTTATTCGGTCAAACGGACGGTCGAATAAATATCCGTACCGTTTTCGATCCATAGTCCGAGCTGTCACGAAGCTTCGCGGACCGACATTCATCGCCTCCGCCTCCTCACCTCCTCGCTCTCCACTCCACCCTCCCCTTGCTGGGCCACCGCAGCGGGCTTCAATGGGGGATCGCTAATTGGTCGTTCATTTCTTGAAAACACCGAAACACGCGATCGAATATGGCAGATCCACTGCGACTTCGCTGCTTGAAGAGGTTCATATCCTTGTTATTACTTCCGAGAAAAAAACTCCACAAATATTCAATTCAACGAGGAATTCCCATAGCTTTTCCCAATTTCCTCGTGTACACTACAAATCAAAGCGGGCACACCGCTGCTTTCTAGAACTCCAAGAACGAATCACAATTCACAACACACGCATCGCGTCAGGCCTCTCGTGGATCAACGGCACCCCTGCTACTGTTATAAATAGTCCTGCTGTCGTGCGAGTGAACCGCACCGCACGGCTCAGGCCGACCACACCTGAAAAGCAAGCGAATTGAAATGGCGCCAGGTTCGTCGCGTCTCCTCGTGGCCGTGGTGGCGCTTCTACACGCAGCCGCCGCCGGCAACGGTGGCCCCCTGACGCGCTATGATCGCGTATTCAGCTTTGGCGACTCGCTTACCGACACCGGGAACGCGCTGCACCTCTCAGCAACCACCGGCGGGCCCGCGAGCCGGCCACCGTACGGCGAGACTTTCTTCCGTCGCCCTACCGGCCGCGCGTCCGACGGCCGCCTCGTCATCGACTTCCTCGGTGAGCACCACCAACCGACCGGCCGGCCACCACACACGTCCCACACCGTTTATTTCCATGTGATGTGGCCGACCAGAGTAACTGTGACGTGTCCGTGTGCCGCAGTCGAGGCGCTGGGCGTACCGCACCCGACGCCGTACCTCGCCGGGAAGACGGCGGCGGATTTCCGGCGCGGCGTGAACTTCGCGTTCGGCGGGGCGACGGCGCTTGACCTGCACTTCTTTGAGAGCAGAGGATTGGGGTCGTTCGTGCCGGTTTCGCTTAGGAACCAGACCGTCTGGTTCAACGACGTTTTACGACTTCTTGGCGCAGAGCAGAGGAAGACTATGGCCACCTCCCTCTTCCTCGTCGGAGAGATCGGAGTCAACGACTACTTCATCGGCCTCAACGAGAACCGCACCGTCGGCGAGGTGGAGACCTTCGTGCCTCACGTCGTCAGTGCCATTCGTTCGGTCGTCACCGTAAGTTCCTTCTTTATCGCCTCCACCTACTCTGCTCAAGGTCGTTTTCTCTTCCGATCGACGCGGTGAAAATCGGAGTCACCACCAGCGGTCACACGTTTGTTTGGCGTGCGTGGCGTGGCATACATTTTTACACGTGCCGACGTGCGGTGCAGGACGTGATCGCCGCCGGAGCAAGCGCCGTGCTGGTCCCGGGGATGATACCGCTGGGCTGCGAGCCGCAGCTGCTCACGCTCTACAGAGGCAGCGTCGACGCCGCCGGGTATGACCCGGAGTCCGGCTGCATCACGCGTCTTAACGGCCTCGCCGAGCTGCACAACCGCGAGCTGCGCCGCGCGCTCGGCGGCCTCCGGCGAGCCCACCCTGGCACGACCATCGTCTTTGCGGACCTCTACCGAGCAGTCACCGACATCATCGTGTCGCCCCGCGAATACGGTGCGCATGCATTGCGCGCACGCAACCGCCAACAGATTTCTTCATTTCCATGCTTTGTTCCTGATCGATTCTTGATTTCTTCCTCCCACGCAGGTTTCAGGCACAGGCCGCTGGACGCGTGCTGCGGCGGCGGCGGCGGCGCCTACAACTACGACGACGCTGCGTTCTGCGGCGCGGCGGGGGCAGCGGCGTGCGCGGACCCGTCTGAGTACGTCTCCTGGGATGGGGTGCACTACACGGAGGCCGCCAACAGGCTCGTCGCCTGCAGCGTGCTCCAGGGGTCTCACTCTCACGGCGCCGACGCGATGACGACGCTGTCCAATTCATCGGCCACAACGGAGGATTGGCTTCACAGGATCGGCTGCGTCTAGCTAAGCTACCTAGCCTTTTGTGTCTAGACTGGACAACGACAGACATTTCAGTCATGGCTAGTTTTTCTCTTTCCGAGGAGATATTTCAGTTCTTTATTTAGAAAAGGGTGTATTTGCATTCAATTTTCTGATGATGTGGTATGCACAAGGGTATAGGAGGGCCTGATTATAAAATTTAAAATGGAATATATACGACTTGTGACTGTGAAAATACTATGTCCTAGCTGGCAACTTTCATCATCAGTATACTTTCCAAATTTAACTGTAATACCCACATCTATAGTCTAAACCTAAAGTACAAGTGCTTATTTTGAGCTTTCGATTCTGCATTCTTTTTTCTTTTCTTTTTTTGATAAAAGGACACTCAAAAGAGTGTCTCACAACTCATATACCACACGAAAACAATTGCCATACAAAAGATGGACAAAAATATAAAACGGCATCCTGTAAAAAATAAGAGTACATTAAAAACTAAGTTGGTCGTCTTGTTCCTTCGATCATCCACTACAAAGCTTCAAGATCGCATTAAAGAGATAGCATAGAAAAGGGACACCTGCAAACGCCCTCGTCAAACAAGACTTTGAAGACCGCAAAAGTTACTTGTCACTGACAACGAGATCTAGTATACATTAAAAGAATATTGACCGCAAGAATCCTCCAAGGAACGCAGGCTACAATCCTTCAGCATCAAAACAAAGTTTAAAAGATGCCAGACCTTGTTGTAGAGTAGACCAAAAGAAGAGGTCGAGATTGTCACATCGAAAGCCAACCAACTGATTCCTCTGAAAAGGATACAAGATGGCGAGATTTGAAGAGGAACAACAGACTAGAAACTTTTTCTCAAAATCCAAAGGTACCTTTTCTTTAAAACCCAATATAGACATGTACGCCCACATACATAACACACGTGCACGTGTCTATGGCTTTTTTTAATTGGATTGAGGAATACCACATATACATGTCATTTTTAATTAGATTGACGAATGCCACATATACCACATATATATATATATATATATATATATATATATATATATATATATATATATATATATATATATATATATATATATATATATATACATGTCTTGATCATTGGGCAAATAAACGCTCGTGCTGAATACCGCCTATGGATGAAAAGTACCATTATTATTATTTCCTCCTTCTATTCAAAAAGAAAAAAGCACCACTATTTATTTTGGAATATGGAAGTTACAGATGATTAGCCCAATCGGCTGCTTTTATACACGCATGACGCTTGCAGCTAGCCTTAGTGTCTGGACGGTGTTAGGTAGGCACGCAGAGGAAGGTGTATCAAGTTTTGCGGACGACTAGGATGTAGACAAAAATGTTGCTCCATTTTCTTTTAAAATTGTACTCTCCTCCATGACCCAAAATCAGAGCAGTTGTATGAAAAGGAAAAAAGGCAAAGCACCCTCCTGATTTGCCGTCGTGCCACACACCCGTAGCCGCCGCACGCCGACGCCGCCAGAGTTCATGGATGGAGTTGGAAGATAAGGAGGTAGGTGGTTTTCTCACGTTTTTTTCTAGTTGTTTCTAATTCATTTATCTAGCTCCACACCACTTAAACTAGTAGAAAAAAATGAGACGATCTAATTTGGGGTAGGCTCATGGTGACTCATATGTATACTAATACTGGTATGAGTGTATAGTGCTCACATCTTAACTATTGAAGATTGGTTAGACCAACAGTAGGTCTTTTTTTAGAGTCCAATGTTACTAATCAATGTTAACCCTTTTATAGGAGTGAGTAGGATCTAATGTCACCAACTAATAAGGTTAACCATTTTTATGTCCATGTATAGATGAGTAGAGATCAGCCGTGGGTCAAGGGGTTTGGATCTGAGGTGTGGGCCGTTTGGACTCAAGGACGTTGCCAAAAAAAAGCATCATCTTCATTTTGAAAACAGGATAAAATACAACGTTAGAAAATGATGCAAAATGACAATTAACATTCAGAACAGGGGAAGAATGGCCATTTTTGCCATCCTTTTCCTTCTGTAGCATCTTGTTATTGTCCTTGTAATCCAATTGCTTTATTTTCTCAAATTTATCATCACATATCTGAGTTTTTTTGGATTTAAAAGCACTATCATACGTGCTCTTCTGTAAAAGACGTAAAATGTATGTACCAATTCCGAGGACGCTTAACAGGTAAATTAACTAACGTCGTTTTCAAATGATATGATAACAAGTTTTCTCTCAACATCAAACACTCTGTCCCTGTAAGTCCTCCACGGCCGTTCGAGGCTATTCAGTATCCACTTGCTCAATTTCGTCAAATTTTATCGTTATACCCGTGTCCTCTTGGGTTTAAACTTTAAAAGCACCATTTTACCTGCTCTTGTGTGAAAGATGTAGAATGTACTTTACTGCTTATATGTAATATAGGTAAATTAGCTAACATCGTTTCCACATGATGCGAGCTATTATATTAGTTGTATCTCAAAAGCAAATAGTAGCGTCTTCTTGATGCTATTGGCTTCATTGTCAGCAAGATGTGACAGAAGATAAATTTCAGAGGATGCTTGATCCCAACTGGATTATAGTAATCAGATGAAATAATCTGAAGATGATCAAACACCGTAGATTATGGGTTCGATTATAATAGTACAACTGCCGGATTACAATAATCATATAATCTCTCAACCCTACTGTTTGGAGATTATATAGGTCACTTGTATCCGAACTAATAATAATCCGTTCTATAATTTAGGCATCCAGACAATCTAAACTCTTGTAATTCATAATTTAGATGATTATAATCTCATCTATATTCTAGATTACTATAGTTTAATTGGGATAAAAAAGACCCTGAGTGTGTGCATCCACAACTTGAATATTTATTGATAGGTGCGCGCATGTGTTTTATTTGAACCATGATGTCTAGTGACACTACCCAAGTTTCGAGTAGCGATACGAAGGGCTCGAGCTTATCCCGTTTCGGTGTTAGATCCACACCTGACTACTCATATATCTAGAGGTGTTTGGTTCTTTAGTCGCTCCTAAAATTTATGTCACATCGAATGTTTAGATGCTAATAAGGAGCATTAAATATAGATTAATTACAAAACCAATTACATAGATGGAGGCTAATTTTCGAGACGATTTTTTTAAGCCTAAGTAATCTGTCACTAGCACATGTTTACGTAGCACCACGTTGTCAAATCATGGACTAATTAGGATTAAAAGATTCGCCTCGCAAATTAGTCGCAAGTTGTGCAATTAGTTTCATAATTAGTCTATATTTAATACTCCATGCATGTGTCCAAACATTCGATTTAACATGAATTTTAGGAGCTCTCGTTGGAACCAAACAGTTTTTAACACAGTACCTGGTTGTACGAGCAGCCCCCAAAAGCGAACCCGTCTTCGGTCTTCCTTCCATCTCCCGTCTCTCCCGCCTTGGTGTGCTCGCCGGAGCCGGCAGGGTGGGGCCCCCTCCTAGTAGGTAGTTTCTAGTACTTAGAGGTAGTTTTTAGTACCTAGAGTGACCCGGATGGGTAAGCTCTATCTTGGAGATGCAACCGCCGCCGTCGTTGCCATGGTCTTCCTCGGCTCTGACGACGTCGCCTCCAAGGTCAGTGGAAATAAAATAAACTCGATCTTCTGCTATGCGGATCTCCTCTTCTCAACCTCCGACTCCATCTCCACCTACCACCGAGATCCGCTTCCCTCCGATCCACAACCTTCGCCGCCCGCGTTCTTCGCTACACAGCAGCCTCCGGTTTTGGTAACCCCTTCTTCAGTTAGGCGGCTCCAATCCCCTCCTAGTGTTGGTCCCACAGCTCCGCCTTCACATGGGATCCTGGTTCGAGCTCCTTCGTCAACCTCCGGCGACGGCCTCAACTGCATCCTTCGGTCGCCGGTGTGCTACTCCTCCTTCGGCTCAACCGACCCGTCTTTAACTGACGCTTTGCGCGGTCAGTCCACCCGGGTGCACGCGTCCACGACGCCCCTCAACCCCCGCCGGCGGATTCGTCTTCTCCAACGCCATCTATGTTGCTGCCTTTGCTTTCAGTCAGATGCAGGGTTTTATTGTAATTTGGTCTGCCACGGAGGACCTCTCTGTAAAATGGCTGCTGTGATAATATAATATATGTGTTGTTGTAAAAAAAAAAACAAAACAGTACCCGGTCAAATTTAGAACAACTACGTCTAAAAACATTAATGATCGGCGTGCGCAGAACTCCATGCATGGTGAAGCTAGGACTGACATCCACGCTACATTAGCTGTATCTGAGAAGATGCCGAAGGATCAAAAAGCAGAAAGGGATGGTTTGGACGGCCGAAAAAGTTCTCTCATTATCGACTTTGGAAAAAAGTTGATGGAGGTCACAGGTCAGGTTCGGTCCCTTGCACCGGGCTGCGCTTGCCGCGTGCGTGATTGGAATGCACTGCATGCTGATAGCTGATAGCTGAAGCTGAACGTTGCGGCTGACAATCTGTAATTCTGTATAGCCCGAGGCCTGTGCGGCTGTGGGTCAAATTTTTCCAACTTTTTTCGTGCAAATTCTTCCATCAACCTGTGCGTCAAATTAGGAAGGCAGAGGACACAGGATAGATGTTTACGTATGTCATGTCGCTTGCTCTCCTCTCTCTCTCTCTCTCTCTCTCTCTCTCTACTCTACTCTCCGGTTACGCAACCCACTCTGAGGCCGAATACTTGCTACTGAGCTTCCTCTGACATTTTGGCAAATCGGCAGATTATCACTAGTAGCCAAAGTCCATTATGCAAAATGGAATGTGAGAGAATTCATCGTGCTCTTTTCCAGTGTTCGAGAAATGCAGTAATGAATGCTAGTTCAGCTGACAGAATGGGATCTTCAATCCTAGACCTTTTTTTTCACGAACACGTGGGAGAATTGTGTATCACTATATTAAAAGCAAAAATAGGATTAGATCCCCATACTGATCACACACACACACACAAAAAAAACACCTAGTAGGAATAAAAACTCACGCGCCTAATAACTTTTTAGATATATACCAACTGGCGCAAGGGCAAGGATCGAGATAAGACACGCCTCAAGCCTCAGCCAAACTCCAAAACCTCCATTTGCACAAAAAAATGATTGTGGCTCCAAGGTTATCAGAGGTGGGATGGAGAGAATTAAAAGCAGTAACAGCTTGGTATATGTGGTGGAAGAGGTAACAAGCAACACATGACCAACTAGTGCAGAAGTCGGTGTGGTCGGCGCAAGCATATCAGCTCTTCTTGTCAGAACTATGCTAGATCGAAGAGGAAGAAGAATGTGGGAATCACAAGGCACGGATAGAAGAAGCCGGCGGAGAATTTGTGAAACTAAAGCCCCCTTTGGCACGGCTTATCCAAAACGGCTTCACCAGTGAAGCCAAAGCCGGTGAAGCCAGAAAAACTGGCTTTTCCCGACTTCTAATTCATTTTAACCCCGGCTTACAAAACGGCTTCGCGCTACAGTGCCTCGATTTGCGCAAAATAGATGAAGCCGAAGCCGGCATAAGCCATGCCAAAGAGGCCCTAAATGTTGATGTGGCTTCCTCAAGCGGAGAACAAAAGGGAGCCACTAGTTTTGTCTTGTCTTGTGAGACGAGTCTAGGGTCTTCATTGTTGCAAGAAGTTGTGGCATTCCAAACGTGGATTCTGCTTCAACGGCTGAAGCATTTGCTCGACGAGATGGTCTTCGGTTGGCGGGTCAGATAGGATGCCCAAGACTCATTATTCAATCAGACTATTTAGAAGCGGTGGAGATTATAAAGATGAAAGGCAATTCAATTGGTGTTGCATCTGCTATCTACGAGGAGTGTATATTTTTATTTCGTGGGTTTTCTAATATTAAGTTTGATTAATTATTGTCCAAGGGAAGCCAATAAAGTAGTGCATATTTTAGCTTGTAAACGCTTAAGGATCATTGCCCTGTTGTCCATTTATTGGGAATGGGATCCTCTAAATTTTATTTTGGTACAATTAACCGATGATGTAACTATTATTTGAAATCGATAAAGTTGCCATGATGGCTTTCGTTAAAAAGAGTCAGGGCTTCGGGGAAGCGATGACGCAGCTTGTTGTAGTCCTCCCAGGTTGCCAGGGACGCATCTTTGATCAGACCATTGGACTAGAACCTATATGGCGGTAGAAGCCCCCCTTCTGATATGGTAGTTGCTGCAGAATCTTCACAGGAACAGACACATACTCTCTTTTTTTTTTAATACTTCTCTTCCCCAGGCATGCAGGCAGGGTCCGATGCACAGAATCAGCCAGCATAAGAGCTTGATTCAACTACGAGACATGGATCACATGATCAATCTTGCTAGACGGAGAATGTTCAGACAGTACGCCATCTTGCCAATATTGTTCAAGACCTGAAATGGAGGTTTGGATGTAGTGCTGCAATTTGATACAGACCCAATTGCCCATCCTGAATTCTCTGTCCGAATGCTTCCGGTCCGCCTTGTGTTAGCTCGTTCCAAGTGTTGAAGTAGCAGAGCTGTTTTCAGCTTCCTCTGTTGTAACCAAGTGGTTAGCTCTGGTACTGAACAGGCCATGGAATCAGGCAGGCCAAAATGTTAAGGGTGACCATACAGACTTCAAAGGGAGGGCAACCACATGTTGAGGGTGACCAGCAAGAGAGAGCCAAGAATACCATTTACCCGGACCCGTGTCCACAAAGCATGGCAAATAACCTTCCAAGTATTGATTCACCCTTTTTGGTTTGCCCGTCGGTTTAAACAGTTCCTTCCATAAAGTGCTAGTGAAGATACAGTTCCTTCGCAAAAAAAAAAAAAAACAAAAAAAAGTTTCTTCAATAAAAGTGCTACTGAAGATACAGTCCCTGTCAGGGTCTCAGAGAGAACATATCGGGGCTGACCGTGTAACATGCAAATGTGGTCCATGTAAGCCTTTGCCACTTGCCACACAGTGAAAGGGTGTGTTAATCCCACAAAGTGAGCATATCTACATATCTAGTTAGTTTGTCCATAACAACCAGAATGCAACTATAGTTTGGACCGAGGCACTCCTTCGATGAAATCGAGACTCACTATTTGCCATGATTGCTTTGGATCTGGTAGGGGCTGAAGCAGCCCAGGATTTTCATTTTGGTTTTAAAATGTTAGGTGAACTACTCAAATTCGCCTCATAAACACAAATAGAAGTGAACTGAGAGAAAAATACCAAACAGATATAGTAACGATATTAGATAGAGTCAGAATTGTCAAAAAAAAAGTATCAAAAGAACTTGTTAACGATCCAAACAAAGATGAGCTCCATGATATGTTCATCTGTGGTTTGTTGTAATGCTGTTACAGTACTGCTTGCAGATTATATACAAACCTTCCTTTTTCAAATTTGTTTCCAGTAACACATGAAAGGAAGAGATCTAATTTGTTTCTGGTAACGAAGCAATTACATGATAGACCCCAGCGTATTCATGTCTTCTCCATCTCATTCTACTACTTGCACGATTCCTGATGCCTACAGCTCTGAATTAGGCTATAATCAATGCTTGAATGCCGATACAAATAAGCACCACTAATCTTTCATCTGACTTGGCGAAACAAGCGGCTTTCGGATTTAGATCCATATTTGCATCTGGTTTCCTACAAGCACTAATCTACATAACAATTTTTGAAGATGTTGTCAGTATGGTGACTAAAACTGATCTTGTTTATGGAAATATTCTACATTAAGCACTTAAAAGTGCCTTAGGAAAATCCTAGAAAAAATAATATCATAATACTTTTTCCTATAAAAAAATGCATGTACTTGAGGAAATTGATGCTGGTACTTCAGATATTTTCTTCTGTGGATAATAATGCGGGATATTAATACTAAATGGATTCAGTAGTTCAACTCTTATAAAAAAAACTCTAACTGCTACTTTTTACAGGATCCTAGAAAGCTCTTGAATTCTTGTTAGAAATAACTGCATATCTGAAATCATAGTAGCATACATGCTTAAGACATATGTAGTGGCCTGCAACCTATAAAATTTGTAGTGCAGCACAATTTGACTCAAACATGTACAAATTCTTAAGTGAAGGAAACGTACTAACCATAGTGACAAAACCTTCCTTCTGATTTTATATATATCTCGCTGTAGCATATTGCGTCCAGTATTCCGATCCAAATTGTCTCGTACGATACCTCTCAGGACAATTAATGTTTCTATTATGTACCTGCAGTCACATGATTATTTCTACTAAGAATTTTTCATCTGGCAAAAAAAATATATTCCTGGATTTATGATGCCATTCGAATGTAAATAGAAATCTTTCATATATCAAAGTAACTATCAAAACTCTCAAGAACACAACAGAATAAATTTGGTAGAGAGTATCTTCCAAATGCTCCACAACCAGCATGCATGGCAACCTTCATTTTTTCATGTATGAATGATGAAGGTTGAGATGAAAGAGTGCTTACATAAGTTTCTCAAGGTTTTACAAATAGTCCAACACTTCCATCTCATCATATAATTCTCTCCGCTTCTTCAAAACCCTTGGTCTGTCATTGACTATTTCTAGGACCTATATTACAAAAGTCATACATCAACGACCAAAATAGTGTTTTTTTTTCCTGAAATCTGAGTCATCACAGAATAAGGGGAAAAAACATCTGTATGAGCATCTACAGATTGACAATCATGAAGGGTGGAATTTTATAGATGGAAAAAGAGCAAGTCATTTACTTAAAAAAAAAGGTTTCACTACCAGAAATGATGTCGTTATTTGGACACACAGGTTACATAAGATAAAGTTAGTATTAATGCGATGCATAGGATCACCAAATACAGCTCTTGAATAGGTTAGCAACATGTTCCAGTGTCAAACAGCAACAAATAGAATCTTTTGACGAGAATCAGCAGTTCAGCAGTCCTTTCAAATTTTCATTGTCTTAAGGAATCTTATTTTTCTAAGAGATTTCAATCTCAGAGAGAAGACTGCACCTCTGGCCTTGAGTAAAGAATACCAGAGGACATGCCCACATCAACACACCAGACTTTGCCATCACATTTACTGATAACAAAATAGTAGTCAATGATTAAGTTATCCATCAGTTTAATTGGTATCTCATAAATCTCCATTAAGATACTTATTAAATCAAATCACCGATTGAGATTAAGAGAAACAGATACCAGTTCACTCCATGCATCTGGGGTGTGTGCCCTACTACCATCCCTTTGGCTCCTACAGCTTCTAGCGTTTGTTCAGCAACAATAGAAGATAGCTGAAACCAATATGAACAATTGTCTAAAAACTTGTGAATTTCAGAAGAATTTTTCAGGTCTCTGACACACATCTCCATGATACATGAGGAAGTGTCGTATACTTAACGGCTTAGATTTTTTTTTTCTTACCATCAAAGCACGGCGTGTTCTTTCAGCAGGATCTTGTGAGTACAATCGGCTCCATACCACGCTGTCATAACCTCTAGTAGCTATGAAGGGGATGTCTGTCTCATCATCGTTGTCTTCGCCTGAACATTTCATCCAAATTGATACTTCCCTGTTCATACGCTCAATCCCATATTCAACTGCAAATAGGAAGAGAGCGAATTGAGATACTTAGGTTCACTTGATGCAATATGTATTATTAAAAAGAACATTTGTGATTAAATTGAAATTTTGTTATATCACAAGATTCCTGCTTGATAATGCTAGGCTTAAGCAAGAGCCTCTTCTGCATTTGGTTTATGCAGTGATCCTGTCAGGCAGGTTCTGACCCTGAACCCGATTTGTGATTTTGTGTCTTAGACTAAGATCACGTATGCAAACTGCAAAGGGTAACAAAGACGTAAATGGAAGTAAAGGGGCTCACCATGGTGAGGAAGAAGGCCACCGTGACAAAATATCCAGTCATTGATCTTGAGGACAACAGGATGCCGTGCCAATTCACAAGCTAGCGGACCACCTCGCTTGAAAAGAGACGATCTTGCAGCAAAGCCTTTCTGCTTCTGTCACAGTATTGGAAGGCCAACATTTCAGAAGCAGAAAATACATGTAGCCTCATCAGTGCATTTTATTTTTCAGAACAATTCTGTAAATGAATTAGTGCTCATTTGGAGTTGGTTTATTTATTGTCTACCAAGTGACCAGCACAAGATTCTTGTTTACCTTGACGAAGTCCCATGGACGCCAGTCGCCATTAGGCAGAGCTCCATATTCTTTCTTCCATCTTTCACAGACATTTATCCAGTTGAGAAATGCGTTATCCCAGTTGCCGTCACATTCATCCAAGTAGTCAAGGAAGCGTACGCACTCATCAAAGCCTCCCGGATCACAGTAGCGGAAATCGCCTTCCACATTCATGGTTTCATGGTTTCCGTTAACCTGTTGAAGAAAAATCAGGGTCCATGTATTCATTCAGAGCTAGTGGCATACAAGGAGTAGCAGAGTGGTAGACGTAGGCAGACCTGAAATACAGCACCGCCTTGAGATTTGGCTTGCATGTTGAGTGAGCTCAACAGGGAGAGTATGGCAATTTCATCCTCACCACGATCAAGGATGTCACCGACTTGAACAAGTACCTATAATGACACAAGCATATCATTTATACATCTATTTTCAGAATTTCAGTGGGGAGGCAGAGAAACTGCAGAGGCTATTGTGATGTAGCAGCAAACTTGAGAAATAAGTACAGTATCAGTATAACGGACCAATATTATTTATGCACTGAAGAAACGTGCAATGCTAAAGAACTGAACCAGATATATGGAAGGCAGGAGGGGATTTACCGTGCGTCCGCCTGTCCACAGATGGCCCTCTGATCCCGCGCTCAGGACGCCGGCCAGCACCAGCGCGGCTCTCGTCTGGGAGAGATCACCATGGACATCGCCAACTGCGCGCGAGATTGACGTTTGATTTGATACACGAACGTGCAGTCTATACCGTGCGAGTAATGAACTTTAACGATTGATTGAATGAATGGATGGGTGGATGAGCTAGCTAGAGTAGACGACTGACGTACGTACTGGCGACAATGCGGCGGCCGGGCGCGGAGACGACGGTGGGCGGGTCCCCGTCGACGGTGATCGGGCGCGCGGGTCCTCCAACCCCCGCGTCGTTGGCGACGGCGCGGCAGGACGAGGGGGAGAAGGCGAACCTGCCGCTGCTGGTCCTAGGATAAGGCGGAGCCACGAAACCCAGCCTGAGCGCAAGAACGGCCATAGCAAGCAAGGTAGCTAGCTAGCAAACCTTTTCTTGGAAGGAGCGAAGGCGGCAAGCGAGGCGAGAGGCGTGCAGCTGATGCTTCCTGCTCTGCGCTGTAAAATTGAGCGGCTAGGAAGTACAGACATGTAAAGTGGGCAAGTTCTTGGTGAGGGAGGCGCGGGCGAGGTGACCTGTGAGCCAGTCGTTTGCAGATTGAGTTCTCTGTGCACTCTGCTCGGGAGTCGGTGCTCGTTCGCAGTCGCAGACGAAGAAGAGATGGGCTCCCCGTGCGGATGGGCTAGGCTCAAAGTTGAAAGCCCAGCCCATCTCCAGGCAGTAGTGTCGTATTGCGTTGATCACTGTTACGCCAGCAGCAATCCACTGTTGACTTCTGTTCTCTCCCCACTGCTTTTTTCCCATAAAGGAGAAACAAGGACCAATCCCTCAGTCATCACAACGGATTAAGTACATATGGCACGTTCTCAACTTCTCTAGTATAATTCCGTTCACGACAATGATTAATTCCCAAGAAAAAGTTTCTGAATATTCAACCATGCATTATGGCCACCACTAAAGTGAACGACACAATGCATATTCAGCCTGTTCGGCTGACTGGTTCGTATCGTTGCTGGTTCGTGAAGAAGTACTGCTGGCTGGTTTGTGTGAGAGAAAAATACTATTCCGGCTGGAAATTTACGATCGTTTACGACAAACCACAGCCAAACGAATAGGCTGATTTACTGCTCCCTCCGTTCCAAATTATAAGTCGTTTTGACTTTTTCAATAGATTACTTTGCTATGTACCAAGAAAGTCAAAGCGGCTTATAATTTAGAACAAATGAAGTATCTACGAAATAATTTGTAACAACTCAAATGTTGCAAGTGTTAACCAAAAAGAAGGCAAACCATACACACACAATGCTTAGCATAGCTATATATAAATTTGCACATATATTCAACAAATGATTATTGGGATACATTAGTAAAAGACATTTAATTCATTGGTAATTATTTTTTTATTTACACGAAGATTTTAGAGAACACTAGCTAGATCCTTTTGTTTTGAAATGTATCATGCAAAATAGAGTGGCGTGACTCGACCACCACGTCACTGACATACATGGAAAGTGTTCGGCTCGCTGAATTTTGGCTGAAACTGGTTGAAAACACTGTTCTGGCTGAATTGTTGTGGGAGAAAAATATTGTTTCATCTAAAAAAATAAGCCGAACAAACTGAATATGGGGTATGCCGAACGGGGCCAGTATATCTATATAATCATGCCAACGCGTATAGCGTGACCGCATTCATTTTTAGATGGATAGTTAGGTATAAACAATGTTTTTTTTTCTTTTGATTGAAACATCAGGGGAATCCCCTATCTATATTTTTTTATTTTCCATTAAATGAAAGAATGGTATATACAGCATACATATAAACAATGTTCCTAAAGAGTCACATACACATTGTTATGTAAAGGATTTGCAGAGGCGGCAGACTCAACTGCCTCTATCTATCTATCTCTTCAAGGATTGTAGAAGCAGCTCACTACTACAAAAAGCATTTTTAGGGGCGGCTGGTAACTCTTTGTAGGGGCGGTTTGGCCAACCGTCCCTACCAAACCGTCTCTACAAATCATGTATTTGTAGGGGCGGTTCCCAGGCCGTCCCTACAAATCGATTTGTAGGGGCGGTTGGTGATTGAGCCGCCCCTACAAATCGATTTATAGGGGCGGCTGTAGTGCCAGCCGCCTCTATAATCGATTTGTAGTGGCTCAATCACTAGCTGCCCCTACAAATCAATTTGTAGGGGCGGCTGTAGTGCCAGCCGCCTCTATAATACCTGTTTGTAGGGGCAGTTCAATCTCGAACCGCCACTATAGTACGTTTTCCCGTCAAAAAAAATTTAAATTTACAATTCAAATTCGGCCAGAACTGTTTGTTTCCGCGTATTCCATCCAGCGTTCGTGTTGCCGAACGCCCCGTGACCAACGTTCCGAACCGCGTTCGTGTTGCCGAACACCCCGCGACCAACGTTCCGAACGCGACTACAAGCACAATAGTATTATATAAACTACAATTACAAGTCCAATTCGTAAGGATATATACAATCCATCATTTAATATATAAATTTCATACACATTGTTATCAATGTCCTAGAGCTAGCCTTTCAGTCTCATGAAGGTGTTGGTATTGAGAATTTCTACCTAAGTCAGACTCTCGGTCATGGTAGGCGCCTTTGACATATACAATCTGGTCCAATATAAAGTTGCAAAGGTCGCCGACGATCTCTAAGAGTTGATCATCCTTGTATGGGTCTCTTTTCATTCATTTCTCTTCTCTCCACTACAAGAGAACAAGTTTCGGTTTAGTATTTCATACTATGTATGAAGTTTTTATACTACTGATGAAGAGGTTCAAACTTACCCTTAAGGGGTGTCGCCTGTAGGCACTGGTATTACTCATCATAGAACATATATAGTATCCACAATGTACACTCCCAAGCCTCTGCTTGGGGCACTATGTTTTGCATATGAAAATGTTAGGTAATGCTTTTGACAGCCATGTAACGGAGTACTGAAAAAGTTACACTTACCGCACATAGTGTTTTTATAGCCAGCTTTTCCTTCCTTGCTGAATCATGCCTTCCGTGATGATGAGTGACATAGAACCTAAATGCCCTGTTCGAATTATTTTAGCAAATACAACTTGTTAGTATCCATAAGTAAACGTTACAAGTATGTATACAAATATATAAGCTAATGAGGATTGTCAATATGTATACGTCTTGAGAATCGATATGAAGTCTTTGTATGTCGCCGGGTCCTTATCTATTGAATCAAAGACCCATGTCATGCTCCTCCCGACATCGATGGCTATACAAATCCAGTGGTTGTTGTATGGATTTAATCATAGAACTAGATAAGCTCTTTTGCATCGAATAAAATATATCGAACAAAGCTTTACGTATATAGTTGAACAAAGCAGGAGGTAAACACATCTCTAGTTGGTTTTGTGTCTCCACCACAAATTCATGTAGGTCACTCAGCTCTTCCTTGCCAATCGTCTTCTGTGAGATCTTCGAAAAGAAGTAGCACATGCGGGTGATGGCCATTTTCAAGAACTCTAGCTTTATAGCCCTGATTGCAATAGGTAGAAATACTGCCAGCATCACATGGCAATCGTGAGCCTTGCAGTGTGTTATTGACAAGTCCTTCATCGACACTAGCTTCTTCACATTTGCTGAAAACCCAGTCAGGACTTTGATCCCTCTCAGGAAAGTGCATATAGCTCTCTTCTTGTCTGGTGTTAGGTTGAAGCACGCCGCGGGCAGAGTGTATTTTCCATTAGCCTCAGGTACCAGGTGAAGCTGTGGCATCACGTTTAGCTGCACCATGTCTTTCTGTGCTTTCAGACCATCTTTTGACTTGCCTGTGTCCATCAAGGTAGCAATGAGACTCTCAAAGACATTCTTCTGCACGTGCATAGCATCAATGGCATAGGGGACCTCCAAGTCTGGCCAATAAGGCAGATACTGAAAAAAGATTGATTGTTTCTTGAAAGGTACGCCTTCGATAGGAGGTGTGCTTCTATCTCTGTTCGTCCTATCCAGATTCTTCTTTCCATAGACGACGCGTATGTTTTTCACCATTCTGTACACGTGTTCTCCGTTATGACGTCTCTTCGGAGGGGGTTCAATCTCCGGGGCATTGTCATAAAATCTAAAGAACAATTTGCTGCGGTACTTATGACTTGTCTTTAAGAAGCGTCGGTTCCTTAGGTAAACTATCTTCTTGGATGCATCCAGGTACACCCATGTAGTACCATCCAAGCAAACCAAGCATCCCGTCTTACCTTTGATCTGTCCAGACAAAGCAAACAACGTGGGGTAATTATTGGTAGTAACAAATATTATTGCTATACATATAAAGTCCTCCTTTCGAAATGCATCGTACATCTGCTCCCCATGCCTCCATAGCCTCTCCATTTCTTGCATCAAGGGCTCGAGGAACACGTCTATATCAATGCCTGGTTGTTTAGGGCCAGAAATAAGAATAGTGAGGAGAAGGTACTTTCTCTTTTGACACAGCCATGTTGGGATGTTGTACATGGTCAAGATCACTGGCCATGTGCTGTGGTCACTCATCCTCTCATTGAAGGGATTCATTCCATCGGTGCTCAAGCCAAACCGTACATTCCTTGGGTCATCGCTGAATTCTTTGTGCTTCTCATCAAACCTTTGCCACTGACTACAATCAGCCGGGTGTGCAATCTTATCATCATCCACCTTGCGCTCATCATCCCACCATGTCATGAGTGCGGCTTCTTTAGGGTTTAGGAAGATACGTCTCAAGCGGTCGATCACTGGCTGGTTCCACATTACCAGGGCAGGAATTCTTCTCTGCTTTGCATCGTTGCCTAATGGAGTGTCCTCTAGGGGCTGAGATTCTTGTACCACCTTTTTGGTATCCTTCTTATTCCTCTTTTTCCCTATAGAGTGTTTGTCCCCACCGTAAAGGTCATTATTATTGTACCGGCTGGCCCCACACCGAGGACACAAATTAAACACGAACAAATGGATCCTTTTTCAGCACTATTCATTGGAGTCACTAGTTCTTCACATAACCCCCTGCCTTTTCCCTTATTGCCGCGCGAGGTCCATCGTCTTCCTCATCCGGCCGGAACAGAGCAGCACGCCGGCGCTCGCTCTTCCGGCCACCGTGGTGCTCACCGGCGGCGAAGGAGGGGTGGAGGAGCACCAAGGGAGCATAGCGGACCCGTAGGACTATCTTGCTCGGCCTGAGATGAGCCTGAACGGCCTAGCCGCGGCAGCGGCGAACTTGGCCCTCCTCGGCCATGGCGGCGCCCGCGCACGACCGGCTATTGCAGCTGCGAGGTGACGCGGAAGTGGAGGTGGACGGCAACGTGCGTGTAGCTGGGTGTGGAGAGTCCGAGGGGCAGCAGCACAGGCAGTAGCGCTGGCAGTAGCAAGCTCGGTGGCGGCATTCGCGCGGCCGCGCGAGTGAGAGGCAGGGAGCGAGAAGGGCGATGGGAGGGCGAGCGAGTGAGCCAGAGGGAGCTCGGGCGCTCGGCTTTCACTACAGGAGGGCGCTGGGGACACAACAGGGCAGCCACGCGGCAAGCGGCATGCTGCAATGGCGGGTGCGCTCTGTGCATGGCGGCCACGCCTTGGACATGCGCCGCCCATTGGGGCATTTTACCGAGCACGTGGCGGGCAACAGTGTTGGCAAGGTGGGGAGCCAATTTGGGCCATTTGCAGGCCAAATTTGGACATGGGCCCAAAAGCAAAGTTGCAGCCCACATAATGCTCTACAATTTCTATTTAAGGTGCACTGCCATAAGGGCTATGGATTAGCGATTAACTGTGCTCCAAAGTGATAGTGTCAGCGCATTGATAGCGATGAACAAAAGTCCAAAATTGATGGTCAAAACGAAGTCCAACGAGTGCCATCTTGTTATATGCTCTTCTCCATAATATAACCTTCAACTTTTTTTTTGGACCAACTCAAGTTGCTTAGCAAAATTTGGAGAACGCGGGATGTCAATGTCGATGTCAGTGAATTCCGGACTGCAAACACTGTCGGGCTAATTTCAGCTTTTCTATTAGACTTTGAGCCTTGTTTTGATCCATTTTGAAACCGAATCATGACTTGGTCTTTTAACAAAGTTTGTTATAATCAAACTTTTATTCAACCTTTATTTTTGGTCAAACCTCATATCTGGTCCAGAAGTCAACTTTATTTTTCGGTCAACGCAAAGCCCTTTTTGCTATAGAATCTAGGGTTTCCATGATTTTCGGATATTTTCTCCATCTTTGCTCAACACGAACCCTTCATAACTTTTGTTGTAGAGTTCAATTAGAGTTGTTGGAGCAAGGTTGCAAGGTTTGGTTGATGTCATAGGTTTCCATCTACTTGATAAAGTAATTCATGCAAAGATATGACTTATCATTTCATGTGACTTTTTGATTCCAAACTTCATAAAACTTTTCCATGGGTCTAGATGGATGCATGTGGATGTAATGTACATGGAATAAGCATGTTTAACATTACTCTCGCATAATCTTAACAAGGGTCCATATGTAAGCAAATGTACATGGCCCAAGTTTAAGTTGGAGCTCCGTCATGTAGATTTGATCTTGACACCTTCATTACCACTTGACATGTCATGTTTGAGCTCAACCCCATTGCTTAACTAGTGACAAACACCTGGGGTGTTATAGCCCTCCCCCCTTAAAGGAATTGCGTCCCGAGATTCAGTGCGAAAGTCTTTTAAGGGAAGAGAAACTTGTCATCTAGTTTCCAACATCAGTGATAGCATTAGGCTACTTAACTTTGGAGTATCAGAGAGACTAATTTGGTCACGACACTTTCTGATACTTGCTCTTTGTCGTAAGTTGTTGTCTGAAGAATTTCCTTCTTTGGCGTCCATAAAGCATTGTTACATTGGAAGGAATCCAAGATAGCATTGTCCTTCGTCCTCGATGTACGAAGAGTGATTCAAATGTAGACTAAATACTTGTAACATTTACTTCCCCAGTGGATATAGCACATAACTCATGGACTTTGCACTAGATCGTAGTCGGTTGATGGATATTCCTGGCAATGGTGCTATATTTGCTCCTAAGGTCTAAAAAGCAGTTCTCTACTTAAGTGGCTTGAGCACAACTTCTCGTAAAGGATGTGATCATAGATGGGGTAAACATCCTTTGAGGACATGAGAAGCTAGTTAACCAATATCCAAACTGGTTGTAGCGGTGCACTCACTCATATTTCCACTGATGGAAAGCTACATAATGTTCCATGTGTGCAGTGCTCTTTCTCTGATAACAATACTATATTACCTAAGTCTGTTGAGTGAGCGGTGAATGTGATAGCTGACTCTGTTGACTCAGCATTTTTGACGACCATTATTTAAGGGAATTCTCGTATCCTAGCGGCAACCGTTATCTGAGTTGTATCTGAGGCAACCCCTTGGGTAAAACACATGGAAGACACCTTAGGCACGTCAGCATTGGAGAACCATTGATGTAGAAGGATGTTAGCGAGGCTTGAAGGACAACATAAGTTGCAAGTAATCACAAAACTAGGGACTAGTTCACTACCAAGCAGGTTAAGTACAATTTGCCTTCGTGGTGCAGTAGCACAGCAAGTTGGGTTGACTTGCATCGTAGCAAAACCAGCTTTCTTAAACTATATTTGATGTCGAGGCTTCCATTCTTAGGCCAATCGATATCCCAAAAACCATAATCCAAAAATCTATGGTTTGACACCTTTCCAATTACTTTCGAATTGCAAGGGCACAATTTGGCTTCTAGAACACCTTGACTGCTCGCGCATTGCTGATCTAAGAGGGCAAAAGCAAGGCACATAGGGGTGCAATTAGTCTCCTCAAGGGTATGGAGGGTTGTCTAACAGCAATACACCTACAATTTGTAATTTCTTGGCATGAATTACAAACACAACCGTCTAATGCAAAGGATGATCGTAGTCATAGCGAAATTGCAGATTCTGTACCCTTTTGTTTTCTATTCATATCTCACAAACTCCTTCTCCAATATGCACAAATTTTGGTGGGCATGTAGATCCATGGGCCTTCTAACTACTCACCAAAATTCAACTCAACCGGACACCGTTTGACCATCCAAACAATTCATCTACCAAAACTGCTCTGTTCTGAAATAGCAGCAAACCAAGCCGACAAGATATCTCTCAAATCCGATGTTTTACTCAACCAGTACTCAAACCAACTTAAGACATTGAAGGGTCCTAAGCAAGGAATGAGATCCCCAAATTTAGGGTCAATCCAACTTTGTTTGAGTCACTAATCGTTGGCTTGAAGATGTTTGGTTCTGTACCTCAAAATCTAGACAGATTTCTCGTTCTTCTCTTTCTTTGCTTCATACGTTGTGGTGTGTGTTCTATACTCTCGATCTCTTTGTATAGCAGCAGCAGCCTTTCTCTAGCTGAAGATGGAGGCTAGAGTTTTCCTCACATGCCTCTCTGGTAACAATTTCCGCAGTTGATCTCGACACCAACTTGACGATGCACAAGCATTGGACTTGTGGGCTATTTTCACAGGGCGCAAAGCATTACTCCAAATGGAGGGCATCCCTATAGAGATAAGAAACCATTTCTGAATTTTCTTTCGCACTTCGTCCAATAGAACCTTGAACAAATCCGTTTGTGGTACCTAGGGGCACAATAATGCTGATCGAAACTAGGCACATGCTTTAGCTAGCTCCTTACGTAGCCGATACAACGTCTTGTACTATCTACGTGGTTGTCCAAGATGGAATTGACGTGATAGCACAGGTTTTGGAAAACACAGTAGTAGTTGCATTGCTAAACGTCTTGCTATTACATTGCTTAACATTGCTCTGTGAGACATAGCCTTTGTAATTAGCAAAAGTTGTCACCTAGCTGGAGGTTAAGCTTCCGACTAGTAACTAATCAGTTGTCTCTCAACACTAGAAGTTCTCAACCTTCACTCTTGCCAATAATAGTTGTGATTAACGCATAACAGATGGTCGCCATCGAAGTCAGCAGACAAGGGGTCACACTAGAGATTGTTGATCTTGACTGTGCGATTAGCATGCACATAATAGTCAAGACTTGGATAGCTAGGTCATAATCATAATGTGATGTTCGATTCTTATCTGACTAACCATTTGTCCAACATTAAGTGTTGTATGCCTTTCTGATCCAACAATGATGACATAAGTTGCTCATCAGACGATCGACGTCATTACAGGGACAGTTAGGTAGAGTCGCTTGTTTACCACCTCTTGCAGTCTGTTATTGTTTATGTCAGTGACCAGTTCTTCAAAGGATATCCTTTTTTGTGACTTCAAAAGGAAGCTCTACTACTTTCGTTCTGATATATGGATCTTCGATAAGATATAGAGAGATAATCAAGGAAGAGCTCATGTGAAAATAACACATCGGTGCAGTTCTGCAATGGATCATGATGAGAAACCCCGATACCAGCGTGTGCCGAGCAGCACAACCTTGTGTCGCGCGCCACAAGAGGCTCTCGGTTTCGTCACATCACCATAGATCGCTAATCGTGGCACCATTACTGAACATACAACCCACCAGAATTCTCATGTGGCACAAATTTGGTTGCATAGGAGCAAGCACAATGAGAAGGAGGGATAGCAAACAAAGGTAGTCACAAGGTTAGGACTCAACAAGGAGGCGATCAGAAGATCAAAACACAGCACAAAAGAACATAGCCTAATTGCCGAAGGCAACTAAGTAGGAGACTCTTGCTAAATTTCCATTTATGCCTCGTGTCCACCAAAGTGATTACCCGATAAAGATTAACATGAGATTTGGTCTTGTCGAGCAGCAACATGAGATCAAGACTGATAAACATCTAGAGATTTGAACGGTTTGGAGGCAAAATAATGAGATTCAAGGGTCAGAGCCAATGCACTAACTAGGGATTCAGTTGATAAAGCAATGACATGATCTGCGCGGAAAAGGTTCCAAAGCCAGGGCATATAGCGATTAGCGTTGCACCAGATCATTTGTAAAAGAAGGAGCAATAAGATCTTACAAGGATTTTTTAGCAGGGTCCTCCCACACAGGAGTGGGACAACCACGAAACATGCAAGCATTCAAGGGAACTAAGCTTGGGCCTAAGGTCAAGCAAAGGCATAGATAAAGTCTTCGTAGGACAACGTTCAAGGCTAGCGACCACGTGTACAGGCTTAGGTTCCTAAGAGAGAACTTAATTGTAGATGACAACCCTGAGATTACCAAAACTTGGACGCTGCTCTAGGATAGCGCTCTTCCACACTCATATGCTTACCGAGGACAAAAGGGTGACAACTACGGCACTACCTAGATAACGAGCATCCATGCCAACATCATGGTCTTAAGCGAGCATTTCGAAACACTCAATCCGATTAGGTTAAGCGACTATTACTAAGCACAAAGCTCGTACATAATAAGCAGTCACCTACAGTAACACCACTACACATAAACATGCGAACCTAGTGGTAAGGTACTGTTATCTTTTATTTCCTCTTTACGGAGTAGGTGGATATCTCTACTAAACAAGTTTTACGTACATTCAACAATTTAGTTTTCAAAGGGGTGAAGTTTTTGCTAATTAATAACTTGTCATCTATTTCCTTTGGAAGCCAACATACGAGGCAAAGCTAATCACACACTAACTTCAAGCATAGCTATTCAAGCAGCATGGGACAAGGCATTTTGGCTAGCTTCACACAGAGAAAATAGTGACATCACATTGATCACAAGTTACTTAGCATTAGAACAAGGTGAGGGAAGCATATTTATGCACAAGCACAATCATGATGCATGCTCGTCCTATTTGTCCTCCCGAAATTGCCAACCAAAGGTGGCAATCACGTTCTATGTCGGTGGCATAACACGTACTCTCTCGATATATAGCTAGTCGTCAGCTATATTCAATCTACGCATTCGTGGTTAGCGTACCTGCAGGCAAATTCATTACAGCCCATCCCCACAAGAGATTAATAAGCACACAATGAAAGCAGTAAACTAAGATA
Organism: Miscanthus floridulus; assembly: GCF_019320115.1. Classification (NCBI taxonomy): domain Eukaryota; kingdom Viridiplantae; phylum Streptophyta; class Magnoliopsida; order Poales; family Poaceae; genus Miscanthus; species Miscanthus floridulus. Next base: position 74,077,534 of record NC_089581.1, read on the forward strand.
CTCTCCATATATACATCCCCCGATGTATATACTTCGGTATCCATAGCTACCCGATAAATATACCCGCAATTAAGTACCTTCATATATACATGTGTGTAACATGTAAATATTCCAGTAACCAAAGCTAACTCTCCCCTAGACCGATAGTGGGACGGTCATGCTCTCACAACTCACACTTACCTGGGCGTAGAGACAATTGATCCATACATTACCATTCAAGCGAATGGCATCCATACAATAGCACGTCGTATGGACGACGAAAGTAAAAACCCCCATGTTAGTACTTAGATAGCCACCTAATAGTCCTTAACTAGGCATAAAGGAGGATGTCGCTAGCATAGTTTTGCAAATTAGTTTTTGACAAATTTGCCTGTAGCTAAAGTTTTAGTTAAAATAGGCTTTTTAAAACCAAAACTTTGTTTTTAAAACAATGTACATGACAGTATTATGCTTAATCTTGCTCTGATGCCAGCTGTAATAGAACTGCCCAATTTATACAAGATCAAGTACGGCTGTCCCCGCTAACACATTGACACGCACATACTTTCACTCATATAAACCCGGTAGTCCGCCGAGTGTCTCGAAAGACCTCGGTAAATCAACATCACAACCAAGATAATGTGATTAAGCAAATACACATCACATATACAGGGTTGCAGCGGAAATAATATTACAACTGGGTTCACAATTAAAAGTACCAGTTTGGGTTTCAAAATCGATTAGTGAAAACAACATAGCTTTCAAAAGATTACATTAATATATGTTCCAAATACATTACTAGCATAAGTGACATCATTCGACAAAAGCATATAGATGAGAAGTAACTATAGAATCACCGAGCCACCGGCGGTTAGCCACCATCTTCATAGGCCGAGAACTTCACCTGCAACATGGTGGGATAAACCCTGAGTACGAGAAGGTACTCAGCTAGACTTACCCGTCAAAACCAGAAATAAAGGACACCAAGGGTCATGCAAGGCTTATGAGGTGGGCTAGCTTGACACAGTTGCATAAAAGAGCTTATGAATATAATGACCAATTTAAACTTAGCATCAAGTTTATCATCATTTACCTGTCCACTAGATTAGCACCTGTACTAGAGGACTCACTTATTAGGAGCAAACAATATTAACCATAGCAGGTATAATAAGGCTGTCATCATCGTATCATCATTTCTGAACCATTATGTTATTTAGTGTATCTACTTTGGAGATAAGCCCGTCAAGTTCTCACTAATCGGGAGAGACGGTGACTCAAATCAAATTACAACTCAGCTGAGGGGGTATTCCTAACTCTCACCCTGGCATACTTTGCAAGGGTAGCCGTGGGTCACCTTTGGTATAACTCAGGAACCAAATTCGCGGGTTCGATCAGCGCTAGCGCTCTCAGGGATTACCCTTCTACCAGGACGATCAGGACTTTTAAATCACCTGCCCTTAGACTCACGCCTATGGCTCCCTTCCGAGGCGTACTTTATACTTATCGACTCCTGGCCTGAGGTGAGCTACTCGGCTTTGTGGTCGGTCTTCAGACATGGCCAACTAAGAGAGAGGCATGCGTTCAACATGAATAGGAAAGGCTCCAAGATTCAGTCCTTAAGCGACACAGACGGAGTCACTACAAACCGACAAGCCTCCGCCCGGTCTTCAATTCAAATTAAGACAGGTTATTTTCCACGATAGCAAATATAGCCAACCGTGCCATATGTATGTCCCTATATCTCGCAGGTGACAGGAAATCACCTGACTTCTACCGTGTTTAAGCAGGGCTAAGCACTACACGATCCTGAGCTACATAGGATTCAGGGTATCAATATCTGGACAAGGATTGGATAACCAATGCAGCAAGTGTTTGCATCCAACACCTAAACTTAATGCAACAATATATATATGTAACAATTAATACTTTAACTGCATTTCGGAAATTAGGAGGCTTAATATGCTCCGGGGCTTGCCTAGGATCCGACACAAGTCAGTTCAGTTAGCTTGCACCATCATGGTGACATCTCCGGACCTAGCACTTGCTTAGTCCTTCCATCTTTGGGATATATCCACCAAACCAAATCTTCGGGTTTGGCTCCAACATCGTATCCTTCACGTGGTGCATCTAGCGTACCTAGATGAGATGCAATATACAAGTGCATAAATATGAAGAAGAGTACCATGAGACGCATCACAAAATAGCAAGCAAGACAAGCATAGTTTACACTAACACACTTAAGTACTTTGCGATGCTTAACTTAAACATCACACAATCTATCATGCTAAGATGGCAAAGAAGATGACAACACCAAGCATGACACAAGTTTCCCAAGATCTCAGATGCTCTAACTCAGTCATCATTCAAGGCATAAGTCACACTTAGCAATATACAAGCAAACACTAGAATTGGAATCTGCCAATTTCTGGACATGCAAACAGCAGCTACCAGATTTAGCTGTAACTGGAGTTACACAAATCCAAATGACTTGAAAGAAGACATTTTGGAAAGCTTATGAAATTGTCTACAATTCATTTTTAATCATCTTAGCATGATTCTCAATTTAACTAAGTCAAATATACCCATTTACAGAAACTGGTCCACAATTGACAGAGAGCAATCAATTCTATAACCCAACTTTAAACAGGAATAACTCACAAACCACAAAACCAAATACCACCAAATTTTAACAGCAGCTAGATACATGAATTATATACAACTTTGTTATTATCACCAAAAGCTCATTCAAACCCTAACTAGATCAAACACTAGCATCTTTCAGATCTGCTCAGAATACAATCAAAACCTGATAGGAGACTTAAAAGTCATATAACTCCTACACTATCAGGCCTATGGCCTTACAATTTGAACACAAGCAAGACCATGGAATTTTCTACAACTTTTGTATTCACTACAACCATAGCAAACATCATTTACACCACGAAAATAATTGCACAAGCAAAACTGCAAATGCAATCCAACAGAAGTGGTACAGAAAACTGATAGGAACTTCAGAGATGCATAACTAGAGTTCTAGATCTCCAACAAACATGAACCATAACTTTTTGAAAATCTTAGGAAGTCACCTACAACTTTCTTATTCTCATATTAAAATGATTCTACAGTTAGAAGGGTCAATTAATCCAATAATTGCATCTCTGTCCAAAACATAGACAGAAACTGACATGCCACTTTAAATAGCTATAAATGGAGTTATACATGTCCAATAAATGTGGTTCTAGACTTTTTAGAAAGCTTATCAAATTATAAACAACTTTGTTGTAAACACCTAAAGTTAATTATACTATTAAGAAGGCTCCACAATACCAACAAGGTACCCTTGTCAGAGTTTGGGCAGAAACAGCCACTGATATTTAAGCAAGTATAACTCAAGATTTACTTAACCAAAAATCATGATATTTAACTTTTTGAAAATCTTATGAAAAGTACTACAACTAATGTATTATCACAAAGTCATGATTCATAACCTAACTAAGCCAATTAATTTAATATTGCAGACCTATTCAGAATAGGGGTAAAGCAATACAGGTAATTTGTTATTTTTATAGATCTTAAACTATCAAGCCTAAAATACTGAAATTTTTACCAGACATCACTAATCACATCAGTAACACTCCATAAACATTTCACATTTTTTTGAGTAAAATAACTGCAGTTATAAAAAGGACAAGACATGACTAGCATTAAGAACCTAACTGCCTAAATCTATTTTTGCAGCTAAACCTTTAAAATAAAACATGTAATATTATTGATCTAGTGCACAGAGAATTTCACAAGGATTCCAAAAAGTCCTCATTTACTATTTTACGATTGTTCTACAAATTACTACGAATTTTCAAAGTGGAGCATTCAAATCTGTAAAAACCAGAGAAAAAGGAAATTGAAATCTTGCATCGGGGTCCCTGCGGAAAACACAAACTAAACACGAACAAATGGATCCTTTTCAGCACTGTTCACTAGAGTCACTAGTTCTTCACATAACCCCCTGCCTTTTCCCTTATTGCCGCGCGAGGTCCATCGTCTTCCTCATCCGGTCGGAACAGAGCAGCACGCCGGCACTCGCTCTTCCGGCCACCGTGGTGCTCACGGCGGCATTCGCGCGGCCGCGCGAGCGAGAGGCAGGGAGCGAGAAGGGCGATGGGAGGGCGAGCGAGTGAGCCAGAGGGAGCTCGGGCGCTCGGCTTTCACTACAGGAGGGCGCCGGGGACGCGATAGGGCAGCCACGCAGCAAGCGGCGTGCTGCAATGGCGGGTGCACTCTGTGCATGGCGGCCACGCCCTGGACACGCGCCGCCCATTGGGGCATTTTACCGAGCACGTGGCGGGCAGTAGTGTAGGCAAGGTGGGGAGCCAATTTGGGCTGTTTGCAGGCCAAATTTGGACATGGGCCCAAAAGCAAAGTTGTAGCCCACATAATGCTCTACAATTTCTATTTAAGGTGCACTACCATAAGGGCTATAGATTAGCGATTAACTGTGCTCCAAAGTGATAGTGTCAGCGCATTGATAGCAATGAACAAAAGTCCAAAATTGATGGTCAAAACGAAGTCCAACGAGTGCCATTTTGTTATATGCTCTTCTCCATAATATAACCTTCAACTTTTATTTTTGGACCAACTCAAGTTGCTTAGCAAAATTTGGAGAACGCGGGATGTCAATGTCGATGTCAGTGAATTCCGGACTACAAACATTGTCGGGCTGATTTCAGCTTTTCTATTAGACTTTGAGCCTTGTTTTGATCCATTTTGAAACTGAATCATGACTTGGTCTTTTAACAAAGTTTGTTATAATCAAACTTTTATTCAACCTTTATTTTTGGTCAAACCTCATATCTGGTCTAGAAGTAAACTTTATTTCTCGGTCAACGCAAAGCCCTTTTTGCTATAGAATCTAGGGTTTTCATGATTTTTGGATATTTTCTCCATCTTTGCTCAACACGAACCCTTCATAACTTTTGTTGTAGAGTTCAATTAGAGTTGTTGGAGCAAGGTTGCAAGGTTTGGTTGACGTCATAGATTTCCATCTACTTGATAAAGTAATTCATGCAAAGATATGACTTATCATTTCATGTGACTTTTTGATTCCAAACTTCATGAAACTTTTCCACGGGTCTAGATGGATGCATGTGGATGTAATGTACATGGAATAAGCATGTTTAACATTACTCTTGCATAATCTTAACAAGGGTCCATATGTAAGCAAATGTACATGGCCTAAGTTTAAGTTGGAGCTCCATCAAGTAGATTTGATCTTGACACCTTCATTACCACTTGACATGTCATGTTTGAGCTCAACCCCATTGCTTAACTAGTGATAGACACCTGGGGTGTTACATAATCCATGAGGGACCCCAGGTTTATGAACCTGACCGGAGCCTCCGAGCCCCTAAGCGATTCGGGTAGAATCATCTGGGAGATTTTTGTCTTGACGGCAGGTGTGCGTGAGCGCACCCATGGGTGTAGCCCCCAAGCCCATGAGCAATTCAGGTAGAGTCATGTGGGGGGTTTCTTCGTGTTGCCAACGGGGGAAGTTTCATTTCATCAGTGGGTGCGCGCGAGCACACCCACGGGTGTAGCCCCCGAGCCCCTGGGTGATTCGGATAGAATCGCTTGGGGGTTTTGTCAGCGTGGGCGCAGCCGAGGCAGTTTAGGCATCGGGCGAGACAGAGCTCACAGATCCTAGCGTCGGGCGCAATCGAGATAGTTTTAGGGATCGAGCGAGACAGAGCTCACGAATTCTAGCATCGGGCGCAGCCAAGGAAGTTTTAGGGATCAGGTGAGACGGAGCTCACGGATCCTGGCGTCGAGCGTAGCGGAGGCATTTTTAGGGACTGGGCAAGACGGAGCTCGTGGATTTTGGCATCGGGCGCAGCCGAGGCAGTTTAGGGATCGGGCGAGACAGAGCTCGTGGATCCTGGCATTGGGCGTAGTCGAGGGAGTTTGAGGGATCAGGCGAGACGAAGCTCGTGGATCTAGGCATCGGGTGTAGCTGAGGCAGTTTTAGGAATTGGGCGAGATGGAGCTCACGGATCCTAGCATCGGGCACAGCCGAGGCAGTTTTAGGGATCAGGTGAGACGGAGCTCGCGGATCTTGGCGTCGGGTGTAGCCAAGGCAGTTTAGGGATCGGGTGAGACGGAGCTCACAGATCCTGGTGTCGGGCGTAGCCGAGGCAGTTTTAGGGATCGAGCGAGATGGAGCTCATGGATCCTAGCGTTGGGTGTAGCCAAGGCAGTTTAGCGATCGAGAAAGACGGAGCTCGGGGATCCTAATGTCGGGCACAACCGAGGCATTTCTAGGGATCGGGCGAGACAGGGCTCCCGGATCCTGGAGTCAGGCGTAGTCGAGGTAGTTTTAGGGATCAAGCGAGATGGAGCTCATGGATCCTGGTGTCGGGCGTAGCCGAGGTAGTTTAGGGATCGAGCGAGATAGAGCTCGTGGATCCTGGCATTGGGCATAGCTGACGTAGTTTTAGGGATCGGGTGAGATGGAGCTCGTGGATCCTAGCATCAAGTGCAGCCAAGGCAGTTTAGGGATCGGGTGAGATGGAGCTCATGAATCCTGGCGTCAGGCGCAATCAAGGCAGTTTTAGGGATCGGGCGAGACAGAGGTCATGGATCCTGGCATCAGGCATAGCCAAGGTAGTTTAGGGATTGGGCGAGATGGAGCTCGTGGATCTTGGCATCAGGTGCAGCCATGGTAGTTTAGGCATTGGGCGAGACGAAGCTCGTGGATCATGGCATCGGGCGCATCTGAGGCGGTTTTAGGGATCGAGTGAGATGGAGCTCGTGGATCCTAGCATCGGGCGTAGCCGAGGTGGGTTTAGGGATCAGGTGAGCCAGAGCTCGTGGATCCTAATGTCGGGTGCAACCAATGCAGTTTAGGGATCAGGCGAAATGGAGCTCATGGATCCTGGCATCGGGCGTAGCCAAGGTAGTTTAGGGATTAGGCAAAATAGAGCTCATGGATCCTGGCGTCGGGCACAGCCGAGGCAGTTTAGGGATCAAGCGAGACGGAGCTCATGGATCCTGGCATCGGGCGTAGCCGAGGTAGTTTAGGGATCAGGCGAGATGGAGCTCGTGGATCCTAGTGTGTGGTGGTTTTAGGTGTCTTGAGCCGCTAAGCCCCATTGGGCTTTGGTAGGAGTCGGTTGAGTTTTGTGCGTTACCCCATCCGTGGCTTCTCACGACCGGAGGGGCTGAGCTAATGTTGCTTTCCTTGATGGATTGAGTGACACGCTCGGTGAGCTTGCTAATGGGTATGCTCGAGTGAAGTCTGGGTCCGTCGTTCATGATAAGGTCGGCATAGCCCTCATGTGGCACTCCACTGCGCTTTAAGCAGCAACTCGGTAGATGCCTAGGTTGTTTTGAAGACCAACCCGAGTAGCCCGCTGGCCTCCCCTCGATGAAGATTCTGTGGGTTTGGCGGGAGATTAGGATCGAACAAGAAGGTTGAGATGACCCTATTTGCTTCGGGGTAGACTAGGCAAGGGTCACTCAGGGCTCATCTATGTTTTCTCCCCTGGCTCTGTTTGGCGCGAGGAATCCTCAAGCCCTTTGTTGGGCCGGCCTTTGAACCCTAGTCGGTCGTTGCTCATGTTGAATGAGGCAACTACCACTTCGTGGCGCAACACAGAGCGTTGTGATGCATTTAACTACACATGTGATGCCTTGGATATATGGAATGAATGAATGTGTGTATAGATGAATGAATGATTATATAAAGAAATAGTGGGGTTGGTAATGTTACCTTGATGACTCGAGTGATGGGGTTTGAGGAGCTCTAATCAGAAATGTCTGACTAGGATCCGCGCTCATCATTTGTGACAAAGTCAGCATAGCCCACATGGGGTGTCTCTCTGCTCCTTACCTATCTCTCGGCGTTTGCCTGAGTCGTTCGATTGACTCAAGAAGCCCAATGGTCTCTCCTGGGCGGAGATCTCATAGTTGGGCCTTTCCAAGTCCTGCCTCGGAAGGTGGAGGGCCGCCTACGCATGGTGGTTCTTTGTTTCTCATGCCCAGCGTGTGGTAGTGGTGAGCCATACCCAGGCCACGTCCTATCTGACTAGGTGCCATTCCATCGAGCAGGGTGCATCCCATCGGTCAGGGCATGTCCCGTCATTTCCCATCCGCATTGAATGGGTGAAGGGAGAGGGTTTTTCGCCCCAATCCTTTGCCCTTCTTCAATTGTTGCATCTCCTCCTTAAATAAGGGAAGGGAGAGGGTTTTTCGCCCTAATCCTTTGCCCTTCTTCAATTGTTGCATCTCCTCCTTAAATAGGGGAAGGGAGAGGGAAAGGATGACTCATAGACCCATTCGTGATTTCAGAGCACAATGTTGAGCTGGAGGTCATCCAGCATAGATGAGGTGGTGCTGGCCGCCTTCACCGAGGAGGGGCTACTTCTGTCGAAGGAGGTGGTGCTGGCCGCCTTTGCTGAGAAGGGGCTGCTTCCATCGAAGGAGGTGGCGCACTAGAGGGTACTACACATCGCCGGCTTCGTCACCGTCTATGAGACTTTCATCGGGATGGAGCCGCATGTGGACTCCTTCTGGCGAATCTTCTCTGGGTGAGCCTTGTTGAAGAGGAAGACGCTCAGGACTACACTGGTGGGGGGTTTTACCCTTGTAGCTGCTCAGGTTGGTCAGTTCATAAAGTTTGATGAGACAACCTCCGGCCATGGCAGCCATACTTCGATGGGCAGCATCCCTGTCTAGGAGCTGCCTCGACTGTATGAGAAGGTCAGGAGCTCCATGCTCTTCTATTGAGCATCTATGGGTGCGATGCCCTTGAGGTACCCATTGCGCTCGCCAAAGTCGAGGGAGCAGAACCAGGTGGGGCCCTTGTAGTGGTAGTTATGTCCAGCGGTATGTGTCATAGCCTCACTTTTGGCATTAACCAGAGCAGCCACAGTAGCATTTGGAGTAGAAGTAGTCAGCAAATGTAATTGTTAAGTTCATGGGGGAGCCCCCGTGTGAATAGTTTTTTGTATCAATGAATACATCAGTTCTGCTTTGTGATAGAATCATTATTCATTCCTTATTTTTTTATCCTAGCATAGCTTTGTTTTTATCCTTTCTTTTTCACACCTGCCCATTCATTTTGTAGGCTGCAACTTTAAGAACCCAGGCATGGCCTACGAGGCTCGACTGCTCGTAACTATAGGTCGTGGTGGGGTGCGCTCGGTTAGGAGTAAAAACAAAGTCACATAGGGTTATCAAAGGAATGGAATGTCCTTTCGTTTGGGCAAAAAGTTTTTACCGTGTGATAGTAAATAAGAGAGGTGGTATTATACCCTCATGGAGCCCTCGAGCGACCTAGGCTGAAAAGTGTTCAGGCTAGGGTGCTTTATAGGAGCAAGTGTTGAATAAAAGTGGTAAGACCAAATTTAGGGGAAAAATGACATAACTGTTCGATGTTCCAAGTGTTGGTGAGAACATTGCTGTTGTCGTCCTTCAGTCAGTAGGCGCTCGATCAGATCACTTCGTCACCGTATAGGGACCTTCCCATGGTGGAGAGAGCTTGTGTTTCTCCTTCGTTGATTGGGTCCTCCGGAGTACGAGATCACTGACTTAGAGCATCCTCCCCCTAATCTTCCTTTCATGGTACCTACGGAGAGTTTGCTAGTAGCGAGCAGAGCAGATGACGGTCATCTCGCTGGCCTCCTTGAGTAGGTCAACTGCGTCTTGCTGAGCCTCCATGACTCGGTCACGGTCGAAAGCCTTCACTCTTGGGGCACCATGGTTGAGGTCGGAGGGTAGCACTGCTTCAGCTCCATAGGCTAGGAAGACATGTGTGAACCCTATGGATCGGTTTGGGGTCATTCTCATGCTCTAGAGGATCACTGGGACCTCTACAACCCATCACCCAACATACTTGTTGTGTCGGTCGAAGATGCGTGGCTTAAGTCCTTGGAGGACCATGCCATTGGCACTCTCGACCTGACCGTTAGTACGAGGATGTCTAACCGAGGCCCAGTCGATCCTGATGTCGTATACATCACTGAACTCTAGGAACTTTTTCTCAGTGGAGTTAGTCCCATGGTCAGTGATGATATAGTTAGGAACGTCGAACCAGTAGATGATGACGAGGAAGAATTTGACCGCCTCTTCCAAGTGGATGTTGGTGATGGGCTTGGCCTCTATCCACTTGGTGAACTTGTCGACCGCTATGAGCAAGTGAGTGAAGCCACTTGGGCCCTTTTTGAGGGTTCCTACGATGTCGAGGCCCCAGACCACAAATGGCCAGGTGATGGGGATGGTTTGAAGCTCATGTGCCAGTAAATGAGTTTATTGAGCATAGAATTAGCATCCCTCACACCTGTGGACAACCTCCTCTGCATCTCATAGTGTGGTGGGCCAGTAAAAACTTTGGCGAAAGGATTTTTCAACTAGCGACCTTAGGGTCGCGTGATGTCCATAGATCCTAGCATGGACCTCGAGGAGGAGCTACTTCCCCTGGTTGGTAGGATGCACTTCATGAGCACCCCTAATGGACTCCGTTTGTAGAGTTCATCACCGAGCATGATGAAGGTCTTGGCACATCGAGCAATTCATCGAGCTTCAGTCCTTTTGGGTGGGAGGACCTCCACGAGGAGGTAGGCGAGTAGCGGTGCTCGCCAGCTAGTTTGATCGAGTGCCAGCACAGCAACATCAGCGGGTGACATTGTCATGGAGGCACTGGGGTCAGATCCCCCGAGCGTCGGCTTGGCATCGGGGTCAAAGCCCCCGGGTGCTGGCTTGGCATCGGGGTGTGTCTGGATTGGACCTTCAAGGACATGGGTGGATGGCTCATGGAGATTGTTGATGAAGATCCCGCTCGGAGACGGATCCCACCTGGCGGCCAATTTTGCTAGAAAATCGGCGGCATCATTGTCCTTTCAGGGGACGTGATGCAGCTTGATCCCCTAGAATTTATCCTCGAGCTTATGCACCTCTTGGCAATATGCTGCCATTAGGGGACTTTTGCAGGAGGACTCCTTCATGACTTGGTTGACGACCAACTCTAAGTCACCACGAACATAGAGTCACGTAGCGTCGAGCTCAATGGCGATGCGCAGCCCGTTGATGAGGGTCTCGTATTCCGCGGCACTGTTTGAGGCTGAGAAATGGAGGTGGATGGTGTAGTGGAGCCTACTCCCATCTAGGGAAATTCGAACCACTCTAGCCCTCGAGTCAGGCACCATTATGTACCCATCGAAGTACATTGTCCAGTACTCATGGGTGACGTCTGGGGTCGGTAGCTGGACTTCCATCCATTCGGTGACAAAATCCACGAGAGCCTGAGATTTAATGGTGGTACGGGGGATATACCTGATGTCGTGGCCCATGTGTTCGAGTGCCCTCTTAGAGATCCATCTTGCGGCATCATGGTTGCAGATGATGTCTCCGAGCGGGTATGAAGTGACGACCGTGACTTTGTTGTAGGTGAAGTAGTGCAGGAGCTTCCGAGTCACCATCAGCACGACGTATAGGAGTTTCTGCACCTGGGGGTACCGGACCTTGGGGTCGATGAGTACCTCCCCGATGAAGTATACAGGTCACTAGACCTTAAGGTGGTGTCTCGGCTCCTCCCTTTCGATGATCAGGGTGGCGCTCAAGATGTTGTAGAACCGACCAATTTATAAGAGTACAAGTACAATGGCAGTCCGCAAGCGGTCGCACTGTCATACTTGAACCCATATAAACCCGGTAGTCCGTCGAGTACCACGATAGGTCTCGATAAACGATTTACAATAACCAAGATCATACATGATTCAACATACAGGTCACATATTACATAAAGTTCATAGATACATTTCCATCATCAGAGTATGAAACAAAGTTATTACAAACCAAGTTTAATAGATAAAAGCGGAAGCAAATTAAGTTTGAAAGTAGCATTTACCAACATAGTTTGATACAGTGCCAACATATGATCACAGTCCACAAAAGCATGTAGAGGGATTAATAAAGAAGCCTTCCCAAGGCTTACTCCTCATCCACAGCGGGATAGAAGCAACTCTTGCAATAACCATGATACACAGTGCCATCTACAACAATGGGAAATAAACCCTGAGTACGAGAAGGTACTCAGCTAGACTTACCCGTCATAAACCAGAAATAAAATGACTCCAAGGATCATGCAAGGTTGTATAAGTAGATATAGCTTGGCAACATTTTGCATAAAAAGCAATTAACTCAATTATACAATTAGAATTCTGTTATCAAGTTAATTATGACTATCCATCTCTAGATTAGCAACTATCCTATGCCAAACATGCGGTATATCATTTTAAGAGCATACAATAGTAACCATAGCCGGTATTGTAAATCCATGTTTATCCGAACCAACATGTTCCATAATACAGTTACTACGATGTTGGGACTAGCCAAGTTTCTCACTATCCGGGAGAGACGGCGATTCGAATCGATTTCAACCAGCTGGGAATTTATTTCTAACACAAACCCAGGCAGACTAGATCAACGGTCACCTTAGGTCACCTTTGGAACAACTCAAGTACACATTTCGCAGGTTCACCCAGCGCCGCACAATCAGGGACAACCAAATGCCAGGACGTTCAGGCCCAGCCTGCCCTTGGGCTTAGTTTGGCTCCCCGCATATCCTTACTACCATCCAGAGTGCGCACTTTTACAGAGCGGGGCCTGGCCTGAGTTGAGCTACTCAGCTTCGCGGTCGGAACGAGTTATCCGACCAGCTAAGTGATAGGCAGGCGTTCAATCTTGTCAGAAGCACCAACAACGGTACGGTCCTTAATCGGCACAGACGGAATCACATGAGTCAACCTACGCATAGACTCCGCCCAGCCTTGATTTTCTTTTACCCCATGGTTCTTTTCCACGATAGCAAATATAGCCAATCGTGCTACAGTATCCACCTATATCTCGCAGGTGACAGGAAATCACCCGACTTCTACCGGTCTAAGCATGGCTAAGCATATATTTGATCCTGGACCTACACAGGGTTAAAGGTGTATATATCTGGACAAGGAATTTATATACATCAAGTGGTTCCAATCAACTCTTATAACCTAATGCATCAATCATAAGGACGTGAGTAATAATTTGTAAAATACTGGGGGACTTAGAATGCTCCGGGGCTTGCCTTTTAGAAAGGAAGTGGGGCGATGATTAGGGCACTCTAGAAGCTCTTCTGAGTTCTGCTCCTTGCCTTCGGGAGCTGTGGCTTGAGGAATCTCCTACTGGTCCCCTTCCTCTCCTTCGTCGAACTCCAGCAACGTTATCTCTTCTATCGATCCTAGATGCATGAGTGTGACATGAGATAATGCGAATGCATTCATGTTGGCAAGTACAGTATGATGATACATGATGAATGGATTCTCGCAAGCATTCTTAACAACATGGTGTTAAAGAAATAACAAGTGCATCACATTTACTGAGTATGTGCATATCTCTTCTTGCTTATTTAACCAACTACTTCAACAATGCATTTACTATATCACAACACAACAGCTACTTGTTTTACTCATAACTGAAGTTCTACTAATCCAAATGCTGTGATCTTGGACTTTTTGGAAAGCTTATAAAATTTTCTACATCTCTTATTTAATCACCAAAAGCTAATTCACAATTTATCTTAACCAAAACAGACAATTAATCCAGTGCTATCCAGAAATTCCAGAGAGCAAGCATTTCGGGATACTAACTTTAAACAGCTATAACTCCTAAACCCTTTGGCCTATTGCTCTGAAATTTTAACACAAGATAAATTAAGAAGTTATCTACAACTTTGTTATTAACCATTTTTACAGCAAACATCATTTTTACTATGCAACATACCAAATCACAGAATCTGTCAAAAAACCCTTTTCACCTGAATTATAAAGCAACAATATTTCTACTACATGTAAGCATTGAAATTTTGACAACACCAAGATTACCAACAGTTCAAGAATACCAAATATACTCAAGAAAACATAATGGTAAAACCCAAACTATTTATTTAAATGCCTTTATTATTTTATTTAGATACATAGGTTAAATAATAAACATATAATAAATGTACATCATAAATTCTTAGAAATTTACAGTGGCTTACTAGTGCTACCAATAGACTACTGTAAAAGTTTCATTCCATTTTAGCAAGTAAAACACCCTACACAAAAATGACAAGGCATAAAGACTTAAAATAGCATAAATAGAAAACCCTAGTGAAAAGTGTCAAGCAACATATTTTTTATTTTTCTTAGCATCCATATGGTACTAGGACAACCTCCAACAAATTTCATGAATATTGGATTCATAAATAATTTATAAAAATTCATACAAGGATCACCTAATTATAAAAGGAAAATCTATAACTACAAATCCATACATGCACTGACCCTCAATTTTTTACCAGAGCTTATACTTGTCAAGAACAGCTCACTAAATTTTATAATTTTTGGACCACAGGAACTCTAGATATAAAATAAACAAGTTTACATACATTTAAAAACACATTTCAAGTTTCATTTTAAATCTTCCAGAAATTCTACTACAAATGCTAATATCATTTTTTCATAAATACTACACTTCCTAAGGAACACTACAAAATTTGGTTCACAAATTTCGGATCTCTATAGCTCAACTTATAAATTTCCAAAGTTACACACAAAAACAGGAACAAATTGACTAGCTTTTTCTGAACTGAGTCACTGATAGACGGGGTCCACCGGTCAGACGGACCCACGCGTTAGTGACCGAAAATAGGGGAGGCGGCAAGGAATCGACCGGGGTTCGACGGAGCTCTACGACGGCGGCCTCTCTGGCGACGGCGTCTGGACTACAGTGACCCCCACTACATCCCACGCACACTGGTGCAACAAATTGGATCGATTAATGAAGTTAGCTACTACAGCGGCGGCCATGGCGGCGCGGAGGTGTGGGTCGACGGCGCTTTGCCGGAGGTGACCACGATGACTCAAAACAGGGCTTGGACAAGCATCTACGGGCTACGGTGCACCTATTGCGCATCCAAACACAGCACTCGGTGGTCAGAGTTGGCCGGACCACGGTGATGGGCCACGGCGGCGGAATGCCGACGAAGGTGAACGTGGCACGGCAGCTTACCGGGCGCAGTCAATGAGCACGGGCGGGCGCGGCTAGTCTCGGGGGTGATGGTGGAGTGGTTGTTGTGGTGGAGAAGCGAGGTGGGCAAGCTGGTGGCCGGCAAGCGATGGTGGCGAGCTTGGCGTGGCTAAGGCTACTACGGACGGCGAAGGAGGAGGCAGTGAAAATGGAAAAAGTGAGCGTGGGCATAACGGGTGGACGCTAGGGTGATAAAGACCTGCTCTGGCCCGGCGTGGCCGCGCTAGGCAGAGCAACGGCGATGTGCAGCCTCCTTTCCTCCACGCGGTGGCCAGCGTCTGAAGGCGGTCAGCCATGAACCGGCACGGCGCGACGTTCGTCAGTGCCCGTTCAAACGCCTGACAGCACGATTTCGTGAAGCTCGATCTTCGAATCCATGACGAATTAGCGCACACAATCTAAACCAAAGTCGTAGCCGTACATACCACCTACAATACTCCTTTAGAAATCAAAGTCTAATTCGTAATGAATAGAGAGTAAAATCAACTCAAAGCTGGTTGCATCGACACTGTCAGTTAAACCGACCGAGCAAAATCGCCTAAGTGTAGAAAACAGTGAAATCTTGATTCTTGTGAGCTAATTTTGACCATGTTAGGAGCTAAACTAGTCTATGACCCAAACATAAAAGTTGTTCCTCTAGCCAAATACTACAACTTTGCTTTAGTAACCACCTCCATGCAAGGTCTCTAGCACATAGTTCAAACTTGGTCAAACATGCTACATTCAAATGATGGTATACACTCAAACTATGGCTTAGTGACCAAATTACCCCTAACCATGAATACCAAAGTTGTTCATCATGATCTTCTAAACATGTTTAAGCTATTTGTAAGGTCACACACTCATTTCATGCATTGGTCACACATAGGGCTATCCAGGTCAACACATATAACATCACTTAAGTACTTGATCATGAAAGGTGACCCTCATGAACAATGTTCCATTTGTTAACCTAAGTGTAGCTAATATGTTTTAGTGACTCACATAAACCATTTACATGTATTCACTCATGATCATATGCATATATACAAAGAAACATAAAATAACAAGCAATGTTGCATATGTTTCACTTGTAATCAAATGTTTCACTTGTAAAAGCTTAAATATGAATGCTTGATGCTCATGCTCATGCAATGCAAGTCAATTTATGCAAGGCTAACACCTAGGGTGTTACACAAGACATGGTTGTTCGCTGCGACATAGAGGAGGAGGGGTTCTCCCCGTTCAGGAGCAATGAGGATTGGGGCCAACGTCAGTGACGCTTTGAGGCTCTCCAGAGCCTGCCACGCTCGGACACAATGTATCCAAGCAGCTTCCCCTTTGGAACCCCAAAAACACATTTCTTAAGATTCAATATGATGTTGAACCTTCAGAGGTTCACGAACGTTGCAGCCAAGTTTGCGATCAGGTCACAAGCTTGAGCCATTTTGACCACTATGTCATCAACATAGACGACAATTGTTGGTTTTGGCCACTCGCCTTGAACAGGCTGATCGAGCGGGTCGATTTGGTCAGCGAAGCACTGCTGCATGTGCCTTTGGTAGGTGGTGCCAGCGTTCTTCAGACTGAAAGGCATGGTTACGTAATAGTATGAACCATACAGGGTGATGAACAAGGTTGCGAGTTGATCAAACTCTTTCATCACAATCTGGTGATAGCCTGAGTAGGCATCCAAAAAGGAGAGGATCTCGCATCCTGAGGTGGAGTCGACTATCTAGTCTATGCATGGCAAAGGAAAGTGATTCTTTGGACACGCTTTGTTGAGGCCAGTATAATCAACGCACATTCTCCATTTCCTGGTCTTTTTTTTAATAAGAACAGGATTGACAAGCTAGTTAGAGTGGAATACCTCTCTGATGAATTTGACTGCTAGGAGTTTGGCGATCTCTTCGTCTATGGCCCTATGTTGCTTAGCGGGCATTGAGCCCGAGATGAGGCACAATGCATGCTCGGCGACGTTCCGTGGTATGCCTGGCATGTCAGATGGCTTCCATGCGAAGACATCATGATTGGCACATAGGAAGTCGATGAGCTCACATTCCTATTTGGCCGAGAGCTGGGTCCCAATCCGCACCATCTTGATAGGGTCAGTGGGGTTGATTCCCACCGCCTTGGTTTCCTCGACTGGGTGGAAGGCCGTTGAGGAGGTTGGTTTGTTGCAGTTTGGGATTGCTGGGATCGACAACTCCCTAAGCCATGGGAGCTCGAACGAGTTGATGACCGCGGTGGCGAGCTCGAAATGCTCACGGTCGCATGTGAAGGCATGCGAGAAGGCGCTTAAAAGCTCTAGTTTGGTTTTGGTGAATTGATGAAACCCTAAGTGCTAACCTAGTTTATCAAGTGATCATGAGATTGGTAACACATTCCAAGTGGTGAAGCAAATAAAGATCATAACATGATGATGATACCATGATGATGATTGTAACACCCCGGGTGTTTAAATAATAAAACTGCCATATCATCATATGCATTGCAAGGCAATTGGTCATATTAAAAACTTTGAGATGCATACACTAAAACAAGTTTATATTCATGTGGTATGTGTTGAATTGTATTGTTTGACTCAAGTTCAAAGTTTGTTTGATTTTTAATTTTTCGTGAAAACCCCGATTTCAGCATTTAAATCCTACCCTGAAAATCCATTTCAAAATCTATGCATATTTTGGGGTTGAGTCCAAAAGCAAAAGTGTAGAGCTTTACAAGTTAAGCAAGGTTTGTTTTTGGAGTTTTTCAAGTTGTGTAGTAAAATTTGAAGTTATTTAAAAAGGCAAAATTCCTTAAAAATCCCCGCTTTGGATTCAAAAGTTCATTTCAAAATGTAGGCCGAATTTGGGTAAGGTTTCTAAAGAAAAGTTGTAGAACTTTTGATTTTGAACAACTTTTGTTTTTGGAGATTTTTGAGTTGTTATGAAAATTTGGGAGTAATTTGTGAAATTTGGCGAATGGCAAAATTGTAATTTTTGTGAACAGTGTCCACCGCCGAAGCTACATGCCGGCGTTTTCTTCTTCGGCGTTCTAGGCGCGGTCGTGGCTGTTTTGGCATCGCGCTGGCACGGTGAAGGCCACAATGCAGCTTCCTCGAGCTTCTTGGCCCCCTTTATAGCCTGAGCCGCCGTCGTCTTTGCCTTTCTTCTTGCTCTGTTTTTCCCGTCGCCTTGCTCATCTCCGGTGAGCCCGCGCCGTCGTTGTTGTGCTCCACCATCGCTGATAAGTTAGTTCCAGTTTCGCTTACTCCTTGCGCATCCAGCCGACCCACCAATTCGGCTTGTCTTCGTCGGGAACTCGAGTTGCATCGTCTTCTTCCTCGCGGCCGGCAACTCCTCCGCCGAGCACGATTCGCCGCGGCCAGAGCTCCACGGTGCATCTCCGTCCCTGGTTTTGGTTGATTCCATTTTGTTTCGATGCTGTGGTACGTAATCCATAGTTGGTTGCTCATTTTGACCACCGCAGTCGCCGGTTCTTCCTCACCGACGATCTTTGCTCCGCCGTGATCACCGTGATCGTCGTCATGCCTCTCCGTTGCTTCTCCGACCTCGCTCCTTGCTTCAACGCGTTCGGGGTGAGCCACTGGTGCTTCCAGGATCCCTTGTTTGAGCTCTACCGGTTGCATGCCGCCAGTGTAGCGCTACCGTGCCACCGCGTCCGCCATGGCCGACGACGAGCTAGTATAGGGCCGTAATCAGTGCTGATAGGAACGTCAATCGATGCGCCTAGTCTTGGTGATCATTTTGGTACTTTGGCCGTCGCCGTTGGACTCACCGTCGACGAGTTTACGCCGGTCAGCGCCGTCGCCGTCGTGGTCAAACACGTGAGGTTAGGGATGACAGGTGGGGTCGGGTTGTCAGTGACTCAACGTTCAAATGGAATTTTTCTATTTTCAGAATTGAATGAATAGTGTCTGTTTTTGTTATTTTTGTGTAGATTTATTTAGAGCTCCAAAAATTATAAAAATTTTTGTGTGACTTCTCTGTGATGTCTAGTATTTAAGAAAAATATGAAATAATGTTTTTCAGTACTTTTTGAATGTGATAAAAATTACTCAATTTATTAATAAAGGGATTTCCATGATTTTTCTAGGCTTAGTTAATTGTCCAAAAATTATGAAATTTGTTTTGCCACTTACTTATTATGTAATGAACATTTACAAAAATTTTGAGCTCAATTAGAATAAGTTGATTTATTTCATAATTTTGAATTAAATAATTAATTCATAAAAGCAAATTATAACCTTTAATGAATTAGGTTTTGTTTGAATTTTTGATTGAGTGATGTACTTGGGTGATTGGTTGATAATGATCCTTGGCAATTGATTTGGGTGTTGCGAAAAAGGTTTGATTAGTTTGACTTGCCACTGTACCGCGAAGGAAAGTTGTATTCAAATTCTTAATTTTTACATCCATCATCGAGCATCATGTTTCGTATTCCGCATCATGTTAAACATGGCATTGTTAATACGTGTTGTGAACGAAGGTGAACACGTGGTAATTAATCAAGTTGTTGAGGAAGTTAATCCGTCTATTGAGGTCGGATCGAATACTTGTGAAACGTCGCAGGAACCGGACTTTTCCGTCAACGAAGGCAAGCCCCGGATGCATACAACCCTACCTTGTATTTTACAAATTGATTTCGCTTTTGCTTCTTTTTACTACATTAAGTGATTAGGAGTCAAGTACAAGTCAAATTGGTACATTACCCACCTTGTTATTCCATAATTACCATATTACTAGTTTTAAATTCGTATATGCCTAGTTATGCTTAGCTATGCGTACAACGATGAAAGTCAGGTGATTACCTGTCACCTGCAAACTTTAAACGGGATTTGATTAACTTATGTTATCATGTGATATGGGAATGTGGAGTAATAAATCTAGACCAGGCAGACTCGGTGTGTGTGAGCCACAAGACATGGAGGTCTTGTGAGTAGGTTCTTTCCGCCTGTGTCGATGAAGGCACGTCCGTTGTTGAACTGTGTGCGGTGAGACTTTATAGTACTAACCACATACTCTGGTAAGCCTGAACTTGGCGATTCTATTACAAGAATGGCTACTCACGCACTAGGAGTGGAGAGATGGCGGGAATAGCGTGTACCCACGTGGCAATGGGCTAGATTGGTGGAGTACTGTATTCTCGGGTGGCGCGGACCCGTTCTTGCTTTAGAGGATCCGAGAGTAGGTTCATATATGTAGGTCGGGGACCTGCATATGTCGTGTGGTCTGGAATCCCCAGCTGGGTTTAATTGATTCGAATCATCGTTGCTCCTCGGTTATGGAGACTCACTTCTCTATTCATCATCGTAGTACTAATAACTGGAACTCAAATAAGGCTTGTGAAGGTGTTGGATATGAAGTTTCATGATCTCAACATGGATCGTGTCAGCTTTGTATATGATTTTATGAAGTTTTCTATATAAAGAATTTTGTTAAAGAGCTTTTACGCAAAAGAACTTTGATTATTGTTAAAGCCATACCTTGAATCCCATGAACCAGCATTCTTGAGTTCTATCAGTTTTATTTCGGTTAAGTCTTGTTGAGTACTTTTGTACTCAGGGTTTGTTGACCCTTGTTGCAGGTGAGCCTCATGAGCAGATCTGTTTTGGATCGTGCTGCATGACAGTTGTACCTTGTGTTGACGATGAGAAGTAAATGTGTGGCCCTTGGATAGGGCAGTTTCATTGTGTGTTTTGTATTATATTATAATGCCACTCCACTATTTCAATTTGTAATAAACATCGAACCTAGTTGCGAGGTTTGAAACTACTGTTTTGTAAATTATGTTATTATAAGACTTCCGCTGTTTTTACTCTGGTATTGATGTTTGAATAAATGTTGTAATACTGCAATGACTCTATAACATGATCCTGCTCGGAAATCATGGATGATTCGGGGTTCCCCGAGGACACCCGACAGTCTTTTTAAGTTAATGGAAACATATGCATAAATGTCAAAGGTCGTCGGACAGTGATAGGTGCATGTGGGCCCTATAACTTAGGAGGTTCTGCCACAGAATGGTATCAGAGCGATCGTTGCAAGGTTTTTGTTGTATTATTTTACAAAAACTTCAAATTGATTTGGGATGACTAAATTTAACTTGATAATTTGGTTCAAATTGCTTCTGACTTATCTTATTTCTTTCTCCCTATTCCATATTTGATTAAAAAGGTTTTGTGTGGTGGAGTAGTAATATTACTATGCCCTATATAAAAATAAATGTTGTTTATGTGCATTATAGACTTTGATGTTTTTGGTTCGTAAGAACGATTCATGCATCATTATTAATTCACTCGTTACTTCCTTCACCTCTTAGTCTGCAGTTGAGTAGTGAGACTGGTTTGAGTAATGTAATCCATCATAGCTGCTCTTTAGACTTTGATCAAATGGTCTTACTTGGACTAAATTGGCTTCCTACAGTATGGCTCATGCCAAGATGATGCCCGATAAGTCCACTAGATCCAAAGGAGTTCCTCATCACCAACTTGCCCCTAGAAACGATGGTGCTAACAGTAGCAGTTCTAGGCCTGATCCCCAAGCAGAGATATAGAGGATTTCTGCAGAGTTAGCACAAGCTACTAGAGATAGGGCTTTGGATGCTATATAGGTAGGAGAATTATAGGATCAATTAAGGCGTCTCACTACCGCACATAGGAACTGCGAAAGCATGTTAGTTCGTACAGTGGAGGGACGAAATGAGGCTTGGCATAGGGAAAATGTAGCTAGAGCTAGAACTCATGAGCTAGAATTCTATGTAGAAGATTTAGAAGAACATAATACTTATCTGCATGAATCTGCTAAATCCCAATCATGAGCCCCAAGCTGATGCCATGGACCCCGGTGTCATCTTTGCCGATGATAACAAATTAGAAGAGGAGGAAGAAGAAGATCCTGAAGAATTAGTAATGATCAATGAAAGTGATGATGAAGGCGGTAATAATTCCAGAATGGATACCGAGCCTGAAGTTTGAAATAATCATGGAAAAGAGTAGAGTTGTATAATAGTTAGTTATAGTTAAGCTATGTATCTTTGTTTTAGTACTTACAGGTTGGTGTTTATATTAGTAAACCCTATGTAATGTGTCCGGAGTAAGCTTTTGTGCAATTCAATAAAGGCTTGTGAATAAAGTTTGGTTTGTTATGAGCAGATGCGTCGTACGTGGGGTTTGAATGTTCCTGGAACTTCGCAAGATGAGGATGGTATTCCAGATCCGCCACTAGTTCCAACAAATCTAGCTGATGCTATAACCGCACTTGTCAATGTGATGGCTAAAAATTCCCGTTTGCTTCATGAGATCGCTCTAAGTAATCAGAATCAGATGCAAGGAAACCATGGTCGTCACCATAACAGACAGGAGGCTACATATGTTGATTTTACAGACACAAGACCACCAGTGTTCACCAAGGCAGATGAACCATTAGAGGCTGATGACTGGCTTCGAACCATGGAGCAGAAATTTGACCTTATTCCATGCACGGAATATCAGAAACCTACGTTTGCCGCCCAGCAACTAAGAGGTGCAGCGAGTGCTTGGTGGGCGAACTTAGTGGCTATGCAACCAGCTCGCATTCCAATAACTTGGGCTGAGTTCTGTACTGCCTTTATAGCCCATTATATCCCTAAAGGAGTGATGGCAATGAAGTTAGATGAATTCCTTGCTTTGAAGCAAGGAGATCAAACCGTGATGCAGTATGTGGGAAGATTTAATCACCTATCACAATATGCATCAGAACATGTCAATACTGATGCCAAGAAGAAGAGGTGGTTTATGAGAGGTTTGAATACCAAGTTGCAAACAATGATGACAACTTGCACCAATGTCACTTACCATGAGGCCATAAATATTGCAATTGCTTCAGAGTCAAAGTATCGGCAGCATAAGGAGCTCAAAAAGAAAAAGAGTATGCCGTCCGGATCTTTTGGGGGAAATCAGAAGAGGCAGAGGGTGATTTATCATCTAGTACATCATAATCGTCCTCCTTACCGTCCGCCATAGTCTCAAGCCGGGCAACAGTCAAATGTCCATCCTGCTATAACCTATCCGAACTCACAGTCAACCAATGCTCCTAGTGGCAATGCTCCAACGTCCCAGGGTCACAACTATCCATGTTACAATTGTGGAAGGACTGGTCATTTCTCTAGGGAATGTCCATATCCTAGGCAGGTTAATCAAAGTTATCAGAAGGCCCCTGCCAATCAACAACAGGGTCAGGCACCAAACAAGAACCCCAATCAGAATGCTCAGAAGGGCAAAGATGAGAGGAAGACAGGACGGATGTTCTATATTCAAGCTGGAGAAATTCTGGAAGGGGAGCTAGTGATGATGGGTATGTTTCCTGTTGCCAATCATCCTACAGTTATACTTTTTGATTCTGGTGCATCGCATTCATTCATCAATAGAACATTTGTTGTGAAGTATGAAATTTCAATTGGGGCAACGAAGGAAAGTTTCT
The DNA here is from genome assembly GCF_019320115.1 of Miscanthus floridulus. Lineage (NCBI taxonomy): Eukaryota > Viridiplantae > Streptophyta > Magnoliopsida > Poales > Poaceae > Miscanthus > Miscanthus floridulus. The sequence continues at coordinate 74,101,056 of NC_089581.1, forward strand.
TTATACAGTCGCCCGGGGGACGTCTGTGTACTAAGGAAATGGTATACCAGGTACCCGTAAACCTGGGTGGGCATATTTTTCCCACTACCATGATTATCCTTAAGAATCAGGATATAGATGTAATCTTGGGAATGAATTGGATGTATTAGCATAAGGCTATTATAGATGCGTTGAATAGGACATTAAGGGTAAGTTTGCCTGATAGTACTTCTCAACTTCTCATCCAACTTCCAACCCTAAGAAGATCAGTGGGCAAGGTTTGTGCAACTGCTGTCAAAGAGATTAGAGATATTCCGGTAGTGTGTGAATTTCTATATGTGTTTCTAGAAGATCTACCCGGTCTACCACCTGATAGGGATGTCCAGTTTAATATAGAGTTACAACCTGGAACAGCTCTGATTTCTTGGAGAGCTTATAGGATGCCACCTAAGGAATTGGCTGAGTTGAAGACTCAGTTACAAGAATTGATTGAGAAAGGGTTTATCCAACCTAGTTCCTCACCTTGGGGATGTCCGGCAATATTTGTGAAAAAGAAAGATGAGACCCTAAGGTTATGTGTTGACTATCGTCCGTTGAATGAAGTGACCATCAAGAATAAGTATCCCTTACCTCGGATAGATTTGCTTTTTGATCAATTGGCCAGAGCCAAATGATGAGGACATCATTGGCTCAAATATGACCATGCCAACCACTTCTATACCAAAGGTGCAACCATTCTATATGAGGCTTATCATTGATGCATTTGATGAATTGATGCTGCACCATGATGTGTGTTTATTCTCATTTTCAGAATTACTTACATGGATCAAGGGAAGGTTTGATTGCATATGGAAAGCATGGAAGGTTAATGAAGTTGATTGGGGACCAAATCCAAGTATTCCTAACGTCCTCCGCTAGGCCACCACGTCACTTTGGTTCCAAGGACAGAAAGAGTCCAAGTCCAACATGTTTTGGAAGTTGAATTCGAACTGCAAAATAGTCCCAAATTGCGACGGTCACCACGACTTCATATGGACTCCGATTGGGACGTTCTAGCACTTTTTGGAAAGCTTATCAAGTCTATTTTCTGATGGATCTAGACTCATGGCAATATCTTATCTGATGCTTCTGCAGTCATCATTTCAACGCTGGGACCTTTTTTGCCTTTGGTGCTGCATCACCCTATTTTGGGCCGATGGTCCATGTATCAAGTTGGGTCCATTAGGGACGCATCCTAGGGTTGGAGAATGACCCCAACACCCCCCTAGTCGTTCCCCTAGGTATTAATAAGGATTAGGGCCACCACAAACAGATTGGGTTTTGTTTTGTTGAAAGTTTAGCCATTGCTACTTCCTTGTAGACACGTGTGTTGACTAGACCATCCGTTCTACTTGATTTAGAACCCCAACTTTGTGAGTTTAGATTTGTATTGCCTCTAATATTTTGATTGGCTCTGATACCAACTGATATGAACCCGCTAGGGTGAATCCCGATCTTTCGATAAGAGAAGGTGGATAACTCGATTTGGGGATGGAGATGACGTTCATGGCCCGACTACAGCCTTCCAAGCTACGCCTTAGCAACCGATACACCACCTCCAACAACCGTCGCGATCTTGTGGAGCACGATCAACCAAACCACTAGGGTAATTCCTGCAAGCAATCGAGGAACAAGCAAGAACAAGTAGAACAAGCAACTCAATTGCAAATATGGAGATGAAAAACCAATCTAAACTCACAAAGTTGGGGTTCTGAATCAAGTAGAACGGATGGTCTAGTCAACACACGCGTCTACAAGGAAGTAGCAATGGCTAAACTTTCAACAAAACAAAACCCAATCTATTTGTGGTGGCCCTAATCCTTATTAATACCTAGGGGAACGACTAGGGGGGTGTTGGGGTCATTCTCCAACCCTAGGATGCGTCCCTAATGGACCCAACTTGATACATGGACCATCGGCCCAAAATAGGGTGATGCAGCACCAAAGGCAGAAAAGGTCCCAGTATTGAAATGATGACTGCAAAAGCATCGGATAAGATATTGCCATGAGTCTAGATCCGTCAGAAAATAGACTTGATAAGCTTTCCAAAAAGTGCTAGAACGTCCCAATCGGAGTCCGTATGAAGTCGTGGTGATCGTCGCAATTTGGGACTATTTTGCAGTTCGAATTCAACTTCCAAAACGTGTTGGACTTGGACTCTTTCTGTCCTTGGAACCAAAGTGACGTGGTGGCCTAGTGGAGGACGTTAGGAATACTTGGATTTGGTCCCCAATCAACTTCATTAACCTTCCATGCTTTCCATATGCAATCAAACCTTCCCTTGATCCATGTAAGTAATTCTGAAAATGAGAATGAACACACATCATGGTGCAGCATCAATTCATCAAATGCATCAATGATAAGCCTCATATAGAATGGTTGCACCTTTGGTATAGAAGTGGTTGGCATGGTCATATTTGAGCCAATGATGTCCTCATCACCAAAGTTTTCTCCAAGATAGATTTGAGATCAGAGTATCATCAAATTAAGATAAAGCCTGAAGATATTCCCAAAATGGCATTTACCACAAGATATGGATTATATGAATACTTGGTAATGTCTTTTGGTTTGACAAATGCTCCCTCTCATTTCATGTATCTGATGAACTCAGTATTCATGCCTGAGCTAGACAAGTTTGTAGTGGTGTTTATTGATGACATTTTAGTATATTCCAAGAATAAGAAAGAACATACGGAACATCTTAGGATTGTTCTAACCCACTTGAGAGAACATCAACTATATGCCAAGTTCAGCAAGTGTGATTTTTGGCTTAAGGAAGTGCAATTTCTTGGACATGTCTTGTCAGCCGAAGGAGTTGCAGTTGATCCCGGCAAAGTGAAGGATGTGCTTGATTGGAAACCACCAACCACAGTTCATCAAGTTCGGAGTTTTCTGGGATTGGCAGGGTATTACCGTCGGTTTATTCTAGATTTCTCTAAAATATCAAAGTCCATAACGGAACTATTGAAGAACCAAGTCAAGTTTGTCTGGTCAACTGATTGTGAAGAGGCTTTCTAGACCTTGAAGAGATTGTTGACTACTGCCCCAGTATTAGCCCAACCTGATATTGAGAAGCCGTTTGATGTGTATTGTGATGCTTCAGGTATTGGTATTGGATGTGTGTTGATGCAAGAAGGCTGAGTCATTGCCTATGCATCTAGGCAACTTAAGCAACATGAAGAAAACTATCCGACTCATGATCTGGAGTTAGCAGCTGTGGTTCATGCTCTGAAGATTTGGCGGCATTACCTGCTTGGTAATATGTGCCATATGTATATAGACCACAAAAGCTTAAAGTATATCTTTACTCAGTCAGAGTTGAACATGCGACAGAGAAGATGGTTAGAACGGATTAAGGATTATGATTTGGAAGTACATTATCTCCCGGGTAAAGCAAATGTGGTTGCAGATGCCCTCAGTCGCAAAAGTTATTGCAATTGTCTAGCAGTGAGAACAATGGGTTTGACGCTATGTCAAGAAATGGAGAAGTTGAATGTAGAAGTAATTCAACAAGGAAGTTTGACCAACATAATTGTTGAAGCCACTATTCAAGATCAAGTTATTGTTGCTCAGAAGGAAAACAAGGGTATAGCCCATATCAAGGAAAGAGTTAAGAATGGAAAAGCAGAATGCTTCAGCATAGATGATGAAGATGTGTTATGGTTCAAGGATCGCCTGGTGGTACCAAAGGTTCCTGAGTTGTGGTGGTCAATTCTAGAAGAGGCACATGCTACTAGGTTATCTATCCATCCGGGAAGCAACAAGATGTACCATGACTTAAAGCAAAGATTCTGGTGGACTAAAATGAAGATAGAGATTGCTAGATATATAGCAAAGTGTGATACTTGTCAAAAGGTGAAAGCTATACATTTGAGGTCTGCTGGTGAATTACAACCATTACCTATTCCATCTTGGAAATGGGAGGACATAAGTATGGATTTTATTGTTGGTCTACCCAAGACATCAAAGGGATTTGATTCAGTATGGGTTATTGTAGATCGACTAACCAAATCAGCACATTTTCTTCCAGTCCAGAATACATATCCCACTATATGGTATGCCAAGATGTATTTAGAGCGAATTGTGAGTCTCCATGGAGTACCCAAGACTATTGTGTCAAATAGGGGTACATAGTTTGTCTCCAACTTTTGGAAATAATTACATTCTTCATTGGGTACCAAACTTCTATATAGTACAGCTTATCATCCACAGACTAATGGACAGACTGAAAGAGTCAATCAAGTACTTGAAGATATGTTAAGGTGTTGTGTCCTTAACTATTCCAATAAGTGGGATGAGTGCTTACCTTTGGTCGAGTTCTCATACAACAATAGTTATCAGGAAAGCATTAGAATGGCTCCATTTGAAGCGCTCTATGGTTGTAGATGCAGAACATCATTGAGTTAGTCTGAGCCTAGAGAAAGAAGATTCTTTGGAGTTGACCTTGTGAAAGAAATAGAAGACAAGGTTAGGCAAATACAGAGTAATTTGAAAATAGCTCAGTCCCGCCAAAAGAGTTATGCGGATAGAAGACGGAGACCATTGGTATTTAACAGAGGAGATTTTGTATATCTGAAAGTATCACCAATGAAGGGAGTTAACCGTTTTGGTGTTAAAGGAAAGTTGGCACCTCGATACATTGGACCATATCAAATTTTGGAGAGGTATGGAAAAGTGGCATATCGCTTGAAATTACCTGAACATCTCGCAGCTGTACATGATGTGTTCCATATTTCTCAATTGAAGAAGTGTCTCCGAGTGCCTGAACAGAATGTTGAAGTTGAAGGAGTGGAACTAGAATCGGATTTAACTTATTCCGAATATCCTATCCGAGTGTTAGATCAGAAAGATCGTGTTACTCGAAGATGGACCATCAAGTTCTATAAAATACAATGGAATCAACATTCAGAAGAGGAAGCTACTTGGGAATCAGAAGATTACTTGTTAGAAAAGTTTCCAGAGTTTCTAGCGTCAATATAGAATAGAGTAATGTTAGTTGAGCTCGGTTGCTACATATTGTGTTTTGTAAAGGAACCTCAGCTGTTTTATGGACAAGTTCTGGATGTTTTTGGACTAACACATTTCCTTTTCCATTGCTTACTCTATGGCTTTGAATCTCAGGGCGAGATTTCTTTTAGGGGGAAGGATTGTAACACCCCGGGTGTTTAAATACTAAAACTGCCATATCATCATATGCATTGCAAGGCAATTGGTCATATTAAAAACTTTGAGATGCATACACTAAAACAAGTTTATATTCATGTGGTATGTGTTGAATTGTATTGTTTGACTCAAGTTCAAAGTTTGTTTGATTTTTAATTTTTCGTGAAAACCCCGATTTTCAGCATTTAAATCCTACCCTAAAAATCCATTTCAAAATCTATGCATATTTTGGGGTTGAGTCCAAAAGCAAAAGTGTAGAGCTTGACAAGTTAAGCAAGGTTTGTTTTTGGAGTTTTTCAAGTTGTGTAGTAAAATTTGAAGTTATTTAAAAAGGCAAAATTCCTTAAAAATCCCCGCTTTGGATTCAAAAGTTCATTTCAAAATGTAGGCCGAATTTGGGTAAGGTTTCTAAAGCAAAGTTGTAGAACTTTTGATTTTGAACAACTTTTGTTTTTGGAGATTTTTGAGTTGTTATGAAAATTTGGGAGTAATTTGTGAAATTTGGCGAATGGTAAAACTGTAATTTTTGTGAACAGTGTCCACCGCCGAAGCTACATTGCCGGTGTTTTCTTCTTCGGCGTTCCAGGCGTGGTCGTGGCCGTTTTGGTGTCGCGCTGGCGCGGTGAAGGCCACAACGCAGCTTCCTCGAGCTTCTTGGCCCCCTTTATAGCCTGAGCCGCCGTCGTCTTTGCCTTTCTTCTTGCTCTATTTTTCCCGTCGCCTTGCTCATCTCCGACGAGCCCTTGCCGTCGTTGTTGTGCTCCACCATCGCTGATAAGTTAGTTCCAGCTTCGCTTACTCCTTGCGCATCCAGCCACCCACCAATTCGGCTTGTCTTTGTCGGGAACTCGAGTTGCATCGTCTTCTTCCTCGCAGCCGGCAACTCCTTCGCCGAGCACGATTCGCCGCGGCCAGAGCTCCACGGTGCATCTCCGTCCCTGGTTTTGGTTGATTCCATTTTGTTTCGATGCTGTGGTACTTAATCCATAGTTGGTTGCTCATTTTGACCACCGCAGTCACCGGTTCTTCCTCACCGACGATCTTTGCTCCGCCGTGATCACCGTGATCGTCGTCACGCCTCTCCATTGCTTCTCCGACCTCGCTCCTTGCTTCAACGCGTTCGGGGTGAGCCACTGGTGCTTCCTAGATCCCTTGTTTGAGCTCTACCGGTTGCATGCCGCCGGTGTAGCGCTGCCGTGCCACCGCGTTCGCCATGGCCGACGACGAGCTAGTATAGGGTCGTAATCAGTGCTGATAGGGACGTCAATCGATGCGCCTAGTCTTGGTGATCATTTTGGTACTTAGGCCATCGCCGTTGGACTCACCGTCGATGAGTTTACGCCGGTCAGCGCCGTCGCCGTCGTGGTCAAACGCGCGAGGTTAGGGATGACAGGTGGGGTCGGGTTGTCAGTGACTCAACGTTCAAATGGAATTTTTCTATTTTCAGAATTGAATGAATAGTGTCTGTTTTTGTTATTTTTGTGTAGATTTATTTAGAGCTCCAAAAATTATGAAAATTTTTGTGTGACTTCTTTGTGATGTATAGTATTTAAGAAAAATATGAAATAATGTTTTTCAGTAAATTTTGAATGTGATAAAAATTACTCAATTTATTAATAAAGGGATTTCCATGATTTTTCTAGGCTTAGTTAATTGTCCAAAAATTATGAAATTTGTTTTGCCACTTACTTATTATGTAATGAACATTTACAAAAATTTTGAGCTTAATTAGAATAAGTTGATTTATTTCATAATTTTGAATTAAATAATTAATTCATAAAAGCAAATTGTAACCTTTAATGAATTAGGTTTTGTTTGAATTTTTGATTGAGTGATGTCCTTGGGTGATTAGTTGATAAGGATCCTTGGCAATTGATTTGGGTGTTGCGAAAAAGGTTTGATTAGTTTGACTTGCCACTGTACCGCGAAGGAAAGTTGTATTCAAATTCTTAATTTTTACATCCATCATCGAGCATCATGTTTCGTATTCCGCATCATGTTAAACATGGCATTGTTACTACGTGTAGTGAACGAAGGTGAACACGTGGTAATTAATCAAGTTGTTGAGGAAGTTAATCCGTCTGTTGAGGTCGGATCAAATACTTGTGAAACGTCGCAGGAACCGGACTTTTCCGTCAACGAAGGCAAGCCCCGGATGCATACAACCCTACCTTGTATTTTACAAATTGATTTCGCTTTTGCTTCTTTTTACTGCATTAAGTGATTAGGAGTCAAGTACAAGTCAAATTGGTACATTACCCACCTTGTTATTCCATAATTACCATATTACCAGTTTTAAATTCGTATATGCCTAGTTATGCTTAGCTATGCGTAGAACGATGAAAGTTAGGTGATTACCTGTCACCTACGAACTTTAAACGGGATTTGATTAACTTATGTTATCATGTGATATGGGAATGTGGAGTAATAAATCTAGACCGGGCGGACTCGGTGTGTGTGAGCCACAAGACATGGAGGTCTTATGAGCAGGTTCTTTCCGCCTGTGTCGATTAAGGCATGTCCGTTGTTGAACTGTGTGCGGTGAGACTTTGTAGTACTAACCACATACTCTAGTAAGCCTGAACTTGGCGATTCTATTACGAGAATGGCTACTCGCGCACTAGGAGTGGAGAGATGGCGGGAATAGCGTGTACCCACGTGGCAATGGGCTGGATTGGTGGAGTATTGTATTCTCGGGTGGCGTGGACCCGTTCTTGCTTTAGAGGATCCGAGAGTAGGTTGATATATGTAGGTCGGGGACCTGCATATGTCGTGTGGTCTGGAATCCCTAGCTGGGTTTAATCGGTTCGAATCGTCGTTGCTCCTCGGTTATGGAGACTCACTTCTCTGTTCATCATCGTAGTACTAATAACTAGAACTCGAATAAGGCTTGTGAAGGTGTTGGATATGAAGTTTCATGATCTCAACATGGATCGTGTCAGCTTTGTATATGATTTTATGAAGTTTTCTATATAAAGAATTTTGTTAAAGAGCTTTTACGCAAAAGAACTTTGATTATTGTTAAAGCCATACCTTGAATCCCATGAACCGGCATTCTTGAGTTCTATCAGTTTTATTTCGATTAAGTCTTGTTGAGTACTTTTGTACTTAGGGTTTGTTGACCCTTGTTGCAGGTGAGCCTCATGAGCAGATCTGTTTTGGATCGTGCTGCATGACAGTTGTACCTTGTGTTGACGATGAGAAGTAAATGTGTGGCCCTTGGGCAGGGTAGTTTCATTGTGTATTTTGTATTATATTATAATGCCACTGCACTATTTCGTTTTGTAATAAACATCGATCCTAGTTGCGAGGTTTGAAACTATTGTTTTGTAAATTATGTTATTATAAGACTTCCGCTATTTTTACTCTGGTATTGATATTTGAATAAATGTTGTAATACTGCAATGACTGTGTAACGTGATCCTGCTCGGAAATCGTGGATGATTCGGGGTTCCTCGAGGACACCCGATAGTCTTTTTAAGTTAATGGAAACATATGCTTAAATGTCAAAGGTCGTCGGACAGTGACAGGTGCATGTGGACCCTATAACTTAGGAGGTTCTACCACAATGATCAAGTGCTTGGACTTGGAAAGAAGAAAGAGAAAAACAAAAAGCTCAAGGCAAATGTATAATCTATAGGCGCTATTTTGTTTTGGTGATCAAGACACTTAGAGAGTGTGGTCACATTTAGGATTGATAGTCGTACTATTAAGAGGGGTGAAACTCGTATCGGAATACGGTTATCAAAGTGCCACTAGATGCTCTAACTCATTGCATATGAATTTAGGATCTAGTGGAGTGCTAACACCCTTGAAAATGTTTGAGAAAATATCCTAACACATGTGCACAAGGTGATACACTTGGTGGTTGGCACATTTGAGCAAGGATGGAGAATTTAGAAGTGAAATGGAGTTGGTCGCAATGATGCTGGCATCGGTCAACTGACCGGACGCTAGGTCGCTCTGCGACCAGACGCTGAAGGGCTACGTCTGGTCGTGTTGTCGGTCGGCACAGTGATTAGGGTTAAGCACCGGACGCCGGGCTATGTCCGGTCAAGCATGACCGGACGTGTCTGGTCGGCAAAAACACATTTTGGACCCTTACTGTAAATGACCAAACGTTGAGGGTCCAGCGTCCGGTCAGCTCTGTCAGAGCGTCCAGTCAACATTTCAACCGTTGAGATCAAACATTCATTGTTGAACGCAGGAGACACGTGGCCGCCATCGGGCGACCGATCGCTGAGGAGCAGCGTCCGGTTAATTGGACCGGAGCATCCGGTCTCCCCGATCAGTACCCAGTGAAGGGGTACAACGGCTCTATTTCATGGGGGCTTCTATTTAAGCCCCATGGCCGGCTATAGCTCACAACTCTTGGCCATTTGCATTGACATAGCAACCTTGTGAGCTTAGCCAAAGCCCTCCCACTCATCTCCATCATTGATTCATCATCTTTGTGAGATTGGGAGAGAATCCAAGTGCATTGCTTGAGTGTTTGCATCTAGAGGCACTTGGTGTTCGTGTTTCGCTGTGGATTTCGCTTGTTACTCTTGGTGGTTGCCGCCACCTAGATGGCTTGGAGCAGAGAGGATCATTGAGCGGAGGGTGGTGATTGTCTCTAGCTCCGATCGTGGTGATTGTGAGGGGTTCTTGACCTTTCCCCGGTGGAGCGCCAAAAGGTACTCTAGTGGATTGCTCGTGGCTTGTGTGATCCTCATCTTATGCTGGTTGTGCGGCACCCTATTGAGGGTTTGGCGTGTGATGCCAATTAGCGCGTGAACCTTCAAGTGAGTGAATCGCCACAACGAGGAGTAGCTTGACGGCTAGCAAGTGAACCTCAATAAAAATCATTGTGTTCATCCTTTGATTCCGAGGTGATTGGTCTTCATTGTTATTCACTCTTGTGATTGATTAGTTCTTTCATCTACGCGGTGGTATAATCTTCTTGATCACTCTCTTTACATTACCGCAAACTAGTTGTCAAGCTCTTTAGTGTAGCTAGTTGTGAGAGCTTGCATGCTTGGTTGGTGTGGCTCTTTAGTTAGTCTTTGAGAGCACACTAACATAGTGTAGTGTCATAGCTATTGTGTGAATAGACACTATCTAAACTAGAATTGTGATAGGTGGCGTTGTTGTAGAAATTTTTATTAGGCTATTCACCCCCCCCCCCCTCTAGCCATTAGGACCTTTCAAGTGGTATCAGAGCCAAGGTCACCGTGATTTGAGGCTTAACAACCTTTGATATAAAAATAGCTCAAATCAACAACACAAAGAAGCCACCCCAATTTGATGGCTCCAACTATCCCTATTGGAAGGCCAAGATGACAACTTATATCACGTCAATCAATAGGAAGGTTTGGAAGGTGGTAGAAACCAAAATTGAGATTGAAGATCCAGAGAATCCCACCGTGGCCGAAGAAGTACTTCTCCAAAACAATAACATTGCTCTAAGTGCTATTCATGATGCAATTGATGAAAGAACATTTGAGCAAGTAAAAAATATTGAGATGGCTCATGAGGCATTGAAGAAGTTGGAAGAATCATTTGAGGCCACTCAAGCCATGAAGGGTTCAAAGGCATGCATCCTCAAAGAAAAGTTTGCAAGCTTCAAGATGAAGGAGGATGAAAGTGTGCCGGAGATGTTTCATAGGCTTCAAGTGCTTGTTAATGATCTTAAAGCACTTGGAGAAGAGGTGAAGGACAAGGACTTCTCACATAAGTTCTTGAGATGTTTGCCCTCAAGATTTGGTAGATTGGTCACCATTCTAGTGAGAAGCGGTTTGGACACCATGACACCAAACCAAGTATTGGGAGATATAATGATCGATGATACTTATAGAGATGATGATGAGAAGGAAGAAAAGAAGGAGAAGAAAGATGACAAGAAGGATGATAAGAAGAAGAGCATGGCATTCAAGGCCACATCATCCAAGGGCGAAGCTAAACAAGAAACATCTAGTGAAGAAGATGATTCATGGGATGATGATGATGATGAGAAGATGGCTCTCTTTGTCAAGAGATTTGGCAAGTTCAAGGTGAAGAAGGGCTACTATGCTAGAAGAAAGAAGTCTTCATCCAAGAACAAAGAAGAGTCAAGAAGGTGCTTCAAGTGTAGAAGCAAAGATCATCTTGTTGCCTAATGTCCATACAATAGCAACAATGATGATGACAACAAGAAGAACAAGAAGAAGGACAAGAAGGAAAAGAAAGAGAAGGACAAGATGTCCTTCAAGAAGAAGGGTGGTTCATATGTAGTCACTTGGGATAGTGATGCTTCCTCAAGTGATGATGATAGTGATGATCACAAGACCACCAAGAAGAAGGTTTTTGCAAGCATTGCCATCAATGAGAAGCCTTCTCTCTTTGAATCTTCATCATGCTTCGTGGCTAAGGCCACTAAGGTACAATCTTGTGATGATGAAAGTGATGAAGAACATGATGATGAAAATGAACATGAAAATGAAAATGATAGTGATAGTGATAATGATGAACCCACTAAAGATGAATTATTTGACATGCTAGAAGATGCTAGAGAACACTTTGACATCAAGAGAAGGGAATGCAAAAGCTTGCAAAAGGAACTAAAAGACCTTAAGCAAGCCTTTGATGAGCTCAATGCATCTCATGAGAGGCTAGAGGAAGCCAATGAGAAGCTTGGCAAAGCTCATAAAAAGCTTGAAAAGGCTCATTCATCTTTGCTTGATGAGCAAAATAAAAAGAAGCATGTTGAAACTTGCAATGTAGGTTTAACTTGTGATATAATTGATGAATCACTATCTATGCCTATCATTGTTGCTCCTACTAACCCTTCTTGTAGTACTTCTACTTCTACCTCATCTAGTAGTGATGGTTTCACTTGTGATGCCTCACTAGTGGTTGAGAATGAGAACCTCAAGAAGGAGGTCACTAAGCTCACTCACACCTTAGCTAAGGCTTATGGTGGTGAGGACCGCTTGCTTATGTGCTTGGGTAGCCAAAGAGCTTCTCTCTACAAAGAGGGATTGGGCTATACCCCCAAGAAAGGCAAGGCAGCCTTTGCTCCTCACAAGACTAGTTTTGTGAAGAACAATGGTCGGTTTTGCACTAGTTGCAAGCAAGTTGGTCATAAAGAGCAAGAGTGCAAAAACAAGAGCAAAAATGCTAATGTATCCTTCATAAAGCTTGATTCATGATATATGCTTACTAAGGGTACAAATGGTGTGAAGGCTAAGTTCATTGGTAAACCATGGATGGGCTCAAAGAAGAAAGCCATTTGGGTACCAAAGAGCCTAGTGACTAACCTTCAAGGACCCAAGCAAGTTTGGGTACCTAAAAAGAATTGATCTTCTTTTGTAGGTCAATTACAAAGCCAGAGGAAGGCATTGGGTTCTTGATAGTGGGTGCACTCAACACATGACCGGTGATGCAAGAATGTTCAACTCAATCAACACCAATGGCAATGATGGTTATGATATTATCACATTTGGTGACAATAGCAAAGGCAAGGTCAAAGGGCTTGGTAAGATTGCAATATCAAATGACATGAGCATATCCAATGTGTTGCTAGTAGAGAGCTTGAATTTCAATTTGCTATCCATGGCTCAATTATGTGATCTTGGATTCAAATGCATATTTGGGGTAGATGATGTAGAGATCATAAGTGTAGATGGCTCTAACTTGATCTTCAAAGGCTTTAGATATGAGAATCTATACTTGGTTGATTTCAATGCTAGTGAAGCTAGATTATCTACATGCTTGTTCACTAAGTCTAGCATGGGTTGGTTATGGCATAGAAGGCTTGGTCATGTTGGAATGAAACAATTGAATAGATTGGTTAAGCATGACTAGGTTAGAGGCTTGAAAGATGTTGTGTTTGAAAAGGATAAGCTTTGTAGCTCTTGTCAAGCCAGAAAACAAGTTGGAAACACCCATCCTAAGAAAAGCATGATGAGCACTAGTAAAGCATTTGAGTTATTGCACATTGATTTGTTTGGGCCAACACAATACACTAGCATCGGTGGTAACAAATATGGCTTTGTGATAGTGGATGATTACACTAGATACACTTAGGTATTCTTTCTAGTGAACAAAAGTGATGTATTTGCAACATTCAAATCATTTGTCAAGGGCATTCACAATGAGTTTGAAACAACCATCAAGAGAGTTAGAAGTGACAATGGTAGTGAGTTCAAGAATACTAGAATTGATGAGTTGTGTGATGAATTTGGAATTAGACATCAATTCTCGGCTAAGTACACACCTCAATCAAATGGCCTTGTTGAGAGGAAGAATAGAACACTCATTGATATGGCAAGGTCTATGCTTAGTGAGTACAATGTGAGTCAATCTTTTTGGGCCAAAGCTATCAACATGGCTTGCTATTGTAGCAACCGCCTCTATTGTCACCCATTGAAAGAGAAGACACCATATGAGCTCTTGAATGGTAGAAAGCCCAACATTGCATATTTTTGGGTCTTTGGTTGTAAATGCTATATCTTGAAGAAAGGCACAAGATTGGGCAAGTTTGATAAGAAATGTGATGAAGGATTCCTACTTGGTTATTCCACTACAAGTAAAGCATATAGAGTTTGGAATTTAGATAGTGGTACTCTTGAGGAAGTTCATGATGTTGAATTTGATGAAACCAAGGGTTCACAAGTAGAGAATGAGAACTTGGAAGATGTTAGAGGCATTCAACTTTCAAATGCCATGAAGAATATGGATATTGGTGAATTGAGGCCTATGCAAGTGAATGATGATGAAGATGATCAAGTGCAAGTACTCTCCAACTCAAATGTGCAAGATGATACAAATCAAGTTAGTGCAAGTGGCTCTCATGACAATGAATAAGATCAAGTGGCTAGTACATCATCTCAACCCAATGATCAAGCAAGTGCAAGCAATCAAGTTCCAATCCTCCAACCAACCAATGTTGCAAGAGATCATCCTTTGGACACTATAATTGGAGATATTTCAAGAGGTGTACAAACAAGATCAAGATTGGCATCTTTTTGTGAACACTTCTCATTTGTGTCATCCATTGAACCAAATAAGATAGATGAAGCTTTGAAGGATGTTGATTGGGTGAATGCTATGCATGAAGAATTAAATAACTTCACAAGAAATCAAGTATGGGAATTAGTAGAAAGACCAAAGGGACACAATATTATTGGAACCAAATGGGTCTTTAGAAACAAGCAAGATCAAGATGGGATAGTAGTAAGGAACAAAGCAAGATTAGTAGCACAAGGATATACACAAGTTGAAGGTCTTGACTTTGGAGAAACATATGCCCTGGTTGCTAGATTGGAAGCAATAAGAATCTTGCTAGCCTATGCTTGTGCCCACAACATCAAGCTCTATCAAATGGATGTTAAGAGTGCATTTCTCAATGGCTACATCAATGAAGAAGTATATGTTGAGCAACCTTCCAGTTTTGAAGATGACAAGAAGCCCAACCATGTGTACAAGTTGAAGAAGACATTGTATGGCTTGAAGCAAGCACCTAGAGCATGGTATGAGAGATTGAGGGATTTCCTACTCTCTAAAGGGTTCACCATGGGCAAGGTTTACACCACTCTTTTCATCAAGAAGATTAGAAAAGATCTATTTGTATTGCAAATCTATGTTGATGATATCATATTTGGATCAACCAATCAAGAATTTTGTGATGAGTTTGGAAAGATGATGGCTAATGAGTTTGAAATGTCCATGATCAGAGAGTTGAGTTACTTCCTTGGTCTTCAAATCAAGCAATTGAAGAATGGTACATTTGTGAGTCAAGGCAAGTACATCAAGGACATGATCAAGAAGTTTGGCATGAATGATAGCAAAGTCATTAGCACACCAATGGGAACCAATGGCAACTTGGATAGTGATGCAAGTGGAAATATGGTGGATCAAAAATTGTATTGGTCCATGATTGGAAGCCTACTCTATGTGACCACATCAAGGCCGGATGTCATGTTTAGTGTATGCATGTGTGCAAGATTTCAAGCCTCAGCAAGAGAAAGTCATTTGAAGGCTACAAAGAGAATATTGAGGTACTTGAAGCATACACCAAATGTTGGTTTGTGGTATCCCAAAGGAGCAAAGTTTGAGCTAGTTGGTTACTTTGACTCGGATTATGTGGGATGCAAGGTTGAAAGGAAGAGCACCTTAGGCACATGTCAATTGTTGGGAAGATCACTTGTTTCATGGTCATCAAAGAAGCAAAATAGTGTTGCATTATCAACCGCCGAAGCCGAATACATATCCGCCGGTAGTTGTTGTGCACAAGTACTTTGGATGAAGGCCACTTTGAGTGACTTTGGAATCAAGTTCAAGAAAGTGCCATTGCTATGTGACAATGAGAGTGCAATCAAGCTAACCAACAATCCGGTTCAACATGCAAGAACAAAGCACATTGATGTCCGCCACCATTTCATAAGAGATCACCAACAAAAAGGGGGCATTTGCATTGAGAGTGTAGGCACCGAAGATCAACTTGCTGACATATTCACCAAGCCATTGGATGAGAAAAGGTTTTGCAAGCTAAGGAATGAGTTGAACATATTGGATTTCTCAAATATGTGTTGATGCACCCCCCCACTCATATGACATGCCTCTCCTTCGAGTAATCCAAGGTAAAAGTTGATTGGCATGACATACATCTTTTCTAAGTACATGATTAGTGCATCTAGTCATATTTTCAATTTTATTAGGACCTTTCAAGTGGTTCTATTTTATTAGGCTCATTCATGAAAATCAAATGATTTTGATGTCTATATGGTATCACTATTGCTTCTATGCTTGACTTGATCTAGTGGTAGCATATGACATGTTTATGGGCTTGTAAACCTAGTGTTTGATCTAGAAAATGAGCTCTAAGTATTTAACTCAACATGGTACAAGATAACCCTTATTTGGAGGTGTGAAGAAGCTTGTCCTTGGATCAAACCGAGTTGAATATCTTTGGCATATATTTTCTAGTTTGAACCAAATTTGGAACTTTGATCCCCATCTCATTGATTGACATTGATAATCTTGACCCTACAAATAATACTATCTATATTTTGAACCTTTGTGGTCATTGATGACAAAGGGGGAGAGAAACAAAGATAGTAGTAAAGATAGTGAAAAAGAGGAAGAAATATCATAAAGGGAGAGAAACATAAAGATGAAATATCATAAAGGGAGAGAAACATAAAGATATCTTGATATATGACATAGGGGGAGAGATATGACAAAGGAAAGGGATCAACTAAAATTTTGAGCACACAAGTAGGGGGAGCAAGCTCATAAACTTGTATGGTGCATTTGAATGTGCATTTCATATGTTTGCTTGCATGGCATAAGTATTAAATTTAAACATCCATGCTTGTGTGATGTATGTTAGTTGTAAGATTGAATGATGATATGAAATCACTAGATAACTTTCATTTCCAAGTATTGTTTCCAAGTGGTATTTAACTAACCATGGTGCTAAGGATGGTATATTGATGCACTCCGATTGGTATCATGCTTCAAAGGTCCATCTTTTATACCTTAGCATCATTTGGTAGACATTGACTCCTACATTTCCTATCTAAGCATATGTGCAAGCTACAATCCAAACTCTTAACACATATGTAGGGGGAGCAATTGCTACCATTTGGGGTTCATGAAACTTGTCCATATCCTTTTACAAATGGCAAATATGTTTGGGCAAGCAACATGGATTCAATTGAATTTCAATTCATATCTTTGTGTAAGGGTTGTCATCAATTACCAAAAAGGGGGATCATATCTTTGTGTAAGGGTTGTCATCAATTACCAAAAAGGGGGAGATTGAAAGCTCTAGTTTGGTTTTGGTGAATTCATAAAACCCTAAGTGCTAACCTAGTTTATCAAGTGATCATGAGATAGGTAGCACATTCCAAGTGATGAAGCAAATAAAGATCATAACATGATGATGATACCATGATGATGATCCAGTGCTTGGACTTAGAAAGAAGAAAGAGAAAAACAAAAAGCTCAAGGCAAAGGTATAATCCATAGGAGCTATTTTGTTTTGGTGATCAAGACACTTAGAGAGTGTGATCACATTTAGGATTGATAGCCGTACTATTAAGAGGGGTGAAACTCGTATCGGAATGCGGTTATCAAAGTGCCACTAGATGCTCTAACTCATTGCATATGCATTTAGGATCTAGTGGAGTGCTAACACCCTTCAAAATGTTTGTGAAAATATGCTAACACATGTGCACAAGGTGATACACTTGGTGGTTGGCACATTTGAGCAAGGGTGGAGAAGTTAGAAGTGAAATGGAGTTGGTCGCAATGATGCTGGCGTCGGTCAACTGACCAAACGTTGGGTCACTCTGCGACCGGATGCTGAAGGGCTGTGTCCGGTCGTGTTGTCGGTCGGCACAGTGATTGGGGTTAAGCACCGGACGCTGGGCTGTGTCCGGTCAAGCATGACCAGACGCGCCCGGTCAGCAAAAACACATTTTGGACCCTTACTGTAAACGACCGAACGTTGAGGGTCCAGCGTTTGGTCAGCTTTGTCAGAGCGTCCGGTCAACATTTTGACCGTTGAGATCAAATGTTCACTGTTGAACGCAGGAGACACGTGGCCGCCATCGGGCGACCGAACGCTGAGGAGCAGCGTCCGGTTAGTTGGACCGGAGCGTCCGGTCACCCCGATAATACCCAGTGAAGGGGTACAATAGCTCTATTTTGTGGGGGCTTCTATTTAAGACCCATGGCCGGCTGTAGCTCACAACTCTTGGCCATTTGCATTGACATAACAACCTTGTGAGCTTAGCCAAAGCCCTCCCACTCATCTCCATCATTGATTCATCATCTTTGTGAGATTGGGAGAGAATCCAAGTGCATTGCTTGAGTGTTTGCATCTAGAGGCACTTGGTGTTCGTGTTTTGCTGTGGATTTCGCTTGTTACTCTTGGTGGTTGCTGCCACCTAGATGGCTTGGAGCAGTGAGGATCATTGAGTGGAGGGTGGTGATTGTCTCCGGCTTCGATCATGGTGATTGTGAGGGGTTCTTAACTTTTCCCTGGTGGAGCGCCAAAAGGTAATCTAGTGGATCGCTCGTGGCTTGTGTGATCCTCATCTTGTGTTGGTTGTGCGGCACCCTATTGAGGGTTTGGCGTGTGATGCCAATTAGTGCGTGAACCTCCAAGTGAGTGAATCGCCACAACGAGGAGTAGCTTGACGGCTAGCAAGTGAACCTCAATAAAAATCATTGTGTTCATCCTTTGATTCCGAGGTGATTGGTCTTCATTGTTATTCACTCTTGTGATTGATTAGTTCTTTCATCTACGCGGTGGTATAATCTTCTTGATCACTCTCTTTACATTACCGCAAACTAGTTGTCAAGCTCTTTAGTGTAGCTAGTTGTGAGAGCTTGCATGCTTGGTTGGTGTGGCTCTTTAGTTAGTCTTTGAGAGCACACTAACATAGTGTAGTGTCATAGCTATTGTGTGAATAGACACTATCTAAACTAGAATTGTGATAGGTGGCTTGCCTTTTGAGTAGGCTAGCGCAACATTTGC
This sequence comes from Miscanthus floridulus, assembly GCF_019320115.1. Lineage (NCBI taxonomy): Eukaryota > Viridiplantae > Streptophyta > Magnoliopsida > Poales > Poaceae > Miscanthus > Miscanthus floridulus. The sequence goes on from NC_089581.1 coordinate 74,119,747, forward strand.
TTCGCCTCATAATTGTCTAACCATTTTGTTAAGTGTTGTTGTAGAAATTTTTATTAGGCTAATCACCCCCCTCTAGCCATTAGGACCTTTCAGCGCTGCCCATGGTGATGATGTTTCTCGGTCCTGGCATCTTCAGCTTGAGGTAGGTGTAGTTGCGGTTCACCATGAATTTGGTATAGCTTGGCCACCCCAAGATGGCGTGGTAGGACCCTGGGAAGTCTACCACTTCGAAGGTGAGGACCTTTGAGTGGAAGTTGGCCTAGTTGCCAAACGTGATGGGCAGGTCGATCTGCCTAAGCGGGTACGCCTACTCTCCTGGGATCACGTCGTGGAAGCAAGAGCCCGCTAGGCAGAGTTCCAACCGGGGGATGCGCATGGCATCGAGGGTATCGACATAGAGAATGTTGAGGCCGCTGCCTTCGTCCATCATCACCTTGGTGAGGTGTTTCTTGTGGACAATGGGGTCGACGACGACCAGGTAGCATCCTGGTTTGGCGACATGGGAGGGATGGTCCCTCTAATCGAATGTGATCAAAGATTCCAACCAGCTAAGGAAGGAGGGGATGGCCATCTCGGTGGTGCATGCCTCTCTGTAGTGTACCTTGTGATGGCACTTGGAGCAGATGGCGTCGGATCCCCCGAAGATCATGATGCATTCTTCGGGGTCGGGGAAGTTGTCCCCGTTCTAGCCTGCCGTGCCTCCTTTCTTGGCTGCTGCCTCTTTGCCGTCTCCTTGTAGAGGTTTTTGATAGGGTAGGCATGGTTGGTGCATGGGCTATCCACGAGCTTGTTGAAGTGGGCAGGCAGGCCCTACTGGGGCTTCTTGCCCGCATGATCAGCTATGGTGACCAATGTGGTGTTGGCTAGTCGGCACTGATCCTTTTTGTTCTTCTTGCCCCTCTATGTGGAGGGGCCCTCATCTTGGTCCTCATGCTTGGCCTTGCCTTTGTCCTAGCCTCCGTTGAAGACCGCTCTAACTACCTCCTCACTGGAGGCATGGTTCGTGATGATGTTGAGCAGGTCATGGGAGGTATGGGGCTTCAAACACCCAAGCTTGTGGATCAGGGACTCGTAGGTTGTCCTAGAGAGGAATGCACTGATGATGTCCATGTTGATGACATCAAGAAGGGAGTTGCATCGTTTGGAGAACCTGTGAATGTAATCCCACAAGGACTTGCTAGGCTCCTGCTGGTAGCTCTTGAGGTCACAGGAGTTACTAGGACAGACATATGTCCCCTAGAAATTTCTGACAAAGACCCTCTTGAGGTCCACCCAGTCGTGGATGCTGTTGTGTGAGAGGAATTCAAGCCATGCCCAAACATGTCCCCCAATGCAGATGGGGAGATATTGGATGATGAAATGGTCATCATCCACCCCTCTGGCTCGGCAGGCGAGCTAGAAATCTTCAAGCCATATACTAGGGTTCATCTCTCTGATGTACTTAGCGATGTTGGTGGATGGTCGGAAGCACTATAGGAACGGCGCTCTCTGGATGCGTCGACCAAAGGCCTGTTGTCCTGGGCCATCCGGGCTAGGACTCTGATCGTCTAGACGACGACCATGCCTAGGGCACATTTCACCACTCCCCTCGATGGTCTGGCCGGGGCCCATGCTGCCTATCCTCACCACCGCCCGATGGACGTCATCATCATGCCGGGTCTGATGCTGGTTGCTAATGACACTATGGGCGTATTGGTGCAGACTGAGCCATTCGTGTACTGGTGGTCGGTGTGGAGCAGGCATCGGGTCGAACCACGGTGCAGCTATGGCCTCTCATGCCATGCTTGGTGGCTATAGCGGTGAGCAGATGGAGCAATCCATCTGGTGCGTCCCCACTCCCCTGGTGGGGAGAGAGGCCATGAGTCAGAGTGGTGATGCGGAGTTTTCCGCCTATTGAACGGTGGCGGCTTCCACCAGCGCTCGAAGGTTTTAGGGGACCACTCGCTCCTAGGGGTCAATAGGCTCGGGAATGCCGCGTAGAAGCATTGCTGCAATGGCGTTGTTCTGGCTAGCCCGAGCCATGATGTCGCGCTGGACCTAGCGGGCCTGACCTCGGGTGCCGCTCATCGAGTGATGCACATGGGGCGCAATGTGCTGCACCGAGCATGCCGGTGTAGGTGGCAGCTGGTTCTGCCACTGTTGTCGTAGCTCCTCACCATGCTTTTGTGCGGGCGTGAGGACCCCTACATGAGGGTCTGAAGGGGTACGAGTCTGCAAGGACTCCGCTACCACCAGTGGCTATCCTAGAGCGTCCGCCATAGCGCACTCCCAAGATGGATGGTGGCTAGGTACCATGTTGTCGATGCTGGAGCCATCGCTCTCGACATCATCATCCATGAGGTCGATGAAACAGGTGGGAGAATAGCTCATCATCATGATGAATTCAGATGTGAGAGGAGGTGGCATCAACATTTTTTGGAGCTCTTGGGCATACGCATTCGTGGGGAATGTGAGGTCATAGGGGAACCAGTCGTACAGTGGTTGCGGTGCGAACAACATGGTCCCTCTGGATAAATGGCGAAAGATAGTAAATAGTGAGTAAATAATAGTATGTACATTACTCATAGAGGGGTTTGAGCGGAGCGTTTGCTTAGAATGAAGCATAGGCGCCTTGTCATTGAAGTCGTTGGGTGTCCCAGAGCCAACAGAGCACACCCCTTCGACTGGTGCCGGGATGGATGCCTCCTCATGGAGGTGTAGTACATCGAGCCGGTCGGCGATGAAGTCCAGGCTTCTAAAGAGGAAGGCCTAGGATGGCTTGAAGATGGATGGAGCTCACATCCCAACAGGTGGGAGTGTAGGAAAATCCAGCAAGCCAAAGCGAGTCGTATCGCTCGAGCCCAGCATGGCGAAGATGGTGGAAAAGTGGGCCATCCGATGACCAAAAAGTGTGAACGTACAGCGTCTTCCCCACGGATGGTGCCAATTATCAGTGCAGAAAGTGACCAACACATAAATATTTGTAGTTTTGCCGTACGTTGTGATTGGATGTGGCCTAGCACTTAATGACATAGGGTTTATACTGGTTCAGGCAACATGTCCTATGTCCAGTTTGAGTCGGTCGGTGACTTTATTCCTGAGCCCAGGTGCTCAAAGTTTTCTATGGGGTTACAAACGGAAGGGAGAAAGATGGGGGGTGCAAGAGGTCCGCTTAGACTCCGGTCTGAAGGGCCGAGAGTGACGGGAGCTCCGCTATGTGCTAAGTGTTCGAGCATGTGCTCGAGGTTTGTACCTAGTGGTTCTGTTGTAGTGTGTGAGTGAACTCATCGACCCCTCCTTTTTGGGAGAGAGCGCATCCCCTTTTATAGATGAAGGGGATGGCCTTACAAGTGAGAGAGGGAGAGTGTATATATGCTAAGTCTTGTTGCCCACGCCATCGGGTACAAGATGATTGTAGGCGCCCATAACACTATTAGTGTCAGATGCATGTGGGAGGTTGCATCTTCTTCTTCTGGTATGGCAGACGTCGGTGCCTGCCATACTATTGATGCCCAGAGGCATCTAGGGGGTTTTACCATGTTCGCCTGGTACGATAAATGTCGGCGCCCACAACACTATTGATGCCTAGAGGTATGTGGGGGAGCCTTACCGTGTTTGTCTGGTATGGGAGTTGATGGCGCCCACAATACTATAGGGAAAATGTCGGCGCCCACAACACCGCTTGGGTTCTGACATGCCAAGAAGGTTGTAGGGTACTGTCCTACAGGGGTACAGGTTATGGTCTTCGGTATTGTGGTTAACTTGAGTGCCTTGCCTTACTTTCTCTGTCCATTTCTTGGTCCTCACCGAGCAGGCTTAACCACCTAGAGCAAGGTGTCCCACGGGGATGGACCTCCTCCTATCTTTGAGGGAGATGATTTCCTTATTGGAAAATTCGCATGCAGGTTGATAGAAGAAATTCACCCCTACTACAAGCTCATCCACAAGATCTCATCATAGGGAGTCCTTCAAATGGTGTAATGACTTATTCTCAAAAACTTGCTTCATTTATTAAGCATCACTCTTTTATTTCTTGCATTGAGCCTACAAATGTAGAAGAAGCGCTTCAAGATCTAGATTGGATAAATGCCATGCATGAAAGTTTGGACACTTAAAGGACAACCACAAGGTGCAAGAGTCATTGGAACAAAGTGGGTGTTCCGCAACCAGCAAGATGATCAAGGCATTGTTGTAAGGAACAAGGCAATACTAGTTGCAAAGGGGTTCTCTCAAGTTGAAGGGTTATATTTTGGAGAGACCTTTGCACCGGTTGCAAGACTTGAAGCCATTCATATCCTTCTTGCATATGCATTGCATCATGAAATGAAATTATATCAAATGGATGATAAAAGTGCATTTTTAAATGGCTTCATAAATGAACTAGTCTATGTTGATCAACCTCCTGGGTTTGAAGACCCTACATATCCTAATCATGTTTGTAGGTTGTCCAAGGTGCTATATGGGCTGAAGCAAGCTCCAAGAGCTTAGTATGAACGTCTTTGGGATTTCCTCATTAAGAAGGGCTTCACCATTGGGAAGGTCGACACCACACTATTCACCAAGAAGCTTAATGGAGAGATCTTTATTTGTCAAGTATATGTTGATGATATCATATTTGGCTCATCAAATGAAGATTATTGCGAAGAGTTTGGTGAATTGATGTCGAAGGAGTTCGAGATGTCTATGATTGGAGAGCTTACATTCTTTCTTGGTTCTCAAGTCAAGCAAATGAGAGAGGGGATTTTCATCTCTCAAAAAAAGTATACCAAGGACCTTCTCAAGAGGTTCAAAATGGATGAATGTAAGACAATCAAGACACCTATGCCATCAAATGGACATCTTGACCTAGATGAGTGAGGTAAAACTATTGATCAAACTCTCTACCGCTCTATTATTGGTAGCTTGTTATATTTTACCGCATCTAGCCCCGACATCATGTTTAGTGTGTGTGTGTGTATATGTGCTAGATTTCAAGCTAATCCTAAGGAAACTCATTTAGTTGCCGTTAAAAGAATCCTTAGGTACCTTAAGCATACACCAAGCATTGGTCTTTGGTATCCCAAAGGAGCTAGATTCCAACTAGTTGGCTGCAAAGTTGATAGAAAAAGCACATCCAGAGGGTGTCATTTGCTTGGTAGATTACTAGTGTCTTGGTCCTCCAAGAAGCAAAATAGTGTGGCTTTGTCCACCGCCGAAGCGGAATACATCGCCGCGGGTGCTTGTTGTGCACAAATTCTTTACATGAAGCAAACTTTGCTAGACTATGGTGTAGTTCTAGAAACGGTACATTTTTTGTGTGACAATGAGAGCATGGTAAAGCTTGCAAATAATCTGGTTCAACACTCTCACACCAAGCACATAGATATCTGCCATCACTTTCTTAGAGATCATGTTGCTAAAAATGATATATCACTAGAAGGTGAAAGGACCGAGGATCAACTGGCGGATATCTTCACTAAACCGCTAGATGAGGCTACATTTCGTCAGTTGAGGAATGAGCTCAATGTGCTTAATTTTAGCAACTTCACTAAAAAATGAGATTGTGTTGTCCCTTGCATTGCATTGTAATATACAACATGTTTAATTTTTGTAATGCACTTAGGGCTTGTCTAACATTGTTAAGATAACCGCTAAAAAGCGTGTGAAGAAGCTTAACCTTGGATCAAACTTGACAAGCAACTAGAATTACATTCAAGTATTGCATTGCATGTGCATGTGTGTTGCTCTGTCGTTTCTTTTTTGTTATCTTTTGAGCACACACTGTGTTTATCCACAAATAGGGAGAGCATATGAAGCTCCTATTGGTCATAAAACCCTATTATGTGACCATGCTCCTCGCCCCTTTTATTGCCTATTTTCTTAAAAAGAATTATAGCCTAAGGCAAAATACTTTAAAATTTTGAGGGTTTGAGAGTGGTCTCACATCAGTCCTAATTGGTGTTTATTTGTGTCTTATTGAAGTTGGGACTTGATTGGGAAAAGGCAGCGTGAAGGAACTTTGAAGATCTACTAAAAAATGGCAACTGGACGCTGCACCGGACTCTGCTTCCAACGTCCGATCAGTTCACAGGAGGTGAACAGATGTAGCACAGAAGTGACCAGATGCTGCACAGTGCTTTTTCAACGTTCGGTGTGAAGGTGATCCTATGTCCGTTCAAATAATGAAGATGTTGTCAGGATCGACTGGACTCTGATCTGCGTTCAGTCAAGGGTGATCAGACACGTCTAGTCGTGACTTGAGGGGTTTTGGACCTCTCTGTTGTCGACCAGACTCTGGGTGGCAGCGTCCGGTCATTGCCACCGGTGCGTCTAGTCAGTAGAATCTATGTGGATCTAAACTCCTTATCTTCTCTGTCTCGTGGGGGCCCACCTTAAGTCGTATGTCATCTCTCCTGCACCTAGGTCTCATGTGCCGCCCGCTCTTGCACCTACATCCACCGTAGCGCCGCCGCGCCACCGCCATGACTTGCCCTCATCGCGACCGCGCACCAACACCACCGCCAGTGCCTCCATCGTCGTGCCTACGCCTCCACAGCACCGTCGCGCTCCACGCCATGTACTAGTGCCATCACCTACATTACGTCGTCGTGCCCTCTTGGTTGCCGTACCATTTCTCACCAAACCCTAACCCTAGCCTTACATTGCTAATTCTAGTGGTGCCCCATGGTCCTTTCCTTTGCTAATTGGTCACCGGTTCATTGGATTTTGTCAGGTAGCAAGCCATCGCTTTCAATTTCTTATCTACTGCTTGCTTCTTAGGATTTCGCACCTCTAGATGAATATAGTGATTATTTATATTTCCTATCTATTCCATCGTGCAGTGAGTCAGTGCACTTATGGTTGATTTGGTAGTTGTTAGTAAACTCAGGGCCAAGCCGGTGAGTACGGATTGAGGCCAAGCCTCACAAGTGACCATTGATAGTGGTTTTCTTGTTAGTGGTAGTGATTCTCGTCAGCTTTAGTAATGGCACATTGCAAGAATGCTGGAGGTGGTCCTGGTGATGAGGATCCAAGGCCTTTGCCTCACCTGACTGCTTAGGAAAAAGGAAAGGCGAAAAAGATTATTACAAAGAAGAAGCACAAGATAGACGATGTTGAGGCAGAGAGGGCAGCAGCAGTGGCAGCCATCGTAGAGCGAGTAGAGAGAGGTGGACCTAGGAGTGGCATTTGTATAGATGAACAGTTGTCCCCAGCTCAGAGGGCCACTGTCAAGAGGATTGAGACTCATCATGGTAGTCCACCTAGGACTATCATGCTTGGAGGATGGTGTGTCTCTTTGGAAGAGAGTCTGTCTTAGGGGAAGACTGAGCAGCAGACACGGCCAGCAGAGCAGATAGAGGGTACTAAGCAGATAGAGCAGGTTGAGGAGATAGAGTAGGAAGCATAGCCATAGCTTCGTCGCTCTGGTCGCACATGTACTTAGGTGTCACCGAGGCATGAGACATAGAGGAGGGGCTCTCGTCCACCTCCTAGACCATAGGGTCTGCCTCCGGTGGTTCACCTTGACCTAAGGGCAGCCATAGCCAGATAGGTGCAGCAGCTTCGCTTTGTGTAGTTTGTGGACTAGTTTCCACCGAGGTGGGATGAGCGTGCTTCAGAGCACTTCTATACAATACTATAGGAGGATTTCTATAATGCTTATCTTAACAGTGGAGTTGCCTTCAGATCTTAGAGAGTCTGCTCCATAGAGTCTCTAGTTGCAGCTGCAGGCGAGTAGATCCGTCCTCACCTTTCATATCTGCTAGGCTTGATAGATCTTCTTGGATGGACTGGCCGCTTTGTTCCATCATGGGTCCATGAGTTCTACTCCTCTCTTTGGATTGACCCGAGACACAAATTCATACACTTTTCTTTCAGAGGCCGTGACTATAGGCTCCAAAGCTCGAGAGTTAGAGAAATATTGAGGATTCTAGAGTCTCCTATTCGCCTTCACAAGGTATGCTATGGATAGATAGAGCCTTCGAGATGCCCTCATGGCAGACTTGTGCCACCTATAGACCTTGTGAGACCTTGCTTCACAGAGCTATTTAGCGAGGGGTCGAGTAGGACACCACGTGATCTTACACCTATAGCTTAGCTTCTTGATGCTATTATGAGGGGGGCTCTGCTCCCGAGGATGGGTTACCATGAGGGTTTGACTCGCATCCAAGTGTGGTTAGTGCATTCTCTAGTGTCTTAGACTGTATTTGATATTTGGGATGTGATACTTTTAGAGATGGAGGATACACTAGCAGAGGGCTTCAGAGGTCACCATTAGCTGTCTTATGCTCATTGGATCACTTTCCTAATCTAAAAGGCAGTTACATAGAAGTCTCCTAAGACAATGGTAGAGTACACAGGTGCTACCACTGAGTTTCCATCATATGAGATGACTTAGATGCTACATCACAGTCATGCGAGGACACCTCGCCAACCGAGCCATCGCCCAGAGGTACCAGAGACAGTAGCCCAGCTAGATGAGATCATCAGGGGCATTGCGGCAACAGAGAAGGAGGAGCTTGATGCTTAGCAGGAGGATGTGGTCGAGAGCGATCCGAGTGACAGCTCTGATGATGACTATCAGCTGATTCCGTAGATGGCTCCTTGACCACATTATAGAGAGGCTAGTGGCTCCAACTTCGCTCCACCACAGCCACCGTAGACAGACCTAGCACTTCTAGCAGTACTTGAGAGGATAAGGTAGGACCAGGCACGCCAGGCATAGGAGACCGTAGTTGCCCTTGCTCAGGTTCAGGCTCAATAGGACAAGTTTTAGAGGCAACAGCAGGCCATGCAGCAGCAGCAACTTGTGATTTAGCAGTAGTTACTTGGCTTCATGTAGCATGTCTTCACTGCTATTGGGGTTGCTCCTCAGCAATCTACACCTCAGATAGGCTAGCCTGCTACCACCACTATAGTGACTCCAGCTGTATAGCCTAGTGGGCTTTAGAGTCTAGGACCACCAACTACTCAGTTTGCTTCACCTACAAAGCAGGTGTCCTAGTGGTTTGCATCACCAGTGACAGCTCAGGGTCCTCACTTTACTCCTATTATTATGGGCTTCACTCCACCTCAGAGTTCTTCAGTGTTAGTGACGGACACCCCAGTCTCTAAGAGTCTTGGTGCTACCTTCAGTGAGCTTACAGGGTAGCCTACACCTCCAGAGTCACGAGTCCCTATCCCTACCATAGTTGCTCTAGTTACTGGGACTACAGAGACGATCCCATCATCTGTTGCATCATTCGAGCCACCTCAGACAGTCACTCCTATACTTGTGGCTTCAGCGATAGTGATAGAGGCAGATGTGGTTCCACTTCCTACAATGATACTTCCAGAGTCACAAGCCATGCCAGTTATTGAGCAGACCCTGATCGCTTCACCTTCACTTCCAGCTATAGAGGATCAGACCACTTAGAGTTTAGGGTCAGAGGATGATGCAGCTCAGTTCCAGATCTCTCACCGCACCTCAGCGCTTGACTCGACTGCTCCTATCCCATCGTCTGACCCTTAGGTTTTGGTGCTTGACACCAAAGGGGGAGAGGGAGCGAGTATCTTAGATCTAGGGGGAGCGTTAGATCTAGGGGGAGCATGTGATTCGTTTCTTTTGTGTGAGACTTCATGCATTCACGTTTACTTTCATGCATTATCTTATTTGCATGTGATAGTGAGACTTATGTGACATGTGTGCTCTCTACATTGATTTATATATATGTCATGTCACTTGGTTATGCTCATTTGCTTTGCTTCCACATTTTACTTTGATTCAAATGAGCTTTACTTTATGTGCTCATGCTTAATTCATATCTTTTGAGTACACCATGTTGGCTTGGGCCATATAAGAATGTCTAACCCCTTTGCTCTTATTGTCAAAAGCTTATATGAAACAAGCATGTTGAAAACCTCACTCATCTCTTCTACATACTCGAGGTTGTGTTGTCATCAATCACCAAAAAGAGGGAGATTGAAAGCATCTAGGCCCCTAGTTGGGTTTTGGTGATTAATGATGACATGAGATTACTATGACTAACGTGTATTTTGCAGAGACAATTTGAGTTAGGTCATGGTAATGGCAATTGATTGGGCAATCATGGTTGTCATGCCCCTGTCGATGGAAATCATTTTGGTTTTCAAAGGATGGACGACAAGGTTAAGGACGGACTAGTTCTAAGTGTCATTTGGTGTTGGAGAGACACTTAGAGTAGTTTAGGACTTTGTTTTTCCTTTGGCCATACTATTAAGGGGGTATGGACTAGTAGCTTGACCTAGGTAAGTCTAGTGGGTTAGGTGTGGTGCACACTTGTCAAACCTAGCACTAGGTAGCTCAGGAATAGCCCTAAGATCAATTGGAGCAAACTTCATTCACATAGTATTTTGAGTTGGAAGTGAATGGAGGGTCAAAAGACTGACCAGATGCTAGTCTAGTTGTGACCGGATGCTAGAGGGTGAGTCCGATTAGTTCATTTGATCAACTGAAGTCATCTGGTACTGATCGGATGCTGAGTGAAAGTGGACCAAACACTAGGTTCCTACGTCCGGTCAACTCCAGAACAGTTCTAGAGAGACTATTTCCTAACCAGATACGTCCGGTTGGTGCTGACCGAACGTTGGTCATGTTTCGGTAACTGACCGGACGCTAAATAGTGAAGTGACCGGACTCTAGGTGCTAGCATCCGGTCAACATCAGTAAGGTTCTAGAGAGCGTTTTTCTTGGTCGGACGTATCCGGTCAGTGCTGACCGGATGCAGGTCAGAGTCCGGTTAGAACTTAATGGCTCTTTCTAACACAGTGGCGGGGATAACTGACTGGAGCATCCGATCACACTGACCGGAGCATCCGGTTGCCCCGTAGAATGTTGACTCAACCTCCAAACGTTATGTTTTGAATGAGAGGGTATAAATACTTACTCCACTCATCCAAGGGAGGTCTCTTGCCCATTTGTTCAAGTGAGAAACACCTTGAGAGTGCAAGGGAGAGCAAGAGCCTAGTGAGGTGATTAAGATTTGAGAATCCAAGATTAATGTCCTCATTAGTGCAAGGAGAGTAGCAAGCATGCATCCACTCTTCTCATTAGGCTTGTCATGGTCAAGTGAGAGTTTGTGCTTGTTACTCTTGGTGATCACCATCACCAAGATGGCTCGGTGGTGATTGGGAGTTTGGTGATCATCCGGCGGAGCTTGTGGAAGACCCAACTCAAGTTGTGAGTGGTTGTGGGTGATTCTCTGTGATAGAGTGTAGAAGAATTAGCTCGTAGAGAGCACTTGATCCTTGCATGGATCAAGAGGGAGCTACACCCTTGCGTGGGTGCTCCAACGAGGACTAGTGGGGAGTGGCGACTCTTCGATACATCGGGAAAACATTGTTGCGTTCCTTTTTCTCTCTTTACTTCGAGTATTTACTTTTGAGCAATTCATTTCTTGTCTTTACATTCCTAGAATTTCTATGCTAGAGTAGGATTAGAACCTAGGGTGCAAAACTTTTGTACGGTAGAACAATAGAAACACATTCTAGGCACAAGGGGTGAAGTAGGCTAAGTGTAGGGTTTAAGTATTACAAAGAATTTAGAATTAGCCCAATTCACCCCCCCCCTCTTAGGCATCTTGATCCTTTCACCCCACACCTAAGTCCTAGACTCAGTGTGGTGCTTAGACCTCCATTGTCCCCACCTCCAATCAGTCAATCCAAAAAGAGCCGAAACCATGACAAGAGAGCAACGAGCCTTCCCAGCTCCTATAAATAAGTATGTGCTCAGGATAATAAGTCTGTGACCTGACTAGAATCCAATACAACGGCCGGTCCTTAACCGACACGGATAGGGAAAATAGTGTAACCAAGCTATGCCCTATTGGCCACGGGACACAACCTCTTACACCCACCAATACTCATACCATATCCCTGCCCGGTCTCCATTTCTTTTCACCATTTTATCATGAGAGTAATAATAATTATCACCTATTGTGAGTAACAATAGGTTACTCACGCTATCAAAAAACCTAAGCATAGCAGCTACTCGCACCTGTACTAGTAGAACTCATAGGACGGATATATTTAGGCAGGTGGTTTCCATAAAATGTCTGTAACGTAAATGCACATCACAGATATATATATATATATATATATTCAGGGATTATTCAAAATAAGGGTTATGGACCAGGGCTTGCCTTGGGCAGGTGCGGTGTTAGCTTAGTCAGTCAGTGGCGGCTCCGAGACCTCCTCCTGCATGAGGTTCTCCTCCTCGTACTCCTCGATCACCTCCTCAAACTCATCATCTTCGATGGTCACGATCTCTGCCAACTTGTTCTCTACATGCATGCGATGATGATGCAATACTTAGCATTTCGGCAACAATAACTCTTAAAATAAGAATACACATGGTAAACTACTAAGCTAGCTCTAATGACTAAGATACTAAGCTAACTATCATCTTCATCAAGTAAAGTGTTAGGTTCAACTAACAAACACCTAGCTTTACAAATGAAGGATATATCTCTATTTCTACTAATGATTTAATGTATATTTGAAACAAAGAGCATTTAACTACCCTTATGTTAAGTCTATTCTGAAGCTACAAAAATTATAGTGAGCACACAATAATACAATGAAGCTACTATAAAAATTTTAGGGTTTTTGTTATCACCAATCTACCACAAAAATTCCTATAATATTTAACCTAATAATATTAAACACACTCAAATGATTTAATAGCTCCTGGTATCGACAAGTATATATATGAACTAAATACACTAATAGATAGAGCGCAATTTTAGGAACTTAACAAAATTGGTTTCATAATTTTTGGATACCTAAATTATTTTTATATTAATTACCAAAGTTTAGCTCAGAATTAAAATGAAAAAATATTTCTATTCTCCACAAAAAAGCTAAACTGATTTCGGCCCAACGTGGCACACGCTGCGCAACACATGTGGGCGCGCGAGCACACGGCGGCCCACAGGCACGGCGTGGCCCATGCGCAGAGGCGGCCTCCAATGAGGAAGCCCACGTGCTCTGGCACTCTTCAAAAATGCCCCTGGACTATGAGCAAAACAACCCACAGTCCATGTTACTATTTCTATAGACAGCGACTTTGCAATAGAACCCTCGTATCTTTCTCCTCTTTACAACGGCAAGGTCCTCGACCATCCCCACGCACTCCGGCGTGGCGAGCGGTAGCACTAGCGCTTACGCCGGCCACACAGGACCCCCACTGACCTATCTACGAGGCCGACGCTCACCTAGGGTTCAACGCGAGATGATGGGTGGCGGTTGCACGAGCCGGGATGCCATAGAAGGACTTTTCCACGACGGCAAGCACCCTACGACAATGGCGACGACGTTCTGGTGAGCCGCAGGAACAACAAGGCAGTAGGGGTAGCGGGTGAGCAACGACAACTCACCAGTGACCTTACCGAGAAGCCGGCTCGGCCGAAGATGACCCGAGCGAGGATGGCCACGTGCGCGCTGTGAGTGGATGGCGGATCACAAAGGCACGGCCACGTCAATGGCGAGGAGGCGACACTAGAGCTGTGACTAGCGTGCGTAAGATGAAGAGGGAGCCAAGGCAAACTAATGGTGCAGAGGAATTAGCGCGGGGTGAAGTCGTGGAAACTGGTCGTGACGTGGGCGGCGACGGGCCTTAATGGCACGGCGGCGGGGGTGGGGTGGCTGGAGAACGAACATGAAGGTAGAGACACAAGCATGAGGAATTGATGAGAGGTGCTCTCTCTCTGGCTTTACCGTGACATGACGCGATGGCAGCAGAACACAGAGGGAGAAAGAGGGAAAGAGAGAGACGGCGCTGCAGGTGGTCTCGGCTCGTTCACGCCTTGGCGGGACGTGAGCGGCGAGCACATGAGCCCCACACGCCGGTGCTACGGACATCGTGTCCGACCATCATGGCCTGCGCGCCACAGTGCCATAAATGGCATGGCGACGGCAACTCATCCACGTGCGCGTTGTAGAGGCGACAAGCAAAGGGTCGGCAACAGCACAGAGGTGCAGCAGACCGGCACGGATACGACAATGAAGCGATGGCAGCAGCAGTGTCGCGACGCGCGAAGCGTCGACAGTGCGGATGCGATGGTGAGTTGATGGCGCCGACAGTAGCTCCTTAGCGATGCATGCGGAGTAGTCGGCAGCAGCAGCAACGACTCCACGCGGTGGGGCCAGCGGCAACCGAGACCTAGCCAAGCCAGAGGCGGCCACGGCCGGCCGCGCGCGGCAGCGTGCGCACGCACACACGCGACCAACGTGGCGACGCCGAGCGCCCGAGCGCGGTGATCACGACCAACAAGCCCGAAATCATAACACGCACGAATTTTAAAGCCTTTAACACAACCAGACGGTTGTTCCTAAACCTAAACCGTCTTCACCATGCTCAAGATGGCACATGAGACTATCAAATCGAGTTATAACACTACACCACCCTTTAACCCAATCTCTCACAATAAATTGCTAAACATAGCAATGTCTAGCAGTCGACAGACTTGAAAATTTCTAAGTTTTAGAGCTGAATTTGATTTACATTTGCGATTTCTAAGCTAGTGGAAATATTAGCTAGTAATATCATTTTTCGACCGCAAGTATTTCATTGTCATCTACAAAGTTTGTACTTCAAACTTTATTTAAGTACCACGTACATGTTCTATAGCATGTTTGCTTAATAAAAATTGGTTTTAAACCCTAAATGATATAACATGACGATTGAATCAACTTTCGTTTCGCATTTTAGTTGTTCGTTTTGAGTTACGGAAATTGATCTACACATATTATCACATGCATTAACACATAAACATGATGGTCATGACATGTTTTAGTAAATGATTTATGGTGTAACACTGAGCGCCCTATTCGCTTGGCTTATAAGCTGTACTTTTTCAGCCAACGAAAAATATTTTTCTCTCACAACAAATCAGCCAACGGTACTTTCAGCCATGACTTATCAACCAAGCGAGCAGGGCAAAGGGTGTTACACATCCTTGCCTATCCGCAGGGATTTTTTTAGAGTTTAGGATTCTATCCATCCGGAACATTCTTAGGCCTTGATGTTGCAGTATTAAGAAACTATACTTTTAGAATCATTGATGTGGAAAACGGTGGTCTAGGAAAAAGAGGACTAGAGTGGAGGTTTTAAAATTCCAGAAATACTACAGTTCAGCAATATCATGGTATTTAAAACCATAAAGTTTATTGCACCCAAACACTTTATGGCACTCTAAAACCAAAGTATTTCACAAAACTATGGTATTTTTTTAAAACTCCAAAAAAATACTTTATCCCAACAGACCTTAAATTGTTTATATATTAGGGTGGTTAAAACCAACTCTATTATGCTCGCACGAGAGCATTCAAGGCATTGGTGGCTTCGACACACGTCTATGTATGTTTTGCAAAAAGAAAAGCCCTTTAACTTTTATAAAATCGATCCGCCATCTATCCTGCATATATAAATAGTAATCACATTTTGAAATTTTATGAATAAAACCCTCATGTTAGTTTTATTTCAACATGAAGAAGGCAAGATTTGATAGCCTAATCATTTTATAGAAATCCCCTTGAAATGTCGCAGAGCCCCTCTCCCCCACTCCCGCATAGAAGCGTACCCCAAGTCCCCAACCCTAGCGCAACACCCCATCTCATCTCTGTCTCTCTCCTCTCCCCTCCCCCCTCATCACCGAGAAAACTGGGACAGACCCACAAATTCATAGGCCCACTGGAAATTATAAGCAAGGAAGCAATGATTGCAATGGGAGACTGTGCCTGTTTTGTGGAAGTTGTTTCAGCAGGGCCTCCATGGTCTGAGAAGCTGAAAATAGCATTGTGATGGTGGACAAAAAAACGCTACCAAACATACCCTAAATAAGTGTTGTGCACAGAAGCATGGCCAAAAAAGGCTGTAAAAACATATCGATTGGCTTTTAGTTCTAGCTTATTTTGACTATAAACAGTTTATAAGTTGTATCAAACATGGCTATTATTTTATATATCATTGTCGAGCTTTTTATGTTGGTCCTCTGGTCGAAAACATTGAAATTTACAAAATCTATTGTAATTTTGTCTATAGTGAAGCTTTCTATAATATATACTAAATTTTAAGTATTTTAAATCAACAATACTGGATATGATTATACATATCTAAATAGTGAGTGAAAGTCATGGAACACTTTAAAAACGAGGATTTCTCCCCAATTGAAAGAAGCATATGCAAATTATAAAACTTAGAATTTCGGTGTCCGCTTTCTATAAAAACATCCAAATCTGAACTCGGACGGAATTCTGGAGATTCTTTTTTTTTACGTGCGGCCATATTTTGGCATGCGTGACTGCAGTGATTTGTCGGCTGACTGCGGCCTGCCGCCTGCCTGTGACTGTGAGGCGGCCAGGTGACGTTTCGTGGGGCCAGCTTGACAGTGACTTTGCAGCATGTTCACTGCTCACTGCTCACGGCTTACTACAAAATTGACAAACTCAGTAATTTTCTATTTACCGGTGGATGACACCGGGCTAGCACTGTTCCTTGCAGCACACTTGCGTTGCACACACTTGTGTTAAGATATCCATCATCCGTCCCGTGCTCCAGTATATGACGTACAGTACGATCAATACAATGGTAAAACAAATGCCTTCTTCTGAATCTTAAAATCTCATCCAAACATGATAGGATTCTAATGGATTTTGACATACATGCACATAATCCAATAAAGTACATCGGATTTTTTTTTTGCCCCGTTCGCGTGCCCTTAAACCCGGCTTCATCCGCTTCTTTTTTCATCTCAAACAGTGTTTTCCTCTCACAGATTCCTCCAGATTCCTCCCATCTCAAAAATAGTTGTATGTCTATATTCATAACTAAACTAAAGTGACATAATCTTAGAGATACACGATTAAAATAATAACATAAAAAGGCTCTGATATGCCATACCATGACGGCGGCTAGGAAGTTACGGTGTGGAACTCATGAACGAGTGCATGGGAGCTTCAATTCTAGACTCCCATAGACGGAGGGATAAGGCCGTTGGCTTTTCTTTGAGGAAACAAAAAAACACGTCTGCGGGCAGCCTGTTCGCTTGCTCGTAAACGATCGTAAATTTCCAGTCAGGAACAGTATTTTTCTCTCACATCAAACCAGCCAACAGTAAATAATCCACGATACGATACGGCCTCCCGAACAGGCTGTTATTAGGGGGTGGGCAGGCATGGCCCCCACAGACCACCCTTAGCTCTACTACTGGACCAGTCATTTGATCTGTGCTTTAAGAATATGTGACAGGCAAGAGGAAAAGTTGTTTTATTTTTATTTTGTTGATCACGCTGATGGGTTTGTACCTGACAAGAGTAGTACTAGTGCAAGTTGCATCTCCCATGCCCTATATCACCTCCTATGTGAGCTTTTATTTTGGAACAAAATTTGAATCATGGAAGTGTACATATTTCGAAGGGAGTACTCAGTGCAGGTGCACTGAAGAGTATAGATGGACTTTTACGATGAGGTGCAGGAAAGAGGAGAGGAAGAAGAGAAGTTAGATGTAAATTTACAGCCAATTTATACACAAAACTTTATGAGGAGGAACAAGTGGTCATAGGTGAGTTCACTATTATATGACTAGACTAATAAGTAACGTATACATACAAAATACTTTGTTATTAGCCTTGCTATCCTAAGATCGGATTTTTTTTGTGCTTTGGACAAATATAAATTGACTTGCAATTATTTCTTGTTTGTTCTCCAAAATGACTAGTTTTCCATGTTAGAATAATATTGCCATCATGCCACGTCAGAAACACAAACTAACCTAGAGTATTTCCTCAATATTATTAAGGCACGTCACTACTGCAGACGGGCTCTTTGCCGAGTGCTTAGGGCACTCGGCAAAGCCCCTATTGCACTCGGCAAGCCGCACTTGGCAAAGAGCAGTCGGCAAAGAACCCGTCAGCAAAGGTTTCTTTGCCGAGTGCCACATATCGGGCACTCAATAAAGCCTTTGCCGAGTGTCACGTCAACACTCGGTAAAAAAATCCGACGTCAACTCTGACGGCCTCTTTGCCGAGTGCCACCTCAGCGGCACTCGGCAAAGAATTTTTTCTTTTTTTTGAAAATTCTTTGCCGAGTGCCATACTCTTGCACTCGGCAAAGAAATTTTTTCTTTTTAAAAAAAATCTTTGCTGAGTGTCATGGCTCTGGCACTCGGTAAAGCTAGAAAATTAGGTCTCTGCTTCCCAGCTTTGCCGAGTGCCATGGTCACGGCACTCGCCAAAGCCCTCTTTGTCGAGTGTGGCACTCGGCAAAGAGGGGAAAATGCTATTTTTTGTTTTTTGTTTTCCATCAGCACAAACAAAGAAATCACATATATATCAACACACAGCACAGGATATATCACATACACATCCATATTCCATCACATACACATCCATAACCCATCGCATACACATCCACCGTCCATAATACATCACATATAAATCCATTGTCCATAATCCATCATATACATTCGCATCATCCATGACAATATCCATCACAATATATATATGTCTCTAGTAGTAGTCCAACATAAGGCTAAGTCTAACACAAGTCCATGCAACATGAAAAGAAATAAATAAACGGTACCTACTGCCAGCCTTCCCACCCGGAGTGTGAACTGCCACCTTGAGGAGGGCCAGTTGGCCACCCGGCCTGTGGAGAAGGGCCACCTTGAGGAGTCGGGTTTGAACCCGCCAACTATGGCTGCATAAAGGAGAAGCGAATTCATGAGTATCTACAGGAGGGCCGCAGAAGCTAAAGGAATAAACAACCATATATACTCACCGAAGTCCCTACAGGAGGAGGAGGAGCCACAACTAGAGCGAGCAGCGACTGGGGCACGACCACACCTACCAAGGCCTGAAGGCTCGCCATGAAGCTGAACATATCCTGTAGCCTCTGCGCCTCGGCCGCCCTCTGGGCTTGTATAGCCTCCATCTCCAGCCGATGGGCCTCCGCCTGGGCCGCCTGCTGGGCCTCCAACCTCCGCAAGTCGGCCCGCAACATTCCACCCGCAATGTTTAAACAATGCAAAGACAAGATAGATGTGTAAAAGCAATGAACGACAAATAAAATAGTACTAACCTAGAGTTCCGCCATCTGCTACCGAGAGCGTATGGGGAGGGAGGAGCTCGTGCTCCTTGCTCGAATCTCGGCGAGGATGGGAACAGAGGCGGAGTCGACTGTGCTATCCGCCATCTAGTACCGACCATGCTGCTTCCCTCCTCCCAGCCTCATCAGGAGGTCTGTGTCCAGGGGCTGGGTGGCCAGATCAAAGTCCTCCCCATGGCGCTCGCGGGCCACCAAGGTGTACTCGCTAAGCTTGCTGTGCACGCTCGCGTTGGTGTACGCCTTGGGCCCGTCCATCGGGTTGTAGGTGACTTCCAGGGCCGTCGCCTTGCCCTTGTGTGCCAGGGCGTACGCCATGAGCTCATTGCATTCCTGGCCTTGGTGCGCTTGGGACTGCGAGGAAAACATAAAGATGATTACAAGTAATGAGAATTGAGCGTTAGAATAAATAAATAAAGATGAAAACACAAAGAAGATTACCCATGTCTGGGCGTACGCACTGAGGCTCCGGTTGCCTTGGTGGTGTGGCGCCCCACCCAGGCGGCAGTCCCGATGGATGTTGTGCTTCTCCACCCACTCCTCCGAGAGCCACCTGTCCACAATGGCCTCCCAGCAGAGGCGGTGCCTGGCGCACCAATCAGGACATTGTTGCATGCCATCAAGTTATTGATATGTCAGAAGATGAAATGAAGCCTACCTATTCTTCATGAAAGGAGTCAGTATTAATGTTTTGTACTTACCGAGAGGTACTGCTCCTTGGTGAGCGTCCTAGTCCTGGCATCGGCCTTCCTCATCACCTAACCAAGGACGTCGGCGCTATAGTTGATGATGCACTAGAGCCGCATCTCGTGGTACAGGTCCGAGAGTCGGGACCTACAGACCTTGTCCTGCACTCGCGCCGCCTGGTCCTCAAACCCTCCTCTCTAATACGATCGGCTTCACCATGGTGGATTCAGCAGGTATAGTTTGGCGTGAATCCATACTTGCAAAGATCTTCCCCCACGTTCTTCCTATTCTTTCTTACACGGTTGTCACATTTGCTGTAGGGACACAGTATCCGACTCGACCCTCTAGCAGCCTCGCCAAATGAATGCTCCAAGAAAGCATTAGTCTTAGTCATCCATTTTGGGGTCATACTTGCATGACCCGTGTACATCCAATCACGGTTCTCCATCCTCTGGCATATACATATGTAAGCGAGTAATATAACTAGCAATTACATCTGAACGGCGTTCCTACCATCTAATAGGTGAGGATAGGTCCTAATCCCACCCGCGGATGCGTAGATGAGGTCAGTTTCAATGCTCCGCTCCTATTCGAGATAGAATTTTGGCAGCACGTCCCCGCTGTTCTCCCGATACATGCCCTGCAAGGGAGAGTGTGTATCCGGAGAACAACAGGGAGGTGATGCCGAAAGTCTGTCTTAGATTGGAGCGAACCATGGAAACTAACCTCATCTACGCATCCGCGGGCTGTCCAAAATATGTGGACAATCCGAAAGAGATACGGTCGCAGATATGCAAAGATCTACATACCTTCGACCATATCTCTTTTGAACGGGAGACGCGTAACTAGACTACGTGACCATATAAAACATGCATACAAAGGAGGAGGGGGTTATACCTAGGGTGGCAGTGGAGTCAAGCAAGCGGGGCAGTGGCGTGTCGGTGTAGTGGCGAGGCGATGCGGTGCAGGCAGACCAGCAGCGCCGATGAAGACGATCGGGGTCGCCGAGTCCCTCCCACGGGTCCTTCTCCTACATAAAAAGAAAATAGGTTAGAATCCATTGAAAATTTCGGCAGCACCTCCCCTGCACGGGGAGATTTCCAAAACCTGCAAGAAACGTAGGCGCGATGGCCAACAACCACATATATACCAAACATAGGCACGAAGGCCAACAAACATATATGTACCAAGATGAGCCATGTACTTTAGTTCTCTTTCCATGCAGATAAAAGTATCGAAGTAGTACAACAACAAGTACTACTACCACTACAACTACTACTAACACTAACACTACTACTACTATCACTACTTACTACTAACAATACTACTAACACTACTAACTACTAACTACTACTACTTACTAACTACTACTAACACTACTAAGTACTACTACTAACTACTACAGGTGTAGGGCATACCTTCGCGATGAGAATGGCAACAACGAGGGTCGGCGACGACGGCGGGGACGACCGCAGCGGTGTGAGGGTCGACAGGCCTAGGCCGGCACCTTCCTTCTCCTCCTGTCTTCTCCCCTCCTCCTCTCTTCTCCCCTTCTCCTCTCTTCTCCCCTGCCCCCTCCTCCTCTCTTCTGTTGTGGCCGTCGACAGGGGCAGTGGCCGCCGAGGGGGCCGCGTAGGCGGGGGAGGTGGCCGCCAAGGGGGCCAGCGCGGGCGGTGGAGGCTGGGCGGGGGCGGTGGCCGCGCGAGGACCCGGTGCGGGGAGGCAGACGGGGACGGGCCACGCGGGCCGCCGCGCGAGGCGCCGGCGCAAGGAGGCGAACGGGGACGGGCGCCGTAGGGGCCCACGCGGGGAGGCGTGGTGGCCGAGGCGGAGGCACGGGCCCGCGATGTGCGGCGGCGGCGGCTGAGGGAGAGAGAGGTGAGAGGGAGAGAGAAATGAGAGAAAGAGAGAGAGAGCGCACGCCGACCGGGCGCAGGTGAAGGGATAAGGGCGGCTTTGCCGATTGCCAGATCGGCGGCACTCAGCAAAGTCAATTTTCTTCGCCGAGTGTCGTGATCTGGCACTCGGCGAAGTTTTTAAAAAAATTCAGCAGCTCTTTGTTGAGTGCCAGCTGGGCGGCACTTGGCAAAATAATTTTTTTTTAGTTTTTTGCCACCAATTTTTTTTGAAGCTTTAGTACACTACCACAGACAACATGTTTAAATTTGGGACATTTTCATTGCCTTTTGGCATATTTCTATAGTTTATTTTGTTTTCTTGATTTTTTCTGGAAAATGTAGTTCAAACTTACATTTTCTGGAAAAATTTAACAAAACAAAATAAACTATAGAAATATGCCAAAAGTCAATGAAAATGTCCCAAATTTAAACATGTTGTTTGTGGTAGTGTACTAAAGCTTAAAAAAAATTGGTGGCAAAAAACCAAAAAAAAATATTTTGCCGAGTGCCAAGTTTTGGCACTCGGCAAAATAAATTCTTTGTCGAGTGCCAAACGGGGGGCACTTGGCAAAGAGGACGCCGCTGGATGCCGTTAAGCCCCTACCAATCTTTGCCGAGTGTCTGCCTTTGGCACTCGACAAAGACAGCCTTTGCCGAGTGCAGGTCTTTGCCGAGTGCCAGGCACTCGGTAAATGCCTCTTTGCCGAGTGCCATATTTTGCCGAGTGCAGCGCTCGGCAAAGCAGGTCTTTACCGAGTGCCCTAAATTTAACACTCGGCAAAGGTTTTTGCACTCGGCAAATAGTGTTTACCATAGTGCGTTGTACAAAAATTCATACCAAACCTCAATTTATAGGTTAGACACATTGTTAGTTTTGCTAGCTTTCCCTCTCTCTTCCCCTGTGATTTGGACGCAATATATCACAAAAGTAGTTCAAATACTTTAGAGTGCAGTTGATCCACAAATCGGGAAAAGCTCCAAGACATTCTACATATCAATCCTCTCATAAGTCTCCAAACCCTCTTTACAGAGGAGAGGGTACGATTGATCAACCAGCCACCAGGTATTACATGAAAAACTCGTTTGTAGCATAAATAAAAGCGCTGGCGGAGCTACCCTAGGGACGTGGCCGGGCGGCCGCCCCAGCTACTGGCGTGGCCGCCGTAGACCCCAAGAGCCCCACTTCTTCCTTAGGTCCGGCCTGCTGAGTTCCTGACCGAGACTCCGAGAGGTTCTTCGGCCGCGACATGGAGGAGCGAGCGGCGATACGAGATAGAAGAAGATGACGATGGTTGGGCCATCTTTTTTTATTACCTTGTTCAGCCCAGCAGCAGCCCACTGATAGCCCAACAGTTTCCCAATCGAAGGCGCAGTTCCTCAGATCGGTAATCCCCCAACCCCAATCGGCCAACTCCCGACCCCAATCCGCATCGAGGCATAGGGCTAACAGTTGCGCACGCAAGCTGCCGCCCGCCACCAGGGCGCCGGCCGCGGAGCCACCACCGCCACCATATAGGAGGGCAGCCGAGCGTCCGAGCCGGCGCGTGAGGCCACAACCGTCCCGCGTGGCGCGAGCAGAGCGGCCAGCTGGAGCCGATTTGACAGAAGGTTGTGGCCTGCGGGCGAGCGGCGAGCCGGTCATGGAGTGAGGGAGAAGAAGCGCAAGGTACATACCTGAATGAATACACGCATCTTTTTATTTAAATGAATGTTTTTTATAGCAATTCTAAAAATCTCACGTAATGTGCCACTAGCGGCTAGCACATGATAAACCGATGTGCTAATAAAAGTCAAATGACTTCTGAATTTGAAGTCTGAATAATTGTATTCACCTACTAGAGAAAGCGCTGGTTTTGGGTAAGCACGATTGATGGTTGTGTGGTGCCCTCCATAAGCATTGTTCTGTTTGGTGCTTTTGATTAGCATGTAGCTTGTGCATAGAGTTCGCCCCAGCTTAAAAAAATTTCTGGTTCCGTCATTGAATAAAAGGAACCTAATTATCACAAAACTGTTACCGCTTTAAAAAATACTTCAACCAAATAATAATCGGTCAAATCCATTAATGTAGAAATTATGATGCATTACATACTACTCAAACCACCAACTTTTTTTTAAAATGACGCTTGATCCCCTATATCAGTAGTCACAATCCTAATAAAAAGCTCCAAAAACCTTCCAAAGCTCCTAAAAATACTTCATAAAGATAACAGAGCTGGATGTACCAAACTTAGCAGTAGAACTTTAGAAACAATCTTTAGCCAAATAATTTCAAAATTCATTTTAGTCCTAAAATGATGTTCCATTACTCACTCATCATGTCTCTCCTAATCTATTTTTTTTATTTTATTATAAAAACCCAGAGACATTCTCCATCTCGCTTCATCCACTGCAACTGCAAAGCCCCAAAACCCTCTCTAAAGCACTGCACAAGGGCCCTACCTGCTTTCCCACCCAGCCGCCATTATCACTATCACCTGACCACCTCACTCTCAATCTCACTCCCCTCCACTCCTCCAATGGAGCTTACTCTCCCCTTCCTCCTTGCACTCCTTGCAAGCCCCTTGCTTGCCCATGCCAATGGCGACGGCGGCAACACGACGACGTACATCGTGTTCATGGACCCGGCGCGCATGCCTACCGTGCACCGGACACCGGCCCACTGGCACGCGGTGCACCTCGAGTCCCTGTCCGTCGACCCGGCCTGCCACTTGCTGTACTCCTACTCTGCCTCCGCGCACGGATTCACGGCGGCGCTGCTACCGGGCCATTTGCCCTTGCTCCGCGGCAGCCCCGAGGTGCTCCAGGTCATGCCGGACGAGGTGTTCCAGCTCCACACCACGCGCTCCCCGGAGTTCTTGGGCCTTCTCACGCCGGCCTACCAGCCCGCCATCAACAATCTGGAGGCGGACACGCACGACGTGGTCATAGGGGTTCTTGACACTGGCGTATGGACGGAGTCGCCGAGCTTCGCGGGCGGTAACCTGCCGCCACCGCCCGCGCGGTGGAAGGGGGTGTGCGAGGCTGGCATGGATTTCCCGCTGAGCTTGTGTGGGAGGAAGCTGGTGGGCGCGCGCGGCCTCCGTGTCGCAAACGGCGGCGCAATAGGCGTGGGGAAGAGGACGTTCAGGTCGGCCCAGGACAGGGACGGGCACGACACGCACACAGCGGCTGGCACGGTGGTGGCGAACGCAAGCCTGCTCGGGAACGCCATGGGGACGGCGAGCGGGATGGCGCCCGGGGCGCGCGTGGCCGCGTACAAGGTGTGCTGGCCAGAGGGGTGCCTCGTCTCCGACATCCTAGCCGGCATTGACGCCGCTGTCGCTGTCTCTCGGCGGCGGCTCAGCGCCGTACTTCCGGGATACCGTAGCGGTGGGCGCCTTTGGTGCCGCGGCGGCCAGCATGTTCGTCTCTTGCTCCGCCGGAAACTCCGGCCCATCCGGCGCCACCGTCTCAAACTCCGCTCCGTAGGTCGCTGTAACAGAACCGACCAATTATACGAAATTAGGTAAGAAAATCATCCGCCAGAGCAGACGATTTAGCAAACTTAAGCCCGTATAACCCGGTAGTCCATGAAATCATGAAGGATTTCAAACCAACTTCCATTCCAGCCAAGATTGTAATAAGTTTAGCGGTCACCATCACATATTACATAAAAGTTTGCATCTCAGATACATCAGAGTTTAAACATAGTTATTACAAAACAAGTTCGAATAAAAGTAGCGGAAGCCATTTGTTCAAACCACACACAATCACACGGAGTTCAAATACAGTGCCAGCGAATGATCATCTCCAACAAAAGCATCAGACGAGACGTAAGGAATGACCATGCCCATGGTCCTAAGCATCACCCATCGCAGGATAAAGGCAGTTGATACAATAGCCGTAATACATCTGCCCATCTGCAACAAGTGGAAATAAAACCCTGAGTACGAGAAGGTACTCAGCTAGACTTACCCGACATAACCGAAAATAAGTGACACCAAGGATTATGAAGGGCTTTATAGTAGGGTAGCTGACTCATTTGCAAAAAGAAGCATTTTTAGCATTTTAAGACCCTTTTCAAAAGCATTATTGTCAAGTTAATTGTTATTAACTTGTCGACTAGATTTGCATCTATACTAGAGCAAATATGTGATTAAGCAGATAATGATAACCAATAATCATTAAACAACTTCCATACTGTCATATTCATTATAACTGTCAAGTGTTTCATAAACATTTACTACGATGAAGTCACTCAAGTCAAGTGCTCACTGTCCAGGAGCGATGGCGATTCGAATCGATTCCTAACCAGCTGTTGATTTATTCCTTACACAAACCTCACTCACCCGCTAAAGTGAGATATTGATCACCGAGTCAACTATCCAGGAATCTCGAGTTTGCCAGGAACCACATGTACCTGGGGGCCGACCGACTGCACTTTGGTCTTATCATCTCGCCCCCGTGTCCTACCACACCTGCTCCGGCACAGTGCGCTGCGGGCAATCTACTCGGCCCGAATAATCTCCCAGCTTCGCGGTCGGAAGGTACTTTATCCGGCCAGCTAAATGTAAGGCATGCGTTCAACATGACTCGAGGCCCAACAACGGTCGGTCCTTAATCGACACAGACGGAAAGCACTACAGTTCAAAACTCTGCAAGTCTCCGTCCGGTCTCAACTTCATTTAACACTTAGTTATACCATGACTTCATAGTCATTCAAGCAGATCCAGGTAACCACCTATAGCTCGCAGGTGACAGGAAATCATCCGACTTCTACCGGTCTAAGCCAGCTAAGCATTGACTCGACTGCGGATACCAGGGTAACAAGGATATAGTATAACAAATGTAAACAAGGTATAATGCAGCAACGGTTGCAAACAACTCCTGAACGTAATGCATCAATTAAAGTAAAGCATTTAATTAATAATTGCAAACCGGGAGAAAAATGCTCCGGGGCTTGCCTCTCTCGAAGGAGCTCGGGCGGTGATCGGGGCACTCTGAAAGTTCCTCAACGTCCTCCTCGTCGGCTTCGGGCACTTCCTGCGGCTGCACCTCGAACTGCTCCTCGGGCTCCTCGGGTATGACGATTGGGTTCTCGGTTTGCGATCCTGTATGATGCAATGTGCGTAAGCGCTTATGCAATCGGTGCATCGAATGAGATGAATACAATGGATATGTTTGAATACAAGGTAGTCAACATCATCCAAGAACATATACTACAAGCATATGTCATCTACTGTATTCTCTTCTACTACTAATATGCTAAATCAACACATCTTATTAATTGCTTCAAAGATACACCAAAGCTTTACTAATTTCTTAATCACACAAAAAGCAACACTTAATTAAACCCTAATTAATAATAGGTTTGAATAGCAACATCTATTTTTATTGCATAGAAAAATCTTAGAAAATTACTACAGCATAGTACTACCCTGAGTAGTCTACTATCAGATTTTCATGGTATTTGAATGAGTGGATTAGTTTACGCAAAAATAACAAGCTATGGCATAATTATAAACATAAAAATACTTTGTACTGTGAAAAGTGTCAAACAACAGAGTTAGTATTTTTTCTATGTTCTTCATAGCATACAATTACTGTACAAAAATTATCACATGCATGTTTTATACAAAGTTTGCTCTCTAGCTAAAATAACAAAAATCAGCCATTAAAGGTACTTGAACTACACCTCAAAATTTTCTCACAGCACATGCATGAAACATATTTTTCCTAGGAAGTACATTACATAAGATCAACAAACTTGGAATCATATTTTTCTGAAGCCTATATGTTTTTCTACATATTTTTCAAGTTATCAGCAATATACATGATTAAATAAAATTCTACAGAAAAGTATCTCAAAAATGACATGCAATAATTTTCCCAAGTAGATCTGATGATAAGGAACCTAGCAAAATTTATTCCAACAGATTTGGAGCCAAAAGGAATACACAAACATTTTCCAAATCATTTAAATAGAATTCTGAAAAATCATTTTTGAAATCCTTTTAAACTTCATGCTCAAATCTGCTAGATCCACCCGGTTATTCACCCAAAACCGGCGCCAGAGAGACAGACAGGCGGGACCCAGTGGGTCAACCGGCCCACTGGCCAGCCACCTGGGGCCTTCGCCAGCCACTACGGCTGGGCCCCACGGGTCAGCGACCCAGGGGCAGGGGAGGTGCTCCGCCGGCCGGTGCTCACCGGCGGCGAGCCCTTCCGTGGCGCGGGGGGGTTCCAGCGTGCTCAACACGCGGAGCCGCACCGACTGGCAGACCGGAGCTGGCCCGACGGTGTGGGGGTCCGCGCGGCCACGGCGGCATGCTCGCCGGAGAGGAAGGAGGCGCCACGTTCGGCCCTCACCTCGACGACGGCAGCCTCTAGCGAGCGCAAACGACGGAGGTCGACGAGGCGGAACTGCTGGCGGCGCGAATCGGGGGATGGCGCGGTGGTGCAGGAGCTTGACGCCGGCGGAGCGCGTCGGCGAGCTCGACAGCTCGGGCTCGCTGCTGCTGCTGCGGAGCGAGAGGCAGGGAGGCAGGCGAAGTGAAGTGGCGGAGTGGGGTGGCGTGCGCGTGCTCGGACCGCTTTGAAGGCAGGGCGCGGCTTGTTGGAGCAGGCACCGCCCCTCGCCGCCGGTGTACGGGCGCCGCGTGGCGGCCGGACAGGCGGGGAAGGCAGGCGCGGCTGCACGCGGGAGCGGCCGCGGCGTGGGCTTGGGCCGGCGAAGCGCTGCTGGCCAGGGTGAAACGCGCGGCAGGCGGGGACGCGGGCCAGGCCGGCTTCGGCCGTGGGCCGGGAAGCTGAGCGACGGCCTGTTAAGCGAAATGAAATTCTTTTCTTTTTATTTCTCAAATAAACAAAATTAAATTCCCATTTTTGAGCCATTTAAAAGCATTTTCACAAATTGGTGTAAAAATGAAATTTGTTCCATTTTTCAATATCTACAACTTTGATTTTATGACCAAAGCCAAATTCTTGATAGATTTTGAATGTTAAAATTAAAGTCAAATTTAACTCAAAACCTTAATTTTGGGAAATTATTTTTAAAGCAAAATTTTGAAATAATTTGAATACAAACTTTGCTCCAAGAATTGAACTAAATAATCCTAGATGATTTACAAGCATAACCAAACAAGTTCTACTAACCTAGCAAGCAAAATCAGGGCAAAACAACTCTAACAAGTGTATGCAACATTCAGGTTTCACAACATGTTTCATATGTTTCGAAGCAGTGTTTTAGTTATTATTTTCATGATTGGGCATGTATTATTAGGATGCTTAATGATGCATGATATGCATGATTTGCAGTGCCTAAATGCTGGCATAACACCGGAGTGTTACAGCCCTCCCTCCTTATAAAAATCTCGTCCCGAGATTTGGGTTACGAACCATTTGTTATAAAAATCTTCGTAAGCTTTTTGTAGATACTCTCCCGTTTCTCAAGTTGCATCTCCTTCATCATGATGATCCCACTGTATCTTGTATGTTTTTACCACACTATTCCGAGTAGCACGTTCTTTAGTGTCTAACACCCGGACTGGTTGCTCACGATACACCAAATCTGATTTGAGTTGGATACCTCGAGGTTCTATTCTTTCCTCCGGAACACGCAAACATTTTTTGAGATGTGATACATGGAAAACTGAGAAAACGGTACTCATTGTCTCAGGTAACTCTAACTTGTAGGCTACCGGACCTCTTTGTTCCAGGATCTTGTATGGTCCTACGAATCTCGCGGCAAGCTTTCTTCGGACTCCGAACCTTTTCTTCTTCATTGGCGTGATCTTCAGATAAACATAGTCACCAACTTCAAACACAAGGGGTCTCCTTCTGTCTGCATAACTTTTCTGACGTGATTGGGCCGCTTTCATATTCTGCTAAATAATATGAACTTTCTTCTCGGCTTCTTTTACAAAGTCAATGCCATAATATCTTCTATCACCAGGCTCGACCCAATTCAATGGTGTTCTACATTTTCTGTCATACAAAGTTTTGAATGAAGCCATCTTGATGCTTTCTTGATAACTATTATTCTAAGAAAACTCAGCTAATGGTAACTATGACTCCCATTATCTCTTAGAAGACAATACACAGGCTCTTAACATATCTTCCAAAACAGCATTCACTCGTTCAGTCTGACCATCTGTCTGAGGATGATAAGCAGTACTACGAATCAAACTAGTTCCTAAGCCTTTGTGTAAATGTTCCCAAAAGTGAGCTGTGAACTGTGAGCCTCTATCAGATACTATGGTCTTTGGTATACCATGCAACCTCACAATTTCTGTGATATACTTCTCGGCATATTGAGGTGGTCGATAAGTTGTCTTGACAGGTAGGAAATGAACGGTCTTAGTAAGACGGTCCACAATTACCCAAATCGAATCATGTCCTTTTTGAGTAGTGGGCAAACCCGAGATAAAATCCATACTGATATCGTCCCACTTTCAACTAGGGACTGACAAGGGTTACAACATACCGGCAGGTTTCATATGAATGACTTTCACTCGACAACATGTGTCACATCTGGCAACATATGTTGTAATTTCTTTCTTCATTTTGGTCCACCAATAACGAGATCTTAGTTCTTGATACATCTTACTACTTCCGGGATGGATAGATAGCTTAGAAAGGTGAGCTTCATCCATGAGTTTATTCCTAAGCTCTCGATCCTTGGGAACCACAAGACGGTCGTCAAACCACAACACGCCCTGTTCATCCACTTTAAAGTGTTGAGACGACTTTTCTTTTATTTTCTCTTTGATGTGGAATATTCCCTTGTCGGTTTTCTGGCCTTCTATTATCTTACTCTCCAAAGAGCAACTAATCTGAATACTATGTAACACAGCAGGATGCATTAGATCGAACCCATCTTCAAGTAATGGCTGCACATTCAAGTAATGTGACTTTCTGCTCAAAGCATCTGCCACTACATTGGCTTTTCCAGGATGATATTGCACATTCAGATTATAATCCTTGATCAATTCCAACCATCTGCGCTGTCTCATGTTCAGCTCTGGTTGGATAAAGATGTACTTAAGACTCTTGTGATCTGTGAAAATGTTGCACACATTACCAAGTAGATAATGTCTCCAAGTTTTTAGGGCATGCACAACTGCCGCAAGTTCAAGATCATGTGTTGGATAGTTGACCTCGTGCTTCCTCAATTGACGTGAGGCATAGGCAATGACTCTCCTTTCTTGCATAAGAACACAGCCCAATCCCGTCTTTGATGCGTCGCAAAACACATCAAATGGTTTCTCGATATCTGGTTGTGCTAGAACAGGAGCAGTGGTCAACAGTTTCCGCAAAGTGTGGAAAGCTGCTTCACACTCCTCTGTCCACACAAACTTGTGATCCTTCTATAGGAGACTTGTCATCGGTTTGGCAATCTTCGAAAAGTCTGGTATAAAGCGACGGTAATAACCGGCTAGTCCTAAGAAACTTCTAATCTTAGGAACTGTAGTCGGTGTTTTTCAATTTATAACTTTTTGCACCTTACTTGGATCGACTGAAACTCTATTTTCTGACAGAATGTGACCAAGGAAAGGAACTTTCCTCAACCAGAATTCGCATTTGCTAAACTTAGCATACAGTTGATGATCCCTAAGTCTGGTCAAGACAGTTCTCAGATGCTCTTCATGATCTTTCTCGTTCTCGGAGTACACCAGAATATCATCGATGAACACCACCACAAACTTATCCAATTCTGGCATAAAAACTGTATTCATCGAAAACATAAAGTATGCAGGAGCATTTGTCAAGCCAAAGGACATGACAAGATACTCATACAACCCGTATCTGGTGGAAAATGCAGTTTTCGGTATATCCTGTGGCCTAATCTTGATCTGATGATAACCGGATCTCAAATCTATTTTTGAGAACACCTTAGCCTTGGCTAACTGATCAAACAGAACATCAATATGAGGCAAGGGATACTTATTCTTTATGGTTATAGCGTTGAGTGACCTGTAATCTACGCACATTCTCAACGTGCCCTCTTTCTTCTTTTCACAAACAAGGCGGGACATCCCCATTCAGACTTGCTTGGCCGAATAAATCCATTTTTTGATAAATCTTCTAATTGCTTCTTCAGCTCAGCTAGTTCATCTGGAGGCATCCGATAGGGTCTCTTTGAAATCGGAGCTGTTTCGGGGATTAACTCAATTCCAAACTCAATCTCTCTATCCGGCGGAAGACCAGGTAGCTCATCCGAGAATACATCCGGAAACTCACACACTACCGAAATCTGATGAATAGGAATGACTGCCGTAGCACATGTAACACTTATAAGGTCTGTTCTCCGAGGCAATAGTACTTGGAAAGTACCCTTACCCATGGGATCCTTAAGGGTAAGTACTCGACTTCCAGTATCTATGATTGCTCCTCAATCCATCATCCAATTCATCCCTATAATGACATCCAAAACTAGTCCAAGCATAACTATCAAGTTCACTCGGAACTTCCTGCTACCTAATTCAAGGGTTGCCCCTCGAACCATCCGGTTGGTCAAAACATCAGCCCTTGCTGAACTTATACGGTAACCATAACCCAATTCTGTGCATAGTTGTTCATGTTTCTATGCAAATGCTTGACTCATAAAAGAATGTGATGATCCAGAATCAAATAGAACAACTGCAGGGTTTTCGTTGACAGGAAACTTACCAGCAGTGACGGGCTCTCCCTCAGGAATTTCATCCACAGTCGTACTATGCACCCTAGCATTATAAGTCTGCTGCTTCTTCTTGGGCGGATACGGACAAAACCTCGAGAAATGGCCGGGTTGATCACAGTTATAGCAGGGTCCCCTCACTGTCCCGGCAGATCCCACAACTCCCTTGGAACTGCCTTGTACCGCAGTTGCGCCTGTTTTGTTGGGGTGTACTGCCATCTTGTAAGGCTTCTGGGGTCCACGGAAATTCTGACTTCTTTGCTGAGGTGGCCTGAACCTAGCACCAGGTGCCGATGGACGATATGGAGGATGACCTCCCATAGGTGCTCTAGCTTGGGACGGACCACCTTTAAGGGCTCTCTTGCGTGTCTTGGCTGCGGTGTTGGCGTTGTTATTCTTCTCCTGCTTCAGACAGTCGTTGATGAAGTCATTAAATCTGACGCGGTTGTTGGTACCAACATGCTTCATCATTTTTGGATAGAGTCCCCTCTTGAAACTGGCTATCCTCTTAGCATCTGTGTCAACCATGTCAGGAGTATAGCGACACAAGTTGTTGAAGGCATGCAGATATTGCGTCACGGTCTTGGTGCCCTGATTTAACGCCAAGAATTCTCCCAACTTCATCTTGGTCAGCCCGGGTGGAATATAGACTCCACAGAAGGCCTCCGTAAACTCTCTCCACGAAATCTGAGCATTTGGAGGGAAGGTGCGATGGTGCTTCCACCACATTCCCGCTGGTCCTTGCAACTGAAGTGCAGCATACTTCATTTTCAACACCTCAGTCATCCTCAACACACGAAATTTATCTTCCATAGTGTTGATCCATTTCTCAGCATCGAGTGGCTCTGTTGCTTCGTTAAAGACTGGCGGCCTGGTGTCCATAAAATCTTTGAAGCTGCTATATTGGTTCACCCCAAGGCCACCACCCTAATTATTACCACGTTGAACGTTGTTGGCGATGGTACGCAGGAAATCCTCCATGTTCTTCTGGGATTGTTCCGCGTTGCGCTGACTCCCGAGCAACTGTGCGAGTAACATCTCGGGGGTAAACGGGGGAGGAGGTACCAAATGCGGTTCATGGGGAGGCTCATTGTTGTTGCCGTAGTTTCCACCACCACCACCACTGGTCCCCGCACCGTTAGCACCGGTCTCAGCGGCCTCATACGTGGTTTGGCGAGTGTTTGTCATCTGCATATTTCAGCAACAAGTAATGATTGAGTGAAGCTGTAATAATTGCGAGTGAAGGAAAAATTATGCCGTACTGAATTTACTGGAGAGAATAAATTCATACAATAAAACAGAGGCACAACAATCACATCCCAATTAAAACAATATCACTTAATCAAATTACTTCAACAGCAAACATCGCGTCCATACAACCAAATTGCCAGCATACATACACTGGACTTTTTATGCGTTCAGATATCGCATTCGAAATCAAGTTCCAATCACATGCCAAGTCTCATACGTTCGAAGCAACATACAATAGGTTACATGCCAACAAAAGAAATGTCATCGCGACAGGACCTAGATACTAGCGCAAGGCAACTAGCCTACTCCTCGGGGCCATCGTCGGGATCGGAGACGTCACCATCGCCCCCAGGTGAAACTACAGATCGTCCTCGTCGTCGTCGTCGATGTCCATGCCAGCGACGTCTGGTGGAGCATATGGGCCAACCCCATTGTAGAGCGCGTGAAACTCCTCATGCAGGTTGCCGTTGTATTCCTCTAGCTCATCGACCCTCTGCAGCAGAAGGTCCCTCTCGTCCCAGGCTTCATTCCTTCCCTGAACCAACTGTCCAATCATGTGGTCTGCATTGTTGTTGGCTTGAGTCAACGTATGCACCCGCTGCATAGCTCTATCACCTTTCTCAATCGCCTAGTCTAGCTGTAAGTTCATATCAGCCAACTGCTTTTGCAAGCTAGCTATAGCACGTGCCTGTCTCTTCTGCTTTCTCCCCTTGAGCTTATCATGACCACGCAAGTCAGTCAAAGTCCAGTAGGTACTCTCGAGACCCTCATACGCTCTAATGGCGGCAAACATAGCACTCATTGCATGGTTGTCGCTAGCCTGTCCCTCAGCTGGACCTCTGACCAGGGCACTTCCCTGAGGCTGAACCCAAATGACATCACGAGGATCATTCCTAGGAAAAGTGCCAGCTAGAGCTGCTGCAAGCTCACTGGGAAATCTGCTCATAATATCCCTGATGACACGGAAAGCTGCTCCCTCTGCACCCTCTGCGGGAGTGCGACCCTCAAACTCCAAGTGCCAACCATCCTAATCTGGAGCATCACCGAGAGCAGGAACCGTGATCTCTACCACTGCAAGTCCATCCTCTGCTAACTGGCTCTCATTCCAAGAGTACATTGGCTCTTGACCCTCTGGGTACCCCACATCATGGAGCACTCTCCAAAGCAAAGTCGGCATGCCAAACTCGCTCAAGAAGGTGTCAGTGGTGCGGTGCTCCCTCAGGGCCAACGGACGTCGAGGTGCTCTTCCTCCGGTGGACTTACGGGCGGTCTGTTTCGTGCGGGCCATCTGTAGCAAAAGTTCTTTTATTACCCCGGAGAAACATATTTTTGGTGATACAACTTTTATCAAAATGAGATAATCAATTTATAAGAGGAGGGATGCATGACATGAATGAAATGCACAAGTAATATGATGTATGTACGTACCGTACGTTCTCACAAACTTATGAAATGAATAATTTCTAACGACGACTTCGGTGGCATACACACGATCTCTCAAATACGTAGCTAATACGTTCTACACGATAGCGTTGTTATGTACCTGCAGAAGATTCATTTCAGCCCAATTCCCAATGAATGCATAAAAGCAGTAAATTTTTATCTACACGCTCTACACGAATTCCCAGATACGTGTACAACGGTAGTAACTACCCGAACCATCGTTCTATTAACGGCATCGCCTCAACAGACGGAAGACCCATACATGAGATACCTTTGTAAAACATGCGTAGAACATGTAATTACTCCAGCATCATATATGCATTCACCCTATATCGGCGGTGTATCCGATCATGCTCTCACAGCTCACACTTACCGAGGCGTAGAAGCAATTGATCCATACATTACCACTCAAACAAGTGGCACTCATACAATAGCACGCCGTATGAGCGACGAAAGAGAAATATGATGCAAGAACCCCAAGTCAGTACTTAATTAAGCCACCTAAAGTCCTTAATTAGGCATAAAGGATATGACCACTGGCACACTTTATAGTTTGGAAATCACGTTTTTCAAATGCCTTTTTGTTTTAAATACACTTGTGAACAGTAACACGCTAAACCATGCTCTGATGCCAGCTGTAACAGAACCGACCAATTATACGAAATTAAGTAAAAAAATCATCCGCTAGAGCAGACGATTTAGCAAACTTAAGCCCGTATAACCCGGTAGTCCATGAAATCACGAAGGATTTCAAACCAACTTCCATTCCAGCCAAGATCGTAATAAGTTTAGCGGTCACCATCACATATTACATAAAAGTTTGCATCTCAGATACATCAGAGTTTAAACATAATTATTACAAAACAAGTTCGAATAAAAGTAGCGGAAGCTATTTGTTCAAACCACACACACTCACACGGAGTTCAAATACAGTGCCAACGAATGATCATCTCCAACAAAAGCATCAGACGAGACGTAAGGAATGACCATGCCTATGGTCCTAAGCATCACCCATCGTAGGATAAAGGCAGTTGATACAGTAGCCGTAATACATCTGTCCATCTGCAACAAGTGGGAATAAAACCCTGAGTACGAGAAGGTACTCAGCTAGACTTACCCGACATAACCGAAAATAAGTGACACCAAGGATTATGAAGGGCTTTATAGTAGGGTAGCTGACTTATTTGCGAAAAGAAGCATTTTTAGCATTTCAAGACCCTTTTCAAAAGCATTATTGTCAAGTTAATTGTTATTAACCCGTCGACTAGATTTGCACCTATACTAGAGCAAACATGTGATTAAGCAGATAATGATAACCAATGATCATTAAACAACTTTCATACTGTCATATTTATTA
Source organism: Miscanthus floridulus (assembly GCF_019320115.1). Classification (NCBI taxonomy): domain Eukaryota; kingdom Viridiplantae; phylum Streptophyta; class Magnoliopsida; order Poales; family Poaceae; genus Miscanthus; species Miscanthus floridulus. Next base: position 74,156,118 of record NC_089581.1, read on the forward strand.
TAACTGTCCAAGTGTTCCATAAACATTTACTATGATGAAGTCACTCAAGTCAAGTGCTCACTGTCCAGGAGCGATGGCGATTCGAATCGATTCCTAATCAGCTGTTGATTTATTCCTTACACAAACCTCACTCACCCGCTAAAGTGAGATATTGATCACCGAGTCAACTATCCAGGAATCTCGAGTTTGCCAGGAACCACATGTACCCGGGGGCCGACCGACTGCACTTTGGTCTTATCATCTCGCCCCCGTGTCCTACCACACCTGCTCCGGCACAGTGCGCTGCGGGCAATCTACTCGGCCCGAATAATCTCCCAGCTTCGCGGTCGGAAGGTACTTTATCCGGCCAGCTAAATGTAAGGCATGCGTTCAAAATGACTCGAGGCCCAACAACGGTCGGTCCTTAATCGACACAGACGGAAAGCACTACAGTCCAAAACTCTGCAAGTCTCCGTCCGGTCTCAACTTCATTTAACACTTAGTTATACCTTGACTTCATAGTCATTCAAGCAGATCCAGGTAACCACCTATAGCTCGCAGGTGACAGGAAATCATCCGACTTCTACCGGTCTAAGCCAGCTAAGCATTGACTCGACTGCGGATACCAGGGTAACAAGGATATAGTATAACAAATGTAAACAAGGTATAATGCAGCAACGGTTGCAAACAACTCCTGAACGTAATGCATAAATTAAAGTAAAGCATTTAATTAATAATTGCAAACCGGGAGAAAAATGCTCCGGGGCTTGCCTCTCTCGAAGGAGCTCGGGCGGTGATCGGGGCACTCTGGAAGTTCCTCAACGTCCTCCTCATCGGCTTCGGGCACTTCCTGCGGCTGCACCTCGAACTGCTCCTCGGGTATGACGACTGGGTTCTCGGTTTGCGATCCTGTATGATGCAATGTGCGTAAGCGCTTATGCAATCGGTGCGTCGAATGAGATGAATACAATGGATATGTTTGAATACAAGGTAGTCAACATCATCCAAGAACATATACTACAAGCACATGTCATCTACTGCATTCTTTTCTACTACTAATATGCTAAATCAATCCATCTTATTAATTGCTTCAAAGATACACCAAAGCTTTACTAATTTCTTAATCACACAAAAAGCAACACTTAATTAAACCCTAATTAATAATAGGTTTGAATAGCAACATCTATTTTTATTGCTTAGAAAAATCTTAGAAAATTACTACAGCATAGTGCTACCCTAAGTAGTTTACTATCAGATTTTCATGGTATTTGAATGAGTGGATTAGTCTACACAAAAATAACAAGTTATGGCATAATTATGAACATAAAAATACTTTGTACTGTGAAAAGTGTCAAACAACAGAGTTAGTATTTTTCCTATGTTCTTCATAGCATACAATTACTATACAAAAATTATCACATGCATGTTTTATACAAAGTTTGCTCTCTAGCTAAAATAACAAAAATCAGCCATTAAAGGTACTTACACCTCAAAATTTTCCCACAGCACATACATGAAACATATTTTTCCTAGGAAGTACATTACATAAGAAGATCAATAAATTTGGAATCATATTTTTATGAAGCCTATATGTTTTTCTACATATTTTTCAAGTTATCAGCAATTTACATGATTAAATAAAATTCTACAGAAAAGTATCTCAAAAATGACATGCAATAATTTTCCCAAGTAGATCTGGTGATAAGGAACCTAGCAAAATTTATTCCAACAGATTTGGAGCCAAAAGGAATACACAAACATTTTCCAAATCATTTAAATAGAATTCTGAAAAATCATTTTTGAAATCCTTTTTAACTTCATGCTCAAATCTGCTAGATCCACCCGGTTATTCACCCAAAACCCGCGCCAGAGAGAGACAGGCGGGACCCAGCGGGTCAACCGGCCCACTGGCCAGCCACCCGGGGCCTTCGCCAGCCACTGCGGCTGGGCCCCACGGGTCAGCGACCCAGGGGCAGGGGAGGTGCTCCGCCGGCCAGTGCTCACCGGCGGCGAGCCCTTCCGTGGCGCGGGGGGGGGGGGGGGGGGGTTCCAGCGTGCTCAACACGCGGAGCCGCACCGACTGGCAGACCGGAGCTGGCCCGACGGCGTGGGGGTCCGCGCGGCCACGGCGGCATGCTCGCCGGAGAGGAAGGAGGCGCCACGTTCGGCCCTCACCTCGACGACGGCAGCCTCTAGCGAGCGCAAACGACGGAGGTCGACGAGGCGGAACTGCTGGCGGCGCGAATCGGGGGATGGCGCGGTGGTGCAGGAGCTCGACGCTGGCGGAGCGCGTCGGCGAGCTCGGCAGCTCGGGCGCGGCTGCTGCTGCTGCGGAGCGAGAGGCAGGGAGGCAGGCGAAGTGAAGTGGCGGAGTGGGGTGGCGTGCGCGCGCTCGGACCGCTTTGAAGGCGGGGCGCGGCTGGTCGGAGCAGGCACCGCCCCTCGCCGCCGGTGTACGGGCGCCGCGTGGCGGCCGGGCAGGCGGGGAAGGCGGGCGCGGCTGCGCGCGGGAGCGGCCGCGGCGTGGGCCTGGGCCGGCGAAGCGCTGCTGGCCAGGGCGAAACGCGCGGCAGGCGGGGACGCGGGCCAGGCCGGCTTCGGCCGTGGGCCGGGAAGCTGAGCAGTGGCCTGTTAAGCGAAATGAAATTCTTTTCTTTTTATTTCTCAAATAAACAGAATTAAATTCCCATTTTTGAGCCATTTAAAAGCATTTTCACAAATTGGTGTAAAAATGAAATTTGTTCCATTTTTCAATATCTACAACTTTGATTTTATGACCAAAGCTAAATTCTTGATAGATTTTGAATGATAAAATTAAAGTCAATTTTAACTCAAAACCTTAATTTTGGGAAATTATTTTTAAAGCAAAATTTTGAAATAATTTGAATACAAACTTTGCTCCAAGAATTGAACTAAATAATCCTAGATGATTTACAAGCATAACCAAACAAGTTCTACTAACCTAGCAAGCAAAATCAGGGCAAAACAACTCTAACAAGTGTATGCAAAATTCAAGTTTCACAACATGTTTCATATGTTTCGAAGCAGTGTTTCAGTTATTATTTTCATGATTGGGCATGTATGATTAGGATGCTTGATGATGCATGATATGCATGATTTGCAGTGCCTAAATGCTGGCATAACACCGGGGTGTTACAGCCGCCACCGTCAGCGCTGGGACACTCGACCGAGATTTCCTGGCATACGTCACGCTCCCCACAGGCGCGCGCCTGGCCGGCGTGTCCCTCTACGCAGGGCCTTCTCCCTCCCCACGCCCCGCCATGCTCCCATGACTCTACGACGGCGGGCGTGACAACACCAGCAAGCTCTGCGTCTCTGGGACGCTCGACCCGGCCGCCGTGCGCGGAAAAATAGTTCTCTGCGACCGTGGCGTCAACGCGCGCGTGGAGAAGGGCGCCGTCGTCAAGGCAGCAGGCGGCGCCGGCATGATATTGTCCAACACGGCGGCCAGCGGAGAGGAGCTCGTGGCGGATAGCCACCTGCTCCCCGCGGTTGCGGTGGGGCGGATGGTGGGTGATAAGATACGGGAGTACGCGGCGCGCGACGGCGGCAGGCCCATGGCAATGCTGAGCTTCGGCGGCACGGTTCTTGGCGTCCGGCCATCTCCAGTCGTGGTGGCGTTCAGCTCCCGCGGCCCCAACACCGTTGTGCCAGAGATGTTGAAGCCGGACATGATCGGCCCGGGGGTAAACATCCTGGCCGCTTGGACCGGTGTCGCTGGACCGACTGGACTCGCCAAAGACAGCCGCCGGACTCACTTCAACAGTTCAACATCATCTCAGGTGAATGCCCCACTGTCCCTACCAAGTTCTTGCATTGTTCAGATTCAAAATTTTGACATCTTGTCTTGTTGCTATCGTCTTTATCAAGCTCTTGCACTGCTCGTGCTCAGTGCTTAGATTCAAAACTGCACATATTGTCATGTTGCTAGCCTTCTTGGAATTACTACTACTGATTTACTGATCCCACTCCTACACATAGACAATTCAGTTAGTAAAAAGAGATAATACTGGCAAACAGGGCCTTTATCAGATCCAGTCACGCTCATGCTGTTGCAGAAAGGCCATTTCATCTTAACTTTCATTTGTGTCATAAGAAATCGCATTTGCTTTCACCATCTTTTGTCAGGGTTGCACATGTGATGCTCTGCTAGATATGGACGGCAACAGCAGCAAGGACAAGTTACCTTTTACTTTTTCCCTTTTTTTCTTGACAATTCAAAAGGCATGAGGCAAGGGGACACTAGTGATTTGAGTACTCTCCAACTCTATAAACCGAATTTTGCAAAACTGTGGTGGTATTTTCAGTACTAGCTTAGCAAAGGTGTTGTCACTGCTGAAATTTAATCAAATAATTCTGAGAGATCTCAGTTCTCATTGATTTGTATATTTGTTTAATTAGTGTAGGAGTCTCCAATTCTCTCCCACACTTAATTGGATCGATTTCGAACAATATATACTGTATATGTGAATGTTGGGTTATTGATTTATTATCAGCAGATTAATTAGTTTAGTTGAATAGATAATTCTGTTTGCAGAGTGGAATTTCTGCTTCCTGTTGCCATGGCGGTTGAACTAATGAACTGTTTTCACCATGCTGTGGATCTTTCCTATGAGAAAAGAGACAGATTCCTCATTGTTTAGAATAGTTGATAATATACACAGTAGAATGCAAGGAGAACTGAGCTGTCGAGACTCCATTCAGGCACAGCTCTTGTATTCTAAACTGTTAATTTCTTGTACTATTTATTTTACTCATGCTTATATAGTGAGTTTCGTTCATGCTTGACATTCCTCAGTCCTGAATACATCAGTTTGCTTGCTATACTAGCAGCTGAACTGGGCAATTATCAGTCAAGTATATTTACCAATTGATTACTTCTTCCGGTTCCTGCAGGGACATCGATGTCATGCCCTCACATTAGTGTAGTGGCTGCGCTCATGAAGGCTGCTCACCCTGACTGGAGCCCTGCGGCCATCAAGTCTGCGCTAATGACCACCGCATACACCGTCGACAACACAAATTCCTCTCTCCAGGATGCTGCGGACGGTTCACTTGCAAACGCGATTGCTTATGGCGCTGGCCATGTTGACCCGCAGAAGGCGCTTTCTCCGGGCCTCGTGTACGACATCTCTACAATGACTATGCTGCCTTCCTCTGCTCCCTGAACTACAGCGCCCCGCACATCCAAGTGATCACCAAGACGTCCAACGTCTCCTGCCCGAAGAAATTCCGCCCCGGTGACCTCAACTACCCATCCTTCTCGGTGGTGTTCAATCAGAAATCAAAGCGGGTCCAGAGGTTCAGAAGGGAGCTAACCAATGTTGGCCCCGCGACTTCGGTTTACAACGTGAAGGTGATCAGCCCTGAGTCCGTTGCTGTCATGGTGGCACCAGCGAAACTCACGTTCAAGAAGGCGGGGCAGAAGCTCAGGTACCATGTCACCTTTGCGTCCAAGGCTGGGCAAGGCCACACGAAACTGGATTTCGGGTGGATATCCTGGGTGAACGATGAACACGTCGTTCGCAGCCCGGTCGCGTATACATGGAAGATGTGAGGTGAGTAGTAAGCTGAGTCTTCCTGGTGTCTAAGTCGTCTAATCATGCTGCTTAGCCGATGAAGGATAGGATAGCTTGCTGTAGTTTGCTGATCGCTTCACAAAGAGAATCGGCGTGAAGCTCTCGACTGCAAACCTGTATTTGTTTCTTTCTTCCCTGGGTACCGGGTGTGGGTCGGTCGGTAACTCACTGGACCTCAACTTGGCCTCTCTAGTTTTCAGAAGACCGGCATGAAACTTGTGGAATTAACATGTGAGGTTTCCTTTTTTTTCTAGCGTCATTATATTTTTTCAGACATGGAGTAACCCTGAATCTGAATGAATCCACCGTTTGGTGTTGCCATATATGCCGGTGTGGTAAACCAGTATTTGATTATTCCATAGTGAATGTGACTGGATTTATCTGCTATCTTGTCTTTGGCACTTGGTTTATATTCTCTCAGTAGGGGCTCCTACCCCTTCTGACGTGGCGTGTTCGGTGGTTGGTTTCTGGGCTGGTTTGGGCTGGCTGATGCTGGTTTGTTGTGAGAAAAAAACACTGTTGGCTGATTGAATAAGCCTGGCTAAAACCAACAAGCGAACAGGGTGGTGGTTTTATGTCTTTGGACGTATTCTGCGGAGTTTATGTTTTAAACTTTTTTAAAAATGAAGATTCAAACGTGTGCATCGCTGAACATGCTAACAGATGTTTCTGCTATTTTTGCCCCGCACCGCACTCCCTAATACTATGAGCTGCTGCTTGCCTGTTTCATGGTACAATAGTGCTAGTGCTGTGTGAAGATTCTTGCTCAAAATCCTCCTACCATAGTGAAGACTGAAGACACAACACAGATCCCCGCGTGGTGTGCCATTTGCAGGTACTGAATGAACTGTGAGTCGATCTGCTTTGTGGGACTGGGACTAGGACACGGGAAAGAAGAGAAAAGGCTGCGTGCCTTGTCTTGCCACGCCGCCTTTGGCTTTTGCCCCGGCTGAAATTTTTATTTTTTTTAGCTCTTTTTTCGAAAGATATTTACATTTAGACCCTTGGAGGTTTCTTTTTATTTTCTGGACCCTGAGCTCGACGCCGTAGCAATTGGCTCCGAAGTTACACGTCTCGGCGCTATAGTCATTGACGCCGAGATCCATAATTATTTTTTACCTGGCGTTGACGTGGCTGCTTGCGTAGCGTGGATGTGGTGCCGGCTCGGCGCCATAGATCTTGACGCCAAGCTCGGCGCCATGTCTGGCAGCTGTAGAGAGAGGAGCAGTCATAGTAAAAGCATCGAAAAAAAGAAACATGCATTCTGTCGGTGCGAAATTTGACCAACAAGTAAATATTGTTAGTTTTGTCATGCGATGTGATCGGATGTGGCCTAACACTCAATGACACATGATTTATACTGGTTCAGGCAACGTGCCCTACGTCCAATTTCAGTCAGTCGGTGACTTTATTCTTGAGCCAAAGTGCTTGAAGTTTGTTGTGGGGTTACAAACGAGTAAGGAATGAGAAGGGGGTGTTAGAGGCCCAATCGGACTGTCGTCGAGTCCTCGAGTCGTCTAGCGTCTCCCTGTTGGGAGAGAGCGCACCCTCTTTTATAGGTGAAGGAGATGACCTTACAAGTCAGAGAGAGAGAGAGAGAGCGCGTACATATGCTACCTAGTCTTGTTGCCCACGTTGTCGGGTACGAGATGGCTGCCAGCGCCCACAATACTGTTTATGCCCAGACGCGTCTGACAGGCTCTACTATGTTCGTCTAGTACGGCAAACTACGTCGTCCACAATACTATTTATGCTCTGATACGTCTGGAAGGTTGTAGCATCGGCCTACAGCTGCGCAGGGTATGGCAAGGTATGGTCCTTGATATTACGGTTGACTTGAGCACCTTATTTTATCTAGGCCCACACCGAGCGGGCGTCCCCGGTCAGTTGCTCCCAGTTGGCCCCGACCGTGTCGGTCGGGAAAGAGCAGCGAGCAGAGGTCCGGTGTATCCTCGGTCGGAGAAAGGGAGACGGGCGAGGCGGTGCCCCCGATCCAGAGGTTGGGTGAGGCGGAGCCCCCGACATAGAGGTGAAAGGTCCTAATGGCTAGAGGAGGGAGAGTGAATAGCCTAATAAAAATTTATATAACAACACTTAACAAACCGGTTTTACAATTATGAGACGAAGCAAGTGTTGCGTTAGCCTACTAAAATGCAAGGCACCTACCACAATTTTAGTTTCTATTGTCTCTAACCACACAATAGCTATGTCACTACACTAAGTTAGTGTGCTCTCAAAGACTAACTAAAGAGCTAAATTAACCAAAGTAACAAGCTCTCACAACTAGGTACACTAAAGAGCTTGATAACTAGTTTGCGGTAATATAAAGAGAGAGAGCAAGATAGTTATACCGCCGTGTCGAGGAAGGAGCCAATCAATCACAAGAATGAATAACAATGAAGACCAATCACCTCGGAATCAAATGATGACACAATAATTTTTTACCGAGGTTCACTTGCATGCCGGTAAGCTAGTCCTCGTTGTGGCGATTCACTCACTTGGAGGTTCACGCGCTAATTGGCATCACATGCCAAACCCTCAATAGGGTGCCTCACAACCAACACAAGATGAGGATCACACAAGCCACGAGCAATCTACTAAAGTACCTTTTGACTCTCCACCAGGAAAAGGTCAAGAACCCCTCACAATCACCACGATCGGAGCCGGAGACAATTACCAACCTTTGCTCGACGATCCTCGCTGTTCCAAGCTGTCTAGGTGGCGGCAACCACCAAGAGTAACAAGCGAACCCCACAGCAAAACATGAACACCAAGTGCCTCTAGATGCAAACACTCAAGCAATGCACTTGGATTCTCTCCCAATCTCACAAGATGATGAATCAATGATGGAGATGAGTGGAAGGGCTTTGGCTAAGCTCACAAGGTTGCTATGTCAATGTAAAATGGCCAAGGGAGTGAGCTTGAGCCGGCCATGGGACTTAAATAGAAGCCCCCATAAAATAGAGCCGTTATACCCCTTCACTGGGCACAACACGGGGTGATCGGACGCTCTGGTCATATCGACCGGACGCAGGACCCCAACGTCCGGTCGTGCGATGCATGCCACGTGTCATCGGCTTCAAATGTTGTTTGCCCGATCTCAATAGTCAAGTGATGACTGGACGTGCTGCTGTAAAGTGACTGGACGCTGGACCTCAGCGTTTGGTCCTTTCCAATAAGCATCCAGAATCGAGAAATCACAACCGGACGCATCCGGACATGCTCAACCGGACTCACCCAACGTCCGGTCACTCGGCGTCTTCTCTATGTACTACCACATCAGCGGGACCGAACGTAGCCCTCCAGCGTCCGGTCACTAGGTGACCCAGCGTCCAGTCACAGACTGACACCAGCATCTTCACTGCTTCTACTGACCGAACGCGCCGGTCCTTCCGAGACCAGCGTCCGGTCACTTGCTGTGACCTCTGTTTTTTTTGTATAGGGCACCGGTGGCACCATCGGACTGTCCGCACTCTACAGGCGGACACTCTGTTGGTGAAGTTCCAACCCTTGCTCAAATGTGCCAACCACCAAATGTATCACCTTGTGCACATGTGTTAGCATATTTTCACAAACATTTTCAAGGGTGTTAACACTCCACTAGATCCTAAGTGCATATGCAATGAGTTAGAGCATCTAGTGGCACTTTGATAACCGTATTTCGATACGAGTTTCACCCCTCTTAATAGTATGACTATCGATCATAAATGTGATCACACTCACTAAGTGTCTCGATCATCAAAATAAAATAGCTCCTACCATTTATACATTTACCTTGAGCCTTTTGTTTTTCTCTTTCTTCTTTTCAAGTCCAAGCACTTGATCATCACCATGGCATCGCCATCATCATGTCATGATCTTCATTCGCTTCACCACTTGGAATGTGCTACCTATCTCATGATCACTTGATAAACTAGGTTAGCACTTAGGGTTTCATCAATTCACCAAAACCAAACTAGAGCTTTCAAGAGGTCAGACGAGGCGGAGCCTGTAACAGCCTAGGTGTTTGTCACCAGTTAAGCAATGGGTTTGAGCTCAAACATGACATTTTAAATGATGATGAAGGTGTCAAGATCAAATTTACAAGAGTGAGCTCCAACTTAAACTTGGACAACATACCTTTACTTATATGGGTACCCTTGTTAAGATTATGCAAGAGTAATGTTAAACATGTTTATTTCATGTATATTACATCAACATGCATCCATGTTGACCAGTGGAAAAGTTTCATAAAGTTTAGAATCAAGAAGTCACATGAAATGATAAGTTATAATCTTTCTTGGCTTGCTTTATTAAGTAAATGGGAATATGAGATGTCAAACAAACCTTGCTACCTTACCCAAACGACTCTAATTGAACTCTACAACAAAAGTCATGAATGGTTCATGTTGAGCAAAGGTTAAGAAAATGCCTCAATCGGTCAAAAACTCTGATTTAAGCTTTACCGTGATGCTACTTTGACTTGGTTTGAACTGTGGCTTAGAGTGTTTGCATGGAGTTACACCTTAAATAAAAGTTGAATTTTGAGTGGAGTAGAACCAACTCTATTTTTGGACCAAGAGCCAGATCCACTTGGAACTAAGTCAAACTGAGGTTTGAAGATTGAATCAGCTGCTGTCTTAGGCTCTAAGAAAAATATTCTAAGTCCCCGATTAACAACAACAAGTTGACAATGTTTGTGAATTTTTATCTTTTAAATTCATGTGGTAGCTCAATTGGATTCCTTAAGATAAGTTGAATTACCTTTCATGGTGGAAACAACAAATCAAGTCTCATCAAATTTGGAGTTCATTTAGATCTTCAAAAATAGTTTCCAAAAACAGCAAAAGTTACTTTGTCACTTAATTGAGATTGACATGTTGGCATTCCGCGTTCTCCAAATTTTGTTAAACAACTTGATTTGGTACCAAAATAAAAGTTTGAGTATATATGGTGGAGAAGAGCATATAAAAAGTTGGACTAAGTTTGACTCCGTTTTGGTCCTCAATTTTGGATTTGGTTAATCAGCGTCAACACGTTGACACTTGCTAATTGGACACTAATTAACCGCTGTTTCAAAGACCTAATTGTGGCAGAACCGCCTAATCTAATGCCCCTAGGAGTGCTCATCTTCCATTAGACACTAAGCACTCAAAGGGGAACACTAAATTACTCGGTTCTGTCGGGCACAACGCAAGGGAGAACCCAAAAATCCATATTTTTCCATAAGGATCACAAATGAGAGAATAAAGCTTACATCATTCTTAATCATTTCTTACATCACTTTTAATACAACATCAGAGTATAATATTTATTATTATAACAGTGGAATGTAATCATATTATCAGAGTTATAAATAATTTAATGTAATAGCGGAATATAAACATGTGATCAGAATTACAACGAAAATAAATAGATATTCATGGCATGATGAAGCATTGATATATAAGCTATGACAACAGATTATAAAGCTTTCATTTATAAAAAATATTTAGTGAGAGTTATAATTAAAAACTATGATCGTAGCATAAAGAAAATCCTCTCTGAGCCCGCCATGATAAATCCACACACAAGAGTCAGCTCTAGCATCCACCTGTCACCGCAACAGGGGGAATAAAACCCTAAGTACTTAATTGTACTTAGCAAGACTTACCCAACAGGAGGAAAAAAAAGACTCTAAGGATATGCAAGGCTATCTGGCATGTAGATTTATTACATCTGCTGGAGCATTACTAAAAGTATGTCCTTATGTAACGTCCAGTCCCGACATACATGGCCCATGCCCACTCTTCCTAGGAGTGGTCCCACCCGCGTAGCAACCCGCTTAAACTTTTGTCCTCGCTTCGTTCAAAACGGTTAACCGAAGATTACTACGCGTCCCTGGCCTTGATATTTAAGTCGATCCGGCGATCTCAGAGTTTCTAGTATGGTACTAACTGGTTGCGCAGTGTGTTTTGCCGCAGTGCTACAGTAACCCGTGAAACAGTACCAGCGAAATCGGTCGGCCCATTTTTCGAGTGAACAGTAGCCAGAGTCTGGTGCTACAGTGACCTTCATTCCGCTGCTGCAGTGACACCGACCCATACTAAAATTGGATTGGGCCCACTTTGGCCCATTAGGATGTTACACCTTATATTCGATTTTTATTAATAGCCGCATTGGTTCATTAACTAACCATTCTATGTAAGCACCTATGCTACTTTTAAGCAGGTGGTAAGCAATCAGATTTCATTTTTCTATCTTCCATCTTTCATCTTTTAGTTCTTACTACGGTGCTAGAGGTAAGACAAGTCGTACCGACTCGGCGGCGATTCGCGAACCAATGTCCCCAGCTGGGTACTCTAAAAACACACGCCCTGCTTGTACCCCGGGCACAAGCAGGACCAATCCATCACCCTCCTGTCCTGGGTGTCTAGGTCCCCATCCAAACTGGGACTCCAAGCCCCCGCTCCTGAGTCCCGGACTTAGTGCGGTGCAAGGACCTCCTAACCTAAAAACCACCCTAACAGTCGGTTCGAAAAGAGCCGAATCCATGACAAGAGAGCAACAAGTCTTCCAAGCACCCATACACAAGTATATGCTCGGGATAATAAATCTGTGACTTGCCTAACGTTTTATACAACGGCCGGTCCTTAACGACACAGACAGGGAAAGCAGTGTAACCAAGCCATGCCCCGCGTCCACGGCGATACAACCTCTTACACCCACCAATATCTAAACCATATCCCTGTCCGGTCACCATTTTTTTCGTTCCACCATTTATATTTTCCAAGGGATAATAATACAGTAATATATTTCCTATCTCTCGCGAGTGACAGGCAATCACTCGACTTCTACCGGAGCCCTGTAGCATAGCAATCTACACGATTCTGTCATACTAATAAGACTCATATATATATATATATATATATATATATATATATATATATATATATATATATATATATATATATGCAAGTGGGTTTCATTCAACTCCTTAAAACTTAATGCACAAATATAATTTAAACTATAAAAAAGTAGGGGTTATGCACCGGGGCTTGCCTAGGTAAGATATATATTAAAAAGTTAGTATCTGCATCTTCAGATCATCCACCATCAACTGAATAGAAAGTCCATGCATCATCTCCTGGAGAGAATACAAATATACCATCTTCGGATTCCTAATCATCCTTCAATTGATCCGTTGATCTATCATCGTACCTATATGATATGCATTGATGCAAATGCATAGATGTAAATAACCAATGACATCCGAAACACTTAGAAATCTGATCACACCTCACAAGCTAACGAGATAGCTCTAATGCTGGTCTACGTATTCATGTTGTCGAATAAGGCGTTACTTCCCAACCAATGTTTTAGTTATACAAAACCCAAGGTGTTTCTTTATTTCATTCTATCGATTTAATCTTTATTTGGAATAGGGCATCATTATCTATTTACCAACCTAATTATTCTAGATCTACAAAAATTATAGTGAGTACCTAATATTGCTAGTAGTCTACTGTATAAATTTTAGATTCAATAATATTACCAATTTATCATAGAAATTCCTATAAGTTTATATTTTACAATATTAAGTACCTTAAATTAATTATATACCTTCCAAGAATATTATCAAACTATGTGAATAAAATACACTATTAGATAGATCATGATTTTAGAAACTCAATAAAACTGGTTTCACAATTTTTTGGACACCTACATAATTTTATATTGATTTTATAAGTTTATTTCCAAAACTAATTTAACAAGTGCTGAGAAAACTAAAGGCCAGCGGCCACCAATTCAGCCTAGCGGGGCACGGCGCGCGAGCGGCCCAGCAAGCCAAACGTGGGCGCGCGGCCCAGAAGGCACCAGGCCGACAGGCGGTAGACCGGCAGCCCACCAACGCCCACGTGGTAGCGGCCCAAGGCCGGCTATGACCTAAGTGGCCAAGTGGCGTGGCCTAGCCGAAGCAGGCCGGTCTACGATGATTACAGGAGTGCTGGGCAAGGGTGCGGACGCCAGGGTGCAGGCGCCGTGCAGGTCAGGCGAGCAAGGAAAAACATGCCTGTTGTAGGAAGGGAGGAGCGACGCTACGACACGGATGAGCGTGGGCGGCCGGAGCATGGCGTGCGCGACCAGGCTAGGGAAGGCGGTCCAGCACAAGGCAAACAGAGGAAAGAAAAGCAAAGCAAATCGACAATCATGAGAGAGAGAGAGCAGAGCAGGAGCAGCAACTCAGCATCCTCAAGAAGCAGAGGGAAGGGCAGCAGCACGTGCGGCCATGGCTAGAAGGACAAGAGCGAACAGAGACAGTACAGAGCAAGCGCGAGGAGCCGTGCGGTTCACCACCAGCCACAGAACGCTGCGCAACTCGATCATGTGCCCGAATAGAGACTAGGCATTGCAGTAGCTAAACGCTGGATGACTGTACCACTAAGCCAGAGGAGTGGTAAGCGCTACATGCATGCACTGAAAGCTTCACGTGAGCCACTACGCTTTTGTACGGCGGACGACACGTCAATCACAAGCAGTCGCTGCTCGACATGCTGCTGATGCTGATAATATAATAGTAACGAAGGCAGGCAATGGTGTTGCAACGAAGACAATAACACGACAAGACAATGGAGGTAGACTGCAGTACTGCTTCATCAGTGATATCTAGCGAGCCCGCATACACGGCGACGCGGTCCGCCAACGCGGCGCGACGTTAATAATTTGGATGATGGATTTATTCACAGTAGGGGAAACGCACCACCGTATAAGTGTCTAGAACAACAGTGAGGCAAGGACGTGAGAGATCATGCAGCAGCTGAACGCACGTACATCGCGTGGCTCTGCTGGCTGCCTGCCTACGCGTGCGACGTGGATGTGAACAGCTATACGTTGTCGGTACTCTAAAAAATCTAATCCTATCAACTTCCATCACTAAACATTTCATGCGATAGCTCATACTCCATATTAAGCCATAGAACAAAATATTAGGGTATTGTGTTATTATTTTGTGCAACTCAAATCACCACAATAGCACTTTTAAATATAATTATAGAATTTTACCGTGGACGCAAGAAACTGGTTTTAAAATTTAAAATCCAAGAAAAATCGTTTTGAAAATTTTTCTTAGGCCTAAATCTTAGTGCTAAACGAGCTCGTAACACTAGAGGTGTTACACTAATGGCTGTGACCCCTAATCAAGTTTGTAGAGCATCAGAAGAGGAACAACTTTGCTTAAAGGCCCATAGCCCAGTTCAGAGCAAAGCCAGCCCAAAAACGGACTCCAACTCGGGCACAACGACGCACGCCACGTGTTCGGTGAAAGGCCGATGCGTCGTCCATGCGCGTGAGCGCATTCCCACCATTGCCGCGTGCCACTGCCACATGGCCTGCCTCCCTGTCATGCCCCTGCTCCTCTAGGCCAAGCACCTGAGCTTCTCCACGCTCCATCCTCACTCACGCTCGCTTCCTCTGGCCTCCCTCGCTCTCCCAGCGCCGAGCTCGCCCTACTGCTGCATAGCCGCTCGCCATGGCCAGCCGCAGCCGAGCTCCACGTAGCCATGGCCATCGAGCAGTGTTTCCCCAGCATCCACCAGAAGCTCAGTGACCCTCTCCTCTCCCTCGCGCGCACCCGCGTCCAAGCCAGCATTGCCAAAGCCGCTATCGCCAGAACGGCTCTGGCCGCCTCCCTCGGCTGTCGTGGCCAGACAGCCACAAGCTGATGTGGCCCAAACCAGGGCTAGGCGCGGCCATGTCTGGCTGCTGCGAGGCCACATCGCCCCTCTATGGCCACCGACGCCCCTCCCCAGCCGGCCGAATCGGCCACCGGCCGGCCCGACGGCCTCCTCTGTCGTGCTCTGCTACGACTCCGTGAAGAAGAAAGAGAGAAGGATCTCACGCGTAAATAGAAACTTTTAGAGAGTTCTAAATGTAGATCTCATGACTCATATGAATAGTGCTCTTGTACTGTAGGTTGATTAGCAAAAACTCTAGGGTTCCCGATGCGAAAGTGGCCTTTTCTTTTCCTTTTTCCTTTTTCTCTTTTGTAGGAAATTGGAGGAACTTCGAAAAATCATTGTAAATCGTAGAAAAAATCCTAAAATAGCAAATGAGGACTTTTTGGAATCCTTGTAAAATTATCTATGCAGTAGATATATAATATGATATGGTTTAGTTTAAAGTTTGTGCTGTAAAAATCAATTTATGTAGTTATGTTTTTAATACTAGTTGTGTCTTGTCTTTTTCATAAATGCAGTTGGTGTGCTCAAATAAATGTGAAATGTTTATGGTAGTCTACTGATTCTATGTGTATGTTGTGGTAAAAATTTTGGGAATTTATGTTTGATAGTTTAATAGCTATAAAAATAACAAATGCCCTGTGTTGCTTTGCTCCTATTCTGAATAGGACTGCATGTTTATATTAATTGGCTCAGTTAAGTTAAGAATCAGGATTTTATGACAATACATGAGTTGTAGTACTTTTCTTAAGATTTCCAAAAAGCTAAATAGCATAATTTTTGGTTAAGTAGAGTTTTAGATTTTGTTGCTTAAATTTCTGTGGTTGTTTCTGCCCAAACCCAGATAGGGTTGCCTTGTTGGTAATGTGTGGCCTTGTTAAGAGCATAATTAGCTTTAGGTGTTTATAACAAAGTTGTTTAGAATTTTCTAAGCTTTATAAAAAGTCTAGAACCATATTTATTGGACATGTAGAACTCTAGTTATAGCTGTTTAAAGTGATATGTCAGTTTATGTCCATGTTTTGGACAGAGATGTATTAATTGGATTAATTAACCTTTTTAACTATAGAATCATCTTAATATGAGAATAATAAATTTGTAGGTAACTTCATAAGCTTTTCAAAAAGTTATGATTCATGCTTGTTGGAGGCCTAGAACTCCAGTTATGCTTCTTTGAAGTTTTCTATACCACTGTTGTTTGGACTGTAGGTGTAGTTTTGCTTGTGCAATTATTTTCATGGTGTAAATGATATTTTATGTGGTTGTGGTGAATACAAAAGTTATAGGTAACTTAATAATATAGCTTGTGTTAAATTTTCATGACCATAGGCCTGATAATTTAGGAGCTATAGATTTTATAATTTCCCTATCAGGTTTTGCATGCTCTCTGTATAGATCTGAATGATTATGTTGTTTGACCCAACTAAGCTTTGAATCATGTCTTAAATATAATATAATAAGTGTAGTGATTTTCATTAGATTTCCAAATTGTTAAAAATCATTCCTTTTGGTGGTCTAAATCTTCAGTTATAAGCTTATGAAGTTGTATGGCAGAATCTGTCCCAGTCTGGACAAAGGTGCTCAATTATGCGATTGACCTTGTTAATTGAGGAATCATCTTGTGATGATATTAAACATGTTTTAGATAATTTAATAATATTTCTAGAAAGTTAAGGTTCGTGCTTGTTTGATGTCCATAACTCCAGTTATGCATTGTTGAAATTGCTGTTACTTTTGTGTCCTAGTTCTGTGCAGATCTGAAACATTGGCATGTTTGACCTGGTTGGCTTTGGAATAAGCTTTTGATGATAATAATAATGTTGTAGGCAATTTTATTAGATTTCCATAAAGTCTAGGGTCACCCTTGTTAGATGCTTATGTCTTTAGTTATGGTTAAAATAAATAATTGTTGTGCTGCTGTCTAGATTTTTATACATGTGCTAGGTGATTGTTTTAGCTTGCTCTTGTTTTGGCTAAACATGTTGGTTAATTCTTGATCGATGCATGTGTGCAATATCTGAACTTAAGTTCACTTGTATGTCATGCCTAATATGCTTGCTATCCCTCTATAATAGGTTGTGTGATGTTTAGTTAAATAACTCTAGGTGCCTATGTCTTGCATTATCTTATGTTTACCTTGAGTGCTATTATGTGATGCATCTCATATTATGATTCTTCATATTCATGCACTTGCATCTTGCATCTCATCTAGGTACGCTAGATGAACCACGTGAAGGACGTGGTGTTGGAGCCGAACCCAAAGACGGTGTATGGTGGACCTATCCCAAAGATGAAAGGACTGGACAAGTGATAGGATGGGAGATACTCGCCAAGCGATTGTTATCTAACAAACACTGACCTAGTGTTGGTTCACAGGCAAGCCTCGGAGCATTCTAAGTCTCCTACGTTTTTATAAATATCACTTGAGTTCTTTATGTTTGATGCATTAGGTTATAAGAGTTGATTGGAAACACTTGATGCATGGAACTACCTTGTCCAGATATATACACCTTTAACCCTATGTAGGTCAAGGATCGAATGTATGCTTAGCAATGCTTAGACCGATAGAAGTCGGGTGATTTTCTATCACCTGCGAGATATAGGTGGATACCAAAGCATGGTTGGCTATTTTTGCTATCGTGAAAATAACCATGTGTTAATAATGAATGGAGACCAAACGAGATATCAATAGAGAAGCAACAAGACATGGAGGTCTTGGGTGTGGATCTATCACCGTCTGTGTTGATTAAGGACCATACCATTGTTGACGCTTTTTGACAAGATTGAACACATGCCTATCACTTAGCTGGCCGAATAACTTGTTCTGACCACGAAGCCGAGTAGCTCAACTCAGGCCAGGCTCCACTCTATCAAAGTGCGCAATCTGGATGGAAGTACGGATGTGTGGGGAGCAGATCAATAGACCATGGGCAAGCATGACCTGAGCGACCTAGTCCAGGACTATGGGTAGGCATGGCTTGAGCGACCTGGCTACCGTCAGTCCCTGATTGTGCGGCGCTGGGTGAACCCACGAAATATGGACCTGAGTTATACCAAAGGTGACCTAAGGCTACCATAGCTGGTAGACCTGGGTTTGTGTTAGGAATAAATTCCTAGCTGGTTGAAATCGATTTGAATCGCCGTCTCTCCCGGATAGTGAGAAACTTGGCTAGTCCCAACATCGTAGTAACTGGATTATGAAATATGATGGTTCGAATAAACATGGAATTACTACACTGGCTATGGTTACTATTGTATGGTATCAAATGATATACCACATGTTTGGCACAGGTTAGTTGCTAATCTAGAGATGAATATCTATAATTAACTTGATGACCAAAGTATAATTGTACAACTGAATTAGTCGCGTTTTATGCAAAATGTTGTCAAGCTAGCTCCACTTATAAAGCCTTATATACTCCTTGGTGTCATTTTATTTTTGGTTTATGACGGGTAAGTCTAGCTAAGTATATTCAAGTACTCAGGGTTTATCCCACTATGTTACAGGTGAAGTTCTTGACCTGCTGAAGATGGTGACTAACCGCCGGTGGGCTCGGTGACTCTATATTTACTTCTAATCTATATGCTTTTATCTGGGGGTGTCACTTATGCTAGCAATGTATTTAGAACTTATATTAATGTAATCATTTGAAAGCTATGTTGTTTTCACTAATCGGTTTTGAAACACAAACTTGTACTATTATTTGTGAACCAATTTGTAATATTATTTTCGCTACAACTCTGCGTATGTAATGTGTATTTGCTTAATCATACGATCTGGGTTGTGATGTTGATTTATCGAGGTCCTTCGTAACACTCGGCGGACTACCAGGTTTATATAAGTGAAAGTATGCGTGTGTCAACGTGCTAAGCGGGGACAACCGTACTTGGATCTTGTATAAATTGGGCTGTTCTGTCATAGAGCCCACGACCTAGAGGTCGGCCCTTTCTACCCCTCACTCTAAGGGTGCCCGGAGCGGTTTTGTCAAACCCATCGGTGGGCCAACCTTCGAACTCCTGGGCTTAGACGGGCCGTAGGACTGTTTTTAGCTCCGTATGCCTCTTTTCTGTGATGGGTCGTGGCTGAGAGGTCCTAGTCGAGGGTGTCGGTCAGGGACCGAATCGTGGTCTTGGCCTGTTATTATGTGTCTGGGGCGGTCTAATCGTGTGCTATCGTTGCGCTGCCTGCTGGACTGAGTTTTGTAGGAAAACGGGTCCATTGGGGACCCTGAATTTATGAACCCGACACATTCATCGGCTGCAAGCGTGTGGAAAATTTTCTCTCGTGCATGTGTATCAAAGGGAGCTTTTTCACCCTTCCTGTTGTGCACGGTGGTCCGTAGGAGTAGTGTGTATGTCATGCTTCAACCTTTTTGGTGCTTACTTCAATCTTTCTACTAGTTTTTACCGGTAGCAATGTACATGCATTAAAATATAATAACTTCCAACAGTGTTATATTAAAGTCTGTTAAGTTAAATCAAATTTATATAAAAAATGTATGAAAGCAAAACTTGAAAAAAGAATTTGAGTAGGTTTACAGAAAATTATTAATAATATTTATATCTTCAAATAAGTTTCTCATAAAAATAAATTCAATGATCAGTCTAATGATTTAACTTAAATACTTCCTCCATCATAAAAAAATATAATTATAGCATAGTATCATGTTTTAGTATCTTACTGGCAAAAATACCCGTATGTTACAATAGAATAAAATAAACTACTAACACGACCAAGTCTAATAAACAATGAAATAACTTTTGGCAACGAACAAACAATTAGACATAGCTCAAACTAATTCTGTGACTGGGCATTTAGTGTACTTCGGTCTCTATAAATTATTTTTAGCAGTTGTTATGGGTGACAGGAGTCTGCGACGTGCGCATCACATGCGTCAGCATCATCACCTTCGTCCTAAAATATCTGCTGTTTTTTCTTTTAAGAAATAACTTTAACAAAATATATATTAAAAATATTAATATTTATAGTATATAATTGGTACATCATAAAGATCTTTGAATCTAATTTTTAATAAATTTATTTAAAGATATAAATATTGCATATATTTTCTATAAATTAAATTAAACTTGCGACGTGAAAAACAAAAGCAACGTATCATTTGGGACAGAGGGATTAGTCGAGTGCTGATTGCTCGACCCTGCTTAGGCTCTCAGCTGGGGGCACCGTGCACAACAGCAAGCTATCATCGATATGCGTGTAGGAGAGAATTTTCCACGCCATCCACTTGCACACGTTATTTTTTCGAGGCTCGTGCAAGCACAAGACTCCTATGCTCTTTCACTCTCCAGGCGTACCTTCAGACTATCTCCAACGGGATAGGCAAACGGTGATCCAAACCTAAAATACGTCGTGCACAGTGTTTTACCTTTAAAAACATCGCTCCAACAGAAGACCCAATCACCTCACCCGTTTTGGGTACGAGGCTTACCGAACTGCAAATGTGCGTCGTCGAGAAAGAGGAACGCAAATATCTGGCGGCGTCGAGCGGGGCGCGGCGTCGTAGTGGTGGGCGCGGCCGGCGGGTACCGCGTCGAGGCGGGGAGCGGGGATCTGGGGTCGAGCCGTCGAGCACGATTCCAACCGCAGCGCGCGAGCGGCGAGCCTCGCGCTCGTCCATGGCATCCGTCTCCACGGTGCCGCGCGCCCCGCTCCCGGCGGTGGCGTCCTCCTTGTCATCCGCGCGGCAGGTGGATCCGAACCCTAGCGGTAGCCGCTTCTTCGCCGGGCGGAGCCTCCGCGTCGTCCGCCGCCTCGCCGGCGCGGCCCTGTCGCGGCGCGCTCCGCTGGTCTGCTGCTCCACGCGTAGCTTCGATGCGGACGCCGACGATGAGCGGGAAGGTGATGAATGTGGATGAAGAGAGGAAGGTTGGGGAGGAAGAGGGAAAGTGGGGCTGGGAGAGGTGGAAGCGGCGGGGGGAGAGAGACTGAGGAGAGAGGGACGGGATTTTGGGTTCGGCAGTTGGAGAACACGAGTGTTGGGTGGTTGACTTTTTTTACTGTACGTGACCCAAAGTAGTGAATGGGTCTTCGATTTAGGTGTGTGTCGTTGGAGATAGTCTCATGTATGTATGCCCTTGCAGCCATGCTCTCTCTCCTAGCTTTGAATAGATAGGCCCACGGGTATCTCCACTTTACTGCCATATCCTGCATGCAGTTGCCGTGCGTTGCAGCCGCAAGTCAGGTTGGTGCCAGGCGAAGTGACGTCGGGCTCGGCGTCAAGATCCACGGTGTCGAGCCGGCGCCACATCCACGCTACGCAAACAACCATATTAATGCCACGCAGAAAATAATTTTGAACCTCGGTGTCAATGACTATGGCATCAAGAAGTGTAATCTCGGCGCCAATTGCTACGGCACCGAGCTTAGGTCTAGAAAATAAAAAGAAACCTCAAACATTCGGTCGCCCCGGCATGTGTCCGTGTACGCGCCTGCAAAGCACGCGTGCTCCCTACCAGTGCCATCCTCAACGGTACTTCACGGAATGTTTGGGCCTGCTGGATTGATTGCTAAGCGTCCATGCAAGGCTAGCCCAATGGGGTCTGGATTCTCTGCCCCGGTTGGAAGATGGGCCGTGTGTGTTAGGCTAGGAAATGGAATTACCATTTACCACACGAAAGTAGTAGAGTAGTAGCTACAATATATATATAAACCAAAACAAAAGAAGGGACGCGCAAAATACAAGGTCACCATAGGTCATCTGTTCTCCGGCGGCGCCGTGTACACAAATGGCTCCACAACGGCATCGTCTAGAGCAAGCAGCGACTCCAGGGCCTCTACGACGGCAGACATCCGGGGCCGGGATTTGGGGCTTACACTCAGGCACTGGTGGGCTATCCCCGCGGCCTTGTGGGCTGCTGGGCTGGGCGTGGGGTGCCCGTTCAGCAGCCTCCGGTCCATGACGCGCTCCAGCCGGCGAGAGTCGCGCAGGCATGGGCGCGCCCACTCCACCAGGCTCTGCTCTCGCGGCGGCCGGTTCTTGTCCAACGCCTTCCGCCCGGTGAGCAGCTCCAGGAGCACCACGCCGAAGCTGTACACGTCGCTCTTTGTTGTCAGATGCCCTGTCATGATGTACTCGGGTGCGGCGTAGCCCTGCGTGCCCATCACTCGGGTCGACACGTGGGTCTCGTCTTCTCCAGGCCCAGCCTTGGCTAGCCCGAAATCCGACAGCTTTGCCGTGTAGTCCTGAATGATGACGAACACAACTGATTAGTGAAGCTGTGAAGGAAGGAACAGCTTGGTCTTGTGGCCATGCATCTCAAGACATACATACATACATACCGAGTCCAGCAGGATGTTGGAGGTCTTGAAGTCGCGGTAGATGACGGGTTTGGCAGCTTCGTGGAGGAAGGCCAAACCTTTGGCAGCCCCAATGGCGATCTTCAGTCGCGTCGACCACGGCAGGGAAGCAGAGTACTCTGTCATTTCCATGAAGAGAGCATTCATTCATGCACCAGATCGTTAGGAATGCTGGCTCTCACCCTTGTCTTGGGATCAATGTAAATTTCAGATCCAACATGTTATAACAGAACACCGTAAGCTCTATGCCACTTACAGTCAGTAGCTTGTGCAAACTCACCTTGGGTCGCCCTTAGGGGAGAGCTATGGTTATTTGGCCTTTAATTAAGGTGAATGCAAAAAAAAAAAAAAAAAAATCAAATTCGTAGAGTTTCTATTGTTAAGATAAGAAAAACTTGAATTTAAATTTATAGAATTTGCCGTACTTTTGAAGAGATGCTTCTCCAAGCTGCCCCTGGCCATGAACTCGTACACAAGAAGCCTGTGCTCATCCTGGTAGCAGTAGCCGATGAGTTTGACAAGGTGTGGGTGCCTCAGCTGCCCGAGGAAAATGACTTCAGCCTGTCCAGCAAAAACAAATAAAATAAGTAAATCATCACAGGTAGGAGTTGCAAGTCAACACAAGCAGCATTTTCTTAGTATTTTAAGGAATATTTTGACCAAATGAGCAGTGTTAGTTTGGTGGTTGACAAGTTGACGTACCACATACATCTCCAGGGCACGAAAAAAGAATTCTCAAAGGAACTGTGTGTCTGAAGAGGGGAGAAGACATGGCGACTTCCAAAAGTGATCACAGCTAAGCAATGGATGGCAACACTACTATTTTATTTGGACTTTTGAGTAGGGCTCAATTCGTTGTTAAATAAAGGACTAAAATGGCAGTAGAAATTAACTTCGTTTCCACGCATGATTATTTTCTTAATGGCATTCGCTTGTAATAGTAGGAAAAAAAACTATCGGAAGTTGTATAATATTTGAATTCTGTATAGTTAATTCAAGCTAATACTTTCCTGTGTTACAAATTATAAGATGTTCTAGCTTTTCTAAATGCATAAATTTTGCTATGCGCTTAGATATATATTATGTTTATACAGAATAAAAACAATGTATATAGAAATTTGGAAGAGAGGTAGTACTATATATAATAATAAGAAACATTAAGATGGTATGCGCCTTTGTTTAAGGAGCCGACAATTTAATAACCTTTCAGTTTAATTCTATTATTTTCAGTACAGTTTCATTGCAAAGTCAATAAGTGCTTAAATACTAATACAATGCTTTCTCAGTTTCAAATATATAATGAATATATGACAGGATAAGTAACTTTTAAATTAACTAGTTTATCTTAAGGGTCATATATATACAGACAGATTAAAGGAAGGGGAGTACCGAGAACAGGGTTAACAGTACTCTCCAGTCTCCCGTCCCCCAAAAATGTAATTTTTACTTTTCAACAGGTCAATCAATTTCAAATTTGATCAAATGTGTTAAAAAAATACTAATATCAGTATGATGCATAAGTTTATCATTAGATTAATCATAAAATATATTTTATAATAAACCTATTTGGAGTGTAAATGGTGGTACTTCTCAATAAACCTAATAAAATGATAAATAGGTCCAAGAGTGCCAGCTGATTAGTTCAAATATACTACTACCTCAATTATTATTGGATAAATAAAAAACACTAAAAAAGGCAATCCTTATACTACTCCAGACTGAAGTGCTGAACTACTGCCCAAACCAAAAGCATTCAGAAGTGAAAGAGACTAAACTACTAGTATTTGCGAAGTGCTAGTTTTACTTTCAACGAGGGATCGTTGTTCTGCAACGAAGATGAATTCAGAATAATGGATCAATCACTATTCTCTGTCCAAAAAAAAAAATCTGCGAAACTAACCCGATCGAATCAGATTATATTGGCGTGATTCAGAAACTTGCTTACCAGCCACTCCTTGTGGCCCTGGGAGCCCTCGAGGTCCAGCAGCTTGACGGCGACGGCCTGCGGCTGCCGCAGGCCGGGCCTGACCCGCTCGTCGACGCGGCCCTTGTACACGGGGCCGAACCCGCCCTCGCCGACGAAGTTGCTCATCGAGAAGTCCCGCGTCGCCACCCGGAGCTCCTCCACCGTGAAAGTCAGCACGTCAGATCCCGCCAGCGACAGTGATAGGTCCTCTGGCGAAGGCAGCGGCGCTGGTGCGGCTGGAGGCCTGGAACTGGAGGCCACCTTGGTCACGTTCTTGGAGCCGGAGCCGGAGCCGTCGCTAGAGCGGTCGGCATGGGAAGAGCTGCAGCAGCCGAGGCCAAACAGCGCAGACCACGACGACGACTTGGACTTCCCCATGGCCATGAGCGCGTGTGCGGGCAGCTGATCAAAGTAGAGGAATATCGTGTGGAGGAGTCGTTTGTGTGTTTGAGAGCTGGCAGCCGTGTCTGCCTGTCTGGGGTGGCCTTGTTTATTCGGACATCGGAGTAGTTGCTGTCATCATCATCAGTTAATTGATTATGAATGGTTTATTTAATTTGGCTTGGTTCGGTTCGGTCAGTTGCGTACTTCCTGCTAGAGGTTTGGTTTTAAGCCAGGCTAATTCGCTACTACGGATTTGAGGAACTCCAGTTATTGGCCCCGTTCGACTGTTACGAAAGTGCACGGTTCATGCTAAAAACACTGTTACGGTTCAAATATTACGAGAGAAAAACACGGATCCGGCTTAAAAAAGAAGCCGAACAAACCAACTTCTTGATCAGCCGACTAATAAAATAGAAAATTTATAGACGTAGACATAGACATCATTAGTTATTGTTTAATACCCCCGACTAATAAAATAGAAAATTACAGGTGCCCGGACGTCCGAGTGATAGGATTCCGTCGGACGGTAACCTAGACACACTCCCACAGAACACCCTAGCAGAACGGTCCATCAGAAAACGCCATCATGTGACCCCGGTTTCAGTCACCAGCCCGTCCACCTACGCCTGCCATTGTGCTTTTCGCTGCTGCATGCGTCCATCCCCGTCCGCCTCGTCTTGACCAGCACGCGTACCCCGCCCCTGTCCGCCTCACCCCGCCCTGCGCCTGGCGCTCCTTCCCCTGACCCCCTCCTCTCTCTCCGCGCGGGGAGACCCACAGGACCCCAGGCGCACCACGCGCCCCATGTGCCGCCCCCTGGCTCGGCGCGCTTCCCTTGCGCCCGGGCCGTCCCCCATGACTCTCTGAACATACCTATGAAAAACAAAACACTTACAACATGAAATACTTGAATAAAACATACGTCTGCTGTGGCAGAACCTCCTAAATTATAGGGCTCACATGCATCTATCACTATCCAATGACCTCTGACAACTATGCATATGTTCCCGATAACTTAAGAAGACTATCGGGTGTCCCTAGGGAACCCCGAATCATCTACGATTTCCGAGCAGGATCCCATTAAAGAGTCATTGCAGTATTACAATAGGTTATTCATTAATATACATCAGAGTAAAATAGCGGAAGTCTTACAATAACTTAATTTACAAAACAGTTGTTTCACAAACTAAGTACGATTATTATTACAAACCATAATAGTGGAGTGGCATAATTAACATAAACATAACACCCAAAGAAAGTGTCCTACCCAAGGGCCACACATTTACTCATCATCCTCGACCTGAACAACAGTCATGCAGCACGGTCCAAGGCAGACCTGCCCATGAGGCTCACCTGCAACAAGGGTTAACGAACCCTGAGTACAAAAGTACTCAACAAGACTTAACCGAAATATAAACGGAGTAGACTCAGGAATACAGGCTCAGGGATTCAAGGTATGGCTTTAGCAATAATCAAAGTTCTTTTGCGTAAAAGCACTCTAAGAAGATTCTTTATATCTATATTTTTATCTTCAAAAAGATCATATACAAAGCTGACATGATCCGTGATGAGATCATGAAACTCCATATCCAACACTTTCTCAAACCTTACTCAAGTTCTAGTTATTAAACTACGATGATGAACAGTGAGTTGAGTCTCCATAATCGAGGAGCAACAACGATTCGAACCGATTAAAAACCCAGCTGGGGATTCCAGACCACACGACATATGCAGGTCCCTGACCTACATATACCAACCTACCCTCAGGTCCTCTAAAACAAGAATGGGTCCACGCCACCCGAGAATATAGTACTCCACCAATCCAGCCCATTGCCACATGGGTACACGCTATTCCTGCCATCTCTCCACTCCCAGTCCGCGAGTAGCCATTCTCGTAATAGAATCACCAAGTTAAGGCTTACCGAAGTATGTGGTTAATACTACAAAGTCTCATCTCAAGCAGTTCAACAACGGACGGGCCTCAATCGACACAGGCGGAAAGAACCTGCTCACAAGACATTCACGTCTTGTGGCTCTCATACACCGAGTTCGCCCGGTCTAGATTTATTATTCCACATGTTCATATCTCATGATAACATAAGTAACCGAACGTAATCAAAGATCCATTTAAAACTCGCAGGTGACAGGTAATCACCTGACTTTTATTTGTCTAAGCATGGCTAAGCATAACTAGGCATTTACGAAGTAAAACTGGTAACAAGGTAGATATGGAAAAAACAAGGTTGGTAATGCACCAATTAGGTTTTCACTCACTCGTAACCACTTAATGCAGTATTGAAAAGCAAAAGCGATATAAATTTGTAAAACACAAGGTAGGTTTAAATGCATCCGGGGCTTGCCTTGATTGGCAGAAAAGTCAGGTTCCGGAGTCGTTCCACTAATATCAAATCTGACCTCAACAGATGGATTAACCTCCTCCTCAACTTGATTAACTACCACGTGCTCACTTTCATTCACTACACGTAGTAACAATGCCATGTTTTAGCATGATGCGAGATACAAAACGTGATGCTTGATAATGGATGCGAAAGTTAAAAACTTGAATACAACTTTCCTTCGTGATACAGTTACAAGTCAAAACTAGTTAAACCTTTTTCATAACACTTATTTCCATTGCCAAGGATCATTACCAACTAATGACCCAAGTTCATCACTCAATCCAAAAATTCAAACAAAACCTAAATCATTAAATGTTACTATTTGCTTTTATGAATTAATTCTTTAATTCAAAATTATGAAATAAATCAACTTATTCCAATTAAGCTCAAAATTAACGGTTCATCACATGATAACTAAGTGGCAAAACAATTTTCAGAATTTTTGGATAATTATTTAAGCCTAGAAAAATCATGAAAACTCATTTATTAATTAATTGAGCAATTTTTATTACATTCAAAAAGTACTGAAAAACAATATTTCATATTTTTCCTAAATATTATAAATCATAGAGAGGTCACACAAAAATTTTATAATTTTTGGAGCTCTAAATAATTCTACACAAAAAAACAAAAACATACACTATTCATCTAATTCTGAAAAAGAAAAACTCCATTTCAACTAACGGTCACTGACAGTGTGACCTCACCTATCATCCCCAACCTCCTGTGCTGACCACGACGACTACACGCGCTAACCGGCGATTTCTCGCCGACGGCGAGATCACTGGCGACGGCCAAAGCACCACCACATCCCCTACATCCCTACGCGTTGATTGGTGGCACAAGCAAGACCTAAAACGGCCTAGACCGAGCGTGACACCAGCCATGGCGGCCACGACGGCGCGGCAGTGCTACGCCGGTGACGTGAGACCGATAGAGCTTAAACAAATCAAAATGGAAGGTTCAGCAGCTCACCCCAAACACGATTGAGCAAAGAATAGGACCGGAAGAGCAACAGAGAGGTGGGTCGACGTGCACAGCAGCCACGATGAAGCAACGGTCGTCGATGGCGGTGTTCCGACAACTGCGGTGGACAAAATGGTCAATCAACCGGGCACAAATCCACGGTGAAGCGCATGCGACGGTGACGCTGCCGGCAGCGAGAAAGAAAAGCGATGAACGGCGGTTCCCGGCGAAGTCAAGCTACAAGGGCTGGTTGGCTGGGTGCGCAAGGAACAAGCAGAGCTACGAAGGGCTTTGCTACGACTGGAACGGCGCTATGGCGTCGGTGCGAGCTCGTCGGAGTTGGGTGGTGGCGACGGGAAAAGCAGAGGAAGGAGAAAGAATGGCAACGACGGCGTTCCGGCCTTTATAAGGCGGCAAAGAAGCAAGGAGACAACACGCAGCAGCCTGCTCGTGCCAGCGCGAAGCCAGAGAAGGTCACGGGCGCGCCTAGAAGCCAGATGAAGCTCGCCGACGGTGACAGCTGCCCGATGACACTGTTTGCCATAAATACAGAATTGCCACTCGTTTTAAATTCTCAAATTACTCCCAAATTTGTATGGCAACTCAAAAATCTCCAAAAATAAAAGTTGTTCCAAATTCAAAGTTCTACAACTTTGCTTTTATAACTATACCCAAATTCGGTCTACATTTTGAAATGCAAGTTTAAA
Organism: Miscanthus floridulus; assembly: GCF_019320115.1. Taxonomy (NCBI): domain Eukaryota; kingdom Viridiplantae; phylum Streptophyta; class Magnoliopsida; order Poales; family Poaceae; genus Miscanthus; species Miscanthus floridulus. The sequence goes on from NC_089581.1 coordinate 74,185,132, forward strand.
TTCAAAAAGGGGACATTTCAAGAATTTACGCCTTTTCAAATTACTTCAAATTTTACATAACAAGTTTGAAAACTCCAAAAACAAACTTTGTATAACTTGACAAGCTCTACACTTTTGCTTTTAGGCTGAACCCCAAAATGTGCCTAGATTTTGAAATGGGTTTTCCAGGGTAAAATTAAATGTTGAAATCAGGGTTTTCGGAAATTCAAATCAAAACAAAGATTTTTAACTCAATTCAAGCCATACAAGTCAACACATATAACATAAAGGTAAACTTGTTTTAGTGTATGCATATCAAAATTTTCACTAACACATGAATGATGTGCTATGCATATGATGACATGGCATGTTTTAGTATTTAAACACCCGAGGTGTTACAATCCTTCCCCCTAAAAGAAATCTCGTCCTGAGATTTAAAGTCCATGGGTAAGTAATGGAAAAGGAAATGTGTCGAGCAAACACATACAAAACCTATCCATAAAACAGCTAAGGTCTCTTTACAAAACACGATTTGTAATGACCGAGCACAACTAACATTACTCTATATTGACGCAAGAAACTCCGAAAATTTTTCTAGCAAGAAATCTTCAGATTCCCAAGTAGCTTCTTCTTCGGAATGTTGATTCCATTGTATCTTGTAGAACTTGATTGTCCTCCTTCAAGTGACACGATCTTTCTGATCCAGGACTCGGATATGATATTCGGAATAGGTCAAATCAGGTTCAAGTTCCACTCCTTCAACCTCAACATTCTGCTCAGGCATTCAGAGACACTTCTTTAATTGAGAAACATGGAACACATCGTGTCCTCCTTCAAGTGATATGCCACCTTTCCACACCTTTCCAAAATTTGAAATGGTCCAATATAACGAGGTGCCAACTTGCCTTTAACACCGAAATGGGTAACTCCCTTCATTGGTGATACCTTTAGATATACAAAATCTCCCTTGTTAAACACCAATGGTCTATGTCGTTTATCTGTATAACTCTTTTGTCGAGACTGAGCTATCTTCAAATTACTTTGTATCTGTCTAACCTTCTCTTCTGTTTCTTTCACAAGGTCAACTCCAAAGAACCATCTTTCCCCGGGTTCAGACCAATTTAGTGATGTTCTGCATCTACGACCATAGAGTGCTTCAAATAGAGCCATCCTAATGCTCTCCTAATAACTATTGTTGTATGAGAACTCAGCCAAAGGCAAACATTCATCCCACTTATTGGAATAGTTAAGAACATAACATCTCAACATATCTTCAAGTACTTGATTGACCCTTTTAGTCTGACCATCAGTCTGTGGGTGATAAGCTGTACTATGCAGGAGTTTGGTACCCAACAAAGCATGCAATTGTTTCCAAAAATTGGAGACAAACTGTGTACCCCTATCTGACACTATGGTCTTTGGTACTCCATGTAGGCTCATGATTCGTGCTAAATACATCTTGGCATATTGGATAGTGGGGTATGTACTCGTGACCGGAAGAAAATGTGCTGACTTAGTTAGTCGATCTACAATAACCCATATTGAATCAAAGCCTTTAGATGTCTTGGGTAGACCAACAATAAAGTCCATACTAATATCCTCCCACTTCCAAGCTGGAATAGGCAATGGCTGTAACTTCCCAGCAGACCTCAAATGTATAGCTTTCACTTTTAGACAAGTATCACACTTGGCTATATACCGGGCAATCTCTATCTTCATTTTGGTCCACCAAAATCTCTGTTTCAAGTCATGGTACATCTTATTACTTCCCGGATGAATAGATAACCTAGTAGCATGTGCCTCTTCAAGAATTGACTATCACAACTTAGGAACCTTTGGTACCATAAGACGATTCTTGAACCATAGCACCCCTTCATCATCTATTTTGAAGCATTCTGCTTTTCCATTCTAGACTCTTTCTTTGATATGGGCTATACCCTTGTTTTCTTTCTGAGCGGCAATAATCTGGTCTTGAATAGTTGATCCAATAGTTATATTGGTCAAACTACCTTGTTGAATTACCTCTATACTCAATTTTTCCATCTCTTGGCATAAAGTCAAATCCATTATTTTTACCGTCAGACAATTGCAATGACTCTTACGACTGAGGGCATCTGCAACCACATTTGCCTTACCAGGATGGTAATGTACTTCCAAGTTATAATCTTTAATCAATTCTAACCATCTTCTTTGTCGCATGTTCAATTCTGATTGAGTAAAGATATACTTTAAACTCTTGTGATCTGTATACATATGGCAAGTATTACCCGTAACACCTCGGGTGTTTAAATACAAAAACCTGACATGTCATCATACGCATTGCAAAGCATTTGGCATTTGGTAAAAACTTTGAGATGCATACACTAAAACAAGTTTATATTTATGTGGTATGTGTTGAATTGTATTGTTTGACTCAAGCTCAAAGTTTGCTTGGATTTTTGAATTTTCTAGAAAACCCTGATTTTCAGTATTTAAACCCTACCCTGAAAATCCATTTCAAAATCTAAGCATATTTTGGGGTGGAGCCCAAAAGCAAAAGTGTAGAGCTTGACATGTTATACAAAGTTTGTTTTTGGAGTTTATCAAGTTGTTTAGTAAAAATTGGAGTAATTCAAAAAGGCGTAATTCGTTAAATTTTCCCCATTTGAATTCAAAAGTTCATTTCAAAATCTAGATCGAATTAGGAGTTGGTTATAAAAGCAAAGTTGTAGAACTTTTGATTTTGAACAACTTTTGTTTTTGGAGATTTTTGAGTTGTTATGAAAATTTGAGAGTAACTTGTGAATTTTGGTGAAGGGCAAACTTGTAAATACTATGAACAGTGTTCACCGCCGTAGCTACACCGCCGGCGACCTTCGGTTCGCTTCCAGACGTGCGCGTGGACGTCCTCGGCTTCGCGCTGGCATGGGAAAGGCTCCTGCATGCCTTCCTTGCGCTTCTGGCCGCTCCTTAAGGCCTAAGCCGTCGCCGTTCTTCGCAGTTTCCCTTCCTCTGTTTTCCCGACGCTGTTGCCGTAGCTCCGTTGAGCCCTCGCCGTCGAACCAGCACCCACGCCATCGTAGCAAAGCATGTCCCAGCTCCGCTAGTTCCTTGCGCGTCCAACAAACCAGTCCTTGTGGCTTGTCTTCATAGGAAACTCTGCCCCTACGTGGCCAGCGTGTTATGGTGATCCTCTGCCCCTGCTGGGTCTTGTTTCAATTTTGCCACGATGCTGTGGTACTCTATGACCCATTGATTTCTCATTTTGACCACCACAGCTCCCGGAACATCACCACCGACGACGATCTGCTCCGCCGTGCTTGCTCAGAACGTCAACCCACCTCTCCGTTGCTCCTCTGGCCTTGTGCTCTACTCAGTCGCGTTTGGGGTGAGCTGCTGATGCTTCCTAGGCCATCTGTTTAAGCTTTATAGGTCTCACATCGCTAGCGTAGCATAGCCACGCCGTTGTGGCCGCCATGGCCGGCGTAGTGCTCGGTCCAGTTCGTAGCTAGTCCTGCCTGTGCCCTAGAATGATGCGCCTAGTCGAGGGGAGTGTTTTGGTGCTTTGGCCGTCGCCGTTGGTCTCGCCATCGTCGAGATATCGCCGGTCAGCGCCGTCGTTGCTGTGGTCAGCGCGCGAGGTTAGGGATAACAGGTGGGGTCGGGTTGTCAGTGACTCAACGTTCAAATGGAATTTTTCTATTTTCAGATTTGAATGAATAGTGATGTAATTTGTTATTTTTGTGTAGATTTATTTAGAGCTCCAAAAATTATGAAAATTTTTGTGTGACTTCTCTGTGATGTGTAGTATTTAAGAAAAATATGAAATAATGTTTTTCAGTATTTTTTAATGTGATAAAATTGCTCAATTTATTAATAAATGGATTTCCATGATTTTTCTAGGCTGATTTAATTGTCCAAAAATTATGAAATTTGTTTTGCCACTTACTTATTATGTAATGAACATTTACAAAAATTTTGAGCTCAATTAGAATAAGTTGATTTATTTCATAATTTTGAATTAAATAATTAATTCATAAAAGCAAATAGTAACCTTTAATGAATTAGGTTTTATTTGAATTTTTGATTGAGTGATGTCCTTGGGTCATTAGTTGATAATGATCCTTGACAATTGATTTGGGTGTTGTGAAAAAGGTTTGATTAGTTTGACTTGTCACTGTACCACGAAGGAAAGTTGTATTCAAATTGTTAATTTTTGCATCCATCATCGAGCATCATGTTTCGTATTTCGCATCATGTTAAACATGGCATTGTTACTACATGCAGTGAACGAAGGTGAACACGTGGTAGTTAATCAACTTGTGGAAGAGGTTAATCCGTCTGTTGAGGTCGGATCGAATACTTGTGAAATGTCGTAGGAACCAGACTTTTCCGTCAACGAAGGCAAGCCCTGGATGCATACAACCCTACCTTGTATTTTACAAATTGATTTCGCTTTTGCTTCTTTTTACTGCATTAAGTGATTAGGAGTCAAGTACAAGTCAAATTGGAACATTACCAACCTTGTTATTCCATATTTACCATATTACTAGTTTTAAATTCGTATATGCCTAGTTTTGCTTAGCTATGCTTAGAACGATGAAAGTCGGGTGATTACCTGCCACCTGCAAGTTTTAAATGGAACCTTGGTTACTTATGTTATCATGTGATATGGGAATGTGGAGTAATAAATCTAGACCGGGCGGACTCGGTGTGTGTGAGCCACAAGACATGGAGGTCTTGTGAGTGGGTTCTTTCCGCCTGTGTCGATTAAGGCATGTCCGTTGTTGAATTGCATGAGGTGAGAATTTGTAGTACTAACCACATACTCCGGTAAGCCTTTACTCGGCTATTCTATTATGAGAATGGCTACTCGCGCACTAGGAGTGGAGAGATGGCGGGAATAGCGTGTACCCATGTGGCAATGGGCTGGATTGGTGGAGTACTGTATTCTCGGGTGGCGCGGACCCGTTCTTGTTTTAGAGGATCTAAGTGTAGGTTGGTATATGTAGGTCGGGGACCTGCATATGTCGTGTGGTCTGGAATTCCCAGCTGGGTTTAATCGGTTCGAATCATCGTTGCTCCTCGGTTATGGAGACTCAACTCACTGTTCATCACTGTAGATTAATAACTGGAATTTGAGAAAGGTTTGCGAAAGAGATTGATATGAAGTTCATGATCTCATTACGGATCATGGCAGATTCATATGTGGTACCTATAAAGTTTTACCTTTGAAGTAAAGAAATTTTGTTAAAGAGCTTTTATGCAAAAGAACTTTGATTATTGATAAAGCCATACCTTGAATCCCTAATCATGCATTCCTGAGTCTTCTCAGTTTTATTTTTGGTTAAGTCTTGTTGAGTACTTTTGTACTCAGGGTTCGTTGACCCTTGTTGCAGGTGAGCCTCATGAGCAGATCTGTTTTGGATCATGCTGCATGACAGTTGTTCCTTGTGATGACAATGAGAAGTAAATGTGTGGCCCTTGGGCAGGGCAGTTTCATTGTGTGTTTTGTATTATATTATAATGCCACTCCACTATTTCGTTTGGTAATAAACACCGAACTTAGTTGTGAGGTTTGAAACTACTGTTTTGTAAATTATGTTATTGTAAGACTTCCGTTGTTTTTACTCTGGTATTGATATTTGAATAAATATTGTAATACTGCAATGACTCTATAACGTGATCTAGCTCGGAAATCGTGGATGATTCGGGGTTCCCTGAGGACACCCGACAGTCTTTTTAAGTTAATGGAAACATATGCATAAATGTTAAAGGTCGTCGGACAGTGACAGGTGCATATGGGCCCTATAACTTAGGAGGTTCTGTCACAGAATGGTATCAGAGCGATCGTTACAAGGTTTTTGTTGTATTGTTTTACAAAAACTTCAAAATGATTTGGGATGACTAAATTTAACTTGATAGTTTGGTCCAAATTGCTTCTGACTTATCTTATTTCTTTCTCACCATTCCATATTTAATTAAAAAGGTTTTGTGTGGTGGAGTAGCAATCTTACTATGCCCTATATAAAAATAAATGTTGTTTTTGTGCATTATAAACTTTGATGTTTTTGTTCATAAGAACGATTCATGCATCATTATTAATTCACTCGTTACTTCCTTCACCTCTTAGTCTAGAGTTGAGTAGTGAGACTGGTTTGAATAATGTAATCCATCATAGCTGCTCTTTAGACTTTGATCAAATGGTCTTACTTGGATTAAATTGGCTTCCTACAGTATGGCTCGTGCCAAGATGACGCCCCGTAAGTCCACTGGACCCAAAGGAGTTCCTCATCACCAACTTGCCCCTAGAAATGATGGTGCTAGCAGTAGCAGCTCTAGGCCTAATCCCCCGGTAGAGATATAGAGGATTTCTGCAGAATTAGCACAAGCTACTAGAGATAGGGCTTTGGATGCTATTCAGGTAGGAGAATTACAGGATCAATTGAGGCATCTCACCACCACGCACAGGAACTACGAAAGCATGTTAGTTCATATGGTAGAGGGAAGAAATGAAGCTTGGCACAGGGAAAATGTAGCTAGAGCTAGAACTCATGAGCTAGAATTCTATGTAGAAGATTTAGAAGAACATAATACTTATCTGCATGAGGAAGTTCATAGGCTTAGCAATCTACTAAATCCAAATCATGAGCCCCAAGCTGATGCCATGGACCCTGGTGTCATCCTTGCCGATGATAATGAATCGGAAGAAGAAGAAGAAGAAGATCCTGAAGAATTAGTAATGATCAATGAAAGTGATGATGAAGGCGGTAATAATTCCGGAATGGATACCGAGCCTGAAGTTTGAAGTAATCATGGAAAAGAGTAGAGTTGTATAATAGTTAGTTATAGTTAAGCTATGTATCTTTGTTTTGGTACTTACAGGTTCTGGTGTTTATATTAGTAAACCCTATGTAATGTGTCTGGAGTAAGCTTTTGTGCAATTCAATAAAGGCTTGTGAATAAAGTTTGGTTTGTTATGAGCAGATGCGTCGTACGCGGGGTTCATATATTCCTGGAACTTCACAAGATGAGGATGGTATTCTAGATCCACCACCAGTTCCAATAAATCTGGCTGATGCTATAACCGCACTTGTCAATGTGACGGCCAAAAATTCTCATTTGCTTCATGAGATAGCTCAGAGTAATCAGAATCAGATGCACGGAAACCGTGGTCGCCACCACAACAGATAGGAGGCTACATATGTTGATTTTACAGACACAAGACCACCGGTGTTCACCAAGGCAGATGAACCATTGGAGGTTGATGACTGGCTTCGGACCATGGAGTAGAAATTTGATCTTATTCCATGCACGGAATATCAGAAACCTGCATTTGCCGCCCAGCAACTTAGAGGAGCAGCAAGTGCTTGGTGGGCGAAGTTAGTGGCTATGCAACCAGCTAGCATTCCAATAACTTAGGCTAAGTTCCGTACTGCCTTCAGAGCCCATTATATCCCTGAAGGAGTGATGGCAATGAAGCTTGATGAATTCCTTGCTTTGAAGCAAGGAGATCAAACCGTGATGCAGTATGTGGGAAGATTTAATCACCTATCACAATATGCATCAGAACATGTCAATACTGATGCAAAGAAGAAGAGGTGGTTTATGAGAGGTTTGAATACCAAGCTGCAAACAATGATGACAACTTGCACCAATGTCACTTATCATGAGGCCATAAATATTGCAATTGCTTCAGAGTCAAAGTATCGGCAGCATAAGGAGCTCAAAAAGAAAAAGAGTATGCCGTCTGGATCTTTTGGGGGAAATCAGAAGAGACAAAGGGTGATTTATCATCTAGTACATCATAATCGTCCTCCTTACCGTCCGCCATAGTCTCAAGCCGGGCAACAGTCAAATGTCCGTCCTGCTATAACCTATTAGAACTCACAGTCAACCAATGCTCCTGGTGGCAATGCTCCAATGTCCTAGGGTCACAATTATCTGTGTTACAATTGTGGAAGGACTGGTCATTTCTCTAGGGAATGTCCATATCCTAGGCAGGCTAATCAAAATTATCAGAAGGCCCCTGCCAATCAACAACAGGGTCAGGCACCAAACAAGAACCCCAATCAGAATACTCAGAAGGGCAAAGATGAGAGGAAGATAGGATGGGTGTTCTATATTCAAGCTGGAGAAATTCTGGAAGGGGAGCCAGTGATGATGGGTATGTTTCCTGTTGCCAATCACCCTACAGTTATACTTTTTGATTCTGGTGCATCGCATTCATTCATCAATAGAACATTTGTCGTGAAGTATGAAATTTCAATTGGGGCAACAAAGGAAAGTTTCTTTATACAATCGCCCGGGGGACGTCTGTGTACTAAGGAAATGGTATACCAGGTACCTGTAAACCTGGGTGGGCATATTTTTCCCACTACCATGATTATCCTTAAGGATCAGGATATAGATGTAATCTTGGGAATGAATTGGATGTATCAGCATAAGGCTGTTATAGATGCTTTGAATAGGACATTAAGAGTAAGTTTGCCTGATAGTAATTCTCAACTCCTCATCCAACTTCCAACCCTAAGAAGATCAGTGGGCAAGGTTTGTGCAACTACTGTCAAAGAGATTAGAGATATTCCGGTAGTGTGTGAATTTCTGGACGTGTTTCCTGAAGATTTACCCGGTCTACCACCTGATAGGGATGTACAGTTTAACATAGAGTTGCAACCTGGAACAGCTCCGATTTCTTAGAGAGCTTATAGGATGCCACCTAAGGAATTGGCCGAGTTGAAGACTCAGTTACAAGAATTGATTGAGAAGGGGTTTATCCAACCTAGTTCATCGCCTTGGGGATGTCCGGCAATTTTTGTGAAAAAGAAAGATGAGACCCTGAGGTTATGTGTTGACTATCGTCCATTGAATGAAGTGACCATCAAGAATAAGTATCCATTACCTCGGATAGATTTGATTTTTGATCAATTGGCCGGAGCCAAAGTTTTCTCTAAGATAGATTTGAGATCAGGATATCACCAAATCAAGATAAAGCCTGAAGATATTCCCAAAACAGCATTTACCACAAGATATGGATTATATGAATACTTGGTAATGTCTTTTGGTTTGACAAATGCTCCAGCTCATTTTATGTATCTGATGAACTCAGTATTCATGCCTGAGCTAGACAAGTTTGTAGTGATGTTTATTGATGACATTCTAGTATATTCCAAGAATAAGAAAGAATATGCGAAACATCTCAGAATTGTTCTGACCCGCTTGAGAGAACATCAACTATATACCAAGTTCAGCAAGTGTGATTTTTGGCTTAAGGAAGTGCAATTTCTTGGACATGTCTTGTCAGCCGAAGGAGTTGCAGTTGATCCCGGCAAAGTGAAGGTTGTGCTTGATTGGAAACCGCCAACCACAGTTCATCAAGTTCGGAGTTTTCTGGGTTTGGCAGGGTATTACCGTCGGTTTATTCTAGATTTCTCTAAAGTATCAAAGTCCATAATAGAACTGTTGAAAAACCAAGTCAAGTTTGTCTGGTCATCTGATTGTGAAGAGGCTTTCTAGACCTTGAAGAGATTGTTGACTACTGCACTAGTATTAGCCCAACCTGATATCGAGAAGCCGTTTGATGTTTATTGTGATGCATCAGGTATTGGTATTGGATGTGTGTTGATGCAAGAAGGCCGAGTCATTGCTTATGCATCTTGGCAACTTAAGCAACATGAAGAACACTATCTGACTCATGATCTAGAGTTAGCAGCTATGGTTCATGCTCTGAAGATTTGGTGGCATTACCTGCTTGGTAATACGTGCCATATATATACAGACCACAAGAGCTTAAAGTATATCTTTACTCAGTCAGAATTGAACATGCGACAAAGAAGATGGTTAGAACTGATTAAGGATTATGATTTGGAAGTACATTATCACCCGGGTAAAGCAAATGTGGTTGCAGATGCTCTCAGTCGCAAAAGTTATTGCAATTGTCTGACAGTGAGAACAATGGGTTTGAATTTATGTCAAGAAATGGAGAAGTTGAATGCAGAAGTAATTCAACAAGGAAGTTTGACCAACATAATTATTGAAGCTACTATTTGAGATCAAGTTATTGCTACTCAGAAGGAAAACAAGGGTATAGCCCATATCAAGGAAAGAGTCAGGAATGGAAAAGTGGAATGTTTTAGCATAGATGATGAAGGTGTGCTATGGTTCAAGGATCACCTGGTGGTACCAAAAGTTCCTAAGTTGTGGCAGTCAATTCTAGATGAGGCACATGCTACTAGGTTATCTATGCATCCATGAAGCAACAAGATGTACCATGACTTGAAGCAAAGATTCTGGTGGACTAAAATGAAAATAGAGATTGCTAGATATATAGCAAAGTGTGATACTTGTCAAAAGGTGAAAGCTATACATTTGAGGTCTGCTGGTGCCTTACAACCATTACCTATTCCATCTTGGAAGTGGGAGGACATAAGTATGGACTTTATTGTTGGTCTACCCAAGACATCAAAGGGATTTGACTCAGTATGGGTTATTGTAGATCGACTCACTAAGTCAGCACATTTTCTTCCTGTCAAGACAATATATCCTACAATCCAATATGCCAAGATGTATTTAGCAAGAATCATGAGTCTCCATGGAGTACCCAAGACTATTGTGTCAGATTGGGGTACACAGTTTGTCTCTAACTTTTGGAAACAATTGCATTCTTCATTGGATACCAAACTTCTGTACAGTACAGCTTATCATCCCCAGACTGATGGACAGACTGAAAGAGTCAATCAAGTACTTGAAGATATGTTAAGGTGTTGTGTCCTTAACTATTCCAGTAAGTGGGATGAATGTTTACCTTTGGCCGAGTTCTCATACAATAATAGTTATCAGGAAAGCATTAGAATGGCTCCATTTGAAGCACTCTATGGTCATAGATGCAGAACATCGTTAAGTCAGTCTGAGCCTGGAGAAAGAAGATTCTTTGGAGTTGACCTTGTGAAAGAAACAGAAGACAAGGTTAGGCAAATACAGAGTAATTTGAAGATAGCTTAGTCCTGCCAAAAGAGTTATGCGGATAGAAGACGGAGACCATTGGTATTTAACAAAGGAGATTTTGTATATCTGAAAGTATCACCAATGAAGGGAGTTAACCGTTTTGGTGTTAAAGGAAAGTTGGCACCCCGATACATTGGACCGTATCAAATTTTGGAGAGGTATGGAAAAGTGGCATATCGCTTGAAATTACCTGAATATCTCATAGCTGTACATGATGTGTTCCATGTTTCTCAATTGAAGAAGTGTCTCTGAGTGCCTGAACAGAATGTTGAAGTTGAAGGAGTGGAACTAGAACCGGATTTAACTTATTCAGAATATCCTATCTGAGTGTTAGATCAGAAGGATCGTGTTACTCGAAGACGGACAATCAAGTTCTATAAAATACAATGGAATCAACATTCAGAAGAGGAAGCTACATGGGAATCAGAAGATTACTTGTTAGAAAAGTTTCTAGAGTTTCTAGCGTTAATATAGAATAGAGTAATGTTAGTTGAGCTCGGTTGCTACAAGTTGTGTTTTCTAAAGGAACCTCAGCTGTTTTATGGACAAGTTTTGGATGTTTTTGGACTGACACATTTCCTTTTCCATTACTTACTCTATGGCTTTGAATCTCGGGGTGAGATTTCTTTTAGGGGGAAGGATTGTAACACCTCGGGTGTTTAAATACAAAAACCTGACATCTCATCATACACATTGCAAAGCATTTAGCATTTGGTGAAAACTTTGAGACACATACACTAAAACAAGTTTATATTTATGTGGTATGTGTTGAATTGTATTGTTTGACTCAAGCTCAAAGTTTGCTTGGATTTTTGAATTTTCTAGAAAACCCTGATTTTCAGTATTTAAACCCTACCCTGAAAATCCATTTCAAAATCTAAGCATATTTTGGGGTTGAGCCCAAAAGCAAAAGTGTAGAGCTTGACATGTTATACAAAGTTTGTTTTTGGAGTTTTCAAGTTGTTTAGTAAAAATTGGAGTAATTCAAAAAGGCGTAATTCGTTCAATTTCCCCCATTTGAATTCAAAAGTTCATTTCAAAATCTATACTGAATTAGGAGTTGGTTATAAAAGCAAAGTTGTAGAACTTTTGATTTTGAACAACTTTTGTTTTTGGAGATTTTTGAGTTGTTATGAAAATTTGAGAGTAATTTGTGAATTTTGGCGAAGGGCAAACTTGTAAATACTGTGAACAGTGTTCACCGCCGTAGCTACACCGTCGGCGACCTTCGGTTCGCTTCCAGATGCGCACGTGGACGTCCTCGGCTTCGTGTTGGCATGGGAAAGGCTCCTGCGTGGCTTCCTTGCGCTTCTGGCCGCTCCTTAAGGCCTAAGTCGTCGTCGTTCTTCGCCGTTTCCCTTCCTCTGTTTTCCCGGCGCTGTTGCCGCAGCTCCGTTGAGCCCTCGCCGTCGAACCAGCGCCCGCGCCATCGTAGCAAAGCATGTCCTAGCTCTGCTAGTTCCTTGCGCGTCCAGCAAACCAGTCCTTTTGGCTTGTCTTCACAGGAAACTCGCGGTGCGCGGTCTTCTTCCTCGCGGCCGGCAGCGTCCCCGTCGTGAGCGCTTCGCCGTGGCCAGCGTGTTACGGTGATCCTCTGCCCCTGCTGGGTCTTGTTTTAGTATTGCCACGATGCTGTGGTACTCCATGACCCATTGATTTCTCATTTTGACCACCACAGCTCCTGAAACATCGCCACCGACGACGATCTGCTCCGCCGTGCTTGCTCGAAACGTCGACCCACCTCTCCGTTGCTCCTCCGGCCTTGTGCTCTACTCAGTCACGTTTGGGGTGAGCTGCTGATGCTTCCTGGGCCATCTGTTTAAGCTTTATAGGTCTCACATTGCCAGCGTAGCATAGCCGCGTCGTCGTGGCCGCCATGGCCGGCGTAGTGCTCGGTCCAGTTCGTAGCAAGTCCTGCCTGTGCCCTAGAATGATGCGCCTAGTCGAGGGGAGTGTTTTGGTGCTTTGGCCGTCGCCGTTGGTCTTGCCATCGTCGAGATATCGCCGGTCAGCGCCATCATTGCCGTGGTCAGCGCGCGAGGTTAGGGATGACAGGTGGGGTCGGGTTGTCAGTGACTCAACGTTCAAATGGAATTTTTTGATTTTTAGATTTGAATGAATAGTGATGTAATTTGTTATTTTTGTGTAGATTTATTTAGAGCTCCAAAAATTATGAAATGTTTTATGTGACTTCTCTGTGATGTGTAGTATTTAAGAAAAATATGAAATAATGTTTTCCAGTACTTTTTGAATGTGATAAAAATTGCTCAATTTATTAATAAATGGATTTCCATGATTTTTCTAGGCTTATTTAATTATCCAAAAATTATGAAATTTGTTTTGCCACTTAATTATTATGTAATGAACATTTACAAAAATTTTGAGCTCAATTAGAATAAGTTGATTTATTTCATAATTTTGAATTAAATAATTAATTCATAAAAGCAAATAGTAACCTTTAATGAATTAGGTTTTGTTTGAATTTTTGATTGAGTGATGTCCTTGGGTCATTAGTTGATAATGATCCTTGGCAATTGATTTGGGTGTTGCGAAAAAGGTTTGATTAGTTTGACTTGCCACTGTACCACGAAGGAAAGTTGTATTCAAATTGTTAATTTTTGCATCCATCATCGAGCATCATGTTTCGTATTCCGCATCATGTTAAACATGGCATTGTTACTATGTGTAGTGAACGAAGGTGAACAAGTGGTAGTTAATCAAGTTGTGGAAGAGGTTAATCCGTCTGTTGAGGTCGGATCGAATACTTGTGAAACATCGCAGGAACCAGACTTTTCCGTCAACGAAGGCAAGCCCCGGATGCATACAACCCTACCTTGTATTTTACAAATTGATTTCACTTTTGCTTCTTTTTACTGCATTAAGTGATTAGGAGTCAAGTACAAGTCAAATTGGTACATTACCAACCTTGTTATTCCATATTTACCATATTACTAGTTTTAAATTCGTATATGCCTAGTTTTGCTTAGCTATGCTTAGAACGATGAAAGTCGGGTGATTACCTGCCACCCGCAAGTTTTAAATGGAACCTTGGTTACTTATGTTATCATGTGATATGGGAATGTGGAGTAATAAATCTAGACCGGGTGGACTCGGTGTGTGTGAGCCACAAGACATGGAGGTCTTGTGAGTGGGTTCTTTCCGTCTGTGTCGATTAAGGCACGTCCGTTGTTGAATTGCATGAGGTGAGAATTTGTAGTACTAACCACATACTCTGGTATGCCTTTACTCAGCTATTCTATTATGAGAATGGCTACTCGCGCACTGGGAGTGGAGAGATGGCGGGAATAGCATGTACCCATGTGGCAATGGGCTAGATTAGTGGGGTACTGTATTCTCGGGTGGCGCGGACCCGTTCTTGTTTTAGAGGATCTGAGTGCAGGTTGGTATATGTAGGTCGGGGACCTACATATGTCATGTGGTCTAGAATTCCCAGCTGGGTTTAATCGGTTCAAATCATCGTTGCTCCTCGGTTATGGAGACTCAACTCACTGTTCATCATCGTAGATTAATAACTAGAATTTGAGAAAGGTTTGCGAAAGAGATTGATATGAAGTTCATGATCTCATTACGGATCATGGCAGATTCATATGTGGTACCTATAAAGTTTTACCTTTGAAGTAAAAAAATTTTGTTAAAGAGCTTTTATGCAAAAGAACTTTGATTATTGATAAAGCCATACCTTGAATCCCTAATCATGCATTCCTGAGTCTTCTCAGTTTTATTTTCGATTAAGTCTTGTTGAGTACTTTTGTACTCAGGGTTCATTGACCCTTGTTGCAGGTGAGCCTCATGAGCAGATCTGTTTTGGATCGTGCTGCATGACAGTTGTTCCTTGTGATGACGATGAGAAGTAAATGTGTGGCCCTTGGGCAGGGCAGTTTCATTGTGTGTTTTGTATTATATTATAATGCCACTCCACTATTTCGTTTTGTAATAAACACCGAACTTAGTTGTGAGGTATGAAACTACTATTTTGTAAATTATGTTATTGTAAGACTTCCACTATTTTTACTCTAGTATTGATATTTGAATAAATGTTGTAATACTGCAATGACTCTGTAACGTGATCCAGCTCAGAAATCATGGATGATTCGGGGTTCCCCGAGGACACCCGACAGTCTTTTTAAGTTAATGGAAACATATGCATAAATGTCAAAGGTCGTCGGACAGTGACTGGTGCATGTGGGCCCTATAACTTAGGAGGTTCTGCCACATTACCAAGCAGGTAATGCCGCCAAATCTTCAAAGCATGAACAACTGCTGCTAACTCCAGATCATGAGTTGGATAATGTTCTTCATGTTGCTTAAGTTGTCTAGAAGCATAGGCAATGACTCATCCTTCTTGCATCAATACACATCCAATACCAATACCAGAGGCATCACAATAAACGTCAAACGACTTCTCGATATCTAGTTGTGCTAATACTGGTGCTGTGGTTAGCAATCTCTTCAAAGTCTGGAAGGCTTCTTCACAATCAGATGACCAGACAAACTTGGCTTGGTTCTTCAACAACCCAGTGATGGACTTGGATATTCTAGAGAAATCTGGGATAAAACAACAGTAATAACCCGCCATTCCAAGAAAACTCCGAACTTGATGAACTGTGGTTGGCGGTTTCCAATCTAATACATCCTTAACTTTGCTTGGATCTATCGCAACTCCTTCAGCTGACAAGACATGTCCTAAAAACTGTATTTCCTTTAGCCAAAAGTCACACTCACTAAACTTGGCATAAAGCTAATGTTCTCTCAAGCGGGTCAGAACAATTCTGAGATGTTCCACATGTTCTTTCTTGTTCTTGAAATATACTAAGATGTCATCAATGAAGACCACTACAAACTTGTCTAGCTCCGGCATGAATACTGAATTCATCAGATACATGAAATGGGCTGGGGCATTTGTCAAACCAAAAGACATTACCAGGTATTCATATAATCCATATCTTGTGGTAAATGCCGTTTTGGGAATATCTTCAGGCCTAATCTTGATTTGGTGATAACCTGACCTCAAATCAATCTTAGAGAAAACTTTGGCTCTAGCCAGTTGATCAAAAAGTAAGTCTATCCAAGGTAAGGGATACTTATTCTTAATGGTTACTTCATTCAATGGACGATAGTCAACACACAACCTCAAGGTCTCATCTTTCTTTTTTCACAAAAAATGTAGGACATCCCCAAGGTGATGAACTAAGTTGGATAAACCCCTTATCAATCAACTCTTGCAACTGAGTCTTCAACTCGGCTAATTCCTTAGGAGGCATCCTATAAGCTCTCTGAGAGATCAAAGCTGTTCTAGGCTTTAACTCTATGTTAAACTGAACATCCCTATCTGGTGATAGACCGGGTAAATCTTTAGGAAAAACATCAGGAAATTCACAAACTACCGGGATATCTCTAATCTCCTTGACAGAAGTTACACAAACTCTTTCCACTGATCTCCTTAAGGTTGGAGGTTGGATAAGAAGCTGAGAATTACTATCAGACAAACTCACCCTTATTGTCCTATTCAAAGCATCTATAACAGTCTTATGCTAATACATCCAATTTATTCCCAAGATCACATCTATATCCTGATCCTTGAGAATAATCATGGTAGTGGGAAAAATATGCCCACCTAGGTTTATGGGTACCTGGTATACCATTTCCTTAGTACACAGACGTCCCTCGGGCGACTGTATAAAGAAATTTTCCTTTGTTTCCCCAATTGGAATTTCATGCTTTACGATAAAGGTTCTATTGATGAATGAATGAGATGCACCAGAATCAAAAAGCATAACTATAGGATGATCGGCGATAGGAAACATACCCAGCATCATGGGCTCCCCTTCTGGAATCTCCCCGGCCTGAATATAGAAAACTTGCCCCATCTTCTTTTCATCTTTGTCCTTCTGAGCATTCTGATTATTGTTCTTATTCTAAACTTGACCTTGTTGTTGATTGCCAGGAGCCTTTTGAAAATTTGGATTATACTATTTGGGATACGGACATTCCCTAGAGAAATGATCGGATCTTCCACAATTGTAACATGGATAACTGTGACCCTGGGGTGTTGGAGCACAGACACTAGGAGCATTTGTTTGTTGTGGATTCTAGTAAGTTGTGGTAGGACACACATTTGATTGTTGCCCGGCTTGGAACTACGGCGGACGATAAGGAGAACGATAATGATTGACTGGCTGAAAGATTATCTTTTGCCTCTTTTGATTTCCACCAAAAGATCCAGATGGCACACTCTTTTTCTTCTTGATCTCCTTATGCTGCTGATATTTTGCCTCTAAAGCAATAGAAATGTTCACTGCCTCATGATAAGTGACATTGGTATAGGTAGTCATCATTGTCTGCAGTTTGGTATTCAGACCTTGCATAAACCATTTCTTTTTCTTAGCATCTATGTTGACATGTTTAGATGCATACTGTGACAGGTGATTGAATCTACCCACATATTGCATAACTGTATGATCCCCTTGCTTCAAAGCAAGGAACTCATCTAGTTTCATAGCCATAACTCCCTCTAGGATATAATGGGCTCTGAAAGCAGTACGGAACTTTGCCCAAGTTAACTAAACACCCGCTAGTTGCATAGCCACAAGGTTTGCCCACCAAGCACTTGCTGCACCTCTAAGCTGTTGGGCAGCAAAAATAGGTTTCTGATACTCCATGCAGGGAATGAGATCAAACTTCTACTCCATTGTACGAAGCCAATCATCAGCTTCCAGTGATTCATCGGCCTTGGTAAACACCAGTGGCCTTGTATCTATGAAATCAACATACGTAGCTTCATGCCTAGGATGATTGCGACCATGGTTCCCTTGCATCACATTCTGATTACTCTGAGCTATCTCTCGAAGCAATCGAGCATTTTCAACAGTCACATTGACATGTGCGGCGATAGCATCAGCCGGATTTGGTGGAACTAGTGGTGGATCAGGAATACCATCCTCATCTTGTGAAGTACCAGGAATATGCAAACCTCGCGTACGACGCATCTGTTCATGACAAACCAAACTTTACTCACAAGCCTTTATTGCACTATTAAAAGAACTAACTACAAACACATTACACTGGTTCACTTATTTAAGCACAAGCCCGCACCTAAACAAGACTACTTAACTTAACTAGATCTCACTATTTTACAACTCTACTCTTCTCCTCGACCACATCAAACCTTGTGATCGGTATCCATTCCAGAAACATTTTCACCTTCATTATCACTTTCATCGACCATCACTAATTCTTCTGGATCTTCTTCTTCCTCTTCAAGTTCATCATTATCAGCAATGATGACACCAGGGTCCATTGCATCAGCTTGAGGTTCATGATTTGCATCCAAGAGATTGCTCAGCCTATGGACTTCTTCACGCAGATTGGTAGAGTATTCTTCTAATTCTTCTACATAAAATTCT
Source organism: Miscanthus floridulus (assembly GCF_019320115.1). Classification (NCBI taxonomy): domain Eukaryota; kingdom Viridiplantae; phylum Streptophyta; class Magnoliopsida; order Poales; family Poaceae; genus Miscanthus; species Miscanthus floridulus. Next base: position 74,203,518 of record NC_089581.1, read on the forward strand.
AGCTCATGTGCTCTAGCTCTAGCTACATCTTCCCTATGCCAAGCCTCATTTCTCCCTTCCACCATACGAACTAACATACACTCACAGTTCTTATGAGCGGTGGTGAGACACCTCAATTTATTCTGTAACTCACCCACATGGATGGCATCCACAGCCCTATCTCTAGTAGCCTATGCTAACTCTGCTGTAAGCCTCTGTATCTCTGCCTGGGGATCAGGCCTAGAGCTGCTACTGCTAGCACCATCATTCCTAGGGGCAAGCTGGTGATGAGGAACTCCTTTGGGTCCAACAGACTTATGGGGCGTTACCTTGGTACGAGCCATACTATAGGAAGCAAGATTAATCCAAATAAGACAATCTGATACAAGTCTTAATAGTAGCCAGGATGAATTACACTATTTAACCTAGACTCACTACTTAACTCCAGACTAAGAGGGAAAGTAAGTAACAAGTGGATTAATCATGATGCTTGAATCGTTCTTACGAACAAAAACATCAAAGCTTATAAAGTACAAAAACAATAGTTGTTATTATATAGGGCATAATAAGATCACTACTCCACCACCCAAAACCTTTTTAATCAAATAAGGAACGGTGAGAATGAAATAAGACAAGCCAAAAGCAATTTGGACCAAATTAACAAGTTATATTTATTTGTCCCAAATAATTTTGAAGTTTTTGTAAAACAATACAACAAGACTTTGTAACGACCGCTCTGATACCACTCTGTGGTAGAACCTCCTAAATTATAGGGCCCACATGCACCTGTCACTGTCCAATGACCTCTGACAACTATGCATATGTTCCCGATAACTTAAGAAGACTGTCGGGTGTCCCCAAGGAACCCTGAATCATCCAAAATTTCTGAGCAGGATCCAATTACAGAGTCATTGCAGTATTACAACTGGTTATTCATTAATATACATCAGAGTAAAATAGCAGAAGTCTTATAATAACTTAATTTACAAAACAGTTGTTTCACAAACTAAGTATGATTATTTTTACAAACCATAGTAGTGGAGTGGCATAATTAACATAAACATAACACCCAAAGAAAGTGCCCTGTGTGGCAGAACCTCCTAAATTATAGAACCCACATGCACTTGTCACAGTCCAACGACCTTTGACAACTATGCATATGTTCTTGGTAACTTAAGAAGTCTATCGAGTGTCCTCGAAGAACCCCGAATCATCCATGATTTCTGAGTAGGATCACATTACAGAGTCATTGCAGTATTACAACATTTATTCAAATATCAACGCCAGAGTAAAAACAGCGGAAGTCTTACGATAACATAGTTTACAAACCAGTTGTTTCAAATCTTACAAACTAAGTTCGATAATTATTACAAACCAAAGTAGTAGTGGAGTGGCATAATTAACATATACATAACACACAAAATAAACATCCTGCCCAAGGATCAAACATTTACTTCTCATCATCAGAACGAACGATAGTCATGCAGCACGATCCAAAACAGATCTGCTCATGAGGCTCTCCTACAACCAGGGTCAACGAACCCTGAGTACAAAAGTACTCAACAAGACTTAACCAAAATATTAACTGATAAACTTAGGAATGCAGGCTCAGGGATTCAAGGTATAGCTTTAACAATAATCAAAGTTCTTTTGCGTAAAAGCTCTCTTGATAAAATTCTTTATATAGAAAACTTCATAAAAATTATATACAAAGCTGACACGATCCATGTTGAGATCATGAAGCTTCATATCCAACACCTTCACAAGCCTTATTCGAGTTCCAGTTATTAATCTACGATGATGAACAGTGAGTTGAGTCTCCATAACCGAGGAGCAACGACGATTCGAACCGATTAAAAACCCAGCTGGGGATTCCAGACCACACGACATATGCAGGTCCCCGACCTACATATACCAACCTACCCTCGGATCCTCGAAACAAGAACAGGTCTGCGCCACCCGAGAATATAGTACTCCACCAATCCAGCCCATGGCCACGTGGGTACATGCTATTCCCGCCATCTCTCCACTCCCAGTGCGCGAGTAGCCATTCTCATATTAGAATTGCCAAGTTAAGGCTTACCGGAGTATGTGGTTAGTACTACAAATTCTCACCTCATGCAATTCAACAACGGTACGGACTTTAATCGACACTGGCGAAAAGAACCCGCTCACAAGACCTCCATGTCTTGTGGCTCACACACACCGAGTCCGCCCGGTCTAGATTTATTACTCCACATCCCCATATCACATGATAACATAAGTAACCAAGGTTCCATTAAAAACTTGCAGGTGGCAGGTAATCACCCGACTTTTATTGTTCTACGCATAGCTAAGCAAAACTAGGCATAAACAAATTTAAAACTGGTGATGTGGTAAATATGGAATAACAAGGGTGGTAATGCACCAATTAGGTTCTTACTTAACTCCTAACCACTTAATGTAGTAACGGAAAGCAAAAGCGAAATTAATTTGTAAAACACAAGGTAGGGTTGTATGCATCCGGGGCTTGCCTTCGTTGACGAAAAAGTTCGTTTCCTATGACGTTTCACAAGTATTCGATCCGACCTCAACAGACGGATTAACCTCCTCAACAACTTGATTAACTACCACGTGTTCACCTTCATTCACTACACGTAATAACAATGCCATGTTTAACATGATGCAGAATACGAAACGTGATGCTCGATGATGGATGCAAAATTAACAATTTGAAAACAACTTTCCTTCACGGTACAGTTGCAAGTCAAACAAACTAAATCTTTTTTGTAACACATACATCAATTGCCAAGGGTCATTATCAACAAATGACCCAAGGTCATCACTCAATCCAAAATTTCAAACAAAACCTAAATTAGTAAAGGTTACTATTTGCTTTTATGAATTAATTATTTAATTCAAAATTATGAAATAAATCAACTTATTCTAATTGAGCTCAAAATTTTAGTAAATGTTCATTACATGATAAGTAAGTGGCAAAACGAGGTTCATAATTTTTGGACAATTAAATAAGCCTAGAAAAATCATGGAAATCCATTTATTAATAAATTGAGCAATTTTTATCACATTCAAAAAGTGACAACCCGACCCCACCTGTCATCCCTAACCATGCGCGCTGACCACAGCAATGACGGTGCTGACCGGCGATATCTCGACGACGGTGAGACCAACGGCGACGGCCAAAGCACCAAAACACTCCCCTCGACTAGGCGCATCGATCTAGGGCACAAGCGGGACTAGCTACGGACTGGACCGAGCACTACGCCGGCGACGCAAGCACGGTAGAGGTTAAACGCTTAGCACAGAAGGGTTCAGCACCTCACCCCGAACACGACTGAGCAACGAGCAGGGTCGGAGGAGCAACGAAGAGGCTGGTCGATGTTCCGAGCAAGCACGACGGAGCAGATCGTCGTCGGTGGCGATGTTCCGAGAGCTGTGGTGGTTAAAATGAGAAATCAATGAGTCATGGAGTACCACAGCATCGTGACGAAGCTGAAGCAAGACTCAGCAGGGGCAGAGGCGCACCGTGGAGCTCTGGCCATGGAGAGGCACGCTCAACGGAGATGCTGCCGGCCATGGGGAAGAAAGACGGCACGCGGCGAAATTTGGCGAAGTCAGATGACTACGACCGGTTGGATGGGTGCGCAAGGAAGGGGCGAAGCTGTTGAGCACTTTGCTGTGATGACACAGGCGCTGGTTCGATGGCGAGGGCTCAACGGAGCTATGGCAATGGCGCTGGGAAAACAGAGGAAGGGAAACGGCGAAGAACGGCGATGGCTTAGGCCTTAAGGAGCGGCCAGAAGCGCAAGGAAGCCACGCAGGAGCCTTTCCCACGCCAGCACGAAGCCGAGGATGTCCACGCGCGCATCTGGAAGCGAACCGAAGGTCGCCGGCGGTGTAGCTACGGCGGTGAACACTGTTCACAGTATTTACAAGATTGCCCTTCACCAAAATTCACAAATTACTCTCAAATTTTCAGAACAACTCAAAAATCTCCAAAAATAAAAGTTGTTCAAAATCAAAAGTTCTACAACTTTGCTTTTATAAGCACCCCCAAATTAGGTCTAGATTTTGAAATGAACTTTTGAATTCGAATAGGGGAAATTTAACGAATTACGCCTTTTTGAATTACTCCAAATTTTTCTCAACAACTTGAAAAACTCCAAAAATAAACTTTGTATAACTTGTCAAGCTCTACACTTTTTCTTTAAGGCTCAACCCCAAAATGTGCTTTGATTTTGAAATGGATTTTTAGGGTAGGGTTTAAATATTGAAAATCAGGGTTTTCAGAATTTCAAATCAATACAAGGTTTCAAACTTGATTCAAACAATACCAAGCAATACTTACCACACAAATATAAACTTGTTTTAGTGTGTGCATCTCAAAGCTTTCACCAAATGCCAAATGCTTTGCAATGCATATGATGATATGTCAGGTTTTAGTATTTAAACACCCGAGGTGTTACAATCCTTCCCCCTAAAAGAAATCTTGCCCCGAGATTCAAAGCCATAGGGTAAGTAATGGAAAAGGAAATGTGTCGCATGAACACATACCAAATCTGTCCATAAAACAACTGAGGTCCCTTTATAAAACACAACTTGTACAACTGAACTCAACTAACATTACTCTATTCTATATTGACGCTAGAAACTCTGGAAACTTTTTTAACAAGTAATCTTCTGATTCCCAAGTAGCTTCCTCTTCTGAATGCTGATTCCATTGTATTTTATAGAACTTGATTGTCTGTCTTCGAGTAACACAATCTTTCTGATCCAACACTCAGATAGGATATTTGGAATAAGTCAAATCTGGTTCAAGTTCCACTCCTTCAACTTCAACATTCTGTTCAGGCACTCGGAGACACTTCTTCAATTGAGAAACATGGAACACATCATGCACAGCTGCGAGATGTTCAGGTAATTTCAAGCGATATGCCACTTTTCCATACCTTTTCAAAATTTGATATGGTCCAATATATCGAGGTGCCAACTTTCCTTTAACACCAAAACGAGTAACTCCCTTCATTGGTGATACTTTCAGATATACAAAATCTCCTTTGTTAAATACCAATGGTCTCCGTCTTCTATCCGCATAACTCTTTTGGCGGGACTGAGCTATCTTCAAATTACTCTGTATTTGCCTAACCTTGTCTTCTGTTTCTTTCACAAGGTCAACTCCAAAGAATCTTCTTTCTCTAGGCCCAGACCAACTCAACGATGTTCTACATCTACGACCATAGAGTGCTTCAAATGGAGCCATTCTAATGCTTTCTTGATAACTATTGTTGTATGAGAACTCGGCCAAAGGTAAGCATTCATCCCACTTATTGGAATAGTTAAGGACACAACACCTTAACATATCTTCAAGTACTTGATTGACTCTTTCAGTCTATCCATCAGTCTGTGGATGATAAGCTATACTATACAGAAGTTTGGTACCCAATGAAGAATGCAATTGTTTCCAAAAGTTAGAGACAAACTGTGTACCCCTATCTGACACAATAGTCTTGGGTACTCCATGGAGACTCATGATTCTTACTAAATACATCTTGGCATATTGGATCGTAGGATGTATTGTCTTGACAGGAAGAAAATGTGCTGACTTAGTGAGTCGATCTACAATAACCCATACTGAGTCAAATCCCTTTGATGTCTTGGGTAGACCAACAATAAAGTCCATACTTATGTCCTCCCACTTCCAAGATGGAATAGGTAATGGTTGTAATTCACCAGCAGACCTCAAATGTATAGCTTTCACCTTTTGACAAGTATCACACTTTGCTATATATCTAGCAATCTCTATTTTCATTTTAGTCCACCAGAATCTTTGCTTCAAGTCATGGTACATCTTGTTGCTTCCCGGATGGATAGATAACCTAGTAGCATGTGCCTCTTCTAGAATTGACTGCCGCAACTCAGGAACTTTTGGTACCACCAGGCGATCCTTGAACCATAACACATCTTCATCATCTATGCTAAAGCATTCCGCTCTTCCATTCTTGACTCTTTCCTTGATATGGGCTATACCCTTGTTTTCCTTCTGAGCAGCAATAACTTGATCTCGAATAGTGGCTTCAATAATTATGTTGTTCAAACTTCCTTGTTGAATTACTTCTACATTCAACTTCTCCATTTCTTGACATAAATTCAAACCCATTGTTCTCACTGTCAGACAATTGCAATAACTTTTGCGGCTGAGGGCATCTGCAACCACATTTGCTTTACCCAGGTGATAATGTACTTCCAAATCATAATCCTTAATCAGTTCTAACCATCTTCTTTGTCGCATGTTCAACTCTGACTGAGTAAAGATATACTCTAAGCTCTTGTGGTCTATATACATATGGCACGTATTACCAAGCAGGTAATGCCGCCAAATCTTTAGAGCATGAACCATAGCTGCTAACTCCAGATCATGAGTCGGATAGTGTTCTTCGTGTTGCTTAAGTTGCCTAGATGCATAAGCAATAACTCGGCCTTCTTGCATCAACACACATCCAATACCAATACCTGAAGCATCACAATAAACATCAAACGACTTCTCGATATCAGGTTGGGCTAACACTGGTGCAGTAGTCAACAGCCTCTTCAAAGTTTGGAAAGCCTCTTCACAATCAGATGACCAGACAAACTTGACTTGGTTCTTCAACAACTCGGTTATGGACTTTGATACATTAGAGAAATCTACAATAAACCGATGGTAATACCCTGCCAAACCCAGAAAACTCCGAACTTGATGAACTGTGGTTGGTGGTTTCCAATCAAGCACATCTTTCACTTTGCTAGGATCAACTGCAACTCCTTCAGCTGACAAGACATGTCCAAGAAATTACACTTCCCTAAGCCAAAAATCACACTTGCTGAACTTAGCATACAGTTGATGTTCTCTCAAGCAGGTCAGAACAATTCTGAGATGTTCCGCATGTTCTTCCTTATTCTTGGAATATACTAAAATGTCATCAATAAACACCACTACAAACTTGTCTAGCTCAGGCATGAATACTGAGTTCATCAGATACATGAAATGAGCTGGAGCATTTGTCAAACCAAAAGACATTACCAAGTATTCATATAATCCATATCTTGTGGTAAATGCCGTTTTGGGTATATCTTCAGGCTTTATCTTGATTTGGTGATATCCTGACCTCAAATCTATCTTGGAGAAAACTTTGGCTCCGGCCAATTGATCAAAAAGCAAATCTATCTGAGGTAATGGATACTTATTCTTGATGGTCACTTCATTCAATGGAGCTATTCCAGGTTGTAGCTCTATGTTAAACTGTACATCCCTATCAGGTGGTAGACCGGGTAAATCTTTAGGAAACACGTCCAGAAATTCACACACTATCGGAATATCTCTAATCTCTTTGACAGCAGTTGCACAAATCTTGCCCACTGATCTTCTTAGGGTTGGAAGTTGGATGAGAAGTTGAGAATTACTATCAGGCAAACTTACCCTTAAGGTCCTATTCAAAGCATCTATAACAGCCTTATGCTGATACATCCAATTTATTCCCAAGATTACATCTATATCCTGATCGTTAAGGATAATCATGGTAGTGGGAAAAATATGCCCACCCAGGTTTACGGGTACCTGGTATACCATTTTCTTAGTACACAAACATCCCCTGGGTGACTGTATAAAGAAACTTTCCTTTATTGTCCCAATTGAAATTTCATACTTCATGACAAATGTTCTATTGATGAATGAATGCGATGCGCCAGAATCAAAAAGTATAACTGTAGGGTGATTGGCAATAGGAAACATACCCATCATCACTGGCTCCCCTTCTAGAATTTCTCTAGCTTGAATATAGAACACCCGTCCTGTCTTCCTTTCATCTTTGCCCTTTTGAGCATTTTGATTGGGGTTCTTGTTTGGTGCCTGACCCTGTTGTTGATTTGCAGGGGCCTTCTGATAATTTTGATTAGCCTGCCTAGGATATGGACATTCCCTAGAGAAATGACCAGTCCTTCCATAATTGTAACACGGATAGTTGTGACCCTAGGACGTTGGAGCATTGCCACCAGGAGCATTGGTTGATTATGAATTCGGATAGGTTATAGCAGGACGGACATTTGACTGTTGCCCGGCTTGAGACTGTGGCGGACGGTAAGGAGGACGATTATGATGTACTGGATGATAAATCACCCTCTGCCTCTTCTGATTTCCCCCAAATGATCCGGATGGCATACTCTTTTTCTTTTTGAGCTCCTTATGCTGCCGATACTTTGACTCTGAAGCAATTGCAATATTTACGGCCTCATGATAAGTGACATTGGTGCAAGTTGTCATCATTGTTTGCAGCTTAGTATTCAAACCTCTCATAAACCACCTCTTCTTTTTGGCATCAGTATTGACATGTTCTGATGCATATTGTGATAGGTGATTAAATCTTCCCACATACTGCATCACGGTTTGATCTCCTTGCTTCAAAGCAAGGAATTCATCTAGCTTCATTGCCATCACTCCTTCAGGGATATAATGGGCTCTGAAGGCAGTATGGAACTCAGCCCAAGTTATTGGAATGCCAGCTGGTTGCATAGCCACTAAGTTCGCCCACCAAGCACTTGCTGCTCCTCTAAGTTGCTGGGTGGCAAACGCAGGTTTCTGATACTCCATGCATGGAATAAGGTCAAATTTCTGCTCCATGGTTCGGAGCTAGTCATCAGCCTCTAATGGTTCAACTGCCTTGGTGAACACCAGTGGTCTTGTGTCTGTAAAATCAACATATGTAGCCTCCTGTCTGTTATGGTGGCGACCACGGTTTCTGTGCATCTGATTCTGATTACTCTGAGCTATCTCATGAAGCAAATGAGAATTTTCGGCCGTCACATTGACAAGTGCGGTTATAGCATCATCCAGATTTGTTAGAACTGGTGGTGGATCTGGAATACCATCCTCATCTTGTGAAGTTCTAGAAATATATGAACCCCACGTACGATGCATCTGCTCATAACAAACCAAACTTTATTCACTAGTCTTTATTTAATTGCACCAAAGCTTACTCCAGACACATTACATAGAGTTTACTAATATAAACACAAACCCACAAGTACAAAAACAAAACTACATAACTTAACTATAACTAACTATTATACAACTCTACTCCTTTCCTTGATTACTTCAAACTTTAGGCTCAGTATCCATTCCGGAATTATTACTGCCTTCATCATCACTTTCATTAATCAGTACTAATTCTTCAGGATCTTCTTCTTCCTCTCCCGATTCATCATCATCGGCAAGGATGACACCGGGGTCCATGGCATCAGCTTGGGGCTCATGATTAGGATTTAGTAGATTGCTTAGCCTATGAACTTCCTCATGTAGATAGGTATTATGTTCTTCTAAATCTTCTACATAGAATTCTAGCTCACGAGTTCTAGCTCTAGCTACATTTTCCCTGTGCCAAGCTTCATTTCTTCCCTCCACCGTATGAACTAACATGCTTTCGTAGTTCCTGTGCGCGGTGGTGAGACGCCTCAATTGATCCTATAATTCTCCTACCTGTATAGCATCCAAAGCCCTATCTCTAGTAGCTTGTGCTAATTCTATATAAATCCTCTGTATCTCTGCCTGAGGATCAGGCCTAGAACTGCTACTGCTAGCACCATCATTTCTAGGGGCAAGTTTGTGATGAGGAACTCCTTTGGGTCCAGTGGACTTATGGGGCATCATCTTGGCACGAGCCATACTGTAGGAGGCCAATTTAGTCCAAGTAAGACCATTTGATCAAAGTCTAAAGAGTAGCTATGATGGATTACATTACTCAAACCAGACTCACTACTCAACTCCAGACTAAGAGGTGAAGGAAGTAACGAGTGAATTAATCATGATGCATGAATCATTCTTACGAACAAAAACATCAAAGTTTATAATGCACATAAACAACATTTATTTTTATATAGGGCATAGTAAGATTACTACTCCACCACACAAGACCTTCTTAATCAAATAAGGAATGGTGAGGAAGAAATAAGATAAGTCAGAAGCAATTTGGACCAAATTAGCAAGTTAAATTTAGTCATCCCAAATCATTTTGAAGTTTTTTGTAAAATAATACAACAAAAACCTTGTAATGAATGCTTCGATACCATTCTATGGCAGAACCTCCTAAATTATAGGACCCACATGCACTTGTCACTGTCCAACGACCTTTGACAACTATGCATATGTTTCTGGTAACTTAAGAAGTTTGTCGGGTGTCCTCGAGGAACCCCGAATCATCCACGATTTCTAAGCAGGATCACATTACAGAGTCATTACAGTATTACAACATTTATTCAAAAATCAACGCCAGAGTTAAAATAGCGGAAGTCTTACGATAACATAGTTTACAAACCAGTTGTTTCAAATCTTACAAACTAAGTTCGATAATTATTACAAACCAAAGTAGTAGTGGAGTGGCATAATTAACATATACATAACACACAAAATAAACATCCTGCCCATGGATCACACATTTACTTCTCATCGTCAGAACGAACGATAGTCATGCAGCATGATCCGAAACAGATCTGCTCATGAGGCTCTCCTGCAACAAGGGTCAACGAACCCTGAGTACAAAAGTACTCAACAAGACTTAACCGAAATATTAACTGATAAACTTAGGAATGCAGGCTTAGGGATTCAAGGTATAGCTTTAACAATAATCAAAGTTCTTTTGCGTAAAAGCTCTTTTGATAAAATTCTTTATATAGAAAACTTCATAAAAATTATATACAAAGCTGACACGATCCATGTTGAGATCATGAAACTTCATATCCAACACCTTCACAAGCCTTATTCTAGTTCTAGTTATTAATATACGATGATGAACAGTGAGTTGAGTCTCCATAACCGAGGAGCAATGACGATTCAAACCGATTAAAAACCTAGCTGGGGATTCTAGACCACACGACATATGCAGGTCCCCGACCTACATATACCAACCTACCCTCGGATCCTCTAAATAAGAATGGGTCTGTGCCACCCGAGAATACAGTACTCCACCAATCCAGCCCATGGCCACGTGGGCACATGCTATTCCCTCCATCTCTCCACTCCCAGTGCGTGAGTAGCCATTCTCGTATTAGAATTGCCAAGTTAAGGCTTACCGGAGTATGTGGTTAGTACTACAAATTCTCACCTCATGCAATTCAACAACGGTACGGACCTTAATTGAAACAGGCGAAAAGAACCCGCTCACAAGACCTCCATGTCTTGTGGCTCACACACACTAAGTCCGCCCGGTCTAGATTTATTACTCCACATCCCCATATCACATGATAACATAAGTAACCAAGGTTCCATTAAAAACTTGCATGTGGCAGGTAATCACCCGACTTTTATCGTTCTACGCATAGCTAAGCAAAACTAGGCATAAACGAATTTAAAACTGGTGATATGGTAAATATGGAATAACAAGGGTGGTAATGCACCAATTAGGCTCTTACTTAACTCCTAACCACTTAATGTAGTAACGGAAAGCAAAAGCAAAATTAATTTGTAAAACACAAGGTAGGGTTGTATGCATCCGGGGCTTGCCTTCGTTGACGGAAAAGTCTGGTTCCTGCGACGTTTCACAAGTATTCGATCCGACCTCAACAGACGGATTAACCTCCTCAACAACTTGATTAACTACCACGTGTTCACCTTCATTCACTACACGTAATAACAATGCCATGTTTAACATGATGCGGAATACGAAACGTGATGCTCGATGATGGATGCAAAATTAACAATTTGAATACAACTTTCCTTCGCGGTACAGTTGCAAGTCAAACAAACTAAATGTTTTTCATAACACATACATCAATTGCCAAGGGTCATTATCAACAAATGACCCAAGGTCATCACTCAATCCAAAATTTCAAACAAAACCTAAATTAGTAAAGGTTACTATTTGCTTTTATGAATTAATTATTTAATTCAAAATTATGAAATAAATCAACTTATTCTAATTGAGCTCAAAATTTTAGTAAATGTTCATTACATGATAAGTAAGTGGCAAAACAAATTTCATAATTTTTGGACAATTAAATAAGCCTAGAAAAATCATGGAAATCCATTTATTAATAAATTGAGCAATTTTTTTCACATTCAAAATATGCTGAAAAACAATATTTCATATTTTTCTTAAATACTATACATTGCAGAGGAGTGACACAAAAATTTTCATAATTTTTGGAGCTCTAAATAAATCTACACAAAAATAACAAATTACATAACTATTCATTCAAATCTGAAAATAGAAAAATTCCATTTGAACGTTGAGTCACTGACAACCCAACCCCGCCTGTCATCCCTAACCTTGCGCGCTGACCACGGCAATGACGGCGCTGATCGGCGATATCTCGACGACGGCGAGACTAACGGCGACGGCCAAAGCACCAAAACACTCCCCTCGACTAGGCGCATCGATCTAGGGCACAAGCGGGACTAGCTACGGACTAGACCGAGCACTACGCCGGCCATGGCAGGCACAACGGCACGGCAGCGCTACACCGGCGACATAAGCACGGTAGAGGTTAAATGCTTAGCACAGAAGGGTTCAGCACCTCACCCCGAACACGACTGAGCAACGAGCAGGGTCGGAGGAGCAACGAAGAGGCTGGTCGACGTTCTGAGCAAGCACGGCGGAGCAGATCGTCGTCGGTGGCGATGTTTCGGGAGCTGTGGTGGTTAAAATGAGAAATCAATGAGTCATGGAGTACCACAGCATCGTGGTGAAGCTGAAGCAAGACTCAGCAGGGGCAGAGGCGCACCGTGGTGCTCTAGCCACGGAGAGGCACGCACGACGGAGATGCTACCGGCCGGGGGAAGAAAGACGACGCGTGGTGAAATTTGGCGAAGTCAGACGACTACGACCGGTTGGATGGGTGCGCAAGGAAGGGGCGAAGCTGTTGAGCACTTTGCTGTGATGACACAGGCGCTGGTTCGACGGCGAGGGCTCAACGGAGCCGCGGCAATGGCGCCGAGAAAACAGAGGAAGGGAAACAGCGAAGAACGGCGATGGCTTAGGCCTTAAGGAGCGGCTAGAAGTGCAACGAAGCCACGCAGGAGCCTTTCCCACGCTAGCGCGAAGCCAAGGATGTCCACACGCGCGTCTGCAAGCGAACCGAAGGTCGCCGGCGGTGTAGCTACGGCGGTGAACACTGTTCACATTATTTACAAGATTGCCCTTCACCAAAATTCACAAATTACTCTCAAATTTTCAGAACAACTCAAAAATCTCCAAAAATAAAAGTTGTTCAAAATCAAAAGTTCTACAACTTTGCTTTTATAAGCACCCCCAAATTCAGTCTAGATTTTGAAATGAACTTTTGAATTCGAATAGGGGAAATTTAATGAATTATGCCTTTTTGAATTACTCCAAATTTTTCTCAACAACTTGAAAAACTCCAAAAATAAACTTTGTGTAACTTGTCAAGCTCTACAGTTTTGCTTTAAGGCTCAACCCCAAAATGTGCTTTGATTTTGAAATGGATTTTCAGGGTAGGGTTTAAATATTGAAAATCAGGGTTTTCGGAATTTCAAATCAATACATTCAAACTTGATTCAAACAATACCAAGCAATACTTGCCACACAAATATAAACTTGTTTTAGTGTGTGCATCTCAAAGTTTTCACCAAATGCCAAATGCTTTGCAATGCATATGATGATATGTCAGGTTTTAGTATTTAAACACCCGAGGTGTTACAATCCTTCCCCCTAAAAGAAATCTCGCCCTGAGATTCAAAGCCATAGGGTAAGTAATGGAAAAGGAAATGTGTCGCATGAACACATACCAAATTTGTCCATAAAACAACTGAGGTCCCTTTATAAAACACAACTTGTACAACCGAACTCAACTAACATTACTCTATTCTATATTGACGCTAGAAACTCTGAAAACTTTTCTAACAAGTAATCTTCTGATTCCCAAGTAGCTTCCTCTTCTGAATGCTGATTCCATTGTATTTTATAGAACTTGATTGTCCATCTTCGAGTAACATGATCTTTCTGATCCAACACTCGGATAGGATATTCGGAATAAGTCAAATCCGGTTCAAGTTCCACTTCTTCAACTTCAACATTCTGTTCAGGCACTCGGAGACACTTCTTCAATTGAGAAACATGGAACACATCATGCACAGCTGCGAGATGTTTAGGTAATTTCAAGCGATATGCCACTTTTCCATACCTTTCCAAAATTTGATATGGTCCAATATATCGAGGTGCCAACTTTCCTTTAACACCAAAACAGGTAACTCCCTTCATTGGTGATACTTTCAGATATACAAAATCTCCTTTGTTAAATACCAATGGTCTCTATCTTCTATTCGCATAACTCTTTTGGCGGGACTGAGCTATCTTCAAATTACTCTGTATTTGCCTAACCTTGTTTTCTGTTTCTTTCACAAGGTCAACTCCAAAGAATCTTCTTTCTCCAGGCTCAGACCAACTCAATGATGTTCTACATCTATGACCATAGAGTGCTTCAAATGGAGCCATTCTAATGCTTTCCTGATAACTATTGTTGTATGAGAACTCGGCCAAAGGTAAGCATTCATCCCACTTATTGGAATAGTTAAGGACACAACACCTTAACATATCTTCAAGTACTTGATTGACTCTTTCAGTCTGTCCATCAGTCTGCGGATGATAAGCTATACTATACAGAAGTTTGGTACCCAATGAAGAATGCAATTGTTTCCAAAAGTTAGAGAAAACTATGTACCCCAATCTGACACAATAGTCTTGGGTACTCCATGGAGACTCATGATTCTTGCTAAATACATCTTGGCATATTGGATCATAGGATATATTGTCTTGACAGGAAGAAAATGTGCTGACTTAGTGAGTCGATCTACAATAACCCATACTGAGTCAAATCCCTTTGATGTCTTGGGTAGACCAATAATAAAGTCCATACTTATGTCCTCCCACTTCCAAGATGGAATAGGTAATGGTTGTAATTCACCAGCAGACCTCAAATGTATAGCTTTCACCTTTTGACAAGTATCACACTTTGCTATATATCTAGCAATCTCTATTTTCATTTTAGTCCACCAGAATCTTTGCTTCAAGTCATGGTACATCTTGTTGCTTCCCGGATGGATAGATAACCTAGTAGCATGTGCCTCTTCTAGAATTGACTGCCGCAACTCAGGAACTTTTGGTACCACCAGGCGATCCTTGAACCATAACACATCTTCATCATCTATGCTAAAGCATTCCGCTTTTCCATTCTTGACTCTTTCCTTGATATGGGCTATACCCTTGTTTTCCTTCTGAGCAGCAATAACTTGATCTTGAATAGTGGCTTCGACAATTATGTTGTTCAAACTTCCTTGTTGAATTACTTCTACATTCAACTTCTCCATTTCTTGACATAAATTCAAACCCATTGTTCTCACCGTCAGACAATTGCAATAACTTTTGTGACTGAGGTCATCTGCAACCACATTTGCTTTACCCGGGTGATAATGTACTTCCAAATCATAATCCTTAATCAGTTCTAACCATCTTCTTTGTCGCATGTTCAACTCTGACTGAGTAAAGATATACTTTAAGCTTTTGTGGTCTATATACATATGGCACATATTACCAAGCAGGTAATGCCGCCAAATCTTTAGAGCATGAACCACAGCTACTAACTCCAGATCATGAGTCGGATAGTGTTCTTCGTGTTGCTTAAGTTGCCTGGATGCATAAGCAATAACTCGGCCTTCTTGCATCAACACACATCTAATACCAATACCTAAAGCATCACAATAAACATCAAACGGCTTCTTGATATTAGGTTGGGCTAACACTGGTGCAGTAGTCAACAGCCTCTTCAAAGTCTAGAAAGCCTCTTCACAATCAGATGACCAGACAAACTTGACTTGGTTCTTCAACAACTCGATTATGGACTTTGATACTTTAGAGAAATCTAGAATAAACCCAGAAAACTCCGAACTTGATGAACTGTGGTTGGCAGTTTCCAATCAAGCACATCCTTCACTTTGCTGGGATCAACTGCAACTCCTTCAGCTGACAAGACATATCCAAGAAATTGCACTTCCCTAAGCCAAAAATCACACTTGCTGAACTTAGCATACAGTTGATGTTCTCTCAAGCGGGTCAGAACAATTCTGAGATGTTCTGCATGTTCTTCCTTATTCTTGGAATATACTAAAATGTCATCAATAAACACCACTACAAACTTGTCTAGCTCAGGCATGAATACTGAGTTCATTAGATACATGAAATGAGATGGAGCATTTGTCAAACCAAAAGACATTACCAAGTATTCATATAATCCATATCTTGTGGTAAATGTCGTTTTGGGTATATCTTCAGGCTTTATCTTGATTTGGTGATATCCTGACCTCAAATCTATCTTGGAGAAAACTTTGGCTCCGGCCAATTGATCAAAAAGCAAATCTATCCGAGGTAATGGATACTTATTCTTGATGGTCACTTCATTCAACGGACGATAGTCAACACATAACCTCAAGGTCTCATCTTTCTTTTTCACAAAAAATTGCCGGACATCCCCAAGGTGAGGAACTAGGTTGGATAAACCCCTTGTCAATCAATTCTTGTAACTGAGTCTTCAACTTAGCCAATTCCTTAGGTGGCATCCTATAAGCTCTCCGAGAAATCGGAGCTATTCCAGGTTGCAGCTCTATGTTAAACTGTACATCCCTATCAGGTGGTAGACCGGGTAAATCTTCAGGAAACATGTCTGGAAATTCACACACTACCGGAATATCTCTAATCGCTTTGACAGCAGTTGCACAAATCTTGCCCACTGATCTTCTTAGGGTTGGAAGTTGGATGAGAAGTTGAGAATTACTATCAGGCAAACTTACCCTTAAGGTCCTATTCAAAGCATCTATAACAGCCTTATGCTAATACATCCAATTTATTCCCAAGATTACATCTATATCCTGATCCTTAAGGATAATCATGGTAGTGGGAAAAATATGCCCACCCAGGTTTACAGGTACCTAGTATACCATTTCCTTAGTACACAGACGTCCCTTGGGCGACTGTATAAAGAAACTTTCCTTTGTTGTCCCAATTGAAATTTCATACTTCATGACAAATGTTCTATTGATGAATGAATGTGATGCGCCAGAATCAAAAAGTATAACTGTAGGGTGATTGGCAATAGGAAACATACCCATCATCACTAGCTCCCCTTCCAGAATTTCTCTAGCTTGAATATAGAACACCCGTCCTGTCTTCCTTTCATCTTTGCCCTTCTGAGCATTTTGATTGGGGTTCTTGTTTGGTGCCTGACCCTGTTGTTGATTTGCAGGGGCCTTCTGATAATTTTGATTAGCCTGCCTAGGATATGGACATTCCCTGGAGAAATGACCAGTCCTTCCACAATTGTAACATGGATAGTTGTGACCTTGGGACGTTGGAGCATTGCCACCAGGAGCATTGGTTGATTGTGAATTTGGATAGGTTATAGCAGGACGGACATTTGACTGTTGCCTGGCTTGAGACTATGGCGGATGGTAAGGAGGACGATTATGATGTACTGGATGATAAATCACCCTTTGCCTCTTCTGATTTCCCCCAAATGATCTGGACGGCATACTCTTTTTCTTTTTGAGCTCCTTATGCTGCCGATACTTTGACTCTGAAGCAATTGCAATATTTACGGCCTCATGATAAGTGACATTGGTGCAAGTTGTCATCATTGTTTGCAGCTTGGTATTCAAACCTCTCATAAACCACCTCTTCTTCTTGGCATCAGTATTGACATGTTCTGATGCATATTGTGACAGGTGATTAAATCTTTCCACATACTGCATCACGGTTTGATCTCCTTGCTTCAAAGTAAGGAATTCATCTAGCTTCATTGCCATCACTCCTTCAGGGATATAATGGGCTCTAAAGGTAGTACGGAACTCAGCCCAAGTTACTGGAATGCCAGCTGGTTGCATAGCCACTAAGTTCGCCCACAAAGCACTTACTGCTCCTCTAAGTTGCTGGGCGGCAAACGCAGGTTTCTGATACTCTGTGCATGGAATAAGGTCAAATTTTTGCTCCATGGTTCGGAGCTAGTCATCAGCCTCCAATGGTTCATCTGCCTTGGTGAACACCGGTGGTCTTGTGTCTGTAAAATCAACATATGTAGCCTCCTATCTGTTATGGTGGCGACCACGGTTTCCGTGCATCTGATTCTGATTACTCTGAGCTATCTCATGAAGCAAATGAGAATTTTTGGCCGTCACATTGACAAGTGCGGTTATAGCATCAGCCATATTTGTTGGAACTGGTGGCGGATCTGGAATACCATCCTCATCTTGTGAAGTTCCAGGAATATACGAACCCCACGTACGACGCATCTGCTCATAACAAACCAAACTTTATTCACAAGTCTTTATTGAATTGCCCCAAAGCTTACTCCAGACACATTACATAGAGTTTACTAATATAAACACAAACCCACAAGTACCAAAACAAAACTACATAACTTAACTATAACTAACTATTATACAACTCTACTCCTTTCCTTGATTACTTCAAACTTCAGGCTCGATATCCATTCCAGAATTATTACCGCCTTCATCATCACTTTCATTGATCAGTACTAATTCTTTAGGATCTTCTTCTTCCTCTCCCGATTCATCATCATCGGCAAGGATGACACCGGGGTCCATGGCATCAGCTTGGGGCTCATGATTAGGATTTAGTAGATTGCTTAGCCTATGAACTTCCTCATGTAGATAGGTATTATGTTCTTCTAAATCTTCTACATAGAATTCTAGCTCATGAGTTCTAGCTCTAGCTACATTTTCCCTGTGCCAAGCTTCATTTCTTCCCTCCACCGTACGAACTAACATGCTTTTGTAGTTCCTATGCGCGGTGGTGAGACGCCTCAATTGATCCTGTAATTCTCCTACCTGTATAGCATCCAAAGCCCTATCTCTAGTAGCTTGTGCTAATTCTGTGGAAATCCTCTGTATCTCTGCCTGAGGATCAGGCCTAGAACTGCTACTGCTAGAACCGTCATTTCTAGGGGCAAGTTGGTGACGAGGAACTCCTTTGGGTCCAGTGGACTTACGGGGCGTCATCTTGGCACGAGCCATACTGTAGGAAGCCAATTTAGTCCAAGTAAGACCATTTGATCAAAGTCTAAAGAGCAGCTATGATGGATTACATTACTCAAACCAGACTCACTACTCAACTCTAGACTAAGAGGTGAAGGAAGTAATGAGTGAATTAATCATGATGCATGAATCGTTCTTACGAACAAAAACATCAAAGTTTATAATGCACATAAACAACATTTATTTTTATATAGGGCATAGTAAGATTACTACTCCACCGCACAAGACCTTCTTAATCAAATAAGGAATGGTGAGGAAGAAATAAGATAAGTCAAAAGCAATTTGGACCAAATTAGCAAGTTAAATTTAGTCATCCCAAATCATTTTGAAGTTTTTTGTAAAACAATACAACAAAAACCTTGTAATGAATGCTCTGATACCATTCTGTGGTAGAACCTCCTAAATTATAGGACCCACATGCACTTGTCACTGTCCAACGACCTTTGACAACTATGCATATGTTCCTAGTAACTTAAGAAGTCTATCGGGTGTCCTCAGGGAACCCTAAATCATCCACGATTTTCGAGCAGGATCACATTACAGAGTCATTGTAGTATTACAACATTTATTCAAATATCAATGCGAGAGTAAAAACAGCGGAAGTCTTACGATAACATAGTTTACAAACCAGTTGTTTCAAATCTTACAAACTAAGTTTGATAATTATTACAAACCAAAGTAGTAGTGGAGTGGCATAATTAACATATACATAACACACAAAATAAACATCCTGCCCAAGGATCACACATTTACTTCTCATCGTCAAAATGAACGATAGTCATGCATCATGATCCAAAATAGATCTGCTCATGAGGCTCTCCTGCAACAAGGGTCAACGAACCCTGAGTACAAAAGTACTCAACAAGACTTAACCGAAATATTAACTGATAAACTTAGGAATGCAGGCTTAGGGATTCAAGGTATAGCTTTAACAATAATCAAAGTTCTTTTGCGTAAAAGCTCTTTTGATAAAATTCTTTATATAGAAAACTTCATAAAAATTATATACAAAGCTGACATGATCCATGTTGAGATCATGAAACTTCATATCCAACACCTTCACAAGCCTTATTCGAGTTCCAGTTATTAATATACGATGATGAACAGTGAGTTGAGTCTCCATAACCGAGGAGCAACGACGATTCGAACCGATTAAAAACCCAGCTAGGGATTCCAGACCACACGACATATGCAGGTCCCCGACCTACATATACCAACCTACCCTCGGATCCTCTAAACAAGAATAGGTCCGCGCCACCCGAGAATACAGTACTCCACCAATCCAGCCCATGGCCACGTGGGTACATGCTATTCCCACCATCTCTCCACTCCCAGTGCGTGAGTAGCCATTCTCGTATTAGAATTGCCAAGTTAAGGCTTACCGGAGTATGTGGTTAGTACTACAAATTCTCACCTCAAGCAATTCAACAACGGTATGGACCTTAATCGACACAGGATGAATTACACTATTTAACCTAGACTCACTACTTAACTCCAGACTAAGAGGGAAAGTAAGTAACAAGTGGATTAATCATGATGCTTGAATCGTTCTTACGAACAAAAACATCAAAGCTTATAAAGTACAAAAACAACAGTTGTTATTATATAGGGCATAATAAGATCACTACTCCACCACCCAAAACCTTTTTAATCAAATAAGGAATGGTGAGAATGAAATAAGATAAGCCAGAAGCAATTTGGACCAAATTAACAAGTTATATTTATTTGTCCCAAATAATTTTGAAGTTTTTGTAAAACAATACAACAAGACTTTGTAACGACCGCTCTGATACCACTCTGTGGTAGAACCTCCTAAATTATAGGGCCCACATGCACCTGTCACTATCTAATGACCTCTGACAACTATGCATATGTTCCCGATAACTTAAGAAGACTGTCGGGTGTCCCCAGGGAACCCCGAATCATCCACAATTTCTGAGCAGGATCCAATTACAGAGTCATTGCAGTATTACAACTAGTTATTCATTAATATATATCAGAGTAAAATAGCAGAAGTCTTATAATAACTTAATTTACAAAACAGTTGTTTCACAAACTAAGTACGATTATTATTACAAACCATAGTAGTGGAGTGGCATAATTATTACAACTTGATTAACTACCACGTGTTCACCTTCGTTCACTACATGTAATAACAATGCCATGTGTAACATGATGCGGAATACGAAACGTGATGCTCGATGATGGATGCAAAATTAACAATTTGAATACAACTTTCCTTCGCGGTATAGTTGCAAGTCAAACAAACTAAATCTTTTTCGTAACACATACATCAATTGCCAAGGGTCATTATCAACAAATGACCCAAGGTCATCACTCAACCCAAAATTTCAAACAAAACCTAAATTAGTAAAGGGTACTATTTGCTTTTATGAATTAATTATTTAATTCAAAATTATGAAATAAATCAACTTATTCTAATTGAGCTCAAAATTTTAGTAAATGTTCATTACATGATAAGTAAGTGGCAAAACAAATTTATAATTTTTGGACAATTAAATAAGCCTAGAAAAATCATGGAAATCCATTTATTAATAAATTGAGCAATTTTTATCACATTCAAAAAGTGCTGAAAAACAATATTTCATATTTTTCTTAATTACTATACATTATAGAGGAGTCACACAAAAATTTTCATAATTTTTGGAGCTCTAAATAAATCTACACAAAAATAACAAATTACATCACTATTCATTCAAATCTGAAAATAGAAAAATTCCATTTGAACGTTGAGTCACTGACAACCCGACCCCACCTGTCATCCCTAACCTTGCGCGCTGACCACGGCAATGACAGCGCTGACCGGCGATATCTCGACGACGGCGAGACCAACGGCGACGGCCAAAGCACCAAAACACTCCCCTCGACTAGGCGCATCGATCTAGGGCACAAGCGAGACTAGCTACGGACTGAACCGAGCACTACGCCGGCCATGGCGGGCACAACGACACGGCAGCGCTATGCCAGTGATGCAACCATGGTAGAGGTTAAATGCTTAGCACAGAAGGGTTCAGCACCTCACCCCGAACACGACTGAGCAACGAGCAGGGTTGGAGGAGCAACGAAGAGGCTGGTCGACGTTCCGAGCAAGCACGGCAGAGCAGATCGTCGTCGATGGCGATGTTCCAGGAGCTGTGGTGGTTAAAATGAGAAATCAATGAGTCATGGAGTACCACAGCATCGTGGTGAAGCTGAAGCAAGACTCAGCAGGGGCAGAGGCACACCGTGGAGCTCTGGCCATGGAGAGGCACGCTCGACGGAGATGCTGCCGGTCATGGGGAAGAAAGACGACGCGCGGCGAAATTTGGCGAAGTCAGACAACTATGACCAGTTGGATGGGTGCGCAAGGAAGGGGTGAAGCTGTTGAGCACTTTGCTGTGTTGACACAGGCGCTGGTTCGACGATGAGGGCTCAACAGAGCTACGGCAATGGCGCCGGGAAAACAGAGGAAGGGAAACGACAAAGAACGGCGACGGCTTAGGCCTTAAGGAGCGGCCAGAAGCGCAAGGAAGCCACACAGGAGCCTTTCCCACACCAGCATGAAGCCGAGGACATCCACACGTGTGTCTAGAAGCAAACCGAAGGTCACCGGCGGTGTAGCTACGGTGGTGAACACTGTTCACATTATTTACAAGATTGCCCTTCACCAAAATTCACAAATTACTCTCAAATTTTCAGAACAACTCAAAAATCTCCAAAAATAAAAGTTGTTCAAAATCAAAAGTTCTACAACTTTGCTTTTATAACCACCCCCAAATTCGGTCTATATTTTGAAATGAACTTTTGAATTCGAATAGGGGAAATTTAACGAATTACGCCTTTTTGAATTACTCCAAATTTTTCTCAACAACTTGAAAAACTCCAAAAATAAACTTTGTATAACTTGTCAAGATCTACACTTTTGCTTTAAGGCTCAACCCCAAAATGTGCTTTGATTTTGAAATGGATTTTTAGGGTAGGGTTTAAATATTGAAAATCAGGGTTTTCGGAATTTCAAATCAATACAAGGTTTCAAACTTGATTCAAACAATACCAAGCAATACTTACCACACAAATATAAACTTGTTTTAGTGTGTGCATATCAAAGTTTTCACCAAATGCTAAATGGTTTGCAATGCATATGATGATATGTCAGGTTTTAGTATTTAAACACCCGAGGTGTTACACCCTGCCCAAGGGCCACACATTTACTCATCATCCTCGACCTGAACAATAGTCATGCAGCACGGTCCAAGACAGACCTACCCATGAGGCTCACCTGCAACAAGGGTTAACGAACCCTGAGTACAAAAGTACTCAACAAGACTTAACCGAAATATAAACGGAGTAGACTCAGGAATGCAGGCTCAGGGATTCAAGGTATGGCTTTAGCAATAATCAAAGTTCTTTTACGTAAAAGCACTCTAAGAAGATTCTTTATATCTACATTTTTATCTTCAAAAAGATCATATACAAAGCTGACATGATCCGTGATGAGATCATGAAACTCCATATCCAACACTTTCTCAAACCTTACTCAAGTTCTAGTTATTAAACTACGATAATGAATAGTGAGTTGAGTCTCCATAATCGAGGAGCAACGACGATTTGAACAGATTAAAAACCTAGCTAGGGATTCTAGACCACACGACATATGCAGGTCCCTGACCTACATATACCAACCTACCCTCAGGTCCTCTAAAACAAGAATGGGTCTGCGCCACCCAAGAATACAGTACTCCACCAATCCAGCCCATTGCCACGTGGGTACACGCTATTCCCGCCATCTCTCCACTCCAAGTGCGCGAGTAGCCATTCTTGTAATAGAATCACCAAGTTAAGGCTTATCAGAGTATGTGGTTAGTACTACAAAGTCTCATCTCAAGCAGTTCAACAACGGACGGGCCTCAATCGACACAGGCGGAAAGAACCCGCTCACAAGACATCCATGTCTAGTGGCTCTCATACACCGAGTCCGCCCGGTCTAGATTTATTATTCCACATGTTCATATATCATGATAACATAAGTAACCAAATGTAACCAAAGATCCATTTAAAACTTGTAGGTGATAGGCAATCACCTGACTTTTATCTGTCTAAGCATGGCTAAGCATAACTAGGCATTTACGAAGTAAAACTGGTAACAAGGTAGATATGGAAAAAACAAGGTTGGTAATGCACCAATTAGGTTTTTCACTCACTCCTAATCACTTAATGCAGTATTGAAAAGCAAAAGCGATATAAATTTGTAAAACACAAGGTAGGTTTAAATGCATCCGGGGCTTGCCTTGATTGGCGGAAAAGTCAGGTTCTAGAGTCGTCCCACTGATATCAAATCGGACCTCAATAGATGGATTAACCTCCTCCTCAACTTGATTAACTACCATGTGCTCACTTTCGTTCACTACATGTAGTAACAATGCCATGTTTTAGCATGATGCAAGATACAAAACGTGATGCTTGATAATGGATGCGAAAGTTAAAAACTTGAATACAACTTTCCTTCGCGGTACAGTTACAAGTCAAAACTAGTTAAACCTTTTTCATAACACTTATTTTCATTGCCAAGGATCATTACCAACTAATGACCCAAGTTCATCACTCAATCCAAAAATTCAAACAAAACCTAAATCATTAAAGGTTACTATTTGCTTTTATGAATTAATTCTTTAATTCAAAATTATGAAATAAATCAACTTGTTCCAATTGAGCTAAAATTTTTTGTAAAGGTTCATCACATGATAACTAAGTGGCAAAACAATTTTCATAATTTTTGGATAATTATTTAAGCCTAGAAAAATCATGGAAACTCATTTATTAATTAATTGAGCAATTTTTATCACATTCAAAAAGTTCTGACAAACAACATTTCATATTTTTCCTAAATATTATACATCACAGAGAGGTCACACAAAAATTTTCATAATTTTTGGAGCTCTAAATAATTCTACACAAAAATAACAAAAACATATAATATTTATCCAATTCTAAAAAAGAAAAATTCCATTTCAACTGACGGTCACTGACAGGGTGACCCCACGTGTCATCCCCGACTTCCTGCACTGACCACGGTGACTACACACGCTGACCGGTGATTTCTCGCCGACAGCGAGATCACTGGCGACGGCCAAAGCACCACCACGCCCCCTACATCCCTACGAGTCGATTGGTGGCACAAGCAAGACCTAAAACAGCCTAGACCGAGCATGACACCAGCCATGGCGGCCATGACGGCGCGGCAGTGCTACGCTGACGACGTGAGACCGATAGAGCTTAAACAAATCAAAATGGAAGGTTCAACAGCTCACCCCAAACACGATTGAGCAAAGAACAGGACCGGAAGAGCAACAGAGAGGTGGGTCGACGTGCACAGCAGCCACGGCGGAGCAACGGTCGTCGATGGCGGTGTTCCAGCGACTGCGGTGGACAAAATGGTCAATCAACCAGGCACAAAGCACCATGGCATCGTGGCGAAGTTGAAACAAGACTTTGCAAGGTCAGAGGCTCACCATAGAGCTACGGCCATGGTGAAGCGCATGCGACGGTGACGCTGCCGGCCACAAGGAAGAAAAGCGATGAACGGCGGTTCCCGGCGAAGTCAAGCTACAAGGGATGGTTGGTTGGGTGCGCAAGGAACAAGCGGAGCTATGAAGGGTTTGCTGCAACTAGAACGGCGCTACGGCGTCGGTGCGAGCTCGTCGGAGTTGGGCGGTGGCGACGGGAAAAGCAGAGGAAGGAGAAAGAACGGCGACGATGGTGTTCTGGCCTTTATAGGGCGGCAAAGAAGCAAGGAGATGACACGCAGCAGCCTGCTCGTGCCAGCATGAAGCCGGAGAAGGTCATGGGCACGCCTGGAAGCCAGAAGAAGCTCACCAGCGGTGACAGCTGCCCGATGGCACTGTTTGCCATAATTATAGAATTGCCACTCATTTTAAATTCTCAAATTACTCCCAAATTTGTATGGCAACTCAAAAATCTCCAAAAATAAAAGTTGTTCCAAATTCAAAGTTCTACAACTTTGCTTTTATAACTATACCCAAATTCGGTCTACATTTTGAAATGCAAGTTTAAATTCAAAAATGGGACATTTCAAGAATTTATGCCTTTTCAAATTACTTCAAATTTTACATAACAACTTTGAAAACTCCAAAAACAAACTTTGTATAACTTGACAAGCTCTACACTTTTGCTTTTAGGCTGAGCCCCAAAATGTGCTTAGATTTTGAAATGGGTTTTCCAGGGTAAAATTAAATGTTGAAATCAGGGTTTTCGGAAATTCAAATCAAAACAAAGATTTTTAACTCAATTCAAGCCATACAAGTCAACACATATAACATAAAGGTAAACTTGTTTTAGTGTATGCATATCAAAATTTTCACTAACACATGAATGATGTGCCATGCATATGATGACATGACATGTTTTAGTATTTAAACACCCGAGGTGTTACATCTGTAGCGGCTGAAACATTTGGAACATACACTTACAACATGTGTGTGAAACATATGTAACATCCTGATAAAACACTTGCAACTTGCAACATGAAAACACCTATTGCAACATAAGACTGAAATATTTTAAACATACTCTTGCAACATATGTGTGAAATATGTGCAACATCCAGATCAAAACGTTTGCAACATACGTCTAAAACAGATGAAATATTTTAAACAAACGCTTGCAACATGCCTCTGAAACACTTACAACATGTCTATCAATTACTTGCAACATATGCAACATCTCAATCTACTTTTGAAACATCCATATGAAACACTTGCAACATACCTCTGACAACATCTGAAACACTTGAAACATACATTTGCAACATAGGGGGAGCGAGAGGCCAGGGCAAGTTGATTCCAGCCTCGGAGTGGGAGCCGGTGTTGAGCGGCAACGCGCGAGCACCACCAGCATGGGCCACACTCATGGGTGCCCTTGGCTCGGTGGGGACCGACTAGAGACACGCGACGACACCACCAGCACCAGCAGAGGAGGGCGGCGCACCCAACGGCACGAGTGGGCGAGCGGCGCGCCTAATGGCATGGTTGGACGCATGGTGGGTGGGACTATGGGAGCAAGGAGCGAGAGGCGCGTGTGGGGCGTGCATCAGGTAGGAGCAAGGAGCAAGCAGCGCAGGATGAGGGCGCACGGGGGAGATGGCCGCTACGGCGTATGCGGAGTGTGGCAGGCCAACGGCGGCATGTTGGTGGTCCTTAACTCCAATTTCTAACCACCAATTCTTACATAAAATCTGCTAAACTAAACACCAAACATAGAATTAGGGCTTATAACTAACATATTCCACGAGTTTTGGTGATTTACCTATTTGTAGGAGGACATGTCGGAATAACATAGAAAATGTACTTAAAGTACACAAGAAAGACAATAATACAAACACCCGACATGAGCCCAAGGCGGAGAAGGCCCACAACCAGGCAAAATAGGGCCCAAAAGAGAGGAGAACAAGAACAAACCCAAATCAAAACATCTCATCTCCACGTGAACACCACATAGGCTCACTCAAGAGGTCCAAAGGAGAGCATAGATCGAGGACAACCTTGTTTGGCCTCAGTAAGGAGTGCAGCCGCACCCCAAGTGGCCCCATTTAGGCCCAACCTTCATGGGCCGCCTCTTACCACCTCTCTATGGTCGGTTGCATGCATATTGCAGTAAAATTAATGCTCAAGATGGTGGTTTCGTTATTTTAGGAAGGAATCAAGGGAATATGCCATGGGACATTCCTTCCTCTCCACCTATAAAAAGGAGGCCACTGTCAGCCCCTCATTTTGAGAGTCCTAAGTGCATCCGTACTTACGCCAGGATCACGCACAAATCACAAGAATGGTACACAGATATATAATAAAAGGTTTTGAGCTTTATTGATATCTAAAAATAGGGTCTTACAATAGTGGCCCAAAGGGGCATGGTCTTAGGCTTACATATCTAGTTAAATACTATGGCCATGAAACGACATTATTCTTGGTAGTCTCTAGAGCGGTATTGTTATACAACGAAGCGGTGTCCTATTACACAGGCAACTTGAGCATGGTTGAAACCCTAGCCTCGATGTCATACTCCTATGAACGTATTTCCTTGCGTGACTCCTAATACTCATGGTACATCTCCTCATCGAAGTCATAGTCTTCTTCTCTGCCAAAGTCTGTGGGTCAACAACGGGTGAGTACATACGTACTCAGCAAGCCCTAACCATAGGGTGGAAATAGAAGTGTACTGGTGATTATAATTAAGGGTTGGGTCCTAGCGGAGTATTACCATTCCCACTAGTTCCCAGGTTAACATCAATTCCATTACCTGTTTCATTACACATAAAAGCAAATCTAATCATAGTATCTCATCCTAGCATTTGCCCATTCCAAGGATGTGGCTATTCGAATAGGTTTACTTAACTCTACAAAGATGTACATATTTCCCCACACGATAGGTGCAAGCTCATCCAAAATCAGTGACAAAATAGACCTAACGATACCCCATACCCAAATGTACGTAACCTTTGATGTCCATATAATTCTACTATGACTTCTTAGGGGTTGGAAACACACATAAACCGGGAGGATACCTAATCGTCCCAATATGATGATACCTAATCATCATAATAAGTAACAACATGGCTCAAACATGGCCAAAACAATAATCATAGGCTCGAACGCAGCCAAAATCTCAAAAGGTTAACATAGAAGATCATATAACATCCACGCCAACCAGACCACAGAAGAAAACCTATCCCCTGTGTCTGCTTTTGATATTCCACTGCCTACACTGGCCTTCTAGTAGAAATTATACTTCTATCTAATGGGCTGTGAGATTAAGCCTACCCATATAGGCATGTTGCTGCATGTAATATCTCACTAGGTGAGAGAGACTATGAACCGGTCCTTATGTGATCGAGGTGAGTATCTCCCACAGTAATCCTCTCCAGGCATCCCTGTCATGTTAAATTACCTCCATAAATTACCACCACTCGCCCCCTATCGAGGTTTAGTTTCAAGTTTACTAATTTTAAGTTCCATTATTATCCCTAAGTTCATTCATATCGTGGAGCTCATAAATTAACAAGATAACCATTTATCTTAATTCAACAATAATCATTTCACAATAATCGAGCTCATATTCTAGGGTAACAATCCAATAATCATGTTTTAAACATTTTTAGTGAATTAAAGCAAGATGGTAGAGAGGGGAGCTAAGATTTGCCTTCGCCATTTTCACCATCCGGCATGTCTACGAAATCTAGGTCCTCGTTCTCCTGACGATCACCGTCATCTGCTGGGCATAGCGATCGTATAAGACTACCGCTAAAACACAAATAAAGGCAAAAGCAAACATACAACAACATGGTGGTGCAAATGATAGAGCTAGATTTTAGATGAATTTTAGAGGTGGTTTCATGTAAAAAAGAGTTATGGTTCAAAAGTTATATATTTTAGAAGTTTATTTATAGATGGAAATCTAAGTGGAATTTTATGATCAAATTTTCTCACATAAAATATGAGTGAAAAGTAAATGATTAAATTCCCTATGTCATCTAGTTTATTTACAAATTTTATGGGAATTTTTCTAAGCTAGGAAAATGGTTTTTTAACACTCGGTGTACACTACCCGGGTGTACCTAGCAATTTCCGCTGTGCACCCAGTGCTATGTGTGGTGTGGGTGCATGTATGTGACAGGTGGCCATCCTGCCATGTTAGCTAGGGACGGTGGCAGTGGTGTTAAGGCCGTGGCCCACGTGACAGAAACAGAAAGGGGAGGAGGAGGTAACGGACAGGGACGAACGGCAACGGTGATGCCGTTTTGGCCTGGTCCCACCCAACAGAGAGAGAAGAGAGGGGGAGAGGGAGACGGTGGCCAGACAGAGTCCGCCGGTGCCTTACCGAAACAAGGGAGAGGGCTCAAGCTTGCCGGGGTAAGCTACACCGGTGGTGTCGGGCCTTGATGGAGTTGTTCAAGGTGAGGACGATGCTCGAGGAGGCTCACCGAGGTTGGTGGTGAGGTCAATGGCGGCAGCGAGTACCCGAGGCGGTGGTGGTGGCTCGCTGGAGCTAGTGCGGCGGTAGTGAGTGGTGAAAGTGCTCCCAATGAACCTATCCTACTTAACCAACTACATGTGCATGTGCGTGGGTGTGTAAGGAGTATAGTGGAGGTGGCGTGATGACTAGCTGAGCCTTACCGATGGCTAGTTGGCGGCCATGGTGGCTCGGTGGTGCACGACGCATGGGGATAGCCTAACATAGAGGTGAGGGAGGGAAACTAGCTACACCAGAAGGTGGAGAAGGATCTGGAGAAACTCACCTGCCACTCCAATTGACCGGGGATGTAGCAAGAAGGGAAGAAGAAGGCTCCAATGGCATCATCGGTACCTAATTTGGGGGAAACAGACCTAGCGCCCCATGGAGAGGGAGAAGGGGAGAACAGAGGGGGAAATGGTGTGTTCCAGCTCATGGCGGAGCTCATAGCAGTGATGGTTGAGGCAGAGGCTCACCGGCCATGACTTCTGTGAGATATTTTCTCTCCCGCCAGTGGATATTTTCACCTTGCGCACGTGCCTGGGCTCGGTAATGGTGAGCTAGATGCCTCTACGTCCATTCATACTCTGATGAGGTTGGTGTAATGCATGGTCATGTTGGTGGGGTTCCTTTGCCGACTGCCCTACCAGCATTGACATGTTGTGGACATAGAGAGGAGGGAGAGGGGGAGATGGGACAACTCAGGGCGTTGTCAACCCTACGACAGTGTGCTTGTCTTCCCTGGCATCGGGATGGGCCATAGTGGGGCTGGTATGGTGGCGCAGACGCGGGCTCCACGTAGGGAGGAAGAAGGAGCTGACAGTTGGGCCCCCCTATCAGTGAGGAGGAGAGGGATGAAAGGGACGTGGGCTGCTGCCACAGCTATGTTGGGCTAGAGGCTAGACCACTCAGGAGAGGGAAATGGGCTATGCTGTGGGCTAGAAGGAGATAGGGAGGGAGAGGGAGTCTAGTAGCTCTTTTCTATTTCCTTTTCCTTTTCTATTTTCCATACTTCCTATTAAGCTATTTTGAAATGGTTTGAATTCAAATTCAACTTTGAAAATAAAGTACCACCATATGTTCCACAAGCAAGCAAACACTCAAGCACACAATCAAACACATATAATTTCTAATTTCTATATTGGCCTATTTATACTAATACCTAGGTTAATTAATTGTATATGTTGGTTCCTATGCAGAGTTTTAAAAAGTTCAATTTTTAGTGGTTTTTAAACTAGGTCAAAATTCAGGGTGTTACAAACCTACCCCCTTAAAAAGAATCTCATCCTCGAGATTTGAACTAATCCTCAAATAGATAGGGAAATTCCTTTTTGAGATCATCCTCTCTTTCCCATGTGGCTTCTGCCTTTATATGATTACTCCATTGTACCCGGCAAAATCTTACTACTGTCCTCCTAGTTTGTTGGTTGATAATATCCAATATCTTGATCGGTCTTTCCTAATACTATAAATCTAGCTATAAATCCATGGCTTCCATAGGTGCTTGCTCTTCTGGTATCCTCAAGCATTTCTTTAGTTGCGACACGTGAAACACATCATGTATATCTGACATTTCCAAAGGTAATTCTAAGCGATAGGCTACTGCTCCAATCTTTTCGATGATCTGATATGGCCCAATATACTACGGTGCTAACTTTCCTCTAACATGAAATCTTTGGGTGCCCCTGATGGGTGATACTTTTAAATAGGCAAAATCTCCTAGTTGAAATTCTAACGGTCTTTGTCGGGTATCTGCATAGCTCTTCTACCTAATTTGTGCTGCCTTCAAGTTCTCTCAAACTTTGGCTACTTGTTCTTCGGCTTCCTTGATCATGTCTGGGCCAAATAGGCTTATTTCTCTAACCTTGGATCACATTAATGGCATTTGGCATTTCCTTCCATACAATGCTTTGAACGGTGCCATCTTCAAGCTTGCCCGATTGCTGTTGTTGTAAGAGAATTCCGTGAATGATAGGCTCTTTCCTAGTCTTTTCCATAGGTTAGTACGTAGGCTTGCAACATGCCTTCTAATATCTGGTTTACTCTTTCTATCTATCTGTCGGTTTGTGGATGATAGGCTGAGCTATAATCTAGGCGTGTGAAATGATCCTGATTTCCTCGAAGGGAAATCCACATATTTGAAGTATAACATGATAGTCCTAGGTGATCATCCCATCAAATTATCAAATAACAGTCGATATCACAGTCATACATCGAATATCTATCTTAATGAGAGTACAAATAACAAAGTTTACTCATTATTACATTGCCACTTGGCGGAATCACTCAGAGCATATAGCATCTAGAACAACATCAAGTAGAAAGGCAGCAGGCGTTGATTCCATCTTCTCAACCAAACTTGAGCATAGGAACAAGACCTCTAATCCTCCCAACCGTCTCCCTGGTAGTCGTACTTAGGCTCAGAACCTATCAAACAATTATTAGTATGATTTGTACTGGCCACTGGCTCCTACCCTATGCTTTGTGTTTGTTTTGTGGTGGTGGAATGCAAGGGTAGAGCAAAAGACCTATTTGTGGCTATAGTTTCCTATGCGAGTGTGTTAAGTTTTAATAATAATTCATCAAGTTTTAACCCATCTCATCCATACGTTCTCCCATCCTGTCACACACATCTCACCACTCTCACACTCTCTAGGCAGCAAGGATGACTCCCGCTCATACCTTGCCTCATCGGTCAAACCCGGAAACCAACACAAGAACCTACGGGGATAGAAGAAAGGACTCCACTCACGAATCAAGGGAAGCGTAGGTCATAGGAATGTCCATATCCGAGGACATGACTATATGTATAGATCGATTAAGTCTATAGAGCATGTACACCTAGAACCACAAGATCACCATCATCGGTGGTGCCCTGCCTAGCCTGATAGTGACTACCTCCCAACTGGTATGGTGCCACCCTACCAATCAGCCCTAGGCCACCCCGGAGTCCACCGGCACACTGAGACTGTGAGACATAGTGCCAGGACCTCAAAGGTCACTACGCTATCTTAGGAGGGTGTGGGCCATATGCCGGTACATCCCTACACTATCCACTTCCAACCTAGCAGTAGTGGCATCGTCCTAGTTGGTCGGGTAACCATCCCCCGCCCATTCAGGAGCGAGTGGTGTGTACATAGGGTCCTATGATCTGGTTCTCTAGACATACCAGTCCTTAGGGGGACCGGATAGAATATCTTCTCAATAGGGGATAACCAACACCCCATGCCTCGATGGCACCTCCATCTAGGGGCTTCATCCCACAAAGACACTCCACCCTAGGATCTCCTCATCTCAAATGGACATGCCATAGGTACCACTCATAGGGGATGCCCAGGTCGCACCCCCCTGGCATGACTCATCCAATGACTCATCGTAAGATCCTGCTCGATCAACTCAACCCTCACCATACACCCAAAACACACGCCAATATCTCCCCAGTTGTTACCACATTACCGACACCCAGTGCCTTAACCACTCACATACAATCCTCCACTAAGCATCACATCACAGATATAATGCATAGTAGAAGTAGTAGCAAGTAAGTAAGTGAGCGTCTAACCTAACAAAGGGTGTGCAGGGGTATAGGTTGCGACAAGGTAATGGCTCACAAGCAATTCTACTATGCAACCTATCACAGATCATTTGCATAAAAGTAAAGCACTAGCATCTACATTGTAGCATATCTAAGAGGATTCTATGAGGTTGGGTGGGATGTGGCACCTGGCGGGTCATCTCCAAGCTCCTCAATGTAGTCGGGGTCATGCTCCTCAGTCTATGGCTCCTCTGGGTCTATCAGACAAGACATATAGCCACGATAAGCGACTCCTATAGATGATCACAAAGGAGCAACAGAAATTCAAAAGATCCAAATGCACTCAAACACAATCTTATGATGTAGAGCTCATTTTTAGAAAAAATTGGGCACTGGTTTCATATTTCTGAGGTTGGATGAATTTTCTATGAATTTTCTAAGTTTAAATCATTTTCTAAAAAAGAAAAAGAATTGGAAAATCCAGGGCTTGACACGTGGTAGCACGAGATTGGGCGCGGAAAACACGGTCACTAATAGGTGGGACCAGATCAACGGTCAATGGTCAATGGTTGACTAGGCTTGGGCTAGGCCTGGTGGGCTAGATAATGGGCCAGGTTGGGCTGGGCTAAGCCCAAACACATGTCGCATAGGTAGGCGACCACATGGCACAAGCGGGCCACTACTGGGCTTAGGTCCACAGGGCTAGTCCATGGTGGATAGCGCGGTGCGTGTCCATGGACCGCAAGCATGGTCCACGGTGGACCGCATCCACTCCCTCTCTCTCTCTTCGGTCTATGGTGCAGTAGGTGCATGCGGGTTCAGGTGGGGGCATGGCGGCGCCCTTTCTCTCTCACGTGGTGGCGCTCTCGCCGATGGTGAGCTCATGCGTTCTCATGCTGTGGTAGCTCAGAGGGGCAGCTAAGGTGGTCTATGGCACCGTGAGGTCATGGGGAACTCCATGGTGGGCCAAAGGCAGTGACTTGGAGGCTCAAGTGCCTAGCATAGGCATCGTGGTAGATGGTGGCACGCGGATCGATGGCAAAGGCGCCAGGGACATTGGTACAGCCCAAGCGGGGCTTCTATGACTTCTGGGTGCTCCAGCGAGCATGGCTAGGGTACTAGGTGAAGCTCTAAGGGCTCTGATGAGGTTGTCCACGATGGTGGCGATGCGGCGGTGGCGGCGCGCTACGGCGAGGCCTCTATGGTGTAACACCTCTGGTGTTTTAAACATAAAAATATGCCATGTCATCATATGCATTGCACATCATTTTTGAGTTAGTGAAAACTTTGATAAGGCATTCACTAAAACAAGTTTACTTTTATGATTATATGGGTTGACTTGTATGGATGAATCAAGTTCATAACCTTATTGTTAAATTTGAATTCCAAAACCCTAATTTCAAGCATTTAAATTCTACCCTAGAAAACCTAATTCAAAATCTAAGCACATTTTGGGGTTGAGCCTAAAAGGAAAAGTGTAGAGCTTGTCACTGTGTACAAAGTTGGTTTTTAGAGTTTTCAAAGTTGTTATATAAAATTTGAAGTAATTTGAAAGGGGATAAATTCTTAAAGTGTCCCCTTTTGATTTCAAACTTGCATTTTCAAATCTAGATAGAATTTGGGTATGGTTATTAAAGCAAAGTTGTAGAACTTTGAATTTGGAACAACTTTTATTTTTGGAGATTTTTGAGTTTCCATATAAATTTGAGAGTAATTTGAGAAATTGAGCGAGTGGTAATTTGGTAATTTGCTTGAACAGTGCAAGCAGGCAGACTCTCACCGTCGGTGAGCTTCTACCGGCTTCCAGGCATGGCCGTTACCACCTCCTGCTTCACGCTGGCATGGGGAAGCTGCTGCGTGTCGCCTCTAGGTTCCTTGGCCACCCTATAAAGCTGGGACGCCATCATCGTCCTCATCTGTTCCTTCCTCTGTTTTCCCCGTCAGCGCCGCCTTGCTCCGACGAGCTCACGCCGAAGCCGTAGAGCCCTCCTAGTCTCAGCCGAGCATGTCACCATGATCGCCATCACCTAGCGCCTCTAGATCACCCACTTGCCCATCTTATTTCCCTTTGGTTTGCCCGGCGTAACTCCGTCTTCTCCAACCCCAGCAAGGCTTCACCGAGATCAGTTCCACCGTGGACAGGGAGTTCAGGTGGGATTCTTGCTTCAACTTTTGCTGTTTCTTGATCTTCGTTCTCTCATGATGCTCATGAGCTTCATCATTGAGCATTTGGTTAGCTGTTTTCCTTAGAATGGAGCTTCACCGTGAGTTCACGCTGCCGCCATCGTCTCCAACATCGACGACTTAGCTCCGACTCACCATAGCCGTCGTTCTCGAGCGCATCAGCTTCAGGGTGAGCCACTAATCATGCATGTGCAGTCTTTTTAACCTCTACCATGCCGTAGCCACCGGACCGCGGGATGCCAGCAAGTTTTGCTCTGTCATGCCGCTGCGCTCGTCGCTGCTTGCGTTGTAGAGCGTTGGGGGTTCTATTAAGGGATCGGTTAAGTCCGTTAGGAATTGCTGAGTACACTAAAGACCTTTGTATCACCGGTGAAGTCATAGATCGCCGGGCACAAGCCGGCCATGGTCCGCTGAGCCACCATCGTTGCCGGCAAGGTCGCTCTAGTGACCTAGAGCTTTAACCTGTGCCACCGGTGTGTGCGCAATGTCAAGGAGGTCATGTTGCTCCAAGTCCCATCGCTGAAGACCTCGACGCCGACGAGAACACGCCGGTCAGAGGCTCGATGTCGCGCTGCTCTCACTGACGGGTGGGACCCCGATGTCAGTGACCGTTTATGTGAAAATGAATTTTTTCTATTTTGCTGAAATGATTAAATAGTGTTGTGATTTGTTTATTTTGTGTAGAATTAAATAGAGCTCCAAAAATTATGAAAATTTTTGTGTGACCTCTCTGAGATGTAAACATTTTAGTAAAAATATTAAATGTTACTTTTCAGTACATTTTGAATGTGGTAAAAATTGCTCATATTAATTAAAAAATGGGTTTTCATGATTTTTCTAGGCTTGTATAATTATCCAAAAATTATGAAAAATTGTTTTTACACTTAGTTATCATGTGTTGAGCCTTCACCAAAATTTTGAGCTCAATTGGAACAAGTTGATTTATTTCATAATTTTTAATTAATTGTTAATTAATAAAAACAAATATTAACTCTTAATGACTTAGGTTTTGTTTGAATTTGGGATTGAGTGATGACCTTGGGTCATAAGCATAAAATGATCCTTGGCATGTAAAGTAAGTGTTTGAGTTTATAAAAAGGTTTAGTTAGTTTTTGGCTTGTAAATATACCGTGAAGGAAAGTTGTATTCAAGTTATTAACTTTTGCATCCATCGTCAAGCATCATGTTTATATCTCGCATCATTTTAAACATGGCATTATTACTATGTGTAGTGAACGAAAGTGAGAATGTGGTAGTCAACCAAGTTGTCGAGGAAGTTAATCCACCTATTGACGTCGGGTTTCATATCTGTGGAACATCTCCGAGACCAGACTTTTCTGACAATCAAGGCAAGCCCTGGATGCATTTTAACCTACCTTGTGTTTTACAAATTTATATCGCTTTTGCTTTTAAATACTGCATTAAGTGATTAGGAGTTGAGTGGAAACCTAATTGATGCATTACCAACCTTGTTTTTCCATATCAACCTTGTTACCAGTTCTAATTAGGGAAGGTCTAGTTATGCTCAGCCATGCTTAGATAGATAACAGTCGGGTGATTACAGGTCACCTACGAGGTATAAATGGATTTTTGGATACGATTGGTTATTTATGCTATCATGAGGTATAATCATGTGGAGTAATAAATCTAGACCGGGCGGACTCGATGTATGAGAGCCACAAGACGTGGATGTCTTATGAGCGGGTTCTTTCTGCCTGTATCGATTAAGAACCGTCCGTTGTTGAATTGCATGAGGTGAGACTTTGTAGTACTAGCCACATACTCTGGTAAGCCTTAACTCAGCTATTCTATTATGAGAATGGCAACTCGCGCACTAGGAGTGGAGAGATGGCGAGAGTAGCATGTACCCACATGGCAATGGGCTGGATTGGTGGAGTACTATATTCTCGGCTGGTGCGGACCCATTCTTGTTTTAGAAGATCTGAGGGTAGGTTGGTATATGTAGGTTAGGGGCCAGAATATGTTGTGTGGTTGGGAATCCCTAGCTGGGTTATAATCTGTTCGAATTGTCATTGCTCCTCGGTTATAGAGACTCAACTCACTGTTCATCATCGTAGTTAATAAATGAAACTTGAGGAAGATTTGAGAAAGGGTTTGATATGAAGTTCATGATCTCAATACGGATCATGGCAGATTCATATATGATCTTGATAAGGGTTATATGTTGAAAGAAAGAATCTTATGATAGAGCTTTTACACAAAAGAACTTTGATTCTTGCTAAAGCCTTACCTTGAATCCCCGAGCCTGCATTC
Source organism: Miscanthus floridulus (assembly GCF_019320115.1). Lineage (NCBI taxonomy): Eukaryota > Viridiplantae > Streptophyta > Magnoliopsida > Poales > Poaceae > Miscanthus > Miscanthus floridulus. The sequence continues at coordinate 74,241,596 of NC_089581.1, forward strand.
CTGAGTTTTCTCCGATTATATGTCGGTTTAGTCTTGTTGAGTACTTTTATACTCAGGGTTCTTTAACCCTTGTTGTAGGTGAGCCTCATGGGCAGGTCTGCCTTGGACCGTGCTGCATGACGGTTATCCAAATCGAAGATGTCGAGTAAATGTGTGGCCCTTGGGCAGGGCACTTAAATTGCATGTTTTGTTTCATGTTACTAAGCTACTCCACTACTATGGTTTGTAATAATAATTGTACTTAGTTTGTGAAACAACTATTTTGTAACTAAGTTATTGTAAGACTTCCGCTATTTTACTCTGATGTATATTAATGAATAAACTATTGTAATACTGCAATGACTCTGTGATGGATCCTACTCGAAAGAAATCGTGGATGATTTAGGTTTCCCGAGGACACCCAACAGACTTCTTAAGTTACTAGGAACATATGCATAGTCATCAGAAGTCATTGGACAATGACAGGTGCATGTGGGCCCTATAATTTAGGAGGTTCTGCCACATATGGTCTCAAACGAAGCAAAATGTGGCTCCTTTCCTTTGATTGGGGCCACGGGGAAGGCAAAGGACTCGATGACAGTGACCAAAGTGCACAGCGGAGTGTGCACCATGGCAAGGTGCATGGTGAAGCTCTAGCGAGTTCACAGCTGCTGCGAACTAGGGCAAAGCAGGGGCTTTCCATCTAGCTAGCTACATGGTAGGGTGTGCGGGGTTACGGCGAAGCTCAACGACCAGATCTTGCCACCCCAGGTGGCCAGAGTTGGTCGGATCATTCCTGGCGCAACGACAACATGGGCGCACGGTGGTTCGACGAGGCAGGCATGACCAGCAGCTCTTGGGGCTCCTCTTCTTCTTCCATCCAACATGTAACACACTTGGTGTTACACTATAAATCTTTTTCTAAAACACTACATGTGCATCATGTTTATGTAATAATGTATGAATTAGTGTGTAAATCAATTCCTATGACTCAAAACGTTCATCAAAAACGTGAAATGAATGTTTTATTTCATGTCGCGTTATATCGCTTAGGGTTCTAAATGAATTTTTAGTGAACAAAAATGTTATAGGACGCATGTACGAAACTTAAATAAAGTTTGTAGTATAAGATGCGAAGGTGACGATGAAATACCTGCGGTCTAGAATGGGATTCGCTAGCTAGCCTACTTAATAGCTTGGAAATCGTATTCGACGCGAAACCCATCAAGACGTGGTCAAGTTTCTTAAGTTAGAAAGCGGGTTGACGAGGCTAAGTTTGAGAATTTTTATAGGAGAATCGGGTTAAGTAGTGGTATGTTCTTAGGGTTTCTTTTGGTAGCTTGACATGCCACCTCAAGAGTGAAATAGATGGTTTAGCAACTGGATCACTGAGACACATTTTTGGGACGCTTTAAAAAGCATGCAAGGCACGTTCCCGGCCAGCGTCAGCATCTGGACGCGGTCACTATTTTGTAACTAAGTTATTGTAAGACTTCCGCTATTTTACTCTAATATATATTAATGAATAAACTATTGTAATACTGCAATGACTCTGTGATGGATCCTGCTCGGAAGAAATCGTGGATGATTCGGGTTTTCCGAGGACACCCAATAGACTTCTTAAGTTACTGGGAACATATGCATAGTCGTTAGAAGTCATTGGACAATGACAGGTGCATGTGGACACTATAATTTAGGAGGTTCTACCACATAATGGTATCAGAGCGACCATTATAAAGTTTTTGTAGTATTGTTTTACAAAAGCTTCAAAACGATTTGGGGCAAATAAATTTAATCTGTTAATTTGGTCCAAATTGCTTCCGACTTATCTTAATTCATTCTCGCCATTCCTTATTTGATCAAAAAGGTTTTATATGGTGGAGTAGTAATCTTATTATGCCCTATATAATAAGAACTATTGTTTATATACTTTAGGAGCTTTGATGTTTAAGTTTCGTAAGGACGATTCATGCATCATGATTAATCCACTTGTTAATTACTTTCCCTCTTAGTTTGGGTTGAGTAGTATAAGTTCCATTCTTACTACTCTTTAGACTTTTCTCAGATTGTCTTACTGTTATTAAATCTTACTTTCTACAGTATGGCTCGTACCAAGGTAATGCCCCGTAAGTCCATTGGACCCAAAGGAGTTCCTCGTCACCAGCTTGCTCCTAGAAGTGATGGTGCTAGCAGTAGCAGCTTTAGGCCTGATCCCTAGGCTAAGGTATAGAGGCTTTCAGCAGAATTAGCATAGGCTACTAGACATAGGGCCTTGGAAGCTATCTAGGTGGGCAAGTTATAGGATCAATTGAGGTGTCTCACCACCGCTCATAAGAACTATGAGCGTATGTTAGTTCATATGGTGGAAGGGAGAAATGAAGCTTGGCATAGAGAAGATGTAGCTAGAGCCCAAGTTCATGAGTTAGAGTTTTATGTAGAGGACTTAGAAGAATATTATACCAACCTGCATGAAGAAGTCCATAGGCTGAACAATCTCCTGAATCCAAATCATGAGCCTCAAGCTAATGCGATGGACCCAGGTGTCGTCATAGCAGATGATGATGAGCCTAAAGAGGAAGAAGAAGAGGATCTAGAAGAAGTAGTGGTGGTCAATGAAAGTGATGATGAAGGCGGAAATGTTTCTAGAATGGATACCAATCCCGAGGTTTGATGTGATCAAGGAGAAGAGTAGAGTTGTAATATAGTGAGTTCTAGTCAAGCTGGGTAGTCTTGCTTAAGTGCAGACTTGTGTATAAATAAGTAAACCCAATGTAATGTGTTTGTAGGAAGCTCTTTTAATATTTCAATAAATGTTTGTGAGTAAAGTTTGGTTTGTCATGAACAGATGCCTCATACTCAGGCTTTGGATATTCCTAGTTCTTCGCAAGACGAGGGTGGTGTTCCTGATCCACCACCAGTTCCTCCAACTTTGGTTGATGCTATCATGGCACTAGTCCATGTGACCATAGATAATGCTCAGTTGCTTCAGGAGTTAGCTCAAAGCAATCAAAATATGATGCAAGGGAATCGTGGTCATAATCATCAAAGGCAGGAAGCTACATATGTTGACTTCATGGATACACGACCACCGGTATTTTCTAAGGCTGAGAACCACTTGAAGCTGATGATTGGCTTCATACCATAGAGCAGAAGTTCGACCTCATTCCATGCACTGAGTTCTAGAAGCCTATTTTTGCTGCCCAACAGCGTAGAGGTGCAGCAGGTGCTTGGTGGGCGAACCTTGTGGCCATGCAACCAGCTAGTACTCGGTTAACTTGGGCCGAGTTCTGCACTACTTTCTGTGCCCATTATATTCTAGAGGGAGTTATGGCCATGAAGCTGGATGAGTTTCTTGCTTTGAAGCAAGGTGATCAAACAGTTATGCAGTATGTGGGCAAGTTCAATCACCTTTCACAGTATCCACATGAGCATGTTAACACGGATGCCAAGAAGAAGAAGTGGTTCATGCGTGGTCTTAGTACCAAACTTTAGACCATGATGACTACCTACACAAATGTCACATATCTTGAGGCAGTTAACATTGCTATTGCTTTAGAGGAGAAATATCGACAGCATAAGGAAATTAAGAAGAAAAAGAGTGCCATCTGGGTCTTTCGGTGGCAATCAAAAGAGACAGAAGATAATCTATCATCCGGTGAATCACAACCATCCTCATTATCGTTCGCCATAGTTCCAAGCCGGTCAACATCCAAATGTCCGTCCTACCATAACTTAGTTGAGCACTTTGCTGTGTTGACACAGGCGCTGGTTCGACGATGAGGGCTCAACAGAGCTACGGCAATGGCGCCGGGAAAACGAGGAAGGGAAACGACAAAGAACGGCGACGGCTTAGGCCTTAAGGAGCGGCCAGAAGCGCAAGGAAGCCACACAGGAGCCTTTCCCACACCAGCATGAAGCCGAGGACATCCACACGTGTGTCTAGAAGCAAACCGAAGGTCACCGGCGGTGTAGCTACGGTGGTGAACACTGTTCACATTATTTACAAGATTGCCCTTCACCAAAATTCACAAATTACTCTCAAATTTTCAGAACAACTCAAAAATCTCCAAAAATAAAAGTTGTTCAAAATCAAAAGTTCTACAACTTTGCTTTTATAACCACCCCCCAAATTCGGTCTATATTTGAAATGAACTTTTGAATTCGAATAGGGGAAATTTAACGAATTACGCCTTTTTGAATTACTCCAAATTTTTCTCAACAACTTGAAAAAACTCCAAAAATAAACTTTGTATAACTTGTCAAGATCTACACTTTGCTTTAAGGCTCAACCCCAAAATGTGCTTTGAGTTTGAAATGGATTTTTAGGGTAGGGTTTTAAATATTGAAAATCAGGGTTTTCGGAATTTCAAATCAATACAAGGTTTCAAACTGATTCAAACAATACCAAGCAATACTTACCACACAAATATAAACCTTGTTTTAGTGTGTGCATATCAAAGTTTTCACCAAATGCTAAATGGTTTGCAATGCATATGATGATATGTCAGGTTTTAGTATTTAAACACCCGAGGTGTTACACCCTGCCCAAGGGCCACACATTTACTCATCATCCTCGACCTGAACAATAGTCATGCAGCACGGTCCAAGACAGACCTACCCATGAGGCTCACCTGCAACAAGGGTTAACGAACCCTGAGTACAAAAGTACTCAACAAGACTTAACCGAAATATAAACGGAGTAGACTCAGGAATGCAGGCTCAGGGATTCAAGGTATGGCTTTAGCAATAATCAAAGTTCTTTTACGTAAAAGCACTCTAAGAAGATTCTTTATATCTACATTTTTATCTTCAAAAAGATCATATACAAAGCTGACATGATCCGTGATGAGATCATGAAACTCCATATCCAACACTTTCTCAAACCTTACTCAAGTTCTAGTTATTAAAACTACGATAATGAATAGTGAGTTGAGTCTCCATAATCGAGGAGCAACGACGATTTGAACAGATTAAAAACCTAGCTAGGGATTCTAGACCACACGACATATGCAGGTCCCTGACCTACATATACCAACCTACCCTCAGGTCCTCTAAAACAAGAATGGGTCTGCGCCACCCAGAGAATACAGTACTCCACCAATCCAGCCCATTGCCACGTGGGTACACGCTATTCCCGCCATCTCTCCACTCCAAGTGCGCGAGTAGCCATTCTTGTAATAGAATCACCAAGTTAAGGCTTATCAGAGTATGTGGTTAGTACTACAAAGTCTCATCTCAAGCAGTTCAACAACGGACGGGCCTCAATCGACACAGGCGGAAAGAACCCGCTCACAAGACATCCATGTCTAGTGGCTCTCATACACCGAGTCCGCCCGGTCTAGATTTATTATTCCACATGTTCATATATCATGATAACATAAGTAACCAAATGTAACCAAAGATCCATTTAAAACTTGTAGGTGATAGGCAATCACCTGACTTTTATCTGTCTAAGCATGGCTAAGCATAACTAGGCATTTACGAAGTAAAACTGGTAACAAGGTAGATATGGAAAAAACAAGGTTGGTAATGCACCAATTAGGTTTTTCACTCACTCCTAATCACTTAATGCAGTATTGAAAAGCAAAAGCGATATAAATTTGTAAAACACAAGGTAGGTTTAAATGCATCCGGGGCTTGCCTTGATTGGCGGAAAAGTCAGGTTCTAGAGTCGTCCCACTGATATCAAATCGGACCTCAATAGATGGATTAACCTCCTCCTCAACTTGATTAACTACCATGTGCTCACTTTCGTTCACTACATGTAGTAACAATGCCATGTTTTAGCATGATGCAAGATACAAAACGTGATGCTTGATAATGGATGCGAAAGTTAAAAACTTGAATACAACTTTCCTTCGCGGTACAGTTACAAGTCAAAACTAGTTAAACCTTTTTCATAACACTTATTTTCATTGCCAAGGATCATTACCAACTAATGACCCAAGTTCATCACTCAATCCAAAAATTCAAACAAAACCTAAATCATTAAAGGTTACTATTTGCTTTTATGAATTAATTCTTTAATTCAAAATTATGAAATAAATCAACTTGTTCCAATTGAGCTAAAATTTTTTGTAAAGGTTCATCACATGATAACTAAGTGGCAAAACAATTTTCATAATTTTTGGATAATTATTTAAGCCTAGAAAAATCATGGAAACTCATTTATTAATTAATTGAGCAATTTTTATCACATTCAAAAAGTTCTGACAAACAACATTTCATATTTTTCCTAAATATTATACATCACAGAGAGGTCACACAAAAATTTTCATAATTTTTGGAGCTCTAAATAATTCTACACAAAAATAACAAAAACATATAATATTTATCCAATTCTAAAAAAGAAAAATTCCATTTCAACTGACGGTCACTGACAGGGTGACCCCACGTGTCATCCCCGACTTCCTGCACTGACCACGGTGACTACACACGCTGACCGGTGATTTCTCGCCGACAGCGAGATCACTGGCGACGGCCAAAGCACCACCACGCCCCCTACATCCCTACGAGTCGATTGGTGGCACAAGCAAGACCTAAAACAGCCTAGACCGAGCATGACACCAGCCATGGCGGCCATGACGGCGCGGCAGTGCTACGCTGACGACGTGAGACCGATAGAGCTTAAACAAATCAAAATGGAAGGTTCAACAGCTCACCCCAAACACGATTGAGCAAAGAACAGGACCGGAAGAGCAACAGAGAGGTGGGTCGACGTGCACAGCAGCCACGGCGGAGCAACGGTCGTCGATGGCGGTGTTCCAGCGACTGCGGTGGACAAAATGGTCAATCAACCAGGCACAAAGCACCATGGCATCGTGGCGAAGTTGAAACAAGACTTTGCAAGGTCAGAGGCTCACCATAGAGCTACGGCCATGGTGAAGCGCATGCGACGGTGACGCTGCCCGGCCACAAGGAAGAAAAGCGATGAACGGCGGTTCCCGGCGAAGTCAAGCTACAAGGGATGGTTGGTTGGGTGCGCAAGGAACAAGCGGAGCTATGAAGGGTTTGCTGCAACTAGAACGGCGCTACGGCGTCGGTGCGAGCTCGTCGGAGTTGGGCGGTGGCGACGGGAAAAGCAGAGGAAGGAGAAAGAACGGCGACGATGGTGTTCTGGCCTTTATAGGGCGGCAAAGAAGCAAGGAGATGACACGCAGCAGCCTGCTCGTGCCAGCATGAAGCCGGAGAAGGTCATGGGCACGCCTGGAAGCCAGAAGAAGCTCACCAGCGGTGACAGCTGCCCGATGGCACTGTTTGCCATAATTATAGAATTGCCACTCATTTTAAATTCTCAAATTACTCCCAAATTTGTATGGCAACTCAAAAATCTCCAAAAATAAAAGTTGTTCCAAATTCAAAGTTCTACAACTTTGCTTTTATAACTATACCCAAATTCGGTCTACATTTTGAAATGCAAGTTTAAATTCAAAAATGGGACATTTCAAGAATTTATGCCTTTTCAAATTACTTCAAATTTTACATAACAACTTTGAAAACTCCAAAAACAAACTTTGTATAACTTGACAAGCTCTACACTTTTGCTTTTAGGCTGAGCCCCAAAATGTGCTTAGATTTTGAAATGGGTTTTCCAGGGTAAAATTAAATGTTGAAATCAGGGTTTTCGGAAATTCAAATCAAACAAAGATTTTTAACTCAATTCAAGCCATACAAGTCAACACATATAACATAAAGGTAAACTTGTTTTAGTGTATGCATATCAAAATTTTCACTAACACATGAATGATGTGCCATGCATATGATGACATGACATGTTTTAGTATTTAAACACCCGAGGTGTTACATCTGTAGCGGCTGAAACATTTGGAACATACACTTACAACATGTGTGTGAAACATATGTAACATCCTGATAAAACACTTGCAACTTGCAACATGAAAACACCTATTGCAACATAAGACTGAAATATTTTAAACATACTCTTGCAACATATGTGTGAAATATGTGCAACATCCAGATCAAAACGTTTGCAACATACGTCTAAAACAGATGAAATATTTTAAACAAACGCTTGCAACATGCCTCTGAAACACTTACAACATGTCTATCAATTACTTGCAACATATGCAACATCTCAATCTACTTTTGAAACATCCATATGAAACACTTGCAACATACCTCTGACAACATCTGAAACACTTGAAACATACATTTGCAACATAGGGGGAGCGAGAGGCCAGGGCAAGTTGATTCCAGCCTCGGAGTGGGAGCCGGTGTTGAGCGGCAACGCGCGAGCACCACCAGCATGGGCCACACTCATGGGTGCCCTTGGCTCGGTGGGGACCGACTAGAGACACGCGACGACACCACCAGCACCAGCAGAGGAGGGCGGCGCACCCAACGGCACGAGTGGGCGAGCGGCGCGCCTAATGGCATGGTTGGACGCATGGTGGGTGGGACTATGGGAGCAAGGAGCGAGAGGCGCGTGTGGGGCGTGCATCAGGTAGGAGCAAGGAGCAAGCAGCGCAGGATGAGGGCGCACGGGGGAGATGGCCGCTACGGCGTATGCGGAGTGTGGCAGGCCAACGGCGGCATGTTGGTGGTCCTTAACTCCAATTTCTAACCACCAATTCTTACATAAAATCTGCTAAACTAAACACCAAACATAGAATTAGGGCTTATAACTAACATATTCCACGAGTTTTGGTGATTTACCTATTTGTAGGAGGACATGTCGGAATAACATAGAAAATGTACTTAAAGTACACAAGAAAGACAATAATACAAACACCCGACATGAGCCCAAGGCGGAGAAGGCCCACAACCAGGCAAAATAGGGCCCAAAAGAGAGGAGAACAAGAACAAACCCAAATCAAAACATCTCATCTCCACGTGAACACCACATAGGCTCACTCAAGAGGTCCAAAGGAGAGCATAGATCGAGGACAACCTTGTTTGGCCTCAGTAAGGAGTGCAGCCGCACCCCAAGTGGCCCCATTTAGGCCCAACCTTCATGGGCCGCCTCTTACCACCTCTCTATGGTCGGTTGCATGCATATTGCAGTAAAATTAATGCTCAAGATGGTGGTTTCGTTATTTTAGGAAGGAATCAAGGGAATATGCCATGGGACATTCCTTCCTCTCCACCTATAAAAAGGAGGCCACTGTCAGCCCCTCATTTTGAGAGTCCTAAGTGCATCCGTACTTACGCCAGGATCACGCACAAATCACAAGAATGGTACACAGATATATAATAAAAGGTTTTGAGCTTTATTGATATCTAAAAATAGGGTCTTACAATAGTGGCCCAAAGGGGCATGGTCTTAGGCTTACATATCTAGTTAAATACTATGGCCATGAAACGACATTATTCTTGGTAGTCTCTAGAGCGGTATTGTTATACAACGAAGCGGTGTCCTATTACACAGGCAACTTGAGCATGGTTGAAACCCTAGCCTCGATGTCATACTCCTATGAACGTATTTCCTTGCGTGACTCCTAATACTCATGGTACATCTCCTCATCGAAGTCATAGTCTTCTTCTCTGCCAAAGTCTGTGGGTCAACAACGGGTGAGTACATACGTACTCAGCAAGCCCTAACCATAGGGTGGAAATAGAAGTGTACTGGTGATTATAATTAAGGGTTGGGTCCTAGCGGAGTATTACCATTCCCACTAGTTCCCAGGTTAACATCAATTCCATTACCTGTTTCATTACACATAAAAGCAAATCTAATCATAGTATCTCATCCTAGCATTTGCCCATTCCAAGGATGTGGCTATTCGAATAGGTTTACTTAACTCTACAAAGATGTACATATTTCCCCACACGATAGGTGCAAGCTCATCCAAAATCAGTGACAAAATAGACCTAACGATACCCCATACCCAAATGTACGTAACCTTTGATGTCCATATAATTCTACTATGACTTCTTAGGGGTTGGAAACACACATAAACCGGGAGGATACCTAATCGTCCCAATATGATGATACCTAATCATCATAATAAGTAACAACATGGCTCAAACATGGCCAAAACAATAATCATAGGCTCGAACGCAGCCAAAATCTCAAAAGGTTAACATAGAAGATCATATAACATCCACGCCAACCAGACCACAGAAGAAAACCTATCCCCTGTGTCTGCTTTTGATATTCCACTGCCTACACTGGCCTTCTAGTAGAAATTATACTTCTATCTAATGGGCTGTGAGATTAAGCCTACCCATATAGGCATGTTGCTGCATGTAATATCTCACTAGGTGAGAGAGACTATGAACCGGTCCTTATGTGATCGAGGTGAGTATCTCCCACAGTAATCCTCTCCAGGCATCCCTGTCATGTTAAATTACCTCCATAAATTACCACCACTCGCCCCCTATCGAGGTTTAGTTTCAAGTTTACTAATTTTAAGTTCCATTATTATCCCTAAGTTCATTCATATCGTGGAGCTCATAAATTAACAAGATAACCATTTATCTTAATTCAACAATAATCATTTCACAATAATCGAGCTCATATTCTAGGGTAACAATCCAATAATCATGTTTTAAACATTTTTAGTGAATTAAAGCAAGATGGTAGAGAGGGGAGCTAAGATTTGCCTTCGCCATTTTCACCATCCGGCATGTCTACGAAATCTAGGTCCTCGTTCTCCTGACGATCACCGTCATCTGCTGGGCATAGCGATCGTATAAGACTACCGCTAAAACACAAATAAAGGCAAAAGCAAACATACAACAACATGGTGGTGCAAATGATAGAGCTAGATTTTAGATGAATTTTAGAGGTGGTTTCATGTAAAAAAGAGTTATGGTTCAAAAGTTATATATTTTAGAAGTTTATTTATAGATGGAAATCTAAGTGGAATTTTATGATCAAATTTTCTCACATAAAATATGAGTGAAAAGTAAATGATTAAATTCCCTATGTCATCTAGTTTATTTACAAATTTTATGGGAATTTTTCTAAGCTAGGAAAATGGTTTTTTAACACTCGGTGTACACTACCCGGGTGTACCTAGCAATTTCCGCTGTGCACCCAGTGCTATGTGTGGTGTGGGTGCATGTATGTGACAGGTGGCCATCCTGCCATGTTAGCTAGGGACGGTGGCAGTGGTGTTAAGGCCGTGGCCCACGTGACAGAAACAGAAAGGGGAGGAGGAGGTAACGGACAGGGACGAACGGCAACGGTGATGCCGTTTTGGCCTGGTCCCACCCAACAGAGAGAGAAGAGAGGGGGAGAGGGAGACGGTGGCCAGACAGAGTCCGCCGGTGCCTTACCGAAACAAGGGAGAGGGCTCAAGCTTGCCGGGGTAAGCTACACCGGTGGTGTCGGGCCTTGATGGAGTTGTTCAAGGTGAGGACGATGCTCGAGGAGGCTCACCGAGGTTGGTGGTGAGGTCAATGGCGGCAGCGAGTACCCGAGGCGGTGGTGGTGGCTCGCTGGAGCTAGTGCGGCGGTAGTGAGTGGTGAAAGTGCTCCCAATGAACCTATCCTACTTAACCAACTACATGTGCATGTGCGTGGGTGTGTAAGGAGTATAGTGGAGGTGGCGTGATGACTAGCTGAGCCTTACCGATGGCTAGTTGGCGGCCATGGTGGCTCGGTGGTGCACGACGCATGGGGATAGCCTAACATAGAGGTGAGGGAGGGAAACTAGCTACACCAGAAGGTGGAGAAGGATCTGGAGAAACTCACCTGCCACTCCAATTGACCGGGGATGTAGCAAGAAGGGAAGAAGAAGGCTCCAATGGCATCATCGGTACCTAATTTGGGGGAAACAGACCTAGCGCCCCATGGAGAGGGAGAAGGGGAGAACAGAGGGGGAAATGGTGTGTTCCAGCTCATGGCGGAGCTCATAGCAGTGATGGTTGAGGCAGAGGCTCACCGGCCATGACTTCTGTGAGATATTTTCTCTCCCGCCAGTGGATATTTTCACCTTGCGCACGTGCCTGGGCTCGGTAATGGTGAGCTAGATGCCTCTACGTCCATTCATACTCTGATGAGGTTGGTGTAATGCATGGTCATGTTGGTGGGGTTCCTTTGCCGACTGCCCTACCAGCATTGACATGTTGTGGACATAGAGAGGAGGGAGAGGGGGAGATGGGACAACTCAGGGCGTTGTCAACCCTACGACAGTGTGCTTGTCTTCCCTGGCATCGGGATGGGCCATAGTGGGGCTGGTATGGTGGCGCAGACGCGGGCTCCACGTAGGGAGGAAGAAGGAGCTGACAGTTGGGCCCCCCTATCAGTGAGGAGGAGAGGGATGAAAGGGACGTGGGCTGCTGCCACAGCTATGTTGGGCTAGAGGCTAGACCACTCAGGAGAGGGAAATGGGCTATGCTGTGGGCTAGAAGGAGATAGGGAGGGAGAGGGAGTCTAGTAGCTCTTTTCTATTTCCTTTTCCTTTTCTATTTTCCATACTTCCTATTAAGCTATTTTGAAATGGTTTGAATTCAAATTCAACTTTGAAAATAAAGTACCACCATATGTTCCACAAGCAAGCAAACACTCAAGCACACAATCAAACACATATAATTTCTAATTTCTATATTGGCCTATTTATACTAATACCTAGGTTAATTAATTGTATATGTTGGTTCCTATGCAGAGTTTTAAAAAGTTCAATTTTTAGTGGTTTTTAAACTAGGTCAAAATTCAGGGTGTTACAAACCTACCCCCTTAAAAAGAATCTCATCCTCGAGATTTGAACTAATCCTCAAATAGATAGGGAAATTCCTTTTTGAGATCATCCTCTCTTTCCCATGTGGCTTCTGCCTTTATATGATTACTCCATTGTACCCGGCAAAATCTTACTACTGTCCTCCTAGTTTGTTGGTTGATAATATCCAATATCTTGATCGGTCTTTCCTAATACTATAAATCTAGCTATAAATCCATGGCTTCCATAGGTGCTTGCTCTTCTGGTATCCTCAAGCATTTCTTTAGTTGCGACACGTGAAACACATCATGTATATCTGACATTTCCAAAGGTAATTCTAAGCGATAGGCTACTGCTCCAATCTTTTCGATGATCTGATATGGCCCAATATACTACGGTGCTAACTTTCCTCTAACATGAAATCTTTGGGTGCCCCTGATGGGTGATACTTTTAAATAGGCAAAATCTCCTAGTTGAAATTCTAACGGTCTTTGTCGGGTATCTGCATAGCTCTTCTACCTAATTTGTGCTGCCTTCAAGTTCTCTCAAACTTTGGCTACTTGTTCTTCGGCTTCCTTGATCATGTCTGGGCCAAATAGGCTTATTTCTCTAACCTTGGATCACATTAATGGCATTTGGCATTTCCTTCCATACAATGCTTTGAACGGTGCCATCTTCAAGCTTGCCCGATTGCTGTTGTTGTAAGAGAATTCCGTGAATGATAGGCTCTTTCCTAGTCTTTTCCATAGGTTAGTACGTAGGCTTGCAACATGCCTTCTAATATCTGGTTTACTCTTTCTATCTATCTGTCGGTTTGTGGATGATAGGCTGAGCTATAATCTAGGCGTGTGAAATGATCCTGATTTCCTCGAAGGGAAATCCACATATTTGAAGTATAACATGATAGTCCTAGGTGATCATCCCATCAAATTATCAAATAACAGTCGATATCACAGTCATACATCGAATATCTATCTTAATGAGAGTACAAATAACAAAGTTTACTCATTATTACATTGCCACTTGGCGGAATCACTCAGAGCATATAGCATCTAGAACAACATCAAGTAGAAAGGCAGCAGGCGTTGATTCCATCTTCTCAACCAAACTTGAGCATAGGAACAAGACCTCTAATCCTCCCAACCGTCTCCCTGGTAGTCGTACTTAGGCTCAGAACCTATCAAACAATTATTAGTATGATTTGTACTGGCCACTGGCTCCTACCCTATGCTTTGTGTTTGTTTTGTGGTGGTGGAATGCAAGGGTAGAGCAAAAGACCTATTTGTGGCTATAGTTTCCTATGCGAGTGTGTTAAGTTTTAATAATAATTCATCAAGTTTTAACCCATCTCATCCATACGTTCTCCCATCCTGTCACACACATCTCACCACTCTCACACTCTCTAGGCAGCAAGGATGACTCCCGCTCATACCTTGCCTCATCGGTCAAACCCGGAAACCAACACAAGAACCTACGGGGATAGAAGAAAGGACTCCACTCACGAATCAAGGGAAGCGTAGGTCATAGGAATGTCCATATCCGAGGACATGACTATATGTATAGATCGATTAAGTCTATAGAGCATGTACACCTAGAACCACAAGATCACCATCATCGGTGGTGCCCTGCCTAGCCTGATAGTGACTACCTCCCAACTGGTATGGTGCCACCCTACCAATCAGCCCTAGGCCACCCCGGAGTCCACCGGCACACTGAGACTGTGAGACATAGTGCCAGGACCTCAAAGGTCACTACGCTATCTTAGGAGGGTGTGGGCCATATGCCGGTACATCCCTACACTATCCACTTCCAACCTAGCAGTAGTGGCATCGTCCTAGTTGGTCGGGTAACCATCCCCCGCCCATTCAGGAGCGAGTGGTGTGTACATAGGGTCCTATGATCTGGTTCTCTAGACATACCAGTCCTTAGGGGGACCGGATAGAATATCTTCTCAATAGGGGATAACCAACACCCCATGCCTCGATGGCACCTCCATCTAGGGGCTTCATCCCACAAAGACACTCCACCCTAGGATCTCCTCATCTCAAATGGACATGCCATAGGTACCACTCATAGGGGATGCCCAGGTCGCACCCCCCTGGCATGACTCATCCAATGACTCATCGTAAGATCCTGCTCGATCAACTCAACCCTCACCATACACCCAAAACACACGCCAATATCTCCCCAGTTGTTACCACATTACCGACACCCAGTGCCTTAACCACTCACATACAATCCTCCACTAAGCATCACATCACAGATATAATGCATAGTAGAAGTAGTAGCAAGTAAGTAAGTGAGCGTCTAACCTAACAAAGGGTGTGCAGGGGTATAGGTTGCGACAAGGTAATGGCTCACAAGCAATTCTACTATGCAACCTATCACAGATCATTTGCATAAAAGTAAAGCACTAGCATCTACATTGTAGCATATCTAAGAGGATTCTATGAGGTTGGGTGGGATGTGGCACCTGGCGGGTCATCTCCAAGCTCCTCAATGTAGTCGGGGTCATGCTCCTCAGTCTATGGCTCCTCTGGGTCTATCAGACAAGACATATAGCCACGATAAGCGACTCCTATAGATGATCACAAAGGAGCAACAGAAATTCAAAAGATCCAAATGCACTCAAACACAATCTTATGATGTAGAGCTCATTTTTAGAAAAAATTGGGCACTGGTTTCATATTTCTGAGGTTGGATGAATTTTCTATGAATTTTCTAAGTTTAAATCATTTTCTAAAAAAGAAAAAGAATTGGAAAATCCAGGGCTTGACACGTGGTAGCACGAGATTGGGCGCGGAAAACACGGTCACTAATAGGTGGGACCAGATCAACGGTCAATGGTCAATGGTTGACTAGGCTTGGGCTAGGCCTGGTGGGCTAGATAATGGGCCAGGTTGGGCTGGGCTAAGCCCAAACACATGTCGCATAGGTAGGCGACCACATGGCACAAGCGGGCCACTACTGGGCTTAGGTCCACAGGGCTAGTCCATGGTGGATAGCGCGGTGCGTGTCCATGGACCGCAAGCATGGTCCACGGTGGACCGCATCCACTCCCTCTCTCTCTCTTCGGTCTATGGTGCAGTAGGTGCATGCGGGTTCAGGTGGGGGCATGGCGGCGCCCTTTCTCTCTCACGTGGTGGCGCTCTCGCCGATGGTGAGCTCATGCGTTCTCATGCTGTGGTAGCTCAGAGGGGCAGCTAAGGTGGTCTATGGCACCGTGAGGTCATGGGGAACTCCATGGTGGGCCAAAGGCAGTGACTTGGAGGCTCAAGTGCCTAGCATAGGCATCGTGGTAGATGGTGGCACGCGGATCGATGGCAAAGGCGCCAGGGACATTGGTACAGCCCAAGCGGGGCTTCTATGACTTCTGGGTGCTCCAGCGAGCATGGCTAGGGTACTAGGTGAAGCTCTAAGGGCTCTGATGAGGTTGTCCACGATGGTGGCGATGCGGCGGTGGCGGCGCGCTACGGCGAGGCCTCTATGGTGTAACACCTCTGGTGTTTTAAACATAAAAATATGCCATGTCATCATATGCATTGCACATCATTTTTGAGTTAGTGAAAACTTTGATAAGGCATTCACTAAAACAAGTTTACTTTTATGATTATATGGGTTGACTTGTATGGATGAATCAAGTTCATAACCTTATTGTTAAATTTGAATTCCAAAACCCTAATTTCAAGCATTTAAATTCTACCCTAGAAAACCTAATTCAAAATCTAAGCACATTTTGGGGTTGAGCCTAAAAGGAAAAGTGTAGAGCTTGTCACTGTGTACAAAGTTGGTTTTTAGAGTTTTCAAAGTTGTTATATAAAATTTGAAGTAATTTGAAAGGGGATAAATTCTTAAAGTGTCCCCTTTTGATTTCAAACTTGCATTTTCAAATCTAGATAGAATTTGGGTATGGTTATTAAAGCAAAGTTGTAGAACTTTGAATTTGGAACAACTTTTATTTTTGGAGATTTTTGAGTTTCCATATAAATTTGAGAGTAATTTGAGAAATTGAGCGAGTGGTAATTTGGTAATTTGCTTGAACAGTGCAAGCAGGCAGACTCTCACCGTCGGTGAGCTTCTACCGGCTTCCAGGCATGGCCGTTACCACCTCCTGCTTCACGCTGGCATGGGGAAGCTGCTGCGTGTCGCCTCTAGGTTCCTTGGCCACCCTATAAAGCTGGGACGCCATCATCGTCCTCATCTGTTCCTTCCTCTGTTTTCCCCGTCAGCGCCGCCTTGCTCCGACGAGCTCACGCCGAAGCCGTAGAGCCCTCCTAGTCTCAGCCGAGCATGTCACCATGATCGCCATCACCTAGCGCCTCTAGATCACCCACTTGCCCATCTTATTTCCCTTTGGTTTGCCCGGCGTAACTCCGTCTTCTCCAACCCCAGCAAGGCTTCACCGAGATCAGTTCCACCGTGGACAGGGAGTTCAGGTGGGATTCTTGCTTCAACTTTTGCTGTTTCTTGATCTTCGTTCTCTCATGATGCTCATGAGCTTCATCATTGAGCATTTGGTTAGCTGTTTTCCTTAGAATGGAGCTTCACCGTGAGTTCACGCTGCCGCCATCGTCTCCAACATCGACGACTTAGCTCCGACTCACCATAGCCGTCGTTCTCGAGCGCATCAGCTTCAGGGTGAGCCACTAATCATGCATGTGCAGTCTTTTTAACCTCTACCATGCCGTAGCCACCGGACCGCGGGATGCCAGCAAGTTTTGCTCTGTCATGCCGCTGCGCTCGTCGCTGCTTGCGTTGTAGAGCGTTGGGGGTTCTATTAAGGGATCGGTTAAGTCCGTTAGGAATTGCTGAGTACACTAAAGACCTTTGTATCACCGGTGAAGTCATAGATCGCCGGGCACAAGCCGGCCATGGTCCGCTGAGCCACCATCGTTGCCGGCAAGGTCGCTCTAGTGACCTAGAGCTTTAACCTGTGCCACCGGTGTGTGCGCAATGTCAAGGAGGTCATGTTGCTCCAAGTCCCATCGCTGAAGACCTCGACGCCGACGAGAACACGCCGGTCAGAGGCTCGATGTCGCGCTGCTCTCACTGACGGGTGGGACCCCCGATGTCAGTGACCGTTTATGTGAAAATGAATTTTTTCTATTTTGCTGAAATGATTAAATAGTGTTGTGATTTGTTTATTTTGTGTAGAATTAAATAGAGCTCCAAAAATTATGAAAATTTTTGTGTGACCTCTCTGAGATGTAAACATTTTAGTAAAAATATTAAATGTTACTTTTCAGTACATTTTGAATGTGGTAAAAATTGCTCATATTAATTAAAAAATGGGTTTTCATGATTTTTCTAGGCTTGTATAATTATCCAAAAATTATGAAAAATTGTTTTTACACTTAGTTATCATGTGTTGAGCCTTCACCAAAATTTTGAGCTCAATTGGAACAAGTTGATTTATTTCATAATTTTTAATTAATTGTTAATTAATAAAAACAAATATTAACTCTTAATGACTTAGGTTTTGTTTGAATTTGGGATTGAGTGATGACCTTGGGTCATAAGCATAAAATGATCCTTGGCATGTAAAGTAAGTGTTTGAGTTTATAAAAAGGTTTAGTTAGTTTTTGGCTTGTAAATATACCGTGAAGGAAAGTTGTATTCAAGTTATTAACTTTTGCATCCATCGTCAAGCATCATGTTTATATCTCGCATCATTTTAAACATGGCATTATTACTATGTGTAGTGAACGAAAGTGAGAATGTGGTAGTCAACCAAGTTGTCGAGGAAGTTAATCCACCTATTGACGTCGGGTTTCATATCTGTGGAACATCTCCGAGACCAGACTTTTCTGACAATCAAGGCAAGCCCTGGATGCATTTTAACCTACCTTGTGTTTTACAAATTTATATCGCTTTTGCTTTTAAATACTGCATTAAGTGATTAGGAGTTGAGTGGAAACCTAATTGATGCATTACCAACCTTGTTTTTCCATATCAACCTTGTTACCAGTTCTAATTAGGGAAGGTCTAGTTATGCTCAGCCATGCTTAGATAGATAACAGTCGGGTGATTACAGGTCACCTACGAGGTATAAATGGATTTTTGGATACGATTGGTTATTTATGCTATCATGAGGTATAATCATGTGGAGTAATAAATCTAGACCGGGCGGACTCGATGTATGAGAGCCACAAGACGTGGATGTCTTATGAGCGGGTTCTTTCTGCCTGTATCGATTAAGAACCGTCCGTTGTTGAATTGCATGAGGTGAGACTTTGTAGTACTAGCCACATACTCTGGTAAGCCTTAACTCAGCTATTCTATTATGAGAATGGCAACTCGCGCACTAGGAGTGGAGAGATGGCGAGAGTAGCATGTACCCACATGGCAATGGGCTGGATTGGTGGAGTACTATATTCTCGGCTGGTGCGGACCCATTCTTGTTTTAGAAGATCTGAGGGTAGGTTGGTATATGTAGGTTAGGGGCCAGAATATGTTGTGTGGTTGGGAATCCCTAGCTGGGTTATAATCTGTTCGAATTGTCATTGCTCCTCGGTTATAGAGACTCAACTCACTGTTCATCATCGTAGTTAATAAATGAAACTTGAGGAAGATTTGAGAAAGGGTTTGATATGAAGTTCATGATCTCAATACGGATCATGGCAGATTCATATATGATCTTGATAAGGGTTATATGTTGAAAGAAAGAATCTTATGATAGAGCTTTTACACAAAAGAACTTTGATTCTTGCTAAAGCCTTACCTTGAATCCCCGAGCCTGCATTCCTGAGTTTTCTCCGATTATATGTCGGTTTAGTCTTGTTGAGTACTTTTATACTCAGGGTTCTTTAACCCTTGTTGTAGGTGAGCCTCATGGGCAGGTCTGCCTTGGACCGTGCTGCATGACGGTTATCCAAATCGAAGATGTCGAGTAAATGTGTGGCCCTTGGGCAGGGCACTTAAATTGCATGTTTTGTTTCATGTTACTAAGCTACTCCACTACTATGGTTTGTAATAATAATTGTACTTAGTTTGTGAAACAACTATTTTGTAACTAAGTTATTGTAAGACTTCCGCTATTTTACTCTGATGTATATTAATGAATAAACTATTGTAATACTGCAATGACTCTGTGATGGATCCTACTCGAAAGAAATCGTGGATGATTTAGGTTTCCCGAGGACACCCAACAGACTTCTTAAGTTACTAGGAACATATGCATAGTCATCAGAAGTCATTGGACAATGACAGGTGCATGTGGGCCCTATAATTTAGGAGGTTCTGCCACATATGGTCTCAAACGAAGCAAAATGTGGCTCCTTTCCTTTGATTGGGGCCACGGGGAAGGCAAAGGACTCGATGACAGTGACCAAAGTGCACAGCGGAGTGTGCACCATGGCAAGGTGCATGGTGAAGCTCTAGCGAGTTCACAGCTGCTGCGAACTAGGGCAAAGCAGGGGCTTTCCATCTAGCTAGCTACATGGTAGGGTGTGCGGGGTTACGGCGAAGCTCAACGACCAGATCTTGCCACCCCAGGTGGCCAGAGTTGGTCGGATCATTCCTGGCGCAACGACAACATGGGCGCACGGTGGTTCGACGAGGCAGGCATGACCAGCAGCTCTTGGGGCTCCTCTTCTTCTTCCATCCAACATGTAACACACTTGGTGTTACACTATAAATCTTTTTCTAAAACACTACATGTGCATCATGTTTATGTAATAATGTATGAATTAGTGTGTAAATCAATTCCTATGACTCAAAACGTTCATCAAAAACGTGAAATGAATGTTTTATTTCATGTCGCGTTATATCGCTTAGGGTTCTAAATGAATTTTTAGTGAACAAAAATGTTATAGGACGCATGTACGAAACTTAAATAAAGTTTGTAGTATAAGATGCGAAGGTGACGATGAAATACCTGCGGTCTAGAATGGGATTCGCTAGCTAGCCTACTTAATAGCTTGGAAATCGTATTCGACGCGAAACCCATCAAGACGTGGTCAAGTTTCTTAAGTTAGAAAGCGGGTTGACGAGGCTAAGTTTGAGAATTTTTATAGGAGAATCGGGTTAAGTAGTGGTATGTTCTTAGGGTTTCTTTTGGTAGCTTGACATGCCACCTCAAGAGTGAAATAGATGGTTTAGCAACTGGATCACTGAGACACATTTTTGGGACGCTTTAAAAAGCATGCAAGGCACGTTCCCGGCCAGCGTCAGCATCTGGACGCGGTCACTATTTTGTAACTAAGTTATTGTAAGACTTCCGCTATTTTACTCTAATATATATTAATGAATAAACTATTGTAATACTGCAATGACTCTGTGATGGATCCTGCTCGGAAGAAATCGTGGATGATTCGGGTTTTCCGAGGACACCCAATAGACTTCTTAAGTTACTGGGAACATATGCATAGTCGTTAGAAGTCATTGGACAATGACAGGTGCATGTGGACACTATAATTTAGGAGGTTCTACCACATAATGGTATCAGAGCGACCATTATAAAGTTTTTGTAGTATTGTTTTACAAAAGCTTCAAAACGATTTGGGGCAAATAAATTTAATCTGTTAATTTGGTCCAAATTGCTTCCGACTTATCTTAATTCATTCTCGCCATTCCTTATTTGATCAAAAAGGTTTTATATGGTGGAGTAGTAATCTTATTATGCCCTATATAATAAGAACTATTGTTTATATACTTTAGGAGCTTTGATGTTTAAGTTTCGTAAGGACGATTCATGCATCATGATTAATCCACTTGTTAATTACTTTCCCTCTTAGTTTGGGTTGAGTAGTATAAGTTCCATTCTTACTACTCTTTAGACTTTTCTCAGATTGTCTTACTGTTATTAAATCTTACTTTCTACAGTATGGCTCGTACCAAGGTAATGCCCCGTAAGTCCATTGGACCCAAAGGAGTTCCTCGTCACCAGCTTGCTCCTAGAAGTGATGGTGCTAGCAGTAGCAGCTTTAGGCCTGATCCCTAGGCTAAGGTATAGAGGCTTTCAGCAGAATTAGCATAGGCTACTAGACATAGGGCCTTGGAAGCTATCTAGGTGGGCAAGTTATAGGATCAATTGAGGTGTCTCACCACCGCTCATAAGAACTATGAGCGTATGTTAGTTCATATGGTGGAAGGGAGAAATGAAGCTTGGCATAGAGAAGATGTAGCTAGAGCCCAAGTTCATGAGTTAGAGTTTTATGTAGAGGACTTAGAAGAATATTATACCAACCTGCATGAAGAAGTCCATAGGCTGAACAATCTCCTGAATCCAAATCATGAGCCTCAAGCTAATGCGATGGACCCAGGTGTCGTCATAGCAGATGATGATGAGCCTAAAGAGGAAGAAGAAGAGGATCTAGAAGAAGTAGTGGTGGTCAATGAAAGTGATGATGAAGGCGGAAATGTTTCTAGAATGGATACCAATCCCGAGGTTTGATGTGATCAAGGAGAAGAGTAGAGTTGTAATATAGTGAGTTCTAGTCAAGCTGGGTAGTCTTGCTTAAGTGCAGACTTGTGTATAAATAAGTAAACCCAATGTAATGTGTTTGTAGGAAGCTCTTTTAATATTTCAATAAATGTTTGTGAGTAAAGTTTGGTTTGTCATGAACAGATGCCTCATACTCAGGCTTTGGATATTCCTAGTTCTTCGCAAGACGAGGGTGGTGTTCCTGATCCACCACCAGTTCCTCCAACTTTGGTTGATGCTATCATGGCACTAGTCCATGTGACCATAGATAATGCTCAGTTGCTTCAGGAGTTAGCTCAAAGCAATCAAAATATGATGCAAGGGAATCGTGGTCATAATCATCAAAGGCAGGAAGCTACATATGTTGACTTCATGGATACACGACCACCGGTATTTTCTAAGGCTGAGAACCACTTGAAGCTGATGATTGGCTTCATACCATAGAGCAGAAGTTCGACCTCATTCCATGCACTGAGTTCTAGAAGCCTATTTTTGCTGCCCAACAGCGTAGAGGTGCAGCAGGTGCTTGGTGGGCGAACCTTGTGGCCATGCAACCAGCTAGTACTCGGTTAACTTGGGCCGAGTTCTGCACTACTTTCTGTGCCCATTATATTCTAGAGGGAGTTATGGCCATGAAGCTGGATGAGTTTCTTGCTTTGAAGCAAGGTGATCAAACAGTTATGCAGTATGTGGGCAAGTTCAATCACCTTTCACAGTATCCACATGAGCATGTTAACACGGATGCCAAGAAGAAGAAGTGGTTCATGCGTGGTCTTAGTACCAAACTTTAGACCATGATGACTACCTACACAAATGTCACATATCTTGAGGCAGTTAACATTGCTATTGCTTTAGAGGAGAAATATCGACAGCATAAGGAAATTAAGAAGAAAAAGAGTGCCATCTGGGTCTTTCGGTGGCAATCAAAAGAGACAGAAGATAATCTATCATCCGGTGAATCACAACCATCCTCATTATCGTTCGCCATAGTTCCAAGCCGGTCAACATCCAAATGTCCGTCCTACCATAACTTACTCGAACTCACAACAGACAAATGTTCCTGGTGTTCGTGCTCCAACACCCCAAGGCCACAATTACCCATGTTTCAATTGTGGGAAGTCATGTCATTTCTCTAGGGAATGTCCATATCCTAAGCAGTATAATCCAAATTTTTAGAAGGCTCCGGGATATCAACAATAGGGTCAAGCTCAGGACAAGAACAACCACCAAAATGCTTAGAAGGGCAAAAATGAAAAGAAGACGGGGCTGTTTTCTATACTCAAGCTGGGGAGATTCTAGAAGGGGAACTAGTGATGCTGGGTATGTTTCCTGTCACCGATCATCCTACAGTTATGCTTTTCGATTCTGGTGCATCTCATACATTCATCAATAGAACCTTTGTCATAAAGCATGAAATTTCAATTGGGGAAACAAAGGAGAATTTTTATATACAGTCACCCGAGGGCGTCTATGTACTAAGGAAATGGTGTACCAGGTACCCATAAACCTAGGTGGGCACATTTTTCCCACTACCATGATTATTTTAAAAGATCAGGATATAGATGCGATCCTAGGTATGAACTGGATGTATCAGCATAAGGTTGTTGTAGATACTTTGAATAGGACAATAAGGTTGAGTTTGCCAGACAGTAATTCTCAGCTTCTTATCAAACTTCCAATCTTAAAGAGATCAGTGAAAAAAGCTTGTGCAACTTCCATCAAAGAGATTAGAGATATCCCTGTAGTCTGTGAATTTCTAGATGTTTTTCCTGAAGATTTACCCGGTCTACCACCTGATAGAGATGTTTAGTTTGGAATAGATCTTAAGCCTGGAACAGCTCAATCTCTAGGAGAGCTTATAGGATGCCTCCCAAGGAATTAGCTGAGTTGAATTCTCAATTGCAAGAGTTGATTGATAAAGGTTTTATCCAACCTAGTTTATCACCTTGGGGATGTCCTGCAATTTTTGTGAAAAAGAAAGATGAGACCCTGAGATTATGTGTTGACTATCGACCATTGAATGAAGTGACAATTAAGAATAAATATCCCTTACCTTGGATAGATTTGCTTTTTGATCAACTGGCTAGAGCCAAGGTTTTCTCCAAGATTGATTTGAGGTCAGGATATCATCAAATCAAAATTAAGCCTAAAGATATTCCCAAAATGGCATTTACCACCAGATATGGATTATATGAATACCTGGTAATGCATTTTGGTTTGACAAATGCCCTAGCTCACTTCATGTATCTGATGAATTCAGTGTTCATGCCTGAGCTAGATAAGTTTGTAGTAGTCTTCATTGATGACATCTTAATATATTCCAAGAACAAGAAAGAACATGCTGAACATCTCAGAGTTGTTCTGACATGTCTAAGAGAACATTAGTTATATGCCAAGTTCAGTAAGTGTGACTTCTGGCTAAAGGAAGTATAGTTTTTAGGACATGTCTTGTCAGCTGAAGGAGTTGTGGTAGATCCAAGCAAAGTTGAGGATATACTAGATTGGAAACCACCAACCACTGTTCATCAGGTTCGAAGTTTTCTAGGAATGGCGGGTTATTACCGTCATTTCATTCCAGATTTCTCTAGAATATCCAAGTCCATCACTAGATTGTTGAAAAACCAAGCCAAGTTTGTCTGGTCACCTAACTATGAAGAAGATTTCTAGACTTTGAAAAGATTGTTAACCACTGCACCAGTGTTAGCACAGCCAGATATCAAGAAGCCATTCAACGTTTATTGTGATGCTTCTGGTATTGGTATTGGATGTGTATTGATACAAGAAGGTCGAGTCATCACCTATGCTTCCAGACAACTTAAGCGACATAAAGAACATTATTCAACTCATGATCTAGAGTTAGCAGCAGTTGTCCATGCTTTGAAGATTTGGCGGCATTATCTGCTTGGTAATACTTGTCATATTTATACAGATCATAAGAGTTTAAAATATATCTTTACTCAATCAGAATTTAACATGCAGCAAAGAAGATGGTTGGAATTGATTAAAGATTATGACTTGGAGGTGCATTACCACCCTGGTAAGGCAAATGTGGTTGCAGATGCACTCAGTCATAAGAGTCATTATAATTGCATGACCGTGAAGACAATGGATCCAACTTTATGTCATGAGATGGAGAAGTTGAAAATAGAGATAATTCAACAAGGTAGTTTGACTAATATAATTGTTGAATCAACTATTCGAGACCAAATTATTGCCGCCCAAAAAGAAAACAAGGGTATAGCCCATATCAAAGAAAGAGTCAGGAAGGGAAAAGCAGCATGCTTCAGAATAGATGATGCAGGTGTGTTATGGTTCAAGAATCGCCTTGTGGTACCAAAGGTTCCTAAGTTGCGATAGTCAATTCTTGAAGAGGCACATACCACCAGGTTCTCTATTCATCCGGGAAGTAATAAGATGTACCATGACTTGAAACAGAGATTTTGGTGGACCAAAATGAAGATAGAGATTGCTCGATATATAGCCAAGTGTGATACTTGTCAAAAAGTAAAAGCTATACATTTGAAGTCCGCTGGAGAGTTACAGCCATTGCCTATTCCAGCTTGGAAGTGGGAGGATATTAGTATGGACTTTATCGTCGGTCTACCCGAGACATCAAAAGGTTTTGACTCAATATGGGTTATTGTAGATCGACTGACTAAGTTAGCACATTTTCTTCTAGTCAAGAGTATATATCCCACTATCCAATATGCCAAGATGTATTTAGCACGAATCGTGAGCTTACATGGTGTACCAAAGACCATTGTGTCGGATAGAGGTACACAGTTTGTTTCCAACTTTTGGAAACAATTGCATGCTTTGATGAGTACCAAACTTCTATATAGTACCGCTTATCATCCATAGACTGATGGTCAGACTGAAAGAGTAAATCAAATACTTGAAGATATGTTAAGGTGTTGTGTCCTTAACTATTC
This sequence comes from Miscanthus floridulus, assembly GCF_019320115.1. Lineage (NCBI taxonomy): Eukaryota > Viridiplantae > Streptophyta > Magnoliopsida > Poales > Poaceae > Miscanthus > Miscanthus floridulus. The sequence goes on from NC_089581.1 coordinate 74,267,557, forward strand.
CAATAAGTGGGATGAATGTTTGCCTATGGTTGTGTTCTCATACAACAATAGTTATCAAGAGAGCATTAAGATGGCTCCGTTTGAAGCACTCTATGGTTGTAGATGCTGAACATCGCTAAATTGGTCTAAACCTAGGGAAAGATGGTTCTTTGGAGTTGACCTTGTGAAAGAAATAGAAGAGAAGGTTAGGCAGATACAAAATAATTTGAATATAGCTCAGTCCCGACAAAAGAGTTATGCAGATAAACGACGTCGACCATTGGTGTTTAACAAGGGAGATTATGTATATCTAAAAGTATCACCAATGAAGGGAGTCAACTGTTTTGGTGTTAAAGGCAAGTTAGCACCTCATTATAATGGACCATTTCAAATATTGGAGAGGTGTGGAAAGGTGGCATATCGCTTGAAGTTACCAGAACATCTCTCAGTTGTACACGATGTGTTCCATGTCTCCTAGTTAAAGAAATGTCTTCAAATGCCTGATCAAAATATTGATATTGAAGGAGTGGAACTTGAACCTGATTTGACCTATTCGGAATATCCTATCTGAGTTCTGGATTAGAAAGACCATGTCACACGAAGGAGGACAATCAAGTTCTACAAGATACAATGGAATCAACAATCAGAAGAAGAAGCTACATGGGAATCCAAAGATTTCTTGCTAGAACAGTTTTTGAAGTTTCTTGCATCGATATAGAATAATATTAGTTGTGTTTTGTCTTTATGAACCATGTTTTGTAAAGGGAGCTTAGCTGTTTTATGGTTAGGTTTTGAATGTATTTGCTTGACACATTTCCTTTTCTATTACTTTATCCTAGGACTTTTAAATCTCGGGACGAGATTTCTTTTAGGGGGAAAGGTTGTAACACCTCTGGTGTTTTAAACACTAAAATATGCCATGTCATCATATGCATTGCACATCATTTTTGAGTTAGTGAAAATTTGATAAGGCATTCACTAAAACAAGTTTACTTTTATGATTATATGGGTTGACTTGTATGGATGAATCAAGTTCATAACCTTAGTGTTAAATTTGAATTCCAAAACCCTAATTTCCAGCATTTAAATTCTACCTTGGAAAACATAATTCAAAATCTAAGCACATTTTGGGGTTGAGTCTAAAAGGAAAAGTGTAGAGCTTGTCAATGTGTACAAAGTTGGTTTTTAGAGTTTTCAAAGTTGTTATATAAAATTTGAAGTAATTTGAAAGGGGATAAATTTTTGTGTGACCTCTCTAAGATGTAAACTTTTTAGGAAAAATATTAAATGTTACTTTTTAGTACATTTTGAATGTGATAAAAATTGCTCAAATTAATTAAGAAATGGGTTTTCATGATTTTTCTAGGCTTGTATAATTATCCAAAAATTATGAAAAATTGTTTTTACACTTAGTTATCATGTGATGAGCCTTCACCAAAATTTTGAGCTCAATTGGAACAAGTTGATTTATTTCATAATTTTTAATTAATTGTTAATTAATAAAAACAAATATTAACTCTTAATGACTTAGGTTTTGTTTGAATTTGGGATTGAGTGATGACCTTGGGTCATAAGCATAAAATGATCCTTGGCATTTAAAGTAAGTGTTTGAGTTTATAAAAAGGTTTAGTTAGTTTTTGGCTTGTAACTATACCGCGAAGGAAAGTTGTATTCAAGTTATTAACTTTTGCATCCATCGTCAAGCATCATGTTTATATCTCACATCATTTTAAACATGGTATTATTACTATGTGTAGTGAACAAAAGTGAGAACGTGGTAGTCAACCAAGTTGTCGAGGAAGTTAATCCACCTATTGAGGTCGGGTTTCATATTTGTGGAACATCTCCGAGACCGGACATTTCCGACAATCAAGGCAAGCCCCAGATGCATTTTAACCTACCTTGTGTTTTATAAATTTATATTGCTTTTGCTTTGAAATACTGCATTAAGTGATTAGGAGTTGAGTGGAAACCTAATTGATGCATTACCAACCTTGTTTTTCCATATCAACCTTGTTACCAGTTCTAATTAGGGAAGCTCTAGTTATGCTCAGCCATGCTTAGACAGATAACAGTCAGGTGATTACAGGTCACCTACGAGGTATAAATGGATTTTTGGATCCAATTGGTTATTTATGCTATCATGAGGTATAATCATGTGGAGTAATAAATCTAGACCGGGTGGACTCGGTGTATGAGAGCCACAAGACGTGGATGTCTTGTGAGCGGGTTCTTTCTGCCTATGTCGATTAAGAACCGTCCATTGTTGAATTGCATGAGGTGAGACTTTGTAGTACTAGCCACATACTCTGGTAAGCCTTAACTCGGCTATTCTATTATGAGAATGGCTACTCACGCACTAGGAGTGGAGAGATGGCGAGGGTAGCGTGTACTCATGTGGTAATGGGCTGGATTGGTGGAGTACTATATTCTCGGCTGGTACGGACCCATTCTTGTTTTAGAAGATCTGAGGGTAGGTTGGTATATGTAGGTTAGGGACCTGCATATGTCGTGTGGTTGGGAATCCCCAGCTGGGTTATAATCGGTTCGAATCATTGTTGCTCCTCGGTTATGGAGACTCAACTCACTGTTCATCATCGTAGTTAATAAATGAAACTTGAGGAAGATTTGAGAAAGGGTTTGATATGAAGTTCATGATCTCAATATGGATCATGGCAGATTCATATATGATCTTGATAAGGGTTATATGTTGAAAGAAAGAATCTTATGATAGAGCTTTTACGCAAAAGAACTTTGATTCTTGCTAAAGCCTTACCTTGAATCCCCGAGCCTGCATTCCTGAGTTTTCTCTGATTATATGTCAGTTTAGTCTTGTTGAGTACTTTTATACTCAGGGTTCTTTAACCCTTGTTGTAGGTGAGCCTCATGGGTAGGTCTGCCTTGGATCGTGCTGCATGACGGTTGTCCAAATCGAAGATGTCGAGTAAATGTGTGGCCCTTGGGCAGGGCACTTAAATTGCATGTTTCGTTTCGTGTTACTAAGCTACTCCACTACTATGGTTTGTAATAATAATCGTACTTAGTTTGTGAAACAACTATTTTGTAACTAAGTTATTGTAAGACTTCTGCTATTTTACTCTGATGTATATTAATGAATAAATTGTTGTAATACTGCAATGACTCTGTGATGGATCCTTCTCGGAAGAAATCATGGATGATTCGGGTTTCCCGAGGACACCCGACAGACTTCTTAAGTTACCGGGAACACATGCATAGTCATCATAAGTCATTGGACAATGACATGTGCATGTGGGCCCTATAATTTAGGAGGTTCTGCCACATATGGTCTCAAACAAAGCAAAAGGTGGCTCCTTTCCTTTGATTGGGGCCACGGGGAAGGCAAAGGACTCGACGACGGTGACCAAAGTGCACAGCGGAGTCTGCACCATGGCAAGATGCATGGCGGAGCTCCAGCGAGTTCACAGCAGCTGCGAACTAGTGCAAAGTGGGGGCTTTCCATCTAGCTAGCTACATGGTAGGGTGTGTAGGGTTACGGCGAAGCTCTACGACCAGATCTTGCCACACCAGGCGGCTAGAGTTGGTCGGATCGTTCCCGACACAATGACAACATGGGCGCACGGCGGTTTGGCGAGGTGGACGTGACCAGCGTCTCTCGGGGCTCCTCTTCTTCTTCCATCCAGCATGTAACACACTTGGTGTTACACTATAAATCTTTTTCGAAAACACTACATGTGCATCATGTTTATGTAATAATGTATGAATTAGTGTGTAAATCAATTCCTGTGACTCGAAACGTTCATCGGAAACACGAAATGAATGTTTTATTTCATGTCCTGTTATATCGCTTAGGGTTCTAAATGAATTTTTAGTGAACAAAAATGTTACAGGACACATGTATGAAACATAAATAAAGTTTGTACTATAAGATTCGAAGGTGACGATGAAATACCTGCGGTCCAGAACGGGATTCGCTAGCTAGCCTACTTAATAGCTTGGAAATCGTATTCGACGCGAAACCCATCAAGATGTGGTCAAGTTTCTTAAGTTAGAAAGCGGGTTGACGAGGCTAAGTTTGAGAATTTTTGTAGGAGAATCGGGTTAAGTAGTGGTATGTTCTTAGGGTTTGTTTCGGTAGCTTGACATGCCACCTCGAGAGTGAAATAGATGGTTTAGCAACTGGATCACTGAGACACATTTTTGGGATGCTTTAAAAAGCATATAAGGCACGTTCCTGGCCAGCGTCAGCATCTGGACGTGGTCACTACCTTGGCTCGGCTCGGCTCTACGCCGTAGCGCTAGCTTGCCCAAGTGCGCACCGCCACGTAGGGCACACCGCCATTGCCGTGCCCTGGCACGCCCTTGCACACACGCACACGATGCGCACGTGCACGCACGTCAGCACATGTGCCACCGCACTGGATGGGCCTGCCACTAGCTCCACACTGCTGGCCACTACCACCTATTGCTGCGCCCAAGCGCGCTCACCCGCACCATTGCCTTGCCGCGCGTGGGCCTGCCTTAACTGCCTTACCATCATGTCCGCACTCGATGCGACGCTGCGCTATGGCCTCTCCCTTGGCCGGCGCCATCCACTACGGCACAAAGGACCAAGCCACCGTCAGCTTGCTAATAATGGCAATGTGGCCAACTGTTCCTGTGCGTGTTTGGCTGGTTCCCCATTGCCCTATAGCACATGCACAATTGTGCTTCGAGTTGACAGCCACGTCCCTCCATGATAATGTCGCGCCAAGCCATGCCGACCATTCCCTGTTCCTCTATCTCCTTGGTCGCTCAACCCGTGCTTGCAATTTGACCTGGTGGAGCCGCCTTGGTCCAATTAACTTAGTCCACAGCTTCGCGGTGTAGTCAGCCAGCCACCCGACCCCATCGCGCCGTGATCTATGCTGGCCATGCTCCAATTTGGAGTTTTCCTCCCGCTAGGTCGTTAAGACCACCGTGTCACGCGTCGACAGCAAAGCCCCAATCCAGAGCTGCTCGTGTTCAATTCGTTGCACCGCCAACTTTGCCTCCACCTACTCATCACCCTATGCAACCTTTCCTAGTCGCTACCACCTTCTAGCCTCATCGGATGTAGCCTTGCCACCACGATGCACCACCACACCATCCGTGCACACGTGGCCAGCTTGCCTCGGACCGCCTTTGGTCCAACCACCACCTCGTCTGGGTGTGTGGTGAGTGCCTTGAGCTTGTGTGCTACCCCTACTATTCTAGCATTGCTGTAGCTCATAGGAACGCCACCGTCGTGATTGTAGGAGCTTCGCTACTGTGGACCAGCTTTACTATGGTGTATCGGCTCATGCTTTCTTCGCCCAGTGCTTCATGTTCACTCCTAGATAGGTATTAGCTCCGTAGATAGGGCGGGGAAGGGCTGGTCTGGTCAGCGTAACCAACTGGTACCAGTGCCACCGCGTGATTATCAGGTAGGCCGAGGGTGTTTTTGCAAGATGACCGGTGCGCGTGGGTCCTCCCTGTCATGGGCCATCGTTGCGCGAATTGGGCCGCGCCCGTATGAGCCACGCCATGCGTTGCATGCACGCACGCACGCATTGCGCCAGAGTGGGCTGAGCCACTCACGTTTTGGGCCACGCGGTGGAATGCGGTTTTCCAATTTCTAGTAAAGTTATGAATGTTTATTCAATTAAGTTTTGAGCTAAACTTTGAAAAATTATAGTAAATTCTATAGATGTCCAAAAATACTGAAACAAAATTTGTTATGTTCACAAAAATGCTATCTATCTATTAGTGTAGTTAGTTTCTGGTTAGATGTGATAATGATAGACTCATAAATGCACTTTAGAAAGCTTAGTATTATCTAGCTTAATATTTGTTGGAATTTTTGTGGCAAATTGATGATAGCTTTAGCCATAAATTTTTTACAGTAGGTTCATTAGATTATTATGTACTCATTGTAATTTTTGTAGCCCTAGAGTAGATAGATAAATAGAGTAGCTAGTACTCCCTGTTTTATCATATATAGAGTAAATCTGTATTAAGAGTAAGAATACCTTTAGTTGCTAAGATAATATATGTCATGCTTCATACTTGTTAGTGGTAACAGTAGGTAACTTAGCACCTTAGTTGGTGGAACTAGCTTAGTAGCTTGATAGAGGTATTTTATTTTAAGAGTTGTTGTTGCCGTATTACTAAGTGTTGCATCATTATTTCATGCATGTAGATCACGAGTTGGTAGAATTCATGCCTGTGGATGAATAGCACTTTGAGGAGGTCATTGAGGAGTACAAGGAGGAGATTCTCATACAGGAGGGAGCCCCAGAGCTATTCGGTGCTGACTTTGTAGACCCACCGCCTACCCAAGGCAAGCCCCGGTGCATAACCCCTATTTTTGAATGATTACTGAATATATATATATATGATGTGCATTTACGTTATAGGCATGTTACGAAAACTACATGCATAGATATACTTACCTATGAATCCTACTAGTATAGGTCGAGTAGCTGCTATGCTCAGGGTATCGGTAGCATGAGTAACCTGCCATTACTCACAATAGGTGATAATTATGATCACTCATGATAAAATGGTGGAAAGGAAAAATAGTGACCGAGCAGGGATATGGTTGGGTATTGGTGGGTGTAAGAGGTTGTGTCCTACGGCCAATAGGGCATAGCTTGGTTACACTTTTTCCCTGCATGTGTCAATTAAGGATCGGCCATTGCATAACTCTCTAGGCAAGTCATAGATTTATTATCCCAAGCACATACATGGGTATGGGTGCAGGGAAGGCTTGTTGCTCTCCTGTCGTGGGTTTTGGCTCTTTTTGGACCGATTGATTATGGGCGGGGATGGTGGAGGTCCTTGCACCGCACTAAGTCTAGGACTTAGAAGTGGGGGCTTGGAGTCCAAGTTTAGATGGGGACCTAGACCCCATGATAGGAGGGTGATGGGTTGGTCTTACTTGCACCTAGGGTACAAGCAGGGCATGTGTTTTTGGGGTACCTAGCCGGGGGCATTGATTCGTGAATCGCTGGGCAATCCGATACGGCTTGTCTATGGTCTAGCACCGTAGTAAGAACTGAAAGATAGAAGGTGAGGAAATGGAACTCATTACTCAACACTTGATTGGAAGTAGAACATGTGCTTACATTGATTGGCTAGATAATAAATTAATCATGGCTGCTAATAATAACATAAATAAGGACTCACCATTAGTATTGCTTTCTGCAAAAAGAAAACCAACAAACCATAAAGCTTTGCAAATCCCTTGGAGTCTAGAAACTATTCCCACTAGTCAGATAAGTCTTGCGAGTACATTGTGTACTCAGGGTTTATTTACCCCTATTGCAGGTAATGCTTGAGGAGTACCGTTGTGTGAAGGATTCTTCTAGTGGGCACAGATGGATCCTTGTTCTTTATCGATAGATGTTTATTATCATTCCGCTGTTTAATATTTCACACTCTGAATTTGGCAATGTAATAATGAATTTCTAAGAACTCTGGATGTATGAAATGTACTAAGTATTATAACTCGTTCTCATTATTGGATCCTTGAGGGAAAATGTGGACTCTTCGGGCTCTCCCTTGGGGTATGCCCGATGGAACCCGCCTGTTGTAGCTTGCTTTCGGGGTGCTTAGTATCTGGTGGAAGACGAGCGCCTCCATAAGTGCGTTATTTTGGGCGGTTCTACCATAGTTGGTACTAGAGCCAATAATGGGTCTACAAGTTTCATCACTCCTTTCCAAAACTTAAAATTTGACCAACAAAAGTTTTGCGAAAAGTAGGATGCGATAAATTATCTAAATAAGTATAGGCCCTAGCAATATGGTCTATCTAGGATAGCGGCACTGGTTTTATCTAATCAGTTTCGGTAGGTACACTGACTTACGTTGCGTAAGAAATCACTTAGCATATTGAAAGTGAGTGTGCGATGTGCCAAAATTTTGTGAATGCCGCTATATTTCGGCTTGAGTGAGCGTATAGGCCGATACATACATCATGATAAGAGAATCTTGCTTAACTAAAATCCCCCCTACACGTATAATTGGATTAGTAAAATTGATAGGATAAACTAAAAGAATGCTTTAATAAATGTCTTATCATTTCTCTAATCCCTTGTTTCTAATATGGAGGGTTGTTCTAAGTGGATGGTTCCTATCTCTTATAGATGAACTTGAGATTCGGTTGCAGGAGCACCAGCGTCGGGGAGGGCCAAGGTGAAAGTGGCCGGGGCAATGAGCATGGCAACAGGGAGAGCCATGAGGCTCCATGTCTGGCTCCTCCTCCTCCTCTACCACCACCTCTGATGACTCATGCAGAGATGATGGTGGAAATGTTGGCTGCTCACCATGAGTTAGCCTACGCCATGGAGCTGCTGGCACATGCTATTAGTGGCTTCACCCATGGAGGCCATGGGGGCAATGGTTGGAACATGGGTGGTGGCCACGATCCTGAGGGACCCTACTTTTATTAGGATTTCTTAAAGATGCATTCGCCCATGTTCACACCGATGGTTGAGCCCCTAGATGCGGAGCATTGGCTTTGTATTCTAGAGCAAAAGTTTCTTTTGCTCACCGTGCCTGATGAGCAGAAAGTGCGCTTTACAGTGCAATAGTTGTTGGAGTGCGTGAGTGCATGGTGGGGTACCTTCAATACCATGCAGCAGCTAGATCATCGGGTGACCTGGCAGGAGTTCACCGCAGCATTCAAAGAATTTTATATTCCTACTGGTGTTCTCAATAGGAAGTTGACTGAGTTCCTAGACCTATGGCAAGGGAGTATGTCTATGATGGACTATGTCAATAAGTTCAACCACTTGTCCCAGTATGCTGGAACTCATGTGGATACAGACGAGAAGAGGGACCGCTTCTATCGCGGCCTCTCTTGCAACTTACAGAAGGAGCTCTATACTAGGAACTATCAGACCTTTGGGCAATGATGAATGCTGCCATCGCCATGGAGTGCTTGCAGTAGGATTCCTAGGTAGAATGGAAGTGCAAGCAGGTGGCTATGGGGTCTTCTAGTCACCCCCATACTCAGAAAGTACAGGTTGTCAGGCGGGTGCCCAATCAATCTTTAGGCGGGCATTCGTTTCGACAGCCTCAGCAGACTGTTCAGGTTCCTTCCATGTAGTACCGTGCACCTACTCAGCAGGTGCAACTTCAACAGCCTCAAGGACAGCAGGTCCCACCTCACCAAGGATAGGGAAACAAGTTGGGTGCTTGTTTCAAATGTGGCAAGGATGGCCACTATGACAGAGAGTGTCCGCAAAACTAGCCAGCCCAATCCGCTCAACCATCGGCTAACTCTAGGCTAGTCAAGCGAACAGTGATCAAGAAGAAAGTGCCAGTCAGTTGATCTGGACAAGTGAATTTCACGGAGGCTGAGCAGATATTGCAAAATGAACCGGTGATGGCTGGTATGTTCACCATTGATTCCCATCCAGCTTATGTGTTATTTGATTCTGGTGCATCACACTCATTCATGAGCATGGGATTTGCACACCGACACAATATACCCCTTATGGCTATATGTTTCACCTAGAGAATTAGTACTCTGGGTGCGTAGATGTGCGTTAATACTCAGACGGATATAGTGAGCTTGGTATTAGCCACTCACACTTACCGTCTCTAGTTCATGATACTGCCTGGGTAATGCATTAATGCCATTCTAGGAATGAACTGGTTGCGTGTATATGGGGTAGTCTTGGATTTGAACTAGAGAATTGTGGAGTTACGACTTTCTTCTTCTGAGGATAGGATGTCTCTTCTGATACCCTCAGATCCATCCTTACCTATTGCTGCTCATGCTGAAGCCTCTCCTAATCTTACCTCTATTCCTGTGGTATGTGAGTTCTTGGATGTTTTTCCTAAAGATCTACCTGGATTGCCATCGGACAGAGAGGTGGAGTTCTCCATTGAGCTAGAGCCTGGTACTACTCCTATCTCCCGATGCCTATACCACATGGATCTGAAGGAATTGGTTGAAATGAAGAAGCAGCTAGAAGAGTTGCTAGAAAAGGGCTTCATCCATCCTAGCTCTTCACCTTGGTGTTGTCCAGCCATTTTTGTGAAGAAGAAGGATGGCACTCTTCAGATGTGTGCAGATTACCACCCTCTTAATGCGGTAACTATTAAGAATAAGTATCCTTTGCCCTACATAGATACTTTGTTCGATCAACTAGCTGGTGCCAAGGTGTTCTCCAAGATTGACCTTCGTTCAGGCAATCATCAAATCAAGATTAGACCACAAGATATACCAAAGACAACTTTTTCTACTAGGTATGGGCTGTATGAGTACCTAGTAATGTCTTTTCATCTCACCAACGCTCCTGCATTCTTCATATACCTGATGAACTCAGTCTTCATGCCAGAGTTGGACAAGTTTGTGGTGGTATTCATTGATGATATCCTGATATATTCCAAGAACAAGGAAGAGCATGCCCAACACCTTCGGATAGTACTGGCTCGATTGAGGGAACACAAGTTATATGCTAAATTTAGCAAGTGTGAATTCTGGTTACATCGAGTGCAGTTTTTGGGGCATGTTTTGACACCTGACGGTATCTCGGTTGACCCCAGCAAGGTGCAAGATGTGCTAAATTGGAAGTCTCCCAAGTTAGTGCACCAAATTCATTAGTTCCTTGGTCTAGCTAGATACTATCGGCGTTTCATCCCGAATTTCTCCAAGATAGCTCAGTCGATGACCAAGCTGCTCCAAAAAGAAGCCAAGTTTGATTGGAGCCTGGCTTATGAAGAAGCCTTCTAAGCTTTGAAGAAATTTCTGACCACTGCTCCTGTCATGGCCCAACCAGATATTGACAAACCTTTTGATGTATATTGTGATGCCTCGAAGATGGGGTTTGGATGTGTGCTTATGCAGGATGGGCGTGTGATAGCTTATGCTTCATGCCAACTAAAAAAGCACGAAGTGAATTACCCCACTCATGATTTAGAGCTAGCTGCTGTGGTCCACGCTCTAAAAATTTGGAGGCATTATTTGTTGGGCAACAAAGTACATATTTTTATAGATCATGAGAGCTTCAAATATATTTTTACTCAGTTTGAGTTAAATATGAGGCAAAGGAGATGGTTAGAATTGATCAAGTATTATAACTTGGAGGTACATTACCACCCAGGAAAGGCCAATGTGGTAGCTAATGCCTTGAGCTGAAAATCATATCAGGTTGAAGAAACACCTTTGTCTCTCAACCATGCAGAGGTGCTGGCTCACATTGCTTTGACCTTAGAATTGCTAGAGCAGATTATTTGGGAGCAAAGGCAAGACACTTTAGAAATTCCTCCCATCAAGAAATTGATTGCCGAAGGGCGTGGTCCTCACTTTAGTATTGATGAGCAAAGACTAGTGAGATACAAAGATAGATTGGTGGTTCCATCAAATGAGGAGCTGAGAAGGAAGATTTTGAATGAAGCCCATCATTCAAAGTTGTCTATCCATCCTGGCAGCAACAAGATGTACCATGATTTGTGCCACTTGTACTAGTGGTCCAACATGAAGTAGGATATCACCCAGTACATTGCGGAGTGCGACACTTGTGGGAGAGTTAAAGCAGATCATGTACGTACTTGGGATATTTTCAGCCCTTGCCATTCCTGTTTGGAAATGGGAAGATATCTCCATGGACTTTGTGGTGGGTTTGCCCCGCACATCCAATGGCTATGATTCTATTTGGGTCATTGTGGACCGTCTCACTAAGTCTGCTCATTTTATCCCAGCGGACGCTAGATATATAGCTAATAAGTATGCTGAGATATATTTTGATTAGATTGTGACCCTACACGGAGTTCCCCTTACTATCATCTCTGATAGGGGGTCAGTTTTTGTCTCTCATTTCTGGGAGCAACTACAACAATGTCTTGGTACTCCTCTCCTCAGAAGCTCAGCATATCATCCACAAACTAATAGCCGAACTAAAAGGGTGAACCTAGTGCTCGAGGATATGTTGAGAGCTTGTGCCATTTCTTTTCCTAAGAAGTGGGATGGATGCCTAAAGTTAGCTAAATTTTCTTACAATAATAGCTACCAAGAGAGCATTCGCATGGCACCATTTAAAGCTCTATATGGAAAGAAATGTAGGACACCACTTAACTGGGTTGAAGTAGGAGACCGTGGCTATTTTGGGCCTGATTTCATCAAAGAGGCTCAAGAGCAAGTAAGCATTATTCAGAGTCACTTGAAGACAGCTTAGAGCCGACAGAAAGCTTATACAGACAAGCAAAGAAGGCCCTTGCAGTTTGCAGTTGGGGATTATGTGTACCTCAAGGTGTCTCCTATGAGAGGGGTGCATCAGTTTGGTGTCCATGGCAAGCTAGCCTCTCGATATGTGGGTCCTTACAAGGTCTTGGCATAGTGTGGTCCAGTTGCTTATCATCTCCAACTTCCTGATATTTTATCGGTGGTACACGATGTGTTCCACATATTTTAGTTGAGGAAATGTTTGCGGGTGCCTAATGAAGCTGTGGAAATTGAAGGGCTTCCCCTCTAGCCTGATTTGACTTATATTGAGCACCCTATCAAAATCCTAGACGAAAAGGAAAGAGTGACGAGTTACAATGTGGTGAAGTTCTACAAGGTGCAGTGGCAAAACCACTCAGAGGATGAAGCCACGTGGGAACAAGAGAGCTATATATTGAAGCATTACCCCCACCTTCTCTTGGGTTCTGATAGGTAGTTGTTTACATTGAAATGTATTTCCTATCTCCTTTCCCACACTAGGCACATAAATCTCGGGTCGAGATTTTGTTTTAGGGGGGTAGAATTGTAACACCCTCGGTGTTACACTATAAATCTTTTTCTAAAACACTGCATATGCATCATGTTTATGCAATAATGTATGAATTATAGTGTGTAAATCAATTCCTATGACTCGAAATGTTCATCGAAAATGCGAAACGAATGTTTTTTCATGTCGCGTTATATCGCTTAGGGTTCTAAACGAATTTTTAGTGAACGAAAATGTTATAGGACGCATGTACGAAACTTAAATAAAGTCTGTAGTATAACATTCGGAGGTGATGATGAAATACCTATGGTTGAGAATGGGATTCACTAGCTAGCTTACTTAATAGCTTGGAAATCCTATTCGACGCGAAACCAATCAAGACGTGGTCAAGTTTCTTAAGTTAGAAAGCGGGTTGACGAGGCTAAGTTTGAGAATTTTTGTAGGAGAATTGTGTTAAGTAGTGGTATGTTCTTAGGGTTTGTTTTGGTAGCTTGACATGCCACCTCGAGAGTGAAATAGATGGTTCAGCAACTGGATCACTGAGACGCATTTTTTGGATGCTTTAAAAAGCGTGCAAGGCACATTCCCGGCCGACGTCAACATCTAGATGTGGTCACTGCCTCGGCTCGGCTCGACGCCACAGCGCTAGCTCACCCAAGTGCGCACCACCACATAGGCCACACCACCACTGCCATGCCCTAGCACGCGCTTACGCACACGCACACGATGCGCACATGTGCACACGCCTAGATGCGTGCCACCGCACTGGCTAGGCCTACCGCTGGCTCCACGCTGCTGGCCACTGCCACCTGCTACCACGTGTCACAGAACCGACTAATTTATAAGAGCACAAGTACAAAAACAATCACCGAAATGATCAAATTCTCACACTTGAGCCCATATAAACCCGGTAGTCAACTGAAACCACAAAGGATTTCAAACCAACTTGTATACAACCAAGATCACAGCAATTCAACATAACATATCGTACGTTACAACATTTCATAGATGGTTTGCAATTAGGTTACAACACCTCAGAGTCATCGTTATTACAAAATAGGTCTTGTAAAGTATGCGGAAGCAAATAGTTTAACTTACACACCCGAGTTCAAATACAAATACTGGTTTGCTAATCACAACCCGCAAAAGCATTCAGATAAGAGAAACAGAGATCATGCCCATGATCTAGTCTTCGTCACCCGCCGGGTGGAGACAATACTTACAGAAACCCTAATATAGAAGGTCATCTGCAACAAGAGGGAATAAACCCTGAGTATGAGAATGTACTCAGCTAGACTTACCCATCGGAAACCAAAACAAAAGACACCAAGGATCATGCATAGCTTAATTTAGTGGATCTGGCTGACACTTTCTCTTTGCGGAAAAGCATAAGTAATAATGATCAACTCTTAATCTGAACTAGCAGTGACTTTTAGCCATTAACCTGTCATCTACATGAGCACCTGTACTAAGCAATCATTTGATTAAGATGCAAACATTAATAACCATAGCAGGTATAAATCGTGGCAACATTCTCATCATCATCCATTTAACCATATCGTTAAATTAATAGAATCTACGTTTCTGCTGCTCAGTCAAGTTCTCACTATCCGAGAGAGACGGTGATTCGAATCGATTCCTATCTAGCTAGAGAGGTATTCCTAAACATAAACCCTGCTTCCCTCATCAGGGTCGCAAACAAGTCACCTTTGGCACAATTCAGGAGTCATGAGTCTGAACAGATCGACATTCTCAGAGAACCACTCTACCAAGGTTGCTCAGGACTCTAACCCGCCTTGGACTTATGCTAATGGCTCTCTACACATCCTTACTACCTCCAGAATGCACGCCACTGCTCATGTTCCTGGCCTGAGTCGAGCTACAAGGCTTCGTGGTCGGAACGAGTTATCCGGCCAGCTAAGTGTTAGGTTACGTTCAACATGACATGAGGACTTACAGCGTATCGGTCCTTAAATGACACAAATAGAGTCACTATGTCTAACCCTACATAAGACTCCGCCCGGTCTTAATTCATTATTAACATGGTTCTTTTCCATGATAGCAAATATAGCCAACCGTGATCCACCTCATCCTAAAGCTCGCAGGTGATAGGAAATCACCTGACTTCTACCGCACTAAGCATGGCTAAGCATTTAACCCATTCCTGAATGTAAATAGGATTCAAGTGCGATACCTAGACAAGGATGGGTATATAATGCAACAATTGGTTCCAACCAATTCCTATACTTAATGCATCATCAACGAGTAAAAGATACTCAAGATATTTGTAAAAGCATGGGAGACTTAATATGCTCCGGGGCTTGCCTTTCAGGAAAGAGGACGGTTGGTGGTCAGGGCACTCGGGCAATTCCTCCTCGGCGGCTGCTTCATCGATTTCTTGCACCTTGGGCTCCTCCTCCTGGCTCGCTCCTCGAATTCCAGCAGCGTCACTCCGTCCGGCACACCTATTGCATGTATGCGCATGATAAATATCATGGATGCACATGACGAAGTTAGGAATGCTCGGGGAATGCACATGCTTACTGCAGTCTGCATTTTCCGACCTCAAGGCATGATTCCAACTTTTACCAGGTCAAATTTACAGAACCACATAATCAGGTCCAACAAGATAGAGAGCAAGCAAAACTATGATCTAACTTTGAACAGTTGTGGCTCCTAAACTACTAGGCCAATTGCCACCAAATTTTGACAGCAGCTAGATACATAAGTTATCTTCAACTTTTGTATTCACCACATTCCCAGCAAACCAAAATATCATGGGAAACTTTGTAAAGTCCCGAGAACTGTCCACAAAGACATAATGCTAGGAAATATTTATTAACTGATGTTGCAAACAAATAATTGGACAAAACCAACTCTACTCACGTATCACACATGTCACAAGAACATCAGAAAGTAAAGTGTTCACCACCAATTCATTTCTTTTAATGCCTTTCTTAATTTATTTAATTAATCAGGGGAAATGGTAAACATATATGAAAACTACACCATTTAATCTACAAAAATTATAGTAGGTATCACATGCTCCAAGTAGACTACTATACAAATTTCACATCATTTGAGCAAGTATAACATCTAATACAAAAATGACAAGGCATAAAGGCTAAAAATGACATAATTAGGAAACCCTAGTGAAAAGTGTCAAGCGACAGATTTTATATTTTTCCTAGCATCCTAAAGGTACTAGGACATTCCCTGCAAAATTTCATGGTCATTGGATTCATAGATAAATTACAAAAATTCATTTGGTACAACTTAGGTCTACATTTCGCTGGGAATTTATATTTTTCCTAGCATCCTAAAGGTACCAGCTGGGAATTTATTCCTAACACAAACCCAGGTCTACCAGCCACGATAGCCTTAGGTCACCTTTGGTACAACTTAGGTCTACATTTTGCGGGTCCATACCGTGCCGCACAATCTGGAACACCAGATGCCAGGACGTTCAGGCCTAGCCTGCCCTTGGGCTCAGTCTGATCGTTCCTCGGAAGGAGCGCACAACAGAACGGTTCCTGGCCTGAGTTGAATTACTCGGCTTCACGGTCGGAACGAGTTATCCGGCCAGCTAAGTGAGAGGCATGCGTTCAATCTTGTCAGAAGCGCCAACAACGGTACGGTCCTTAATCGACACAGATGGGGATAGATCCACACCCAAGACCTCCATGTCTTGTGGCTTCTCTATCGACATCCCGCCCGGTCTCGATTTTCTTTTACCCCATGGTTCTATTCCACGATAGCAAATATAGCCAACCGTGCTCCGGTATCCACCTATATCTCGTAGGTGACAGGACATCACCCGACTTCTACTGGTCTAAGCAGGGCTAAGTATATATTCGATCTTGGACCTATACCGGTTAAAGGTGTAATATCTGGACAAGGAATGTACATGCACCAAGTGGTTCCATTCAACTCTTATAACCTAATGCATCAATCATAAGTACTTCAGTAAACATTTGTAAAATACTAGGAGACTTAGAATGCTCCAAGGCTTGCCTCACAGAAAGGAAGTGGGGCGGTGGTCAGGACACTCCGGGAGCTCTTCAGGATTCTGCTCCACGCCTTCGGGAGCTACGGCTTGAGGATTCTCCTGCTGGTCCCCTTCCTCTGCTTCTTCGAATTCCAGCAACGTTATTTCTTCCTCCAATCCTAGATGCATGAATATGGCATAAGTATTATGAATGCATATATGTTAACAAGTGCATCATGTTTATTGAGTAGGTGCATATCTCTTCTCGATTATTTAATTAACTACTTCCACAATGCGTCGACTATATCACAAAACAGCAGCTACTTGTTTCACTCATAACTAGAGTTCTACTAATCCAAATGCAGTGATCCTAGACTTTCTGGAAAGCTTATCAAATTATCTACGACTTTGTTGTTAAGCATTTTTACAGCAAACATCATACCTATCATGCAACTTATCAAACTACAGAATCTGTCCGGAATCCTTTTAATCTTTGCATTTTAAAGCAACAATACTTCTACTTCAGGTAATCACTCAAAGTTTGACAACATAAAGCCTACCAACAGTTTAAGCATACCAAATACTTTCAAGACAATATAATGGTGAAGCCCAAACTATTTATTTAAATGCCTTTATTATTTTGTTTAGATAATTAGGCTAAATAATAAACATATATCAATTGTGCATCAAAAATTCTTAAACATTTACAGTGCCTTACTAATGCTATCAAAGGACTACTGTAAATGTTTCATGCCATTTTATTCAATAAAACACTCTATACAAAAATGATAAGACAGAAAGGCTTACAATAGCAAAAATAGAAAACCCTAGTGAAAAGTGTCAAGCAATAGATTTCCTATTTTTCTTAGCATCCTTATGGTACTATGATTACCCCCAACAAATTTCATGAATTTTGGATTCATAAATAATTTATAAAAATTCATACAAGGATTAACTATTTATAAAAGAAAAATCTATAACTATGAATCTACACATGCACTAATCCTCAAATTTTTACCAGAGTTCATACATGACAAGAATAGCTTACCACAAAACTTTCATAATTTTTGGAGCACAGGAACTCTAGATATAAAATAAACAAGTTTGCATGCATTCAAAAACACATTTCAAATCTCTATTTAAATCTCCCAAAATTTCTACTGTAAATGTCAAGAACATATTTTTCCTAAATACTACACTTCCTAAGGAACACTACCAAATTTATTTCACAATTTTTGAAGCTACCAAACTAGAGATCTAAAAATTACAAAACACACTCAAATCTGGAATATTTGAACTAGCTTTAGAATGAAGGGTCGCTGACAGCAGGGACCCACGCGCCAGTTGGACCCACGCGTCAGCGACACAAAAACAGAGCAGCGGCGCTTGCGCAAGCTTGCGCGGCCATGGCTCATCGACGGCAAGTTCGCCGGCGGTGAGGTCTTCACCGCGTGACCTACGTGACCTAGCGCACCGGTTGAGCTACTCGGTGGGATCTCTCATCGGGGCTATGCACGGCGGTGGTGCTCATGGCGGAGCGGTGGCACTGGACGACGGCGAGACGCTGGTGGAAGCTACAGCGGCTCAAACAAATGCCACGCCGAGCATCACAGAGCTACGGTGGACCTAGCTAGCGCTCTATCGTGGCCTGGGGTAGACGGTGGCGACATGGCCACGACAACGGGGCTGGCGGCGGAGCTCCGACGAGGCTTGCACGGCGCGGTGGCTTACCAAGCTTGAACAGCGGGCACTGGGGGACACAGGGAGTTGCTGGGAAGATGGTGATGCTATTGCGGTGGCGAATGGGCGGCTCAGTGCTAGCTAGAGCTGGCTATGGCGACAGCGGAGGCGGGACGAGCTCGGCTGTCGCTGCGACGAGGAAGGAGGACGTGAAATGGGGAAATGAGGGCGCGGCTGAGTGTTGGCGGACGCTGGGGAGTTGAAGGCACGCTCTGTCCTGGCTTTGCCGCGTGGGGCAGGGCACCGGCGACGCGCGGCTAGCCGTGACGTCGACGCAGCACGCGGACTCTGTTCCGGTCGACCACTGAATCAACCGATTTAGTCGGTTCAGTCGCGCAAGGAGCAGCTTGACAGCGAGTTTTCCCGGCCATTTCACCGCTAATCCGTGGCTCCAAAGCATAAACCGTCTAAACAAAAATCATAGCCCTATGTACCAGCTTCAACTTTGGTTAAGGGAGTATGCTCTAATTTGCAACCAATAACGAGTAATGTCATCACCAAGATGGGTTTGTCAGGCTGTCAGTCGAACAAAGACTTAGAAAATTTCACAAGTGTTGAAATGTTGATTTTGCTGATTTTTGTGATCTCAATTCAAGCATGTTAGGAGCTAAATCATTCAATGACCCAAAAATAAAAGTTGTTCCTTATGTCAAATACTACAACTTTACTTTAGTGATCTCCTCCATGCAAGGTCTCTAACACCTAGTTCAAACTTGGTCAAACATGTCACATTTAAATGATGATATACATCAAAGCATGGCTTAATGACCTATTTACCCCTAACCATGAATATCAAAGTTGTTCATAATGATACTCTAAACATGTTTAAGCAATTTGCAAGGTCATTCAATCATTTCATGTAGTAGTCACTCATAGGGCTAGTTAGTGTAATCACATGAAGCTTAAGTGTTGGTTCATGAAATGTGACCATGAACAAAGTCCTATTTGCTAACCTAGGTGTTGCTATATATATTTTTGTGACTCACATCCACCAAGTACATGTGTCCACCCATGATCATATGCATAGACACATGGAGACATGAAATAATGAGAAAAGTTGCATATGTTTAAGAAACATGCGATAACAAGCAAACGTTGCAGATGTTTCAATCCAATGTTTCAATTGTAAATGCTTATTTATGAATGCTTGATGATCATGCTCATGTTATGCAAGTCAAGTTATGCAAGGCTAACACCCGAGGTGTTATAGCCCCTCCCCTTATAAAAATCTCATCTTGAGATTTGCAAGACCTACCATTCTTGGAAAAAGGCAGGATAAACTTCTCATAAATAATCTTCTCTTTCCCACGTAGCATCTTGTTCACTATGATTATTCCACACCACCTTATAGAACTTAATAATCTTACTCCATGTCACTCTCTCCATCTCCTCTAATACTCGAATTGGCTTTTCTTCATAGGTCAAATCCGATTGAAGCTGCACGTTGGTGGGTGCAATAGCTTCTTTAGGTACTCGAAGACATTTCTTCAACTGAGAAACATGGAACACATCAAGTATTGCACTCATCTCTGGTGGAAGTTGTAACTTATACGCAACATTTCCTTTTCGTTCCAAAATTTTGTATGGCCCTACATATCTGGGTGAAAGCTTCTTTTTCATCCCAAATCTTTTCACACCTTTCATGGGTGATACTCTCAAGTATACATAGTCACCCACTTCAAAAGTCAGTGGTCTTCTTCTTCTGTCGGCATAACTCTTTTGTCTTGATTGAGCTGCCTTCATATGTTGTTGGATGATACGTACTTGCTCTTCGGCTTCATTGACAAAGTCAATACCAAAGTATCTCCTTTCACCAGGCTCAATCCAATTCAATGGAGTTCTACATTTTCTGCCATACAAGGCTTCAAATGGAGCCATCTTGATACTCGCTTGATAACTGTTGTTATAGGAGAATTCAGCTAAAGGTAACCATTTCTCCCATGAACCCTTTGATGATATAACACAAGCTCTAAGTAAATCTTCTAGGATTTGGTTCACTCGCTCTGTCTGTCCTGAAGTTTGTGGATGGTATGCCGAACTTCTGATGAGCATGGTTCCCAAAGCCTGGTGTAAGTGCTCCCAGAAACGAGCTATGAACTATGGTCCTCGATCTGAGATTATAGTCCTGGGTACTCCATGCAGTCTCACGATCTGGGAAACATATATCTCAGCATATTTTCCAACTATATACCGTGTGTTCACGGGTATAAAGTGTGCTGACTTGGTGAGATGATCAACAATAACCCATATTGAATCGTGACCTTGTGGCGTCATTGGAAGACCTGTGATAAAGTCCATGCTGATTTCCTCCCATTTCCATCCTGGAATAGGCAATGGCTGAAGTAATTCGGCAGATTTCATATGGATGGCTTTTACTCTACTGCAGTTATCGCACCTAGCAACATAGGCTGTGATCTCTTTCTTCATCTTAGTCCACCAAAAATAGGTCTTCAAATCTTGATACATTTTACTACTACCCGGATGGATAGACAATTTGGATGAGTGAGCTTCATCTAAAATTTGATTCCTTAGCTCACGGTCTTTTGGTACCACAAGTCGGTCCTCAAACCATAATACACCTCTTTCGTCCAATCTAAAATGTTTGGTTTCTTGCGCTTGCATTTTTCTCTTGATGTGACTTATTCCTACATTGGTCTGCTGTAGCTCTATGATTTTGCTCTCAAGTGAACAACTGATCGTGATATTGTGTAGTATAGCAGGATGTAACAAGTTGAATCCATCTTCCAATAATGATTCCATAGTGTTGCAATGAGACTTCCGACTGAGTGCATCGGCTACTACATTAGCTTTACCCGAATGGTAATACACTTCTAAATTGTAGTCCTTAATCAATTCCAACCATCTTCGTTGTCTCATGTTCAGCTCTGGTTGGGTAAAGATATACTTGAGACTTTTGTGGTCAGTATATATATGACATACATTGCCCAACAAATAATGTCTCCATATCTTTAATGTGTGAACAACTGCTGCAAGTTCTAAATCATGTGTAGGGTAGTTGACTTCATGTTTCCTCAATTGCCAAGAAGCATATGCAATAACTCTTCCTTCTTGCATAAGCACACAACCCAAACCTATGCCTGATGCATCACAAAATACATCGAAAGGCTTTTCAATGTCTGGTTGTGCTAGCATAGGTGCTGTAGTCAACAAAGTTCTGAGGGTGTGAAAAGCTGCTTCACATTCTGGTGTCCATTTGTACTTCTCATCTTTCTGAAGTAGTCTGGTCATTGGCTTAGCTATCTTTGAGAAATCTGGAATGAAACGACGATAATATCCTGCTAACCCTAGAAAACTCCGAACTTCATGAACCAAAGTTGGGGCTTTCCAATCCATGACTTCTTGTACTTTTGATGGGTCTATAGAGATTCCATCTCTTGATAAGATGTGACCTAAGAAAGGTACTTTGCTCAACCAAAATTCACATTTGCTAAACTTCGCATATATCTTATGCTCCCTCAATCTGGATAAAACAATCCTTAGATGCTCTCCATGATCTGACTCATTTTCTGAATAAATCAATATATCATCGATAAACATGACCACAAACTTGTCGAGTTCGGGCATGAATACCAAGTTCATTAGGTACATGAAGTAGGCTAGAGAATTTGTTAGTCCAAAAGACATAACCAAATACTCATATAAGCCGTACCTAGTAGAGAAAGCAGTTTTAGGTATATCCTCCGGTCTGATCTTTATCTGATGGTAGCCCGATCTTAAGTCAATTTTGGAGAATACCTTTGCCTTCGCTAGCTGATCGAACAAGATGTCGATGCGGGGCAATGGATATTTGTTCTTGATGGTCACATCATTGAGTGGTTTGTAATCTACACACATTCTCAGTGACTTGTCCTTCTTTTTCACAAACAAGGCTAGACATCCCCACGGAGATGAGCTAGGTTGGATAAGACCCTTGTCCAATAGATCTTGCAATTGAACCTTAAGTTTCGCTAACTCATTGGGTGGCATTCTATAGGGCCTTTTGGATATGGGTGCCATACCTGGCACTAATTCAATCTTAAATTCCACCTCCCTATCAGGTGGTAAGCCTAGTAATTCCTCTGGAAATACATCCGGAAACTCACAAACCACTGGGATATCACAAAGTGTGGTGGTTTGGATAGCACAAGCTAAATGTTGGAGTTCAAAATTGCGGGAGAGTGGTACTAGAAAAGCATTCCCTCCCGTGGGTTCCCTCAACATAATAGTGTGGGTGCTAGTGTCAATAAGAACACCATGATCCTTCATCCAATTCATGCCTAAGATTACACTTATCGATAACCCGGGCAATATTATCA
Source organism: Miscanthus floridulus (assembly GCF_019320115.1). NCBI lineage: Eukaryota > Viridiplantae > Streptophyta > Magnoliopsida > Poales > Poaceae > Miscanthus > Miscanthus floridulus. The sequence goes on from NC_089581.1 coordinate 74,290,281, forward strand.
AATCCGTTGTGTACTCCCTCCCTTGTATAGAGATGAGTACATTTTTTACTATCTTTTTGGTAGTAATAGTATCCCCTGCTGAACTTATGTTATAACCCCCTTTACTTACTTCAATTATTTCTTGATCATGTCTAGATGCAAATGCTTGACTCATAAATGAATGAGAAGCTCCCGAATCAAATAAAACAACAGCGGGATGCTTGTTGACGAGAAACATACCAGCCGTGACAACTTCTCCAGCGGGCACTTCCTCAACAGTGGTATAATGCACGTGTCCCGGACGTGCCCTGGCATTCGCCTGCCTCTGATTGTTTTGATTTGGGTTGCCATTCTTCTTGGGGTGGGGGCATTCCTTGGACCAATGACCCAGTTGGTTGCAGTTGAAACATGGCTGATTATTCCTCAGTCCGATGGAGCTTCCCTGACTGTCAGTTCCTTTTGGTAAGGCAATAGTGAACGCCTTACGAAATGGTTTCTGTGACCTGTTATTCTGAGCCTTAGGTGGTGGAGGCCTAAACTTGGGTGCAGGTGGATGGAATTGTGGCCTAGCTGTGATAGGCGCCTTTGATTGGGAAGATCCGGAGGCACCGGCCTCATATGCCCTCTTGCGACCCTTAGCAACGGCATGCATGTTGTTGTGGTTTTCTTGGGTCAAGGCATCACTAATAAACTCATTGTACGTGGCACACCTAGAATTTGCCATGGTCTTCATCAGTTTGGTGCCCAGACCTCGCTTGAAACTCTCTATCTTTTTCTCTTCAGTATCTAAGAAACCTAGAGCATATATGGACAAGTTGTTGAATGCGTGCATATATTCTGTGAGTGTCTTCGTTCCTTGAGTGAGCCTCATAAATTCAGCCGCTTTCATGCGCATTAGGCCGGGGGAATATGATGTCCCCTAAAAGCCAGCTTGAACTATTCCTAGGTCACTCGCGCATTAGTAGGCAGAGACGACAGGAAATGTGTCCACTAGATTCCTGCTGGTCCTTGCAGCTGATGAGAAGCATACTCAGCTTTCAGATGCTCTGTGACCCTCAGCAGATGAAATTTCTGCTCAATGGTATTTAGCCACTCGTCAGCCTATAGTGGTTCCTCAGCCACCTTGAAGATTGGAGGGCTTCATATCCAGAAACTCCTTGAATGTACTGTGCTGATTTGGCTCAGCCCCTAGTTGATGTGGGTGGCCACGAGCGGTGTTTTGCGTGATGAGGCGCAAAGCTTCCTCCATTGTCCTTTGGCTCCCCAAGAACTAGGTAAAGAACTCCTGAGTGGATGGTGGCGGTGGTGGTGGTAAGTCATCATGGTTGCCATCCTGGCTGCCACCTGCTCCAGCATGGGTGCGCGTCATCTGCGAAGTTGCAACAATAAGCGATTATTGGTTGATGTCAAGAGATTGCAGATGAATTATGTACTCATGCCAAACTGAAATTACTGGAGAAAATTCTCAAAATCACAATAAAAACAGAGGCATAACAATTCATTCTCGCAACATGACATCCCCAATTTGACCACTTATCACGCTCATAACGCATGCAAATTTAAATCGTGATCACCAACAAAGGACTAGAATTGCATTGATGTTCAACCAAACATGCGATAGTCGTGCGATTAACGATATTACATGATAGTCTAATTACTAATACCAAATTCGAACTATAGGTCCATTACATGAATAAAGGTGATACATTGGCCCTTCCACTAAGTACTAAGCGATCTAATCCTCATCATGATCACTATCGAGGTCAGACATAGGATCATCTCCTTCCTCAGGCTCCACTTCTTCCTCTTCCTCGTCCTCCTCTGGATCCATATCTGCGGCTCCAGGCGGAACATAAGGGTGGAGCTGGTTATTCAGCTGATGAACCTCTTCATGTAGGTTATCGTTGTATTCTTCCGCATTGGCCAGCTGCTATTCTAGCTCAAACTGTCAAGCTCTCAGAACATCTTCTCTGGACCGGGCTGCATTCCTCTGGTGAGTTAACTGAGCCATCTCTACATTGAGCCTCTCAATCTCGGTGTCATGCTCCCTCTGAAGCTGACGTCGGTCCTCGCGGGCATGACCAAGAGCACCAGACACACGTCTTAGGCTACCTTCTACTCCATCTAACACCTTCATCACTGCGAACATGGCGCTCATAGCAGGGTTATCACTATTCTGCCCTTCTGCTGCACCAATCTCCAAAGATCTTCCTCTTGCCTACTGCCATGAGTTAGTGGAGGGGTTGCCCCTCGGAAAGACTCCAACCAAAGCGGCTACCAGCTCCTAAGGAAAACGATTCATGATATCCCTTAGGATCCCAAAGGCTGCCCTGCCAGCTGCTTCTTCAGCAGTCCTACCAGTTGACTCATAACACCAACCTATCCACTCAGAATCGTCACCTCAGGGACGAACAACGGCCTCCATAGTAACCAAGAGACCTTCTCCCAACTGCTCATTCGCCCAGAAGTAGCGGGGTTCCATTCCATCAGGATAGCCTACATAGCTGAGCACTCTCCACAAGAGTGTAGGCATCCCAAACTCTCCAAGAAACATGTGACATTGACGGGTACGTGGAGCAAGCTGACGGCTGGGAGCTCTGCCTCCGGTGGACTTTGCGAGCGGTCTGCTTTGTGCGTGCCATCTGCACCATTAACATGTACCACTTGGTGAGACAATGCCATAATGGATAAGAGTTACTTAACCAAGTAAGAATTTTATAAGGGGAGGAACAATGTAGTTATGTGAATGGTAATTATCATGATGCATGCTTGTTCTGTACGTCCTCACAAACTTAGGAAAAATTTGTTTCTAACGGTTGACACGGTGGCATACATATGTTCTCTCATAAATAGCATAACTAGTCGAGCTACACATTTCGTTGTTAGTGTACCTGCATAAGAATTTCATTTCAGCCCTAAACCCATAATGAAATATGCAGAATGTAATTGTAAATACTTCCATATATGTATACCCAAACATATACTTCCGTATCAATCTACCTGACAATAATTTAATCCCACAATTAAATACATACCATATACACATGCAAGCATGCATACACAGCCATACCAAAGCTAATTCTCCCCGACCGCACGCTCACATCTTGCGGTCATACACTCATCATCTTACCTTGACATAGAAGCAATTGATCCATACATTACCACTCAAGTGAATGGCATCCATACAATAGCACGCCGTATGGACGACGAAGTAAAAACCCCCATGTTAGTACTTAAATAGCCACCTAATAGTCCTTAATTTGGGCATAAGGAAAGTGATCATTGGCACACTTTAGGTTTCAAATACCTATTGATATAACTATTAGTTGCTAAAGAAGGGTTTTTGGAAAACAAAAACTTTTGTTTTTAAATACACATGTGACAATTAATGTTGAATCTTGCTCTAATGCCAGCTGTCGTAGAACCGACCAATTTATAAGAGTACAAGTACAATGGCAGCCCGCAAGCGGTCGCACTGTCATACTTGAACCCATATAAACCCGGTAGTCCGTCGAGTACCACGACGGGTCTCGATAAACGATTTACAACAACCAAGATCGTACATGATTCAACATACATGCCACATATTACATAAAGTTCACAGATACATTTCATCATCAGAGTACGAATAAAAGTTATTACAAACCGAGTATGATAGATGAAGCGGAAGCAATTGAGTTCGAAAATAAAGTTTCCAACATAGTTTGATACAGTGCCAAGTAGGATCACGGTCCACAAAAGCAAAGACAGGGATTAATAAAGAAGCCTGCCCAAGGCTTACTCCTCATCCACGGTGGGATAGAAGCAACTCTTGCAATAACCATGATACACAGTGCCATCTGCAACAATGGGAAATAAAACCCTGAGTACGAGAAGGTACTCAGCTAGACTTATCCAGTCATGAACCAGAAATAAAATGACTCCAAGGATTATGCAAGGCTGTATCAGTGGACGTAACTCGACAACATTTTGCATAAAAGCAATTGACGTCAGTTGTACCATTACGATTCCTTTATCAAGTTAATTATAACTATCTATTTCTAGATTAGCAACTATCCTGTGCCAAACATGTGGTATATCATTTAAAGCATACAATAGTAACCATAGCAGGTATTGTACTTCCATATTCATTCCGAACCAGTCATGTTCCATAACATAGTTACTATGATGTTGGGACTAGCCAAGTTTCTCACTATCCGGGAGAGACTGGCGATTCGAATCGATTTCAACCAGCTCGGAATTTATTCCTAACACAAACCCAGGTCTACCAGCCACTGATAGCCTTAGGTCACCTTTGGTACAACTCAGGTCTACATTTTGTGGGTCTGTACCATGCTGCACAATCTGGAACACTAGATGCCAGGACGTTCAGGCCTAGCCTGCCCTTGGGCTCAGTCTGATCGTTCCCCGGAAGCAGCGCACAACAGAACGGTTCTCGGCCTAGTTGAATTACTCGGCTTCGCGCTTAGAATGAGTTATCCGGCCAGCTAAGTGAGAGTCATGCGTTCAATCTTGTCAGAAGTGCCAACAATGGTACGGTCCTTAATCGACACAGACGGGGATAGATCCACACCCAAGACCTCCATGTCTTGTTGCTTCTCTATCGACATCCCGCCCTGGTCTCGATTTTTTTTACCCCATGGTTCTATTCCACGATAGCAAATATAGCCAACCGTGCTCCGGTATCCACCTATATCTCGTAGGTGACAGGACATCACCCGACTTCTACCGGTCTAAGCAGGGCTAAGCATATATTCGATCCTAGGACCTATACCAGTTAAAGGTGTAATATCTGGACAAGGAATGTACTATGCACCAAGTGGTTCCATTCAACTCTTATAACCTAATGCATCAATCATAAGTACTTAAGTAAACATTTGTAAAATACTAGGAGACTTAGAATGCTCCAGGGCTTGCCTCGCAGAAAGGAAGTGGGGCGGTGGTCAGGACATTCCGGGAGCTCTTCAGGATTCTGCTCCACGCCTTCGGGAGCTGCAGCTTGAGGATTCTCCTGCTGGTCCCCTTCCTCTGCTTCTTCGAATTCCAAGCAACATTATTTCTTCCTCCGATCCTAGATGCATGAATATGGCATAAGTATTACGAATGCATATATGTTAACAAGTGCATCATGTTTATTGAGTAGGTGCATATCTCTTCTCGATTATTTAATTAACTACTTCCATAATGCATCGACTATATCACAAAACAGTAGCTACTTGTTTCACTCATAACTAGAGTTCTACTAATCCAAATGCAGTGATCCTAGACTTTCTAGAAAGCTTATCAAATTATCTACGACTTTGTTATTAAGCATTTTTACAGCAAACATCATCCCTATCATGCAACTTATCAAACTACAGAATCTGTCCGGAATCCTTTTAATCTTTGCATTTTAAAGCAACAATACTTCTACTTTAGGTAATCACTCAAAGTTTGACAACATAAAGCCTACCAACAGTTTAAGCATACCAAATACATTCAAGACAATATAATGGTGAAGCCCAAACTATTTATTTAAATGCCTTTATTATTTTGTTTAGATAATTAGGCTAAATAATAAACATATATCAATTGTGCATCAAAAATTCTTAAACATTTACAGTGCCTTACTAATGCTATCAAAGGACTACTGTAAAAGTTTCATGCCATTTTATTCAATAAAACACTCTATACAAAAATGATAAGATAGAAAGGCTTACAATAGCAAAAATAGAAAACCATAGTGAAAAGTTTCAAGCAATAGATTTCCTATTTTTCTTATCATCCTTATGGTACTAGGATTACCCCCAACAAATTTCATTAATTTTGGATTCATAAATAATTTATAAAAATTCATACAAGGATTAACTATTTATAAAAGAAAAATCTATAACTATGAATCTACACATGCACTAATCCTCAAATTTTTACCAGAGTTCATACATGATAAGAATAGCTTACCACAAAAATTTCATAATTTTTGGAGCAAAGGAACTCAAGATATAAAATAAACAAGTTTGCATGCATTCAAAAACACATTTCAAATCTCTATTTAAATCTCCCAAAATTTCTACTGTAAATGTCAAGAACATATTTTTCCTAAATACTACACTTCCTAAGGAACACTACCAAATTTATTTCACAATTTTTGAAGCTACCAAACTAGAGATCTAAAAATTACAAAACACACTCAAATCTGGAATATTTGAACTAGCTTTAGAATAAAGGGTCGCTGACAGCAGGGACCCACGCGTCAGCGACGCAAAAATAGAGCAGCGGCGCTTGCGCGGCCATGGCTCGTCGACGGCGAGTTCACCGGCGATGAGGTCTTCACCGCGTGACCTACGTGACCTAGCGCACCGGTTGAGCTACTCGGTGGGACCTCTCGTCGGGGCTATGCACGGCGGCGGCGCTCATGGCGGAGCGGTGGTGCTGGACGATGGCGAGACGCCAATGGAAGCTACGGCGGCTCAAACAAATGCCACGCCGAGCATCATAGATCTACGGTGGACCTAGCTAGCGCTCTATCGTGGCCTGGGGTAGACGGTGGCGACGTGGCCACGATGACGGGGCTGGCGGCGGAGCTCCAGCGAGGCTTGCACGGCATGGTGGCTTACCAAGCTTGAACAGCGGGCACTGGGGGACACAGGGAGTTGCTGGGAAGATGGTGATGCTATTGCGGTGGCGAATGGGTGGCTCAACGCTAGCTGGAGCTGGCTATGGCGACGGCGGAGGCGGGACGAGCTCGGCTATCGCTACGGCGAGGAAGGAGGAGGCGAAATGGGGAAATGAGGGCACGGCTGAGTGCGGGCGGACGCTGGGGAGTTGAAGGCGCGCTCTGGCCTGGCTTTGCCATGCGGGGCAGGGCGCCGGCGACGCACGGCCAGCCGCGACTGTCCACGTGGCATGCCGGACTCTGTTCTGGTCGGCCACTGAATCAACCGATTCAGTCGGTTCAGTCGCGCAAGGAGCAGCCTGACAGCGAGTTTTCCCTGGCCATTTCACCGCTAATCCGTGGCTCCAAAGCATAAACCGTCTAAACAAAAATCATAGCCCTATGTACCAGCTTCAACTTTGGTTAAGGGAGTATGCTCTAATTCGCAACCAATAACGAGTAATGTCATCACCAAGATGGGTTTGTCAGGCTGTCAGTCGAACAAAGACTTAGAAAATTTCACAAGTGTTGAAATGTTGATTTTGCTGATTTTTGTGATCTCAATTCAAGCATGTTAGGAGCTAAATCAGTCAATGACCCAAAAATAAAAGTTGTTCCTTATGTCAAATACTACAACTTTGCTTTAGTGATCTCCTCCATGCAAGGTCTCTAACACCTAGTTCAAACTTGGTCAAACATGTCACATTTAAATGATGATATACATCAAAGCATGGCTTAATGACCTATTTACCCCTAACCATGAATATCAAAGTTGTTCATAATGATACTCTAAACATGTTTAAGCAATTTGCAAGGTCATTCAATCATTTCATGTAGTAGTCACTCATAGGGCTAGTTAGTGTAATCACATGAAGCTTAAGTGTTGGTTCATGAAATGTGACCATGAACAAAGTCCTATTTGCTAACCTAGGTGTTGCTATATATTTTGTGTGACTCACATCCACCAAGTACATGTGTCCACTCATGATCATATGCATAGACACATGGAGACATGAAATAACAGAGAAAAGTTGCATATGTTGAAGAAACATGCGATAACAAGCAAACGTTGCAGATGTTTCAATCCAATGTTTCAATTGTAAATGCTTGTTTATGAATGCTTGATGATCATGCTCATGTTATGCAAGTCAAGTTATGCAAGGCTAACACCCGAGGTGTTACAGAACCTGCCCGCTGTAGCTTGCTTTCAGGGTGCTTAGTGTATGGTGGAAGGCGAGCGCCTCTATAAGTGTGTTATTTTAGGCCGTTCTGCCACACAACATGTGGTGCGTCCCTTGGCGAGGCGAAGCTTGCCATGGTGCTTGTTCTACCTCTACCAGTCCAAGGTGGCTGGAACACAGCTATGCCATGGCGGGGACGGTGGGCGTGACGTAGTGGTGATAGCGTTCCTGAGCCCCTGTGGCTCAACAAGGCTAAGCCTTGGCTCATGTGCGTGTGTGCGGTGCACCACAATAGCAAAAAGGCTAGCCCTTGGCCCTCCCAAGGGGCAGAACACGGTGGCATGGCCATGGCAAGTCCATAGCAATGAGCATGGGAGAGCGGCGTTGGGGCTCACCATGGTGATGGGTAGGTAGGATGGTAGTGCGGTGGTGAGTTGAGGCCATGACAAGAGGTAGCAGTGCAGTGTCGAACCGCTATGGCGAGGAAGATGATCGGGGCACCGTCTTCTTCTTTGGTGAGCTCAGATGACTTCAGCGGGCTCATCTCCTTCCCTCCCTCCTCCTCTAGGGCATTATGGTGGTTCGTGGGTTGCCACAAAGTGGTGACGAGGTGTAGGAGGGGCACTAGGGCACCGGGGGTGCCCTCTTACAGGAAGGCCACAGCCATGGCGAGCGGTGGATGGCGAGGAAGGGTAGAGGGGTACATGTAGTGCGAATACGACCTCTAGGCTAGGGTTTTGGGAGCACGAGGTGATCACATGGGCGCTGGCGCTCCCAATTCGAGTGGCGTCTGGTCAAAAAGGTGGATGGGGTGGTGTCATGGTGACAGGGCCATGGCGGCGATGTCAGCATAGCGTGGCATAGTTGAGGAAGGCACGGGGGTGCCATGGATCACGGACGTGGTGTCTATCTATGCGCCCTCGCCTAATGTCTTGGGAACGGGAGGTGGGGATGCAAGGCGTGGCCTCGGATGCTCACCGGTGGGGTGCTCTACCTTAGTGGGAAAAGCAAAGGGGAGGAGGGGAAACAGAGGGGATGATAGGTGGGGTCCACGCATTAGTGGCTGCAGGGAAGGCGATGGTAGCAGCTCATCACGATGCGGGTGGGCGTGATGTGGACCATGTTGCTGGGCCACGTGAGCACGCGCGCGAGTGTAGACATGGTACTAGGCTATGGTGGCTGGCTAGGCAGCGCGAGCAAAGCAGGGCGGCGAGCGGTGCTGGCGCGAGCTGGGCCGGCTGCTGCTACTGGGCTGCTTTCCCTTTTCTATTTATTCCCCTTTTCTAATTCCTTTTCTATTTCCTATACCCCTTCTATGCTATACCTTGGGCTCCTATGTGTGTGTACATGTGTTGCCAAGCATGTACACACCCTTATGGGGCACACTAGGGGTCAACTAGGGTATTAGGGTCAATGCTAAGGGTCACACACAACAAGTTTGGTTAAAAAGGATTAATTGATTTTATTACATCACATAAAATCATGAAGAAGCAACTCACAAGTTGAATTTAAAATGCAATATGCTTAAACAAGCTGGCTTGGGATATACTTGTGCAAGTACATGGGTGCTTTCTTTGTATGCACACTCACCATGCATGGGTTTTGTAAAAAAAATTAAGTTTAGATTTTTGGTTATCAAAAAACCTGGGTTGTTACAGCGCTTTATGCAAGCTTTTCCAAAATTGGGCTGTGAATTGAGTTCCTCTATCTGAAACAATTTGGCTTGGTACCCCATGTAATCTAAGGATGTTGTCGATGTATAGCTGTGCTAACTTGTTACCCTTGTAATCGGTCCTTACTGGAATAAAGTGTGCCACCTTCGTCAATCGATCTATTATAATCCATATTGAGTCATGTCCATTTGGTGTCTTGGGCAATCCTACTATGAAGTCCATGCTGAATTCGTCCCATTTCCATACTGGGATGTGCAATGGCTGAAGTAGTCCCGCTGGTCGTTGATGTTCTGCCTTGACTCATCGACACGTATCGCCTTGGGTGACAAATTCTGCGATATCTCCTTTCATTCAGATCCACCAGTATTTTTGTTTGAGGTCCATGTACATCTTGGTTGATCCTGGGTGGATAGAGTAAGCTGAATGGTGTGCTTCGTCCAATATTAACCTTCAGAGTGCTTCATCCTTTGGTACGCATATCCGATCTTCATACCATAACTTCCCTTGTTCGTCGATCCTAAATCCTAGAAGTTCTTTCTTGCTACTTTGCTCCTTGAAATATTGTATTTCTTCATCCTTGTCTAGGGCTTGCTTTATCTGGTCTTCCAAGGTTGGTCGTATATGTAGGACATTTAGGGTACCTTGTGGTATAATTTGCAAATTCAGTTGGCAGACTTCTTGTGCCAACTCTGGTCCTCGGTTTAGAGTTGTCATGTAGTGACAATATGCCTTTTTGCTTAATGCGCATACAACTGCATTGGCTTTTTCCTCCTTGATCAGTTCCAACCATCTCCTTTGTTGTAGGTTCAAATCTAGCTGAGTGAAAATGTACTTCGAACTCTTATGGTCTGTAAATATCTCACATCTGTTTCCAATGAGATAGTGTCTCCATATCTTCAATGCGTACACTACGACTGCTAGTTCCAAATCATGTGTTGGATAATTTTGCTCGTGTTTCTTCAATTGTCGGGAGGCATAGGCAACTACTTTATCATCTTGCATTAGGACACATCCTAATCCTTGTTGAGAGGCATCATAGTACACTATGAAGTTCCTGTGTATGTCTAGTAGCGTGAGTATTGGGGCTATATTTAATCTTGTGTTCAACTCTTGGAAACTCTTCATGCATGCTTTTGTCCACTTGAATTCCTTTCCTTTCTGTGTCAGGACAGTCATGGGTCTTGCGATCTTCAAAAATCATTCAATAAATCTTTGGTAGTAGCCCGCTAATCCAAGAAAACTGTGAATTTTTGTCACATTTGTTGGTTGCTTCCATTCTGATACGGCCTTAACTTTCTCCGGGTCTACTTTTACTCCTTCTGTGGTGATAATGTGTCCTAGGAAGGTGACTTCTTAGCTAAAATTTACATCTGCTGAACTTAGCGTATAGCTCATGTGCCCGTAGCTTGTTCAATATTACTCTCAAATGTTGCTCATATTCTTCGGCACTTCTTGAATAGATAAGAATGTTGTCCATGAATACTACCATGAATTTATCTAATTCTTCCATAAAGACTTTGTTCATCAGATTCATGAAATAGGATGGGGCATTGGTTAATCCAAACGACATTACAGTGAATTCATATTGTCCATAGTGGGTCACAAACACGGTCTTTGGTATATCGTTGAGCCAAATCTTTAGTTGATAGTAGCCTGATCTTAGATCTATCTTGGAGAAGTATTGGCACCTTTTAGTTGATCAAACAGGTCATCAATTCTTGGTAGACGGTACTTGTTCTTGATGGTGACTTCAGTTAAAGACCGATAATCAATACACATTCGGAGGCTGCCATGTTTCTTCTTTATGAACAAAACTGGTGATCCCTAGGGTGATAAGCTTGGTCTAATGTATCATTTCTCTTGTAACTCCTGTAGTTGCTTCTTCAGTTCTTCCAACTCATTGGCTGCCATTCGGTAGGGTCTTTTTGCAATTGGTGCAGTTCCGGGTATTAGGTCAATAATAAAATCCAAGTCTCTGTCAGGTGGCATTCCAAGTAACTCTTTAGGGAACACATCGGGGTACTCACATACGACTAGTACTTCTTCAATGCTTGTTGCCTATATGTTGCAAACCATTGGTTCTACTTTGGGAGCTTGGGGTGTCATTCTACCTTTATTCCTTTGTGATTTATCAGGGTTACTGCTCTATCACTATAGGATATAGTGCCATGGTGTCTCTTTAACCAATCCATTCTTAGAATTATGTCCCAACCTTCTGTCTTTAGTACTACCAAATATGCTTGAAATTCTACTCCATCTATCATTATCTTCACTCGAGGGCATTTGAGAGTGTATTTGAGAATAGCTCTAGGGGTTCGAATCAAAAGAAGGGTGGGGAGTAACACTGTCCTTAAACTATTTTAAGCACAAAACAAGCAGAAATAAACGAATGCAAAGCGCCGGAATCAAACAACACGGTTGTAGAAGTGGAGTTTACTAAAAACTCACCGTACACGACATCTAGTGCTGCCTATACATCTTGCCATGTGATAGCTTCTGGTTCATTAACTGCATCTTGGTAGTTTTCCCACCATTCACCAGTGGCTCCTACTAGTTGGTGGGTGGCTAAAATAACCCTTTCTTCTTCGGTGGCTCGTACTGCATTTTTCCTTGTCCATTGCCGAATGGGTCATCTTTTGCACTATCGAATGTTGGTGGGTGAAGCCTCATGAATGCTACCATTTTTCCTTGTCCATTGCCATTATCCTATCTTCTTGCAAGATTTTTCAATAATCGTGTCTATCGATCCATTACTTTTGCTAATGTTGGTGGGGGTGGCAGGGGTTTCTCCCCTTGTACCAGGTTATTTCTGACATTTTGCTCAACTTCTTCTTCACCTCCTTCATGTACTTCTTCTACAATCAGAACATTATCTTCTTATGGTTGCTCATGCCCATGCCTACGGTTACGACGCTCGTGATTGCCTCTATTTTGCCTACCTCTAGGTTGTGGTGCAACTGGTTCCTCTTCTTCATGAACCTGCCTTTTGGCGGCCTTTTCACGGCTATCCTGAATCCTAGCAAACCTCCTTTCCATCTGTTGCTATGGAGCAACAAGTATGAGAAGACATCCTCTAGGATTTGGGTGCAATAAAATAACAAGCAAGCAAAGACACACATGCATAAACAAACACACAATATATTATATCACACAAACAGTCATACATATATGATACAAGGGTGCATCATATAATAAGTGCTAGGGTGATTGCTACGCGATAACTCATACTTCTAATGACACTACTACTAGCTACTGTAGTTCCCATTATTTATTTTACATGAACTATATCTCATGAAGGTTCCATCATGAAGTTCACATGCATATCCCTTAGCATCTAGTCCTAAAGGAAACTTGAGAGGGTTCAGTGGTATTTGCATCCCAGTGGTCTTCTTGGATATTGTAGGTGGTTGATTCTTCAGTAGGCTCTCTTTCTTCTTTTCCTCGCCTTTGGGCGTTCAAGGGCCTTCTGTAGTTCTTGCTTGCATTGCTCCTTTTCTTCTCTCATGGTTCACAGTTGTGAGTTTAGCATGAGTAGCTTTGTCCTTAGTGCTTGTACTTCAGCTTCTGCTTCCTTGAGTTTAGTGTTCCTTATCTATGAGAGCCCGGCGTGCTGCAATCTAGCATGTGTCACTCAGTTCTCTTCTGATTGTTGGGATGCATCTAACCCTGAACTCAGTGCTTATTAGATGCTCGGTAATATGTAGGCGCATCTCGCACTTGGGTACACCCTCCACATCATACTCACAATAGTAGTACAAGGGAGGCTCCATGTAACCCAAGCGCTGGAGTGTCTCCCAAAGGAGTGGTGGGAATCCTCCAACGGTCAAACAGTCCGAACGCTCCCATATGTCATCCATTGCTGCAAAAATTTCACCATAGGTGTTAGAAACATTTTTGCGACACAAATGAGAAACAACAACGAGAAAAATTCATCTATTATATTTTTATTATGTTTATGGTTATTACTATCGCTATTATAATTATTAAACGTGTTCCAATCCTAGGGCTTCGTCCTATGGTCAAGCTCAGCTCTGATACCACTTTGTCGGCCCCTCATTTTGAGAGTCCTAAGTGCATCCGTACTTGTGCTAGGATCACGCACAACTACGCACAAATCACAAGAATGGTACATAGATATATAATAAAAGGTTCTAAGCTTTATTGATATCTAAAAATAGGGTCTTACAATAGTGGCTTAAAGGGGCTTGGTCTTAGGCTTACATATCTAGCAAAATACTATGGCCGTGAAATGACATTATTCTTGGTAGTCTCTAGAGCGGTATTATTATATACCAAAGCAGTGTCCTATTCCACAGGCAACTTGAGCGCGGTCGAAACCCTAGCCTCGATGTCATACTCCTACGAATGTTTTTCCTTGCGTGACTCCTAATCCTCATGGTACGTCTCCTCGTCGAAGTCATAGTCTTCTTCTGTGCCGAAGTCTGTGGGTCAACAATGGGTGAGTACATACATACTCAGCAAGCCCTAACCATAGGATGGAAATAGAAGTGTAGTGGTGATTATAATTAAGGGTTGGGTCCTAGCGGAGTATTACCATTCCCACTAGTTCCCAGGTTAACATCAATTCTATTACCAGTTTCATTACACATAAAAGCAAATCTAATCATAGTATCCCATTGTAGCATTTGCCCATTCCAAGGACATGGCTACTCAAATAGGTTTACTTAACTCTATAGAGGTGTACAAATTTCCCCACACGATAGGTGCAACCTCATCCATGATCAGTGGACGAAATAGACCTAACAAGACCCCGTACCTGAATGTACGTGGCCTTAGATATCCATATAATTCTACTATGGCTTCTTAGGGGTTGGAAACACACATAAACCGGGAGGATACCTAATCGTCCCAACATGATGATACCTAATCATCACAATAAGTAACAACATGGCTCGAACACGGCCAAAACAATAATCATGGGCTTGAACATGGCCAAAATCTCAAAAGCTTAACATGGAAGATCACATAACATCCACGCCAACCAGACCATAGAAGGAAACCTATCCCCCATGTATGCTCCTGATATTTCACTGCCTACACCGGCCTCCTAGTAGAAATTATATGTAATGACCCGAGTTCATTGTAACCTAGGCAACCATTTTGATTTAACAAAAGGAGTCAGTCACCAACCATTAGTGAAGACTTGCACCGTGGAACACAACACTGACATCAAGAACATTCATTCAATGACTTAGTCAATTTAGCAAAGATAGGGAATACCGAACCATCCGCCAGTACACCGGACCATCCGATACGCCTGGGAGGCTCCTGCTGTCCATAACATACCTCATGCAATTTGACAGGCTGATCCTGTAGCCTCAGTATCTCTCGGGCCCTGAAACTCATCACCCTGTAATCTCTGCCGTTGAATGCAAAGTGAATGAAGTTGTGATGCGGATCAACGTAGAGTGAAGCATAAAACTGCCGAACCCAAGATGGTACATATACTCCTGTCCGGCCAATCAGATCTGCGAGCCCCGGCAAATATGACAAGTAGGGGCGGATGTGCTCTCTGGCTGCTGCCACAATAGACTCTAAACTGCATACCCGCTGAGATCTGAACACTGCCCCACTGTTGAGATAAGCATTATAGAAATCCTCCTGGAGCGGCGTGTAGAACCCCTCTGCTGCTCTCTCATCCCTCCTCAGAGGAAACCACACAACGAACTCAACAAACCTCAACTGGCGAACCTGTCTGGCTGTGGTGGCCCTCAAGTCGAGGTGTACCACTGGAGGCGGACCCTATGGTCTAGGCAGTGGGCGTGAGCCCCTGCGCTGTGTAGCTGGCCTCGGTGGACTGTAGCACTGGTATGACCAGAGCGGTGTAGCTAGGGTGCCGACTCGGTCTCCTCGGCCTACTGGCCCTCCTGAGTGTCCTGAGCTGGCTGGGGCTCTGCTGGTGGGGGCTGCTACTGTGGCTCCTGCTAGGACTCCCCCTGACGTCGAGCCTCCTTAATAACCAGTCGACATCCTGCCATCATGACAGTCCCAGGTGGACCACCATGACGACGCTCAGCCTCCTCAACTGCTGCCCTCTATGCTGGTGTGAGCCGTGGATCTGCTATGACAACACCACTGTGAGTGCCTCCTCTCTCGGCATGCTCTGTGGCCTCTGCAACAGCTGCTGCTCTCGCTGTCTCTACGTCGGGGTACTTGCACTTCTCTACGCTGGCGAGGCGGGGGCCTCCGATCTTCTTCTCCCGGACCACCACCAACATTCTTGGTGCGAGCCATCTGATCTGACAATAGGATGAACTGCCGCTGATGAAGATCAACTGTCAAACTGACACTCTCGAGGCTTGGTCTCAATCCTTACTCGCGAGCTTGGCTCTGAGTTGACTGACAATTGCCACAAGAGCCTCAATGGCACCGACTCGCTGCACGATGGAATAGATGGATATACGAATAAATACAATATATCTAATAGATGTGAAAGACCTAGGAAGCAAGCAATGTAGGTGCGAAATTGAGACGATGGGCAAGCTACCTGACGATCAGCGATCCAGAAAAGGAAGAGATGTCACGCGGGGGAAACCTCAGAACCGGCTGAGGCTAGGGTTGCGAAGAACTACGATGAACCGGTGGCCCTAGATTATTTGAAATCAGTGATTTGCAATGGATTTAGGTCACAAGCAAGGCAAATTCAAAACAAGGATAATGCCTTACCAACCAATCGAGGAGAAGGGCTAGGGCTTGGATCAATGACCTTGAATGGCCCTCGGTGACTGGGAAGCCGACGGCGGCGCTGAGTTGCGGGAGATGCACGGGTCAGGCGAGTGCACAAGGAGGCTCGCTAGCAGGCGGAGCCAGGCGCATGGTCGTGGGAGACGGGAGGCTCGCTGCTGCGGTGGACTGGTGGCGCATGGAGCAGGACAGCGGCGTTGGCACGGGAGAGCTGCGACGGCGACCTGGCGCCGGCTCAGGCTAGGGCAAGGTGACTACGGCGATTAGTATTAGACGCTGGCGGCTGAGATCAAGGATACGGATGGTTAAAAGGAGATCCCACGCGTAATGGAGAAGGAAATAGGGAAAGAGTTCAGAAACCGCACGTTCTCCATTGACCGGACGCTCCGGTGGTAGCGACCGGACGCTACCACCCAGCGTCCGGTCGATTCTAGAGAGGTCCAATTCCTCTAGAATCACGATCAGACGCGTCCAGTCAGCTCAGCCTGATTCTCCTTCAAACGACCGGACGCTGGATCCCTTCCTGACCGGACGCACAAACGCAGCGTCTGGTCACTCCTTCAGCAGCAGTTCACCTCCTGTGAACTGACCGGACGCTGGACAGCAGCGTCCGGTGCACCTTTTCTAGCAAAACTTCAAAGTTCCTTCACGTTGCCTGTTCCCAATCAAGTCCCAACTCGAATAAGATCCAAATAAACACCAATTGGGACTGATGTGAGTGACCTCTCTCAAACCCTCATATTTTTCAAAATATTTTGCCTTAGGCTATAATTCTTTTAAAGAAAATAGGCAATAAGAGGGCAAATGGAACAAAACGACAAAACAACATCCATGTATAGGCAATACTATGTAAGTAAATCTAGTTGCTTGTCAAGTTTGATCCAAGGTTAAGCTTCTTCACACGCTTTTTGGCGGTTATCTTAACCATGTTAGACAAGCCCTATATGCATTGCCAAAAATTAAACATGTTGTATATTACAATGAATGCAAGGGACAACACAAGCTCAATTTTTAGTGAAGTTACTAAAATCAAGCACATTGAGCTCGTTCTGCAATCTACAAAATGTAGCCTCATCTAGCAGTTTAGTGAAGATATCCGCTAATTGATCTTTGGTTCTTACACCTTCTAGTGATATATCATTTTTAGCAACATGATCTCTTAGAAAGTGATGGCGAATATCTATGTGCTTGGTGCGAGAGTGTTGAACCGGATTATTTGCAAGTTTTACCGCACTTTCATTGTCGCATAAAAGAGGTACCTTTTCTAGAACTACACCATAGTCTAGCAAAGTTTGTTTCATGTATAGTATTTGTGCACAACAAGCACCCACGGTAATGTATTCCGCTTCGGCGGTGGACAAAGCCACACTATTTTGTTTCTTGGAGGACCAAGACACAAGTGATCTACCAAGCAAATGGCACCCTCCGGGTGTGCTTTTTCTATCTACTTTGCATCCGACGTAATCCAAATCGGAATAGCCAATTAATTCAAATATAGCTCCTTTGGGATACCAAAGGCCAATACTTGGTGTGTGCTTAAGATACCTAAGGATTCTTTTTACAGCAATTAAATGTGTTTCCTTAGGACTAGCTTGAAATCTAGCAAACATACACACACTAAACATGATGTCGGGCCTAGATGCGGTTAAATATAACAAGCTACCAATCATAGAACGGTAGAGAGTTTGATCAACCGGGTTACCTCCCTCATCTAGGTCGAGATGTCCATTGGTAGGCATTGGTGTCTTGATTGGCTTACATTCATCCATCTTGAATCTCTTGAGAAGATCTTTTGTGTATTTTTCTTGAGAGATGAAGATGCCTTCTTTCATTTGATTGACTTGAAAACCAAGAAAGAATGTAAGCTCACCAATCATGGACATCTCGAACTCCTTCGACATCAATTCACCAAATTCTTTGCATGAGTCTTCATTTGATAATCCAAAGATGATATCATCAACATATACTTGACAAATGAAGATATGCCCATCAAGCTTCTTGGTGAATAGTATGGTGTCGACCTTCCCAATGGTGAAGCCCTTCTTAATGAGGAAGTCCCGAAGGCGCTCATACCAAGCTCTTGGGGCTTGCTTAAGCCCATATAGTGCCTTGGACAACCTATAAACATGATTAGGATATCTAGGGTCTTTAAACCCGGGAGGTTGATCAACATAGACTAGTTCATTAATAAAGCCATTTAAAAATGCACTTTTCACATCCATTTGATATAGTTTCATTTCATGATGTGATGCATATGCAAGAAGGATACGGATGGCTTCTAATCTTGCAACCGGTGCAAAGGTCTCTCCAAAATCCAAACCTTCAACTTGAGAGAACCCCTTTGCAACTAGTCTTGCCTTGTTCCTCACAACAACACCTTGATCATCTTGCTTGTTACGGAACACCCACTTTGTTCCAATGACTCTTGCACCTTTTGGTCGCTCTTCAAGAGTCCAAACTTCATTGCGAGTGAAGTTGTTCAACTCTTCATGCATGGCATTGATCCAATCCGGATCTTTAAGAGCTTCTTCTACCTTGGTAGGCTCATAGCAAGAGACAAAAGAGTGATGAGCAATAAATGAAGTAAGTTTTTGAGATCGAGTCATTACTCCCTTTGATGGACTCCCTATGATGAGATCTTGTGGATGATCTTGTAGGAGAGGTGTATTTCTTCTATTGACCACTTGGGGAGGAGGTTGTGGAGCATCAACATCTTGTGCTTGTACCACCATTTGCTCATGGGAGATATGAGTATCTTCATTTTCTACTCTCCCATCTTTTTCACCATCTTATAGCACACTTGATGAAGAGGGTTGATCAATGACTTGTACATTATCTTCATCATCCTTTGGCTTGATGTCTCCCACCGGAATATTCTTCATAGCCTCCCTCAATGGTTCATCACCTACATCATCAAGATTCTCATGTGCTCCTTGGGAGCCGTTAGATTCATCAAATTCTACATCATATGTTTCTTCAACCAAGCCGATGGCATAATTAAATACTCTATATGCTTTGGACTTTGATGAGTAACCGACAAGAAAACCAATATCATAACGTCTTTGGAACTTCCATAGGTGTTGTCGCTTCTTGTATATGTAGCATTTGCAACCAAACACCCTAAAGGAGACATCTGGCTTCTTCCCATTTAGCAACTCATAAGGTGTCTTGCCAAGGAACTTTTGAAGGAATAGGCGGTTTGATACATAGCATGCGGTGTTGATTGCTTCCGCCCATAGAGCTTCGGGGGTGTTGTACTCATCTAGCATTGTCCTTGCAAGAGTGATCAAAGTCGGGTTCTTCCTCTCAACTACACCATTTTGTTGAGGAGTATAAGTTGCGGAGACTTCATGCTTGATCCCAACTTCATCACAATAGGCTTCAATGTTTGTGTTGTCAAATTCTTTCCCATTGTCACTTCTAATCTTTTTGAGCTTCACTTCAAATTCATTTTGAGCTCTCTTGGCAAACTTCTTGAAGCAAGATGCAACTTCGGATTTGTCATGAAGGAAGAATACCCATGTATACCATGAATAGTCATCCACAATCATAAGACAATAGAGATTCCCTCCCAAACTCTTGTATGTTGTTGGTCCAAATAAATCCATGTGTAGGAGTTCTAACACTCTTGTGGTTGACATGAAAGCTTTGGTTGGATGAGTGTTTGCAACTTGCTTGCCAGCTTGACATGCACTACAAAGCTTGTCCTTCTCAAACTTCACATCCTTCAACCCTCTCACCAAATCATTCTTCATAAGCTTTTTGAGTGAGCTCATCCCAACATGAGCAAGTCTTCTATGCCATAGCCACCCAAGTGTTGTTTTGGTGAATAGGCAAGTCTTCAAATTTGCATCTTCGGAGGTGAAGTCCACTAGATATAAGTTGTTGTATCTAAATCCATTGAATATCACTTGATTGTCATCTACCTTGGATACAACAACCTCCTTCTCGGTGAACAAGCATTGGAAGCCAAGATCACACAATTGTCCAACGGATAGCAAGTTGAAGCTCAATGAAGCAACATAGAGCACATTGGAGATGGAATGATCATTTGATATTGCCACTTTGCCCAATCCTTTAACCTTGCCCTTTGAATTATCTTCAAATGTTATTTTCTCTTGTCCATCTACCTCTTCATCTAGTGAGGTGAACATACGAGGGTCACCGGTCATATGTTGAGTGCAACCACTATCAATAACCCAATGACTTCCACCGGTCATGTAGTTCACCTACACACAAGAGATTCAGGCTTTAGGAATCCAAACTTGTTGAGGACCCTTCACCTTCTCAACAAGTGACTTAGCCACCCAAATCTTCTTAGGCCTACTCTTGTTGGGGGCGTAAGAACATGACTTTCATCTTTCCACTAGAATCTTTTCTAAGCATGTAGTGAGCATTGAAAGCAAAGGGTCTAACATGCTTGGGCAAGGGTTGTGGCGGTGGAGTTTGACACTCATGAGCAAAGTGGCCTTCTTGTCCACACTCAAAACATCTCTTTGGCTTTGGCTTTGGCTTTGATTATTGTTGTTGAGCTTAAGCCTTCTTCTTCTCTACACTTGCTACATATCCAATGCCACTTCTATCCATCTTCATGACGGTGTTCATAAGTAGCTCACTTTGGAGGTGCTTGCCTCTAGCAAACTTGCTCAACCCAATCTTGAGATGCTCTTTCTCCAACTTGAGCTTCTTATTTTCTTCCTTTAGAGCATCATCTTTCTTCTCTTCCTTGAGCTTCTTGTTTTCTTCTTTGAGCTTCTCATTCTCAAGGATCAACTCTTTGTCATGATCAAGAGTTTCTAGCACAATGATGTTGTGGCTTTTCATCTCTTCAAGATCTTTCATGATCTTCTCATTATCACTCTTGAGCTTGACATACTCATCAAAGTCATTGCACTCAACCACTTGCTTGCCTTTGCTATTAGATCCATGCTCAATGCTCTCAACAATTAAATCATCACATGAAGTAGCTATATCAATCTTGACAACATGGTTAGTAGCATCATGTGGCTCATTTGGTAAAAATTCTTGAGCAATGACAAGAGTATCATGATTAATCTTAAGAGTAGTGTATTCATCTTTTAGCTTATTGTGACTAGTGATGAACTCATTGTGCACCCACTCAAGTTTATCATGTTTATCCTTAAGCTCTTTCTTAGAAGATTTGAGCTCCTTGAGTTTGGATGATATAGCATCATTAGTTTCTCTAAGCTCATCATTAGCCTTTTCCAATGTATCACACTTAGCTAAGAGTGAATCATTTTTAGCATCAAGCTTTTCATTTGTAGCTCTACTCTTTCTAATGATCTTAGTGTATTTTCTTAGTATTTTGACAAGATCATCATATGTAGGTGAATCATTATCATCGCTATCGCTATCATCATCACTAGCTTGCTCATCATCACTACTATCATCACTCTTAGTTACCTTGCGTTCACCCTTGGCCATAAGGCATAGGTGTGTAGAGGATGATGGCGATGGTGGCGGTGAAGATGCAAGATCAATAGCAATGGCGGCCACCTTCTCATTGTCACTATCATCATCGGATGATCCACTTGATGAATCAATGTCCGTGAGCCAATCACCGACAATGTAGGCCTTTCTACTCTTCTTCTTCTTGTGGAAGTCCATCTTCTTGCCATCTCTCTTCTTGTATGGCTTGTTCTTTTTCTTCTCATCTTCATCTTCATTGCTTGAGTCATCTTTCTTGCCCTTGTTCTTGTTCTTGAACTTGTCTTTCTTGGGCTTCGTGCATTGATGAGCTAGATGGCCAAGTTCGCCACAATTGTAGCAATCCATCTCGGAGATTGGCTTTCTTCTTGAGCTAGTGAAGAACTTCTTCTTCTTGCCGTCAAACTTGATGCCACTCTTGTTTAGCTTCTTTAGCATCTTGGCGGTCTTCTTCACCATGAGAGCAAGACTTTCTTCATCATCTTCTTCATCACTTGAGCTCTCATACTTAAGTCTTGCTTTGCCCTTATCTTGGCTAGCTTTGAATGCTAAGTCCTTCTCTTTATTCTTTGTAGAGGATGAGCCATCTTGTGGGGTGATGTGCATGTACATCTCATGAGCATTGATCTTTCCCAAGATTTGTGTCGGTGTAGCGGCGGAAAGATCACCTTGATGTAGCACGGTCACGATGTGCCCATATTTGTCAATGGGAAGGACACTCAAGATCTTTCTCACAACATCGGATGATGACATTTGAGTAAGTCTAAGCCCATTGACTTCCTCTACAAGAACATTTAAACGAGAATACATCTCATTAGCACTTTCTTTGGGAAGCATCTCAAAAGAATTTAGCTTTTTAATTACAAGATGATAGCGTTCCTCACACTCACTCTTGGTTCCCTCATGGAGCGCACAAACATCTGACCATAGTGCATGGGCGTCTTTGTGGTTCCTTACACGGTTAAACACATCTTTACAAAGGCCTCTAAAGATGGTGTTTCGAGCCTTTGCATTCCATTTTTCATAGTTAACCTCATCGCCTTGTAGATTAGTAGCACCCCGAGGTTTTGGGAAGCCTTGAGAGGCGGCTCTAAGAATACCAATGTCTAGAGCTTCTAAGTACGCCTCCATGCGGATTTTCCAATATGGAAAGTCATCTCCCTCAAAGATAGGAGGAGGTTCATCCCCGTGAGACATCTTGCTCTAAGCGGTTAAGCTTAAAAATGTGAGCACGAGGCTCTAATACCAATTGAAAGGATCAAGATGCCCAAGAGGGGGGTGAATTGGGCTAATTCTAAATTTTCTTGCAATAATCAAATCCTATGGATAGCCCAATTAACCCCTTGTGCCTAGAAAAGTATTTCTATCAAGCTAACGCACAAAGGACTTGCAATCTATGTTTCAAACTTACTCTAGCATGGCAATTCTATGAATGTAAATACAAGTATTGAATTGCTCAAAGTAAATACTCAAAGTAAATGCTCAAAGTAAAGAGAGAGAGGAACGCGGCGATGTTTTGCCGAGGTATCGGAGAGTCGCCACTCCCCACTAGTCCTCGTTGGAGCACCCGTGCAAGGGTGTAGCTCCCCCTTGATCCGCGCAAGGATCAAGTGCTCTCTACGGGTTGATTCTTCGACACTCTGTCACGGCGAATCACCCAAAGCCGCTCACAACTTGAGTTGGGTCACCCACAAGCTCCGCCGGGTGATCACCAAGCTCCCAATCACCACCAAGCTATCTAGGTGATGGCGATCACCAAGAGTAACAAGCACGAACTCTCACTTGACCATGCGAAGCCTAATGAGAAGATGGATGCACACTTGACTACTCTTGATTCACTAATGAGGCTACTCTCTTAGATTCCCAAATCTCAATCACCTCACTAGGACCTTGCTCTTCTTGGCACTCACAAACGTGTTTCTCAGCTGTTGGAATGAGCAAAAGTGACTCCACACACAAGTGGAGCTTCTATTTATAAGGCAGCCTAAAAAACGAACCGTTATGAGTTTCTGCGGGGTGACCAGATGCTCCGGTCGTATTGACCGGACGCTCCGGTCAGTTCAACCCGTGAACCAGTGAAAATGTGTTGACCGAATGCTGGTAGGGTCCGGTCAGCACTGATCGGACGTGTCCGGTCGCATTAAACCCTTACTAGAACCTTACTGGACTCGACCGGACGCTGAACCCTCAGGGTCCGGTCAGTACTGACCGGACGCGTCCGGTCGTAGATTCCCTTCTTTGGAACCTTACTGGAGTCGACCGGACGCTGCCTTTCAGTGTCCGGTCACTTGACCTCTCCAGCGTCCGGTCGCACCGAACGCAGACTGCTGATCAAATGAACTGACCGGACCCTGCGGCCAGCGTCCGGTCGCACCGGGGCCAGCGTTCGGTCAGCATTTGACCCTCCATTCACTTCCAACACTCGAATAATATGTGAATGAAGTTTGCTCTAAAGGATCTTAGGCATTCATAGGAGCTACCTAGAGCTAGTTTTAACAAGTGTGCACCACACCTAACTCACTAGACTCAACTAGGTCAAGCTACCCGTCCATACCCCTCTTAATAGTATGGCCAAAGGAAAAACAAAGTCCTAAACTACTCTAAGTGTCACTCCAACTCCAATTGACACTTAGAACTAGTCATCCTTAACCTTGTCGTCCATCCTTTGAAAACCAAAACGATTTCCATCGTAGGGGCATGACAACTTTGATTGCCCAATTGATCTCCATTACTATGACCTAACTTAATTGCATCTACAAAACACACGTTAGTCATAGTAATCTTGTATTGTTATTAATCACCGAAACCCAACTAGGGGCCTAGATGCTTTCAGTAACCTAATCCTATCCACCCATGTTCCCCCTCATTGTTCCGATCGTTGATGTATCTCTTAGATGATCTTCCGTATTCTTTAAAAAACATGCATGCACCTTCGTTGTTAGTTTCTAGATGTTTGGACGGCAACACCATCAGGCAGACACCCCACTATTATAAACCCTACTTTGGATATTTATCAAGTTGCATTATGAGTCATGCATCGCATGTAGTCTTGGATAATGATCACTCTTATACTACACTTAGAGTAGCCTAATAATCTGTAGAAGCCTCTCATCTAAACAATAGGAATGGGAACACTTAATGCTTATTGCTTAGTTGCTTGGGCAATGGTAGAAGTCGAGTATGAGAAGGGAACTCATACTCGCGCGTGTAGGATGTTACACCTAGATAATTAACTATTAAAACCAGTGATGGTACAACTTGACTTACCTAACTAATTTGGCTAAGGACTAATATGATAATCTTGATGATAACTTGGATATCTAGCTCGTGCGATGGGTAGGGTGTTGTGAGTGTGGGATCTCAGACAACGTAGCTCATGGAGCAGTAAGGACCATGTATTGGGTTATGTAAGTCTGAGTAACCACCCATACAGACCACATGTCGCGGATGGGGTCAACAAGCCAAGTAACTAGTTGCAACATGTTTATCCGTGAAACTGGCAAGGGAGTTGGCGTCGGTCGGGAATGTTCGGGGCATTGATCGGGTAACTGCTTGAACCTTTTGTCGGAAACTCGGACCGGATTAGGGAAAGGTTGGAGATATGAGGCAACCCTTATCTCTGGTGTACAAGATATGGAGGTTCGTCCCATTTCTCCGTGTGGGTACAGTTGTACACCTCTATAGAGTCTTGAAAGTCTGAAGTCCCTCGGGACGGAACTAATCAGTTGTTCTTTTTTTCTATACCCATGGTAGCATGAACAATGGACTATGAGCACATTGTTATAATGATGAATACCTTTACTTCTATGTTGAGCATAGCATGTCATAATCTTAATGAACATCATTGTTTTCCGCACTCATACAAATACCTAATAACTCCCTCATGCATCCACCAAATACTATATGTTGGAATTAAGTCCTGCGAATACGCAATGTACTCATGGTGCAGCCGTTAAGTTATTTTGCAGGAACGGCTAGACCGATGGAGGTCAAGTCTCCATCACCGCTGCCTAGTAGTGTCAGGGAAGGACGACCCCGAGTATGCTACATATTCACTCCGTAGTCTTGTTCGAGTGACCTTGAGTGATTACTTTAGAATGGATTCTGGATCTTCCATTGGTTGGACTGGATCGCGTAATTTATGTAAACTCTATCTTGTAAGCTTTTTAGTATAAGTTATTTGAGCATTATTTATTAGCCCTTGTCAGTTTGGTATGTGAACTATTACGTACCACTCAACCTGATCCCGAAGAGAAGTTGCCTAGTGCGCTCCCAGGGGCTTCGCGATGTTGTTTTGCTTAAATTGAGCACGTCAAGTGGATGACACTCGATTTAGATAAAGAATCGTGCCGGGCGCCCCACATTATACTTCTATCTAATGGGATGCGAAATCAAACCTATCCATATAGGCATGTGGCTGTACGTAATCGTCATGTTTGTTTGGCTTATAAGTCGTACTTTTTTAGCCAACGAACACTATTTTTCTCTCACAACAAATTAGCCAACGGTATTTTCAGTCACGACTTATCAGCCAAACAAACATGACAAATATCTCACCAGGCGAGAAAGATTATGAACCCGTCCTTATGTGATCGAGACGAGTATCTCCTACTAAAATCCTGTCTAGCATCTTGTCATACCACCACGCGCAGTGTGACTCCGCCTCGCGCCTCGCACACGCGACAGTCTAATCCAAGTCCAACAAAGTCGAGTCGTCGAGAACGAACATGAACGCTACCCCACGCGGCACGCCAGCACTCGCGCGGCGGCGGCCACGCCGCCCTGGCCACAAACTCGCGGTCTCGCGCCTCGCCTCACGGAGACACGGAGCTTCACTGCTACGGCGGCGCGGGGTCCTCGGCGCTCGCGTCGCGGCGTCGACTGCGGCCGAGCGGACCGGCCGCTCCATGTCGCGGCTCCGCGGCGAGCTGGGCTGCTGGGGCACTAGCTGCTAGGCCCGAGTGCCCGACGAAGGCCACGCCGCCACGGTAGAGGGCAGACCGCAGACGCCAGACGGCTTACGGCCCGTTGCTTCGAGTTGCAGGTTTAAGAATTAAGATTGATTTTCTTATATTTGCAAAAAACTTGTGTACCTACAGTTCTACATACTTTTATTTATTAATGATTAATGATTTGTTTGTATTTCAGTTCCAGGGTTCGTTCAACACACCAATAATTAGCGCCAATCCATCAACATTCATATCCTGTGACCTGTGAGTCTCTTCTATGGCTATATTTCAAACTATTTGTATTTCATTTAAACTGTTTATATCAAGATTTATCGTCGTTTCTAGCTTAATCTTTAAATCTAACGCTTATCGTGTTATTTAATGTACGCGGCGAATTAGAATATGATTTACTGAATTGCATAAGAAAAAATTTTACGACCTACCTTGTAATAAAATTCTAGGTCCGCCACTGTCCAGTGCCTCTCTGGTGTGGGTGTGGCACGCCAGACATTTTTGGTGATGCAAAAAACTTTCTCCTCATCCACCTGAGAGGTCCATGGTCACTGGATAAGCCCGATGGCCCCCACCGGATTTCCAGTGCCACAGTTAAAATCTCCCGCACCCTACTAACTCTGCCGCTTTATCCGGTGCGGCGAGTGGGGGTACCACTAAGCATTTCCGGTGAGTACCTCGATGCACAGTTAACTCCTCACGCAACACCTCTTTTTCTCCGGTGACTACACAACAGAATTTCCGGTGTTGCAGAAAAATTTGCACTAAGTAACAAACGCACAAGTGACTAGAATCTGCTAACTTTAATGGCCCCGTTCGCTTGGAGGAATTCTGGAGGAATCTGGATAAATCTGGAGGAATTTGTGAGAGGAAAACACTGTTCCGGATGAAAAAAAGAAGCGGATCAAGCCGGGTTTAAGGGCCCCTTAAACCCGGCTTGATCCGCTTCTTTTTTCATCCGGAACAGTGTTTTCCTCTCACAAATTCCTCCAAATTTATGTTCAAACATGAACATCTTCACCTTAGGCACTAAGTTTGCTTTTCAAAAACATTTTTTACTTTGCACCTCACCACGTCACTAGGTCTAATACATGTGCAAAGTTAGTTCACACCTAGTGGCACTTACATAACCATTTTGCTTTATAGTTCCCCTCTTAGTAGTATGATTATCTATCCTAAATGTTACCACTCACTCTATTGCGTCTCAGCCAGTGAAATGAAAACCCCTAGCATATACCTTTGTCTTTGAGCTTGTTTTCACCTCTTCATCAACAAGTGTGAGCTTGCTCCATATGGAGTGATCACCCTTCATCTATCTCCTAGCCTTGCTCACCACCTTAGTGTCAACCCTAACTCAATCACAACTCATTGAAAGCATTAGTCCACTGGTTGTTATTCAATTACCAAAACCAAACACAGGGCTTTCAGTTGCATAACTCATTTTTAGTAGAGATAGCAACACTTAACAAAACCTTAGTTGCACATTAGATTGATTATCTTTGCATATGTTTTGTTAAGAAGGAAATAAAGGACAAGTTAGAGTAGAAGATTTTAGAAAGCCTGGTCACTTCAAGCTCGACGGTGGCAAGTTAGGACTTGTAGTTGGAACTGAAACTTCCATCATCAAACCCATCCCCTCATTGTTGCACATCCAAGCCTGCATGGTCGAGATGTTGCGGTAACTGATTTATGATGTTGTATTCATTGTTTCTCTATGTTGCATGAGACATTTGGGATGTTGCAACATATGATTTTTGAACGTTGCAATAAATTATTCATGTGTTGCAAAAACTAAGTTTTGATGTTGTGTCACCTTTTTCTCCCAGTGTTGCAGCAACCTATGAGTTTGAGCCATTTCTCTGTGTTATCACAAGTGAATTTAGGTGTCGGCATTACCTTTTCCAAATGATGCAACAATGAAAAGTGATTCGATCGAGATGTTTCATTTTCATGTTGATTTTGTGATATTGCAGTAGATAGTTTGTGATCTTGCTTACAATACATGATCTTGTTTTATGTTGCACGAGATTATCTAGCTTGAGATATGCTTTCCATTGTCGAATTTGTGACGTTGTAGTGGATAGTTTTGATGTTGCAGTACATGATCTTTTACATATTGCACTAGGCAGTTTGTGATGTTGCATAAGATGGTTTTATATGCTGCAAATTTGGTGGCAATGTTTCGGTAGAAGTTTTTATTTTTCTTTTTTCTACATTTGAAGATTAAACGGTATTACGCAACACACGTAACATATTAGTAATGTTTTGCAGGGAGTTAAACCATCCGGGCGGTAACCGCCCAGGCGCTGGAGCTTCCTTAAAGAAAACGATTTTAAGCTAGGCAGAAGCCAGTAGCTATCCACTCACTATTTAGAAGAGTATTAATGTCTAACTGACGTTAGTTACATCTGATCCACTTGGTCTACAGTCTCTACGTCTCGGACTCGCGCTATTGTCTGTGTATAACGACTTTAGAAGTTTGATTGACATATGTTGTCGTACATTGTTGGTCATATGGACAAGCTAGAGAGTGACATCGCTGCCGTGTCATTGTCACCGTCTAGCTGCAATTTAATATATTTCAATTTACAAGAACAAAAGGGCCTCGATGCTCAAGCTGAGAGCTCATCTAGTAAACATCACTTGATCTGTTTCTTTTTGATATACTTAATAAGTTAATATTAAAGGCAAAGGACCCTTCCATGCATTTTTTTTCCTTCCCACAAAGCTCTCACACCCTGTCCTGTATTCTTCTATCAGTCTTTTTTTTACTTTCCACAATGCACCCACATCTTCTATATCCCATGCGACCCAGACTCACAATCCATACTCATACAAATTAGAACAACTCACATCTAACAATAATACCAAGTTAGATTCCAAGATATGTCAAGCAACGGTAACAAATTCTGCTGTGGCTGTGGCTGTTTATCTCACACAGTATTGTTTACCAGTACTGCAGATAAAACTTGAAAAGCGGCTACGACTTAAAGCTCAAGCGAACACCCCCATGATCAGTTGAGTAAATCTCTAAGCCATAAATTGTTCAAATCACCATGCAACAAATTATGGAGTCCATGCAACATATGTGCATGTTTGCTAGTAACTCTCATTTGCTACGTCATGGGTGCTTTATGCCAGGTAAGAATTACCAACACATACAATGGTCTCGCGTACTCTAAATTAAAATTACGTGTGTCCACAATCCACATACTTTGGCCAACACAAAATTTATACTTCAAGAAAATCATGATACTTTTGTGCCTTTACCACTATACTTCTGTTGTCATCTTTATAATATGAACTTTGTCAGACCTATCAAACTTATGCAATGTCCAGGTCAAGGATAAGGAAAGATACCACAGATATATTCCAGTTTTAGTAATATAAAGGACTTTAGCATAATGATGACTAAAGAGAATGGATCTTAGATTTGACAGCAACCTATAAAGAATGTAGTCTACTTCAACACTTGGGGCAAAAATAAAAACAAAAAAGCATATGGTGGAATGAATATTAGCACCGATTGAATGAAAAAGGATGGGTTATAGTTATCACTGACCTATCAAATCCTCTAAGTTCACTACCGCAGCATCACTATTTGTTACCAAAGCAAACCTAGGCAATTCATCGAGACAAATAAGATGGCTGAAGGTGCTGCGTCAAGAACTGAGCAGAGTGAACATGACGAAGAGATGAGGGCATTTCGATGTTTGACATGTCAACATCTGGTACTTCCTCTGCGATTTCCTTAGTCGTGAAAGGAATGCTGCAATTGGAAATTAGGAAGGATCGACTAGATGTAAGTTTTGAGTGCATGAATCATGCAAAAGATTAAGACAGAACAATATATAAGTTCATGAACTGAAGCTCCAGGGACAACTAACCTTAAGTCATCATCTAGAAGAAATGAATTAGAGACAGGATTTTGCATGTCATTACTCACCATGTCCCTCATTCTGGCAACAACCTGCAAAGAACACACTGAGTTAGATGAAAGCAAGAAACATGACTGCATGTCACAGAAGAGAAGATGAGAATGTACCTCAGCTGATACACTATGAGTACCATATTTGTCATCCCAGTACATTGTACATAGACGATATATCTGTCTCACACTTAATGCCTAGGAGAAATCATTGAATCAAGACAAGGGTTTTCAATTGTTGGAAGGATAATTCTATCAATGCCTAACTTGTACCATATAGGAATAGCACTATTGAAATTTGTCCATACCGGGCAAATATTTTTCTTAATCTGCTCAAGGGTCTTTTTGCTTTTCTGTGGAATGATCTGCAGTACATGCAGTGTATGAGAAGAAAACATAAAAACAACAACAAAATCTAGCTATCTAGAATGAATGAATTATACTGAGTTTTACCAGAAAGTCAACCGCTTGCCTAATGAACTGCAGCTCATCCCAAGCTGCACCTGCATGCTACAACGTAGAAAAGAATAGGTGCACTGTTGAATGCTGATCAAGATACAAATGAGAGAAAGGCCTGCAGCGAACCTCTTCAGTGTCCACAATCCATTTCTCCAGCACACAAAGCCCAGATTTCACATATTCTCCATTTGAAAATGTGCAACATTCTCGTCGTAGGAGCATACTGCAGATTAGAAAAAGGAAAACTAAATCAAAAGTTTGTAAACCTGAATGTTTTTTTTCTGAAATATAATTGATATGCACAGCCTGACCTATTGAACAACTGCACATTAATGAAGGAGAAAACTTGAGTTACTAGCTTGCGGGTGAAAAAAGAAGGCACCTGTATGAAGATTTGATCTGAAGATCAGTTAAGAGTGAATAGATCATAAAGAATACAAACTACTGAGTTAAGAAATGTGGGTTTCCTAAAAATATAATTGCAATGGACAGGTGCAAAAGAGACCGTTAAGTTCACATAAAAAATTGGACCCAAGCTTCTCTAGCATTTTGCTTCCACGCAAATGGGGTTTTGAAAAGCACATATTCTGTTCATTCAACAAACATTAATCAAATGGAGCACCTTTCTTATTCCCAAAATGACCACTCGACAAGAAACCCTCAAAACAGTTAGCGGACCAGAATACAGCCAGATTGGATTCTTTTTCTTACAGTTCATTTACCAATCTTAGGATGCAAATTTTGCTCTAGATCATGCATGATGAACCCTTGGACTTAAGTTCCAGCTAGCATATGATACTGAACCACATTAGAATTCTATCTATTGAATGGAAGATCGATTGCACAATCATGTGAACATACTCAGAGCATACTCAGGGTCCAGATTCAAAACTAAACATACTCAGAGCATACTCAGGGTCCAGATTCAAAACTAAACATACTCCAAGCATGGCAAGTTGGTTATGGTATATGTTATATATATGGACTCCTAACTCTCTATTAGCTACTTCAAAGGATATAGGAATTACTTAAGTATCAACTCCCAAGTACACTTGCATGACTGTGAAGTTATGATAACAACTGGAAAAATCATGTAACATTAGTTGCCACCAATGGAATTTGCTGATAGAATGTTTGCAAGTTTGTATGGAGTAACTCACAAAATTTTTATGTAGTCTATCCATCAATGAGTCCAAAAATTTTACAATCCGATCCCAATGACTACTTATCGGTTGCTGCAAGGCTACATCAGGTGACCTTGACCTCCTTCCACTGCCTCCTCGAGCAAGTTTTGGTGCCTTTTTATCAAGATAATAGAAAGTTGAAGCCGTTGCTTCCAAATATGAACTGATCAAAATTGTGCAGCCTCCAGCATAGAATTTCCATAAAGTTTGTGCTGGATGAAATCAGCAAGAAACTGGAGCTGTTAGATCACATACCTGAATGCAAAGGCTTAAAAGAGGTGATATCTCTTTCTTTAGATTGTCACGAATTAAGCCAAAGATCTTCTCCAAGGAAGCAGTTAGTTGTTGCTTAAATAGCATGGCTGGGTATCGAGCATCAATGTGTGACATGCTTGTTTGTTGTCCAAAGGCTCTTAAAGGAGACCGGAATGCCTGTAAGAATGTTTACAAAATCAATGATAGATGGCCATGGTATGTGTTTTATCAGATATGTAACAATATGTATTCTATAAAAAAACCCAAGGTCCACCATTGGCTCTATTGACATGTTCTGAACAGAATTCAAGTTTCTTCTGGGAACTGCTAGACACAGCTGCAACTTTCAAAGATCTCGTTTCAGAAAAAGTAAGCTACTATGGGCCTGTTTGGTAGAACTCTGTGGAATCTGATTCTCTAAGAGAAAATATAAATGTTTCTCTATGATTCTCTAGGATAAACTCTATGCATACAATGGCTGTGCATGGGGTAAATCAAGAGAAGCTACTTTTTCAGCTCCCAGCCGTTCATTTCAGAGGTTCACTTCACAGAACCAGCTCAGTAAACTGTTTGGCAGAGCTCCTCCTGGATTCAGCAAGCTGCTCTGGGAGCTCTGCCAAACAGGCCCTATTAGTCGCATCAGACTGACCAGGACCAATGTAAACCTGTTACCGCTAGAGATAAATTGAATCTTAAATCCAAATGCACGGACAAAAGAGACCTGTAAAGTGCAAGCTGAAAAGTGAATACGTTGATGGGTTGGAACTCACTTCATTTGCCTTTTCATTTAAGTGAGTATCTGAAGACGATCGAGAGGGTGCCATGATGAATCCTTTTGACCTTAAGTTTCTTTGCAACATGCATAGAAGGGCAGAACCATTGGCTAGCCAGTAGGGCAAAATGTCA
The DNA here is from genome assembly GCF_019320115.1 of Miscanthus floridulus. Classification (NCBI taxonomy): domain Eukaryota; kingdom Viridiplantae; phylum Streptophyta; class Magnoliopsida; order Poales; family Poaceae; genus Miscanthus; species Miscanthus floridulus. Next base: position 74,323,594 of record NC_089581.1, read on the forward strand.
TTCTCGTTTTCTGCCTGAAAAGCAACATGTTGATACCAATAATGAGCGCACCTTAGTCACATGGCTAAGGAAAAAGAACAGGATCCTAACCTTCAGAGTGGTATTGATTGTGTGAATTATGAAGTCAAAAATAGTTGTTCTTTCAGCCTCGAATACTCCCCAATGGAGAAGGCATTTGTAAATGATACAGGCTGCAACTGGTTTTCCGTTCTTGAATCCCATATCATCTTTGATGCACCGTTGGAGCACATCATGATAATCCTGAAAGTGCCCCAAGAAAAAAATTGAGTATGCTTAACTTAATACGAAAAAGATCATCCTGGAGATGACTAATATCTAGAAAGAACATGTACATAAAACGATGTTCTTTTTAATATTTAGAGAAAGATATATTTAACCTCATATCTATCAGAATTCATCCTCGACCTTCTTGATTCTGTCTGGTTATGTGGGAGAGGTGCAAGTTTCACAGGTGAAGATTCCTGAAGGGAGACAATATTTCATTTATCATAACTCAGATGGATCTACAATGAAAATGACAGTGAGGTCGCATGTCTTACAAAGAATGGTCTTGGACTGCATGGTGAAGAACCGCAATGATAACTCTATGAACAAATATAAGAGCATTCATTAGAACATAATAATTCTTAACTGAACACACTACATGCGGACACTAAAAGAAAAAGATGTCTTTCTAGAATGAATAAGATATACCCCAGTTCGGCTGTGCCTAGGAGATAAATTCAAGGCCTTCTGTCTCAATAAATGATTCTCGTCTTCTAAATTTGAGATCTTATCCTCCAAGCTGGAAAAAAGCGTGCAAATTATTTAGTAAAAACTCTGGAGCTCTATGATGTTACTGTAAAAAAAAACTTACTTTTTCAAGTTATCCCGGAGATGCCCATAGTTCTTTTCCACATCGTGCAGCTTGTCCATATTATCATGGCTACATTTTTGAGCTTTTAAGAGCTCTTGTTCCATTTCTGTGTTCTTTGCCTGCATTACAGAAAAGGTTTGACAAATCTAGAACACAGATTTAATCAACCTATCAAAATTAACATAATAGACACTGGAATTAATTAAGGATCGCTTAGACCAAGCACAAACTAAGACAAACCACAAACTAGAGTATTGATGAGAGATAAAAATATGAGAGGCATAAACATAAGATTTTGAAAGTGGCATGGAATATTGAATCCAAATTGAACTCGAAGTGGGGATATTGGACTAAATTTAAAATTTACAGGTGGGGAACACCTTCAGTAAAATATTCTCCCTCTTCACTTCTTCTATCTGAGAAAGACTGTTTTGCTGAGCTTCTTGATCCTTGGATGATAAATCTAGCTGATGTTGGAGTGAGGCAATTTTCTTGCAACTATTTTTATTTTCTTCATTTGATGCCTCTAATTCTAACTTCACTGAATCCAATATTTTGAGAAGCTTAGATATCTCCAATGCCTTAGACTCTTCAGTAGCAAGCTGTGTACACACACACACACATAATTATATAACTGATACTGTAACAAAAATCAATTAATATACAAATAATTGAGTGCTTAACTGGGCTGTTGAGAAGTATGGAGAAAACATATAGATGATGTTAAACTACTTTAGATGCATTGCTGCTAATTGTTCCCCACCAAACCCTTATAGAGTGAATGTCCTTCTAGGTCATACTAGATAAGGAAAAGCACTTCATCTTTGAAAATGTTTACATTAGAAGATCTATATCATACAGAAGCATACCCTTTGCCTCCTCTCTAACGTGAATCGCAAAGTAAGATCTTCTAAGCTCTTCTCGAGTTTGCCTTTAGCTTCACGTAAAGCTCCAGTTTCATAAGCAGCCTTGAAAATGAAGAAGTTCAGTACTTGAAGCAAATTGAACTAAAATATCAACATAATACATAATTAGAATACCAACACACTACCTAATTACACTGCATGACATGTGAATCATCAATAATACAAGATAAATTTATCACAAGAAAGATAAATGCGATGAACTATGGAATAGTGTACCAGAAGAATGCCTTTCGAATTTAATCATACAGAAAACTAACTTATTGAGTCCGACTTCCATGCACCAACCATCTTACTTAAATTCTTTATCTGTGGAGGAAAGACATAACATACAACACTGCTAGTTACTACTCCATCTGTTCCAAATTATAAGTTGCTTTGACTTTTTTGGTTCATCCATTTTGCTATGTATGTAGACATATTATTATATCTAGATGCATTGCAAAATGGACGTACAAAAAAAGACAAAGCAACTTATAATTTGGAACGGAGGGAGTAAGTCATATCAAGTCTTCATCAAAGTTGAAGCAGGCTGTCATAACTATTTATTTAGAAGAAAATTGTGTTAGGCGATACTATAACTCAAGAACTTTGGCTCTAATACCACACTGAGATTCATGCATCAACCAGTCACCCAAGACCTGGAGCTTTTGGTGAACAGTGTGCAACATACTTCACAAGATTGCAGACTAATGAAAAGTTAACACGTGTTATATCACATCTAGGACAAAAAAATGAGATAGTTACAGTGTAGTTATTAGCAATGGAAAGGATTTGTATTAAGCATGCAGAAATTGGTATCATCATATGCAAAATTTCAGGTTGGGACTTCATAAATGGAATAAGACAGGAATCATCATTCACCACTTCATTCCTTATAGAACTATTTATGGCAGTAAATATTAATATCTTGCAAAGAACAAGGAAAATGAATATATTCAATTGTGAAATTGATTGTCACGTCTTGTGGGCACCGTTTGTTGGAACCTTATGCTTACCTCTAGCAGCAACCAAACTATCAACAGGTAAAATTTAGGAAGACTATCTTTTTATTTAGAACAAAATTTAGGAAGCTTCCAAAAATTTAGTTGTTATTTTCAGGGTTCAAATTGGATGCTTTAAGACACATTGGACTGCAGATAGTTGCTGTTGTTCATACATGTTTAAGGTTCCCCAATGCCCTTTTAGCAAGCTTCTGTCTCCAACAACACTGGATGAGAACTGTTGCCCGTCGATATTGCTGATGGAAATAATGGAGCTTCTGCATCCTCCACCAAGCCTATATATTAAATTAACAGTGTTGGTCAGTATACATCATCTTTATGAACAAAGATCAAACCAGAAAAGTTTATGGATACAATATTACTTGAGATTTACAAATGGCAATTACAATCTCGATCCAATGAAACAATTCCATGACTTGACAAGTTAAAACTAATGAGAGAGAAAGAGATTAAGAAACAACTACAGTTTACAAGAATCAAAGATGAGAAAGACCTGGATAACAGTAGAAGCTTTAGCATTCTTTAAGTGTAGCAACCTCTGAACTGCTAAGATATAGCGAATCCCAGACTGGATCACAAGAGAAGCAGAACGAAGATGCAAATATGCACAACGACACAACCATCTTCTAGCATATCTTTCAACTGAAACAGCTGCAGCTATCTGTCTCTTAGCTTCAAGCACATTTCGTGCTAAACACCCTGCAGAACAGCAAGTCAGCAGTCAAAGCCAATGACCATTATTTTAACCATCAAAGTGCAATTTATAGTGCATAATGTAAGTTGGGAATAATAGATTGATTATAGAGGTGTACAAGTATATATAGGTGTGAGTAGGGGCAGCTTATGGAAACAGAACCATGCTCTGATACTCCTACCCTAAAACAACTCAATCTACAGGTGTGCCGGATTAGGACTCTAAGGCAACACGTATATAGGCACATGGGCCAAGACAATCTATACCCAAAACTATATGTCTAACATGCCCCCGCAATCGGATCATCAATGGGTCGAACGTTCTCCGTGAACACCGTAGAAGGCAACCCTTTGGCACCTGTTGAAGTGTATAAGTGGATTGCCCACCTCTTCCCAATGGCTTAAGCTTTTGGGTTCATCTGGTTGGTGCATGAAACCTAACATGGTATCAAAGCTAGAGATCTCGAGTTCGAATCCTGGTAGAGGCATCATTTAAGTCCTCCGCTCCTTTATTTCCATGTTTGCGCCTTGTACGTGGCTGCACGTGAGTGGGAGTGTTGGAAGTGGTGGATTGCCCACCTCTTCCCAATGGCTTAAGGTTTTGGGTTCATCTAGTTGGCGCATGAAACCTAACAGCACCAAGAGCAACATGCTCGTGAACAAAATGAAGATCGATCTCCACATGTTTGGCTCCTGGTGCTGAACGGGATTCGAAGACATGTAGACAGTACTGATGTTGTCGCAATACACCAGTGTAGCTCGGTGCAAGGGAGTATGCAGCTTGAGCAAGAGTTGTCATCAATAGCATTTGCAACAACACAGTACTCTGCCTCGACACTGGAACGAGAAACAGTTGTATGTCGCTTGGCCGACCAAGAGATGAGATTATCACTGAGGAACACAGCATAGCCCGATGTGGACTTGTGTGTATCAGGACAATAGGCCCAATCTGCGTCAAAGACTGAACGAAGTATGCCACCAAGTCAGATTGAGAGCAAGATCATACAACCAGTCCCAAATCTAGAGTGCCGTGGACGTAACGGAGTTTGTGCTTCAGAGCTGCAAGGTGTGGCTCCCTTGGATCATGCCAGGGGCGGAGCTTAGTTCAGACAAAGGTGCATGCCCATCCCTGGGCAAGTGTGGCCGGTGGGACCGCACAGGGCCCCCAATATCTTGTGTACAGCCCATAGCCCAATAGTATATAGGCTTAGTCTCTGTTTTTTTTGGCCCAAGTTCCATTGATGCGTATAGAAAACAACAATTGCGTCTATTCGACTTCCTCCCGATGGTGCGTGCCTTCGTTCTTCCCGACGAATCGTGGCTCGCGAGTCGTCTCGTCGACTCTGCCCTAGGTATTTCGCACTTGCCGTGCTTCAGCGGCTGAGCGGCAGTGCCGCGGCAGACGTCGAAGCCACGAGGCCCACGAGAGGCCGTGCTAATTGACGAGCGTTTTGAATGGTACATGAAGTTGGGAGCAGCCAAGACGGAAGGAAGCCTGATCATGATTGGTTGTGGCAAGTTAGCGAGCAAGGTAATTTTCTTTTTTCTTTTCTAAAATTCTACTCATTATTAAATCAGTACACGTGCATTTGATGTATATGTGCCGTATGTCTCTAAATTTTGTTCTTTTCATCTTTTGTATACATGTGTATCCTGTAATATTAAATGTCTAAATTAAAGATAAAAGGAGACTCACATCATATTTACTTTATTTAGACACTTAATATTAGACAATCAAGAGATGACATTAGATAATCAAGAAATGTATTTGAGAAAAACAATCTACAATTGATTGAGAAGATTTATTTACTTATAATTTCTAGTAATTAGTGAGGACTAATGATATATACTAATGAAGATTATGCAAAGGACTAATGAAGATTTATGGCCCTATTTTGCTAGCCTGTGAAGCCCCGTTTTAGACTTTGCACAGGGCCTCAGTTTTGGTCGAGACGGCCCTGCAAAGGTGGGCCACGGCCCCTCCTGTCAAACATGATTTGCACTGAGTAAACAGTAAATGTGGTACTGTTAATTGTTGTTTACAGCATAATTACACAGACTGGCCCCTCCTGATTTCTTGATCAAGCTCCACCTCTAGATCATGCATACGAAGACAGACCGGTTGGACGGCGTATAGTAAAGGTGAGATATTGCAGAGCACCAGCAAGGCTGCGATAGTCAGAGTGATCCGAAACAGGAGCACCATCGGCTGCAGAGTGCTTCGGATTCAAATCAACAAGTGTCAAGCATGGCTTGCAGTCTGCCATGCCAGCACGTTCCAGAATCTCAACCATATACTGCTACTGGAAAGAAGAGGGATGCAATAGTGCGACGAAGTAGAGCAACCGAGGAAGCTGTAAGAATAATATCATCCACATAGAGTAGGACGTAAACCGTGAAATCACCATGATGATAAATGAACAGAGATGTGTCTGGTTTGGACTCCACAAAACCAAGCTGGAATAAGTGTGAAGCGAAGCGACTGTACCAAGCCCTGGGTTCCTAAAGAGAACGATTCAGCCAGCAGACATAATCAGCATGTGCAGAATCCTCAAATCCAGGAGACTGGGAACAATAAACTGTCTCTGTCAAAACCCCATGAAGAAAAGCATTCTTGATGTCGAGCTGATGAATGGGCCAGTTTGAGAGACAGCAAGAGAGAATACAGTGTGCATGGTCGCAGGCTTCACAACTGGGCTAAAAGTCTCATTGAAGTCAATCCCGGGGCACAGAGTTTCCCCGAAGAACCCATCATGCCTTATAATGTTCAAGTGAACCATCTGCCTTGAATTTATGCTTGAAGATCCACTTTCTGGTCACCAGATTGGCTGTGGGAGGACGGGGGAACAAGATCCCATGTGTTATTCTCCAGAAAGGAGGAGAATTTATCTTCCATGGTAGCCCGCCAATTGGGGTTGGCATCGACAAGAGCAGCAGGATAGCTTGGAGGCACCAGGAACAGCAGCACGGCATGGTAGAGCGCAGGCTGACGGAACCCGAGCTTGCCACAGGTGATCATGCAATGCTGATTGGCTACTGGGGGGGGACAGGAACTGCACCATGAGGAAGCTGAGGAGCTGGCACAGTTTCCAGGGAAAGAGATGACATCGGCGAGGTGGGAGCCAAAGCTGGTCACCCAGAGTAGATGAAGCGGAAGTCACAGGAGGGAAGACAACCCATCTGACCAGCTGCGCAAGCTAAGAGGGGGCCAAGCACAGGGTTAGTGTAATCATCGAGGAACTCGAAATCCGCTGGGGTGGGAGTGGTTTGCTGCTCGGCAAAGGGAAAAGAGGCCTCATCAAAGATGACGTGGCGAGAGACAATGATACGATTTGACTGAAAGTGAACACACTGGTGAGACAATGAGCAGAATATCCCAGAAAAACACAGAGGACGGAAAGAGGGGCAGGCTTGTGAGAAGCGGTGGCGGAAAGGTTAGGATGACACTTGCAACCGAAGACACAAAGGAGAGAATAGGATGGTAGAGTGCCAAGAAGGGTGTGATGTGGTGTAGAGAAATCAAGCGACTTGGTAGGCAAGATGTTAAGACGATAGGTGGTGATGTGGAGGGCTCCAACCCAGTAAGAGGGGGAATACTGACATGAAACAAGAGAGAGCAAACAATGTTATTTGTGGAACGGATGATGCGCTTGGCTTTACCGTTTTGGGAGGAGGTGTAGGGACATGACATGTGGAGATGGACGCCACGGGAGAGGAAGAACACGCGCACACTAAAGTTATCAAACTCCTGGCCATTGTCTTAATGGTGATGCCAAACTGGGTGCAGACAAAGGAGAAAAAGTTAGAACGAGTGGCTGCTGTCCAGAAAGCCAGCTAGTAGGAAGAGGCTACTGGGTGCCGCCAAGGAAGGCCTACTGTGGCTGCTGTCCAGAAGACCGGCCAGTAGGAAGAGGCACCAGGGTAGACCAGGCCAGATCTGAATAGCCCCTGACCAGGGGTTGTGGAAGGAGGGCCAGCCACCTGTGCTAGACTGACTAGGAGAATAGCCAATGCCTGTGCCTGGAGGAGGAGCAGTGCCTGCAGCAGCAAACCTGGGACTGGCCTTGCTGGCCACCAGGGCGGTGCTCCTAGTTGTGCTGATTGCGCTGGCCGCTGCAGTTCTTCGGAAGGGCGCCCCCGGTGCACGAGGCAGGCTGCTGCTGCTGCTAGAATCAGGGCACTGGAGGGTGGCTGATGGGGGCGACCAGTAGTGGCAACAAAGTCTGACAAGGTGGAGGAGCGTTTGGCGATGTTGAGATCCTCATGAAGAAGTTCGTTCCAGGCAGCAAGGAAGGTCAGGAACGGCCTCGAACGTTGCAGATGCATCCCAATGACGGCATACTTCTTGTTCAAGCTGCGGATGAGGTTGAGAACGGTCCTACACAGGCTTACCAAGATCCTACACAGGCTTACCAAGATCCTACACAGGCTGCGGATGAAGGTCCTACACAAGCTTATCAAGATTGCCAAGGGCAGAGCACGGGTCCGGGTGAGCTGAGGGCATCCCGCATGCAAGCCTCGGTGGCATCCTGAGCCGCGGCAGTGAGGGTGACCTCGCGTTCGACAGTCTCGACTTTCTCCAGCGCATCCATCTGCATGGGTCCAGGTAGCCCTGGCAGCGGCGTCGGAAAGGGCAGAGGTCGCGGCCGCAAGCTTCTCCTTGGCAGCGGCGGCTGCCTCGGCGGTGGCAGCGGCGACGGCTTTGTGCTCATAGCAGCGGCGGCGGCGGCCTTGGGTTCGGTGGTGGTTCCCAAAGAGTCAGAGGGATCGCCGGCCATGGGGACATTGCAACACAAGGGGAAGCGGAGCGCAGGATACTGGGTACGGAAGAGGGCAGCGGAAGGAGAGGATCAGATTGATCCGGTGTCTTTGATATCATGTAAGTTGGGAATAGTAGATTGATTATATAGGTGTACAAGGTACAAGTATATATAGGTGTGGCGGCTAATGGAAATAGAACCGTACTCAGATACTCCTAGTCTAATACAACTCAATCTACAGTGTGCCGGATTAGGACTCTGGCAACATGTATGTGGGCCGGCCGGCCATGATATAGGCGCATGGGCCAGACGAAATCTAATACCCAAAACTATGAGCGTGTTTTGTTACCGGCCATCGTACACCACGCCGCATGTGCGGCGTCACCGCAGCTGAGGCATCAAAAATGGACGCCGCACTCTTTGGTGAGAATCCAACCTGTTTACGTTGCAATCTTCTGTGGCTACCTAAGTAGTCTTATCAACCAAACAGAAGCTTCTGTTTTTGTGGCGTAGCCACAGTTTAGGCATGGCGTGTTGTGGCTGGGAACCAAACACACCCTAAATGTCTAACACTAACCCTACTGGGTCCTTAGAATATTAGTTGACTATGCACAAGATAAAGTAATAAGCTATCATTGGATTCTACACAATGATATTTATGATAGCTATCATTGGTTGATTCTTGAGTGGTCCTTTGTTTTTCTTCTTGTTCTAGCCTTGCTAGGGCTTAGCTGAAGTTTTTTCCGTTTGTTTGGCTCAGTGTTTGTTTTTGTGTTTTAATAAAATCTAACAGTGGGGGCTTCTCCTGCTGTTTTCCTGGTTCAAAAAAATATTTTTTTAATGTATTGAGCAATAAGATTTCTCCTAACATTGTTAGCATAGGCGCCTGATAGGGCTGTTATGGGCCTGGTGTTAAGGCCCATGCGGCTAGTGCCTTAGGGGTTAAGTTAGATTGATAAGGCAAGGATCACCGTTGATTAGGTGTTTCTATAAACCCTCCGGATCATTGCCTATATATATATATATATATTGTACCCTGTACTCTTGATAATCAATCTATCAATCCCGAGACATATTTGCTCTCATGGTATCTGACGCCTAGGTCAGGGGACCTCTCTTCCGCTGCCTCCGCGCAGCCGACACTCCGTCGCGCGCGTCCACCCTCCCCCGCGCCGGCTTCTCTTTGCCGTTCTGCACCCTCCCCTGCACCATGTCGCCTACCCCTCCATCCTCTCCCAGGGTCACCGACGCCTCCTCTGCCACCATCTAGGACGACGCCATCGCCCAGCGCACCGCAGAGGACCGCGCCAACACTGCCGCCGCCGATGCCCAGCGCATCGAGCGCGAACGCGTGGCCGCCCGGGACGCAGCCCTTGCCCGCGCTCAGGAGGCCGAGGAGGAAGCCGCCGCCGCCGCGAAGGCCCACGACGAGGCCGCTCAGCGAGCCAGCTCCGCCCTGGCTCGCGCGGCCCAGGCGCGCGCGGCTGCTGCTGCCGCCATGGCACCACCAGAATCTTCTGGCGCGACCCCTAGTGGCCCTCCTCCACCTCTTACCGATCTGCGCGCCGCCCTCCTCCATCATGAGGCCGTGGCTCTGCTGCAGCTCCACTCCCAGGCCGTCGCCGTGAACAACATCCACAATCACGTCATCACGGTCCTTGACGTCGACTCCGGCAACTTCAACTGCTGGCGTGATCAGTTCTTGCTCATCTTGGCAAGTTCTCCCTTCGGGATCATGTCCACGCGGAGCCTCCAGTCCCTATCTCTCCTACCTGGGATCGGATGGACTGCGTCGTCAAGGCCTGGATCATCGCCACCCTCACCGACGACTTGGCGGAGATCATCTTTGCCCAAGGCTCCACCGCACGCCATGCTTGGCTTGCCGTCGAGTCTCAGTTCCTCGGCAACCAGGAGGCTCGCTCCATCCACCTGGAGACGCGCTTTCGGAACTTCGTCCAGGGCGACCTCTCCGTCACCAATTACTGTCGCCGGTTGAAGAAGATGGCGGACGATCTCACTGCCCTCGGCGAGGCCGTGACTGACCGGACCCTTGTCCTCAACGTCATTCGCGGTCTCAACGAGCGTTTCAGCCACGTCGACACCCTCCTCCGTCGCACACATCCCTTCCCCTCCTTCCTGGAGGCACGCGACGACCTCATCCTTGAGGAACTCACCTTGGAGAACAGGAAGGATGCTCCCGCCACCGCTCTCGCTGCTACCTCTACGGCGAACAGCACCGCCCCTGCGTCTTCCGGCTCGGGCTCCGGTAGCGCTGGGGGTGGCTCCAAGTCCTCCAACAATCGCCGCAACAAGCGCAGCGGCGGCAAAGGCGGTGGCAGCACTGGCGACGGTGGCGGTGGCCAGGGGCCGCGCCCCTCTGCTGGTCACAACCAGCCGCAACCCACCGGCCAGCAGCAGCAGCAGCCTACTCCCGGTGGACGCTGGCCCAGCTACTACAATCCCTGGACAGGCACCATCCAGATGTGGCCCGGAGGCCCCCGCCCTCCGCTGGCGCCGATCCCGGTGCCCCCTCATCTACAGGCGCAACAGCAGCAGGCGCAGCAGCAGGCGCTCGTCACCCACAGCCAGGCTGCTGCCGCTGCACCCGACGACGCCGCACACTGGGTCACCCCCGGGTACTGCAACCCCGTGGCCGGCCTTCCCTCCTGGGATCCGACGGCGCTTGCCTCCGCTTTCAGTACCACGTCCCTGACTCCACCTCCGTCTAGTGACTGGTACTTCGACTCAGGTGCTACCTCCCACATGACCTCTCAGTCCTCCTTTCTTTCACATATTCTTCCTTTGCGGTATCCTACTCCTTCATCTATTGTCGTAGGTAATGGTTCTATCATGCCTCTCACCGCCACTGGCTCCACAGAGTTGTCCTCCTCTTTACGTCTTAATAATGTTGTGTCACCACAACTTATTAAGAATCTCATCTCTGTTCACCAATTTACTATCGACAATAATTGTTCTGTGGAGTTTGACCCCGCTGGTTGTTCTGTGAAGGTTCTTCCCTCCCGGACCGAGATCGTCAGGTGCAATAGCTTCGGGCCACTATACCCCCTGCGCTTACCTCCAGCTCATTCCCTTGTCGCCCAGGACTCCTCCCCGCTGTGGCACCGGCGACTTGGCCACCCCGGCCATGAGGCGTTGTCCAAGCTTGCGTCCAGCACCTCGCGTCATATTAGTGATTGTTCAGATTTGTGTCATGCTTGTTAGTTAGGGCGTCATGTTCGATTTCCCTTTTATTCGTCCACCTCTCGTGCGTCTAGCAAGTTTGATCTTATTCACTGTGATCTGTGGACCTCCCCGGTTGTCAGTGTTTCTGGTTATAAATATTACTTGGTTATACTTGATGACTGCACTCATTACTTGTGGACATTTCCTCTGCGACTCAAATCTGACACTTTCAGCACGCTGGCCCAGTTCCTCGCCCACGTCTCCACTCAGTTTGACACACGTGTCAAATCTGTCCAGTGCGACAATGGGAAAGAGTTCGACAATTCGAGCACTCGCCACTTTTTCCTCGCTCAGGGCATTCATCTTCGCATGTCCTGCCCCTACACCTCGCCTCAGAACGGTAAAGCTGAACGGATTATTCGTACCATTAATAATGTTGTTCGCTCACTACTCTTCAGGCGTCCATGCCTCCCTCCTATTGGGTGGAGGCCCTCTCCACTGCCACTGTCCTCCTCAACATATTGCCTACCAAGACTCTCCAGTTCTCTACGCCTCACTTTGCACTATTCGCAAAGCTGCCTACGTATGATCATCTTCGGGTCTTTGGTTGCAAGTGTTACCCCAACCTGTCTGCCACCGTTCCTCATAAACTCGCTCCTAGGTCTGCTCTATGTGTCTTTTTAGGCTACTCCGCCCACCATAAAGGATACCGCTGCCTTGACCTCTCCAGCAATAGAGTTATCATCTCCAGGCACGTCATCTTCGATGAAACGGCCTTTCCCTTTGCTGAGCGTCATGGCCCCAGCAATCCAGCGGAACTCGAGTTTCTTGATTTTACTGATGATGTTGTGCCAGCTCCTATTGGACCCTCGCACACGTTGTTTCCTGCAGGCATGTCTCCCAGCACCTCCGATGTTCCTGCTGCCCCTGCCGGTCCTCGTGTGGCCGAGCTTGGGGCACTCCCCGGTGACACCAGCGCCCCTGCCAGTCCTTCTGTGATTGTGCCTGGGGCGCCCGAGGCTGCTGACAACGTCCCGGTGCCGGCGCTCTACATCCCGCCTGCGCTCCGGTCACCGGCAACCCCCTCCGCGCCACGCGCGGCCACGGTGCAGGCGCCAGGAAGCCCTCCCGCGCCACACGTTGTCCCCGGCGGCTCCCCTCCCGCGCCACGCGCGGCCCCAGCACCGGCCAGTGTGTCTGGCAGCACGTCCCCGCGGCTGCTGTACGTCCCGCCCACGCTGCGCGTCGGCTCGACGTCCCCTGCGCAGTCCGCAGGGTTTCCCGCGCCTCCTCAGGCGCCCCGTGGGCCTCCACCGGGATTTCCACCGCTTCGCTCGGCCCGCGACTTCACGTACCATTACTCGCGTCGCCCGCGACCTCCACCGGTCGTCCCAGCGGCTCCTGCACCGGTTCCTGCATCAGCAGCCCCGCTGCCGGCGGCCTCTTCATCGGTCCCTGCAGCAGCTGCCCCACTGCCCATGGGCGCGGTTGCTGTCCCTCCGGTGGCCAACCAGCACTCTATGGGCACCCGTTCGAAGAGCGGCTTCCGGATGCCTACTGCCTACCATGCTGTGCCACTCTCTCCGGTGCCGAAGACCTTCCGTAGCGCTCTTGCTGATCCCAATTGGCGAGCGGCTATGGAGGAAGAACACAGTGCTCTCCTGCTGAACCACACCTGGGATCTAGTGCCCCGTCCGCCCCGGGCCAATGTTATCACTGGGAAGTGGATCTTCAAGCACAAGCTTCAGTCTGATGGCTCCCTCGAGCGGTACAAGGCACGTTGGGTCCTCCGTGGTTTCACCCAGCGGCCCGGTGTGGACTTTGATGAAACCTTCAGCCCTGTGGTGAAGCCGGCTACCGTTCGCACGGTGCTGTCCTTGGCGCTCTCCCGTCGCTGGCCCATTCACCAGCTGGACGTGAAGAACGCCTTTCTTCATGGCAATTTGACTGAGACGGTGTATTGCCAGCAGCCATCCAAGTTTGAAGATCCAGTTCATCCGGATTTTGTCTGTCTTTTGAAGAAATCACTCTATGGCCTGAAGCAGGCTCCTCGTGCTTGGTACAGTCGAATGGCTACTTTCTTGCTGTCTATTGGGTTTGTTGAAGCCAAGTCAGACACCTCACTCTTCGTCTACCAGCGTGGTTCCGACACAGCCTACTTGTTGCTATATGTTGACGACATTGTCCTCACAGCTTCATCATCAGACCTTCTTCGGCGGATCATCTCAGCACTTCAGCGAGAATTCGCCATGAAAGATCTTGGTGAACTACATCACTTCCTCGGCATGCATGTTCAGCGAAGTGGTGATGGACTCCTACTCTCACAGCGACAGTACATGCTGGATATCCTCGATCGCGCCGGAATGGCTGAGTGCAAGCCATGCTCTACTCCAGTGGACACCAATCCTAAGGTTGCTGCCGCTGAGGGGGCCCCTGTGTCTGATGCTACCGACTTCCGCAGTCTTGCTGGAGCCCTTCAGTACTTGACATTCACCCACCCAGACATTGCATATGCCGTTCAGCAGGTCTGTCTTCACATGCATGACCCTCGGGAGCCTCACCTCGCTGCTCTGAAGCGGATTGTTCGCTATGTTCGGGGCACAATCCACCTCGGTCTCCTGCTGCGACCTTCCACTTCGACTGATCTTGTCGTCTACACCGACGCTGATTGGGCTGGTTGTCCGGACACTCGCAAGTCCACCTCGGGCTATGCAGTGTTCCTTAGTGACAATCTTGTTTCTTGGTCCTCCAAGCGCCAGAACACAGTATCAAGATCAAGTGTTGAAGCTGAATATCGCGCAGTGGCTAACGGAGTTGCAGAGGCAACTTGGCTACGCCAGCTTCTCCTAGAGTTGCATGCCCCTCTTCGGCGCGCCACACTGGTGTACTGCGACAACATCAGTGCCGTCTACATGACCTCCAACCCGGTGCAACATCAGCGCACCAAGCACATCGAGATTGATCTTCACTTCGTCCGGGAGCGAGTCGCCATTGGTGATCTCCGTGTTCTGCATGTTCCCACCTCTTCGCAATATGCAGACATCTTCACCAAGGGGCTGCCTACCTCAGTGTTCACGGAGTTCAGGTCCAGTCTAAACGTGCAGAGTGGCTGACGATTCGACTGTGGGGACGTGTTAGCATAGGCGCCTGATAGGGCTGTTATGGGCCTGGTGTTAAGGCCCATGCGGCTAGTGCCTTAGGGGTTAAGTTAGATTGATAAGGCAAGGATCACCGTTGATTGGGTGTTTTCTATAAACCCTCCGGATCCTTGCCTATATATATATATATATATATATATATATATATATATATATATATATATATATATATATATATATATATATATATATTGTACCCTGTACTCTTGATAATCAATCTATTAATCCCGAGACATATTTGCTCTCAAACATGTCTAAAAAAGGTCACCAAATAAACATAATATGATACTGCAGGTTAGTTATTTTATAACATAAAAAAAGCTTATTCGTGCGAAAAGCTGAGGTTAGACTCTAGAAAAAATTTAGGACCTGTTTGTTTACCCCCCCCCCCCCCCCCCTGCCTGAACCCCCAACAACTAATATTTAAATAATGTATAGTATGAAAACCACAGAAAGATCCACCATACCTCGGCAAAATGTTTGGATAGAAATAGAAGCTTTCCTTGTTGAAAGAAATTTCTTGCGAACAGTAAAGGTTCGAAAGTGACCCTGCACAATCCTGGAAGCATTGTCCAGAATCTCACCACGTCTGGAGTCCAACACAGCTATCTGACCAGCCCGGAGAAAAACTTTTGTTCTGCCAAGCTGAAGAATACAATCAGACACAAAATAGGTATACACCATTAAATTGTATTTCCATGAAACTAGTTTATATTAATGCCGCTTCCAAGAGGTGTTTCTATGATTCACCATCACAACAGGGTTGCACAAATGTTAATGCCCTTGAAGGGCAAGTAAGAATAAACAGCCCTTCAGTTTACCTTCAAATTTTATAAAACTCTAAACGTCAAACATAGAAGCACCTCTCATCATATGCAACCTGTGTAACAAATTTTTTTTGAGCGGCAAAAACTGTGGGGATATGTTGTGTAACAATTGCCTGGTGGTGATAAATTTCTTTTTTGGTGGTGATTAGTTTCAAGACATGAGCAGTAACTTATGTCCTTAAGATCTTAGCTAAACAATACACAAAGTCAAAAATAGAGAAAACAATAACACAAAGAAAATGGCAACCAGAGAGCTCATAAGTTCTAGTTGAATGCGTGAATGCAGTTGAATGTTCTTATCTTAGTGTTAAAATAAACTGAACACAAAAGAGGTACGCGATAGTTAACAAGATTGCTGACAAGTTGCCTGGTTGGGAAATGGCCACGATGCATCTAGCTGGGAGGGCTACCCTTGCCAGTGCAATGTTCACGCCAATACCTATTTATCAGCTCATTTCCTTGGAATTTTCTAAATGGGTTGTTAAAGCAATTGACAAGATTCAAAGAACTTTTCTTTGGAAAGGTTGCAAAGAGGTGAATGGAGGCCATTGCCTTGTCGCTTGGGGATGGGTCAAAAGACCAATTGATCTTGGAAGACTGTGAATTCTTGATCTAGAAGTGATTAGATGGGCATTGATAATGAGGTGGTTATGGCTTAAAAAGACCCAGCCTGATCACATATGGGCTGGACTTGATATCATAGGATTGTTCTCCATCTCAGTAATGTCTACTGTACAGGATAGCAGCAGGACACTATTTCAGCATGAAAATGATTGCATGGGAAATCCTTGTCCATCTTCCTCCATCTCTGTGTATGCATACAACGAGACATTGTCAACCGAAGAACAGACCAGGAGGCACAAACAGATAAAACTCAGATCCGTGATATTAAAGATGGCTCATCAACAGAGGCTTTATTTGAATAGCTTCAGCTATATGGGTATGGGATATATTATCTGAGGTTGACCTCACCCCTGGAGTGGAGGATCAGCACTTATGGCCTTATGGGTGTCTTCTCCTTTGGGTCAGTTCATGACAAGATCAGCCTATCATCGTTTCAATGTGGGAGCTGTTGTATTCGAGCCATAGAAGGAAATTTGGAGAAGTTCGGCTCCACCTCACGGCCAATTTTTTGTTCGGTTGGCATCCCGAAAGTGTTGGACTTCTGATTGTTTAGCCCATCAAGGTCATGATCATCCTGAGCAATCCCTCTATGTGATCAGGAGTAAACTGTACAACAGTTACCCACTACATGTATGTTCTCAAGCAAAGTTTGGATCTGTCTTTTCATTGGTTCGTCTGCAGCATCAGGCCATGGCTAAATAATCTCATTTTTCATTGAGATTATGGTGCTGAACCCCTAGTTACGCACAACATATATATGAAAAAATCTCATTTTTCCCTGGTGCCAAGCATTGCAGCAACCAACAAGGTTTATAAGCATCATCACTAGGGGTTCAACTCCTCAGTGGTGCTGTTGGCTTAGGAGATATGGAAGCACAGGAATGAATGTATTTTTTGAAGGGGCTTCAACTGATCTAAATGCTATATTTGCAGGGCATTAGGGATGTGGCCAAGTTGTGGTGTATGCCGGGTGGGGGGGTGGGGGGGGGGGGGGGGGGGGGGGGGGGGGGGGAAAGGCCTCAATAGTATTAGCCATAGGAGTTGTGTCGATGTTGCTTGTTGTAATTTCCTTTAGTGATTGGCAAATCCTCTCTTGTACTGAACCGTGGCCTGATGGACTTAGTAGGGAGTCTTCTTAGACTCCTCTTTCTTCTTCTTAATATAATGATGTGCCCCGCTGCGGTGCATTTGAGAAAAAAAATGGCCCAAGTCTGGATAGAATTAGGATACTTTACTTGAAAGTTCTCCAGGTTTAGTTGCCTTAGGATCCTCTGTGTCAGTGATCTCTCATCAAATCTGCAATAGTGAAAAAAAGTACATGGTAATCTTTTACTCTATAATTAAGTGATAGTAAAACTTCCAAAGAGAAATATGACAGAAATACATTTATACTACTGAGAGATGCCATATTCTGACATTCTAAAGTACTCAACAATAATGTTAGCATATAACCTTTCATCCATATGTTCTGGCACAAGAAGTCCAAAGCGGTTGATGAATTCAGAGTATGTTCTCCTTGTGGGATAACCAGCAAGACTTATCCTAATAGCTTCAAGTACACCCTGTAACGAAACCAAATAAATAAACTAAATTAGTAGCACAATGATTCCAAGAATGAAGCATATCAAAAAAAAAAGATGAGTTAAACCGAACGGAGAAATCATTGAAATGAATCAAACTTCAAAAGACTGCTACATTAGGGTGTAAGAACAGAAAATCATTGGAACTAACCCCACTCCGCAGTTGCTGTAGTACACTGCCATTTTCAAACTTCTGAGGGCAATTCAGAGAATTTGGTTTTATGCAACGGATGTAATGAGGCTCCGTGGAGCTAAGTGTCTCCATTAGTGCTTGGAGTTGTTGCTGTTGGGATTAGATAACTGACCATATCATAAGTATAATCAAATAAAAATAAAATTGAAATTAACATGCATTATTCTTGGGGGCTTTCAAAGAATTACTCTCCACACAACACACAGGGAGAGAGGAGGGAGAGAGAGATTCATGACGAAAACTCAAATGAGTTCCTTTGACTGCAAAAGTTCAAAAATTATATATATGAAATACTAGATTTTGAACTATGCTTTTGCCTGTTTCTTTGTTGTTTCCCTTTATTGTTAGCATGCAAGCAATACACATTTATTTGTACCACACAAATAGCTGTAAACAAATATCTAATGTGCACTGGCCAGAACAGTAAAGATAAATAACCCAGAAACAGTAAGTAAAGCAAAAATCTGGAAAAACAAACAATTATGCCCAGAGGAAATAAAGAAAACAGTAACGTGCAGCACTATACCTTAAATCGTGAAGCTACTGAAGAAAACTTATAAGATGATTTCAATGGATCATCTTGGTGTGAAGCAAAGAGACCAGAAATAAATGAGCATTTTGAAGAAGACAAAAGATTCTGGTGCTCTGCAATAACATAATCTCGGTTCTTCTCCAAAAATAAATCAGTTTGGTAGGTCACCTACAAAAAGTAGACCATTCATTGCCACATGCTCTAACCTAGTCAGAGCAACAAAATGCTAAGAATAGCTTACAAGAAATGTGATTCACAGGACATGCCTTTCCAGCAAAATGCGACAGGGCGAAATCTGTCTTTGAGAGCTTTGGTTTTTCTAGTCTCGGGTGTGCTCTTAAATTCTGAAATAACTTCATCGCAAAAGTTTCATGTGTTGATTTTCCAAGCATGCTGTTTAACAAGACTAGAAAGGAGTTAGAATTTTGAACTCTTAAGTGTTTGATAGCACAGTATGAAAATCCTACCATGCTTCATCCAAAAGTGAAACTATGCCTATTGGTTTCTGCAAAACAAAAAAAGAAATAGCACAATTATATAAATCCACACATAGATGAAACCAAATAAAATTTCAGCACTAGATATATATTCAATGATGCCATCGACAAGGATGCAACTAGTCATTTTCTGCAAATTTGGTAATATAAGTAGATGATATTGAATAGAATATGCGAGTTAAGTCAAATATCCACTTAGACACATGCCAAAAAAGACTTCTAAATGTTAAAGACAGTGATTAAAGGTACAGTTACTTTGAATTATTTTTCATATATTTAGATAATATGCTAGCATGAAACATAAATGGAGGAAAGATTCCGACAAGAAAAACACATTCAGTGATATATGTTAGAGAAAAGAAAACACATGCAGTGATATACCATCTTTTTCAGAAGTTCAAATGTTCAGTTACATTACATGTACATCAGAAAGCAGAAGGATGTACCAACTTTCCTCCTCATAAGTGTACGTCTGTAACCAGTGCTATATGGATTACGTTTTTATAGAAAATGCACATTACTATTAAGATCAAGGTTATAGCATAACTACAGCAATGATACTTCCGTAAAATGGCAAGTACGATTTAGAAACTATTGTCAACAGGAAAATTGTGCATCAAATCAACTTATGCCCTATTTAGATTCAATGGGAGATAACCAACACCTTTAGCTCTGTTTCAATTTTAAAATTATTCTGGATTTCGTTTAGCACTCTGGCCAAGATATGTTAAACAATTGCTATATATTGCAAAGCTACAAACATCATTACAGATATAGGCGCCTACCACAATCAGAAGGGAGAAAAGAAAACCTTGAAAAGTTTAGTCAAAGCTGGTAAAGGTAAATCAAATATAACTACCATATCATATTCTGTGCAGAAACAATTTATGAACACAGAATGTAGCAAACTTCACGGGCACATGCCACAGGCATGTCAAGACCTTTGTTCATTATATGTGCACACTGGTATGAAAACTAAAAGAAAATGTGAGCAAGCAATACAAAATTGGCATTCATATCACCACAAATAACAGGGGATATTTCAAATGTAACTATAGATTCTTTTAGTTTTAGAAGTTTAGACCTTTTCAATAAGATCCAATATATCTTGGTTATCAACAAATTCAATGTAGCTCCAATTAATTTCTTCTGTTTTATATTCCTCCTGCTCCATCTTGAAAACATGCTGGATCAAGAAATTCAAAATACAAATGAATCAAATATGTTTGTGATTCTGAGGAAGGACATAGGCAGGGTCATAAAATACCTTATTAAAATGTTGTTGAAGCTTTTCATTAGCAAAATTGATGCACAACTGCTCAAAGCTAGCAGAAGGAAGGGCCATCAGAAATTTGAAAAGAAAAATAGATTTAACTAAATAATCTTTCAAAAGTATTAACAATAGCGTTGAAGAATCTTCATGTGAAGTAAGACAGCTAACAGTGTCGGTTGGAATTGCATTGTACTACAATGTAGCTTTCAACCTGCTCTTTTGTGTGTGGGAATGTTACAATTCATCATTAAAAGAATTCAACCAAAGTGCATGAAACTAAGTAAGTGCTGGTGTATTATATAGGGCCATCAGCTTCAGAACATGCCAACTAGTCTACTATACAAATTTTATCAATCAAGTACAAACACTATAAGGAATAACTAAGTGCATTAAAAAAAATTTATTACCATGAATGAGATTTTTTTCCATTTGAAGTTCTCTTACAACCAAGGGCAGCCAACAGAATTCTTATTCCATTCAAAAGTCCTTGCCCAAGAGCGTGCTATGCAAGAGAAGCCAAGAGAACCAAGCATGTCTAACATTACTGAGTTGCGAGCTAGCTCGTTATTTGCTAATCAAATCTGGCACTGGTGTTTGTTAACAAAAATTAGCATTGCATAAATAATTGTGGTGGTATTATTTCGAGGCAAACAGTTCCTTCAAGAATGGCCAACATAACAAACTTCAAAGTTTGGTCAACCTGCTTCTTGACAGGGGAACATTAGGCTTTTTGTTGTCTTCTTGAAACTTGAAGAAAATACAAAATTTAGCATCACATTAATACAATAATACTTGTACTAGGTAATATTTTTTAATTATGAAGCTACTTGAAGAATAGCCACTGACACAAAGCTAAAATTTTGGCTAGGCCTCTGCTTATTAGTTTGAAAGAAAGACCGAAAGCCTGACCTGTTATATTTGAAACACTCAAAACCATAGATGTCCAAGACCCCAATCTGTGACCTAGACTCCTTGTCCTGCCCAATGGACTTATTAATGTTGTCAACAAGCCTGCAGTAGCCACACTATAAGCAACGCATTGAAAAAATGTAAAGCAGTTCACAAGGAGACATGGTCATACCAATCAAAGAGTCGAGCATAAACAGTCTTTGCAAGAGTATCACGACCGATGACAGCTGCAGAACTGTCAACTGCCTTGATTATGTTTCCTTCAGGAGTTTTAATTGTGCGATAGCACAGAGTTGAAAGCAAAAGGCTTGCATCAACCCTGGAAAAAAACAAACAAACAACTCCCATAAAATAATGCGTAGACATAACATATTAACATAATTTATAAATCATTTTAAAAATGTCCATGAATTTTTTTGGTGATGCTCACAAAGAACCAATGCATGTGATCATGAGTACTGCTAATATCATATATTGCCCCAAAAAATAACAGAGCACATAAAAAGGCAATGTCTAAAGCACTAACTAAATGAGTAAGGCACTGTGCTTCTCAAAAAGTTAGTTTTCAAATGAAGAAGTGGATTGTTTGATGAGCATGTTAAAATAAAGAGAAGGCCATGGGACATACTTATGAATCTAGAAAAGTTAACAGAGTCATTGATGCATTAAGGTATTTCTTCACTACATTCAAAGCTATAATATCTCACAGCTTGTAAAGAAAACAAAAGATAGTAGCATTTGTCAATTTGCTTGAACAACAAAGCTTATTACAGAAAAAGCTACCTTTTTATGTAAGTGTGAAACTTGGGGAGCATATTCCTCTAAAATTTTGGTTACTAAATAGGAGACTCTGGGTTTTGATGTGAAGGGTTCATGGTGAGGCAACACAAATTATCAGTCTATGATGAAATAGTTTATGGAAAGCTGGGAAAACAGAATCAACAATAAGTAGCATATGCAAACACATAACTTGGTCTGAGAGAATTAGCAGTATGAGCCTATTATGTCCACAACAGAAAGTAACATGTTCACTTTGCAGTTTTGTGATGCACAGCACCAGTGACAGGAGACTAAGATAAAGATTAATAAAATACTCACATAAGTAAATCAGCAGCCATCTGGAGATGGAATTTACATTTTTCATCCTTAATAACAGAGGAATCAAACTCCTTTCCAGGAGAAAATTCAATGTTTCCTAGATGAAGGATAGCAGCCACAATTCGGAATATAGCTTCCTGAGAGTGCATGGTAGCATCACGAGTCAAAATTATTTATCAAGAGAAACAAGAATTTGGTAATTTTCTGTGCTAGTGTTGGAATGAGGGAAAGATGAACCTGATCAGAAAAACATATACCAACAATGTCCATAGCTCTCCGTGTTTTTAAATATTCTTCTGCATCGCTGACCCCTTCTAATTCATACATATGGCTTTGATTTAGGTAGTAAAAGTTCCTAGGATGAGCAAGCTTGTATTTATCTGCATCCTGGTGATACAAATTAATAATACCATAAAGTATCAATTGTGAGCTAAGTAACTCTGAACTGCAGCACATACAATGTTACTTATGTAGACAACATACATTGATAAATATTGAGCTATGAGGAGGTTTAACCCAACAGAGTCCTCAATCTCTCATGACAATGAAAATAATTCCATGGAGTAGTTGTGATAGGAATCCGATCCCTACCGATGCGAGTTCGTAGGTTGTACGAGTGAGAGAGGGGAGGGCGAGGCTGGAGGCACGCTCGACGGCTTCTGGGCGCCGTGGTCGCGCGCAGAAGAAGAGAAGGAGGCGGCTAGGGCTACTGGGGTTCTTGTAGAATGACAGAGAAATGGGAAACACCACACACCCAACATGGGGGGGGTGACATTCATATATATAGCCAATATGGCAGGGTATAACAGGCATGTACATGCTTTACATAGCAGGTGCTAATCACACTGATTTGTGCCGTTGCCTATTATATACTTGGCTAATATACACTTGCCTAATATATCTATCAGCCGCCCGCAGTCGAAGCGTCAGGATTCCGGATGCAGAGACTGGACCGAAATTCTTCAAACAGCTGAACCGGCAACCCCTTTGTCATGATGTCAGCGAACTGAAAACGTGACGGCACATGGAGAACTCGAACCTCGCCGAGAGCCACCTTCTCACGGACGAAGTGGATGTCAATCTCGATGTGCTTGGTACGGCGGTGGTGGACCGGGTTGGCTGTCATGTAGACAGCGCTGACGTTGTCACAGTAGACAACTGTGGCAACCTTCAAGGGAACATGAAGTTCCTGAAGGAGTTGACGAAGCCAACAGCACTCGGCAACCACGTGAGCAACAGCCCGGTACTCGGCCTCCGCACTGGACCGGGACACCGTGGTTTGCCGTTTTGAAGACCAGGACACCAGACTGTCGCCGAGGAAGACGCAGAAGCCTGATGTAGAGCGGCGGGAGTCTGGGCACCCGGCCCAGTCAGCATCGGAGTATGCAATCAGCTTGTCGACTGGCCCAGTGCCGATGTGGAGACCAGCCGACAGTGTGCCCTTCACATATCGAAGGATGCGCTTGATCAGCGCGAGGTGAGCTTCGCGCGGGTCATGCATGAAGAGGCACACTTGCTGTACAGCATAGGCCAGGTCGGGGCGAGTAAGCGTCAGGTACTGGAGAGAGCCGGCGAGACTCCGGTACGCGGCGGGATCAGCGACAGGAGCGCCCGCCGAGGCAGAGAGCTTGGCACGAGAGTCAACAGGTGTCGATGTCGAGTGACACTCGGCCATGCCCGCCTTCTGGAGGAGGTCCACGGCGTACTGCCGCTGGCTGAGGAAGAGGCCGTCGGAGGAGCGAGTGACGGATATACCCAGGAAGTGATGTAGTTCCCCGAGGTCCGTCATGGCGAACTCAGAGTGAAGGCGAGCGATGATACGTCGAAGCAGAGCGGCCGAGGAAGCCGTGAGGACGATGTCGTCGACGTACAGCAACAAGTAGGCGGAGGAGCTGCCCTCGGAGTAGATGAAGAGGGAGGCATCGGTGGCAGAGGCGACGAAGCCGAGCTGTCGGAGAAACGTGGCGAAGCGTTGGTGCCACGCTCGAGGGGCCTGCTTGAGGCCGTAGAGGGAGCGCTGGAGGAGGCAGACGGCGTCGGGTCGTGCTGGGTCGACGAAGCCGGGGGGCTGCTGACAGTAGACCGTCTCATGCAGGTGGCCATGAAGAAAAGCGTTCTTCACATCCAACTAATGGATAGGCCACTGGCGAGATGCGGCGATGCTGAGGACGGCCCGAATAGTGGCCGGCTTGACGACGGGGCTGAACGTCTCGTCGTAGTCGACGCCGTGACGCTGGGTGAAGCCGCGGACGACCCAGCGAGCTTTGTGCCGAGCCAAGGTGCCATCGGAGTGGAATTTGTGCCGGAAAATCCACTTGCCGGTGACCACATTGGCGCCAGGAGGACGAGGAACGAGGCGCCAGGTGTTGTTGTCGACAAGGGCCTTGTACTCCTCAGCCATGGCTGCACGCCACTGAGAATCAGCAAGACCCCCCCTGTAGTCGCGCGGAATGGGCGAGGCAGTGGAGCCGGTGGCGACGTGAGCTGCTGGAGGGAACCCGTACCGATCGACAGGCCTGAGGGAACCTGTCTGGAGGCGCGTCACAGGTCGGTTCGGAGGCAGTGGCGGTGGCAGTGGCGGAGCAGCCACCACAGCCGGAGCAGCCGCCATGGCTGGAACAGCTGCCACGGCTGGAGCCGGGGCCGGCTGTTCGGAAACAGCTGGTGTCGGTGAAGAAGTGTTCGGTGCAGCTGGAGCCGTGCGGCGCCGGGTGTAGACCCGAAGGGGTGGGGGAGCGACCGGTGCAGGTGGAAGAACCGGGCCAATCTGGAGGATGGCCGGGTCCTCAGCGAGCTCCTCCAGATGAGCTCGATGACGCGGCTGCTCAGCGTCGGGTTGCGACGGAGCGACCGCTGCTGCGCGTGGCACCGGCGCTGGTGTTCCTGCAAGAAAATCCAGAGAGCTTGGCAGCGCACTGGTGGAGTCAGATTGAAATGGAAATGTCGTCTCGGCGAATACAACATGACGGGAAATGATGATCCGTCGTGTTGTTAGGTCGAGACACCGGTAGCCCTTATGGGAAGAGGGATAACCAAGGAAGACACAAGCGGTGGAGCGGGGGGCCAACTTGTGTTTGGAGGTAGCGGTGAGGTTAGGATAGCATAGACAACCGAATACACGAAGAATAGTGTAATCTGGTGGCTGCTGGTAGAGTTGCTCATAGGGGACTCTATGGTGAATGGCTGAGCTGGGGCGCCTGTTGAGGAGATAGGTGGCTGTGGTGAGCGCCTCGGCCCAGTATTTGGGTGGCATGTGAGCGTGGAGGAGGAGGGTGCGGCATATATCGTTCAGAGAACGGATGATGCGTTCAGCCTTCCCGTTTTGAGGGGAGGTGTAAGGGCAAGAGAGGCGTAGGTGAATACCGCTGGAGGCAAAGAAGGTGGTGAGGGCAGTATTGATGAACTCAGTGCCATTATCAGCTTGTACAGCCTTGACAGGAAGGCTAAACTGTGTGTGGACGTAGGCGCAAAAATTGATGATGTGAGTGGCTACCTCAGATTTGCGGACGAGGGGGAACGTCCAGCAATAATGTGTGAAATCATCTAGGATGACAAGATAGTACTGCGCACCAGAAATGCTAGCGACCGGGGACGTCCAAACATCACAGTGTACAAGCTCAAAGGGGAGAGATGAAACTGAACTGGAATTACCGAAGGGCAGCCGCACATGCTTGCCAAGTTGACATGGATGACATAAAGTAGGAGCTGATTTATTACAGGAAATGGAATTATTGTTCCTAAGCAAATCTAGAGTGGCAGCCCCTGGATGACCAAGACGATGGTGCCATAGGTCAGTGGAGGTGGCGAGGTTGGCCTGTGGCGTGGCGGGGACGGTGTAGAGGCCGTCGGAGCTATTGGAGCGAAGAATCACGCGTCGGATCTGCAGGTCCTTAACAGAGAAACCAAACGCGTCAAATTCGATAGTGCAATGGTTGTCACGAGTGAATTGACGAACTGAAAGTAAGTTGCGCACTAAGGAGGGGGCAACAAGAACATTGCGAAGAGAGAAGGGGGAGGTGCGGCCAGGTAAAGTGGAGTGACCAGAACAGGACACAGGCAACTGATGCCCGTTGCCGACAGTGATGGAAGAAGAGGAGGAGGGATGACGAGATAGAAGTATACCATCCGAGTTGTGCATGTGGGAGGTGGCGCCGGAGTCCATGACCCAGCCAGAGTTCTGGAGCGCCATTTGGTTCAAGGCGGCAATGAGGCCGGCTTGATCCCACATCGGTGTTGGTGGAGGTGCAGCGAAGTGCGCCTGCGGGTTGGTGCCCATGAGCCCCTGGTGACGCCCGCCCTGGGCATTGGGGTGCTGCCAGCCAGGGCGAGGGCCCTGCAGCCAGTCGCCATGTGGAGGAGGACCGCCCTGGGGGGCCCAGGGGGTGTAGCAGAACCAGGGCACCATGGGGCGGTTGCCCCCGTGTTGCTGACCGCCACCGCCGCCCTGCTGCCAGCCGCCGCCGCCGCCCTGCTGCCAGCCACCACCCTGGCCGCGCCAGGGACCCTTCTTGCCGCCCTTGCCTTTCTTGCCGCCCCCTGGACCCTTGGAAGGGGCAGAGGGAGCGCTGGAAGTGGAGGAATGGCACTCGGCAGAGGTGCAGCTAGAGCCGGAGGCGGCTACCATAGCGGAGGCCGCCGTGGTCTTCTCATCGTTGGCGAGGCGCAGTTCCTTGAGGGAGAGCATCTCGCGCGCTCTGATACCATGTAGAATGACAGAGAAATGGGAAACACCACACACCCAACATGGGGGGGGGGTGACATTCATATATATAGCCAATATGGCAGGGTATAACAGGCATGTACATGCTTTACATAGCAGGTGCTAATCACACTGATTTGTGCCGTTGCCTATTATATACTTGGCTAATATACACTTGCCTAATATATCTATCAGTTCTCCCGGCTCCCTAAAGGAAGCCAAGCAATTATGTTGGCTATTTTTCCTCCCATCATAAAGTGTCTTACACAACAACAAAGCCTTTAAGTCCCAAACAAGTTGGGGTAGGCTAGAGTTGAAAGTTCTCCCGGCTACCTAAAGTGTCTTACATCTGCTTATATAACTCTCCTCCTTGCTAATAATAGGAAATAAATAATAATAAATTGGGCCAAGCCCGTAATTCCCTGCGCCTCTAGCCACTAATGGCCCTCCTCCGGGTGTACTGAACCCCGGTCATAACATCTCTCCCCGCCTGCGCAAACAGCTCGTCCTCGAGCTGGAAGTCGGGGAAGTGCTCGCGGAACTCGTCGAGAGGCTCCCAGGTAGCATCCTCGTCCGGAAGGCCGCGCCACTTGATCAGCACGCGCCAGACACCACGGCGTTGCTGCGCCTGCAGCGCCCGTTCTGGTCCCGGCAGAACGCGACCATCGAGGACCGGCGGAAGGGTGGCCGGAACAGCCGGCGGTTCTCCGCGTTGCCGCTTCAGCAGCCCCACATGGAAGACGTCGTGGACGCGGGCGCCCTCCGGTAGCTGCAGGCGGTAGGCGACGCGCCCAATGCGCTCCAACACCTGGAACAGTCCTGCGTAGCGAGGCCCAAGCTTGCGCCCGGCACGGGGGTCCAGGGACTGCGCTATTCTGTGTAACAGCCGCGGCCAGACCCAGTCGCCGACGGCGAACTCCAAGTCGCGGTGGTTGGCGTCGTAGTACTTCTTGGACAGCTGCTGCGCCTGCAGGAGGCGCGGGCGCACCTCGGCGAGGATCTCATCACGGCTGCGGAGGAGGGCGTCAGCAGCTTCCATCCGGGCCATCCCCGGCTTATACGGCAGGATGGGCGGCGGGAGACGGCCATAGACCACCTCGAACGGAGTGGCGCGAAGGGCGGTGTGGTAGGAGGTGTTGTAGCAGTACTACGCCTAGGCGAGCTAGTCCACCCACGCATGCAGGCGGTCACCTGTAACACACCGCAAGTACATGGCAATCACCTTGTTCACCACCTCGGACTGGTCGTCAGTCTGCGGGTGGAAAGTCGTGCTCATACGCAGCTTGACACCAGCCATCCGGAAGAGGTCGCGCCAGACGTGGCCGGTGAAGACCGGATCCCGGTCGCTGACGATGGAGGAGGGAAACCCGTGGAGCCGGACGATGCCGTCGAAGAAGGCGCGAGCGACGGAGGTGGCAGTGTAGGGGTGGCCGAGCGCGATGAAGTGCGCGTACTTGGAGAAGCGGTCAACCACCGTGAGTACGACGGACTTGCCGCCCACCTTCGGGAGGCCCTCGACGAAGTCCATGGAGATATCCGCCCATACCTGGGACGGAACCTCCAGCGGCTGCAGCAGTCCCGCCGGCTGCAGGGTCTCCGTCTTGTTGCGCTGACAGGTACTGCAGGACCGCACCCAGTCCTGCACCAGCGCGCGATCACCAGGGATGTAGAAGTCGGAGCGTAGGCGGTGGAGGGTCTTCTGAATGCCCTCGTGCCCGGCCGAGTGCGCCAAAAGGAGCGTCTGATGGCGCAGGTCACCGTGGTCGGGGACGAAGAGGCAACTACCATGCAGGAGTAGCCCGTCGTCAAGGCGCCACGGCCCCTGCAGGTCGCCCGCCTCAAGGCGCCGAAGGAGTAGCTGCGCGTCCACCGTGGCGCGGTGGATGTCGTCGATGAAAGCGAAGGAGGGGCCTGAGCGAGCGCACATGGCAGCGCCCACGCTGCTGTCCTCCTCAGCCCCGTGCTCGGCATCGCGGCGGGACAGGGTGTCCGCCACGGTGTTGAGGCGCCCGGGGCGGTATTCGACGGTGAAGTCAAAGCCGAACGGCTTGCTGATCCACTGGTGCTGCAGAATGGTAGACAAGCGCTGGTCCAGGAGGAACTTCAAGCTGTAATGGTCAGTGCGAATAAGGAAGTGGCGCCCCCACAGATACGGGCGCCAGTGGAGCACAACTTGCACCAAACCGATGAGCTCCCGCTCGTAAGCCGCGAGCTTGAGATGGCGCGCGGCGAACGGCCTGCTGAAGAATGCGAGAGGTCCAGCACCCTGGTGGAGAACGGCGCCAAACCCCACGCCGGACGCGTCTCAGTCTATCATGAATAGCTTGTCGAAGTCAGGCATCTGGAGGACGGGCCCGGTGGTGAGGGCGCGCTTAAGCGCCTGGAAGGCCTCCTCTGCCTCCGTGTCCCAGGCGAACGCGTCTCGTCGCAAGAGACGCGTCAGGGGCGCCGCGATGAGGCCGAACTCCCGGATGAATTTCCGGTAGTAGCCCGCCAGGCCCAGGAAGCCCCGGAGGCCCCGAGCGGAGCGCGGCGGGGGCCACGCAGCGACCGCCGCCACCTTGTCGACGTCCATGGCGACGTCGTCCGCAGAGATGACGTGGCCCAGGTAGGCCACGGACATCGCCCCGAACGAGCACTTCGAGCGCTTAAGGTGAAGACGGTGCGCCCGAAGCTCGTTGAGGACGATGGCAATGTGCTGCAGATGCTCCGCCCACGAAGAGCTGTAGATGAGAATATCGTCGAAAAAGACCAACACAAACCTCCGCAAGTAGGGGCGAAGGACGTCGTTCATCAACGCCTGGAATGTCGCCGGGGCGTTGGAGAGGCCGAAAGGCATCACCAGGAACTCGTAGTGATCGTGGTGTGTGCGGAAGGCGGTCTTGGCGATGTCGTCGGGGTGCATCCGCACCTGGTGGTAGCCCGAACGCAGGTCGAGCTTGGTGAAGAAGCGAGCCCCATGGAGCTCGTCGAGAAGCTCATCCACGACCGGTATGGGGAACTTGTCCTTGGACGTCTTGGCATTGAGGGCGCAGTAGTCGATGCAGAAGCGCCAAGACTTGTCCGCTTTGCGGACAAGGAGCACGGGCACCGAGAACGACGAAGTGCTAGGCCGGATGATGCCCTGGGTGAGCATGTCCTCGCACTGCCGTTCCAGCTCGTCCTTCTGCAGCTGGGGGTAGCGGTACGGGCGCACGGCGACGGGAGCGGTGTCCGACAGGAGGTGGATGCGGTGGTCGTACTGACGGGCCGGTGGAAGGCCCTGCGTCTCCTCGAAGATGGCGCCGTGCTGCTGCAGTAGGCGGTCCAGCAAGGGCTGCTGAGAGTCGACGGAGGTCGCCGCCACATGCTGCTGGGGCGCGGCCAAGTTAGAGCCGCCCACGCCCTTCCAGAGGACACGGCGACCCTCACGCCAGAAGGCCAACGTCATGGCCTCGATGTCCCAGAGAATGAGGCCCAAGGTCCGCAGGAAGTCGACGCCGAGGATGAAGTCGAAGAGCCCAAGTCGAGGCCGACGCATGTGATGGAGAAGTCCTCGCCCCCGATGCTGATGGGGATGTGACGGGCGATGCCCTCGCATCGCAGGCGATCGCCGTTGGCGACGATGACGCAGAGTTGCGCCCCCCTGGTGGGCGGAAGCCCCAGGCGGCGCATGGTTTTGTGGGTGGAGCCGGTATCGAGAAGGGCCAAGAGGCACTCCCCCTTGACCATCACCGGCAGCAGCATCGTGTTCTCCGTCCGGATACCTGCAAGTGCATGGAGGGACACGACGAGAGCGTTAGCAGCCGCCTGCCCCTAGGCGGCCGGCTCCTCTGGTGGTATGGCCGCGTCCCCGTCCTCGACGGGCGCGTCGTCCTCCTCAATGTAGTCCCCGGACTCCAGGTAGAAGAGTCGCTGACACACATGCCCAGGGACGTAGGGCTCGTCGCAGTTGTAGCATAGTCCTTGGCGACGACGTTCCAGCTGCTCCGCCGGTGTAAGGCAGCGAAACGGGCGCGCCGCGGGGGCCGCATTGGCCGCAACGGGGGCCTGTCCCGCCTGGGCCGCCCCGGGTGCGCGCGCCGGAGGAGGCTGACCCTGACGCAGAGCCGGACGAGCGGCTCGAGGAGGCGGCGCTAGCTACATGGCAGCCGCACGATGCTCAAACGCCCGGGCGTAGTACATGGCCGTCTGGAGGTCCGGGGGTCACGCATCTCCACGTCCACCCGGATATGATCCGAAAGGCCACCAACGAAGAGCTCGGCCCGCTGACGCGTGGAGACGTCCCGGGCGTGACATGCCACCGCCTGAAAGCGATCGGCGAACTCCTGCACAGTGGAAACAAATGGCAGCCGGCCCAGCTCAGCCAACCGACTCCCGCGGATCGGAGGGCCGAAGCGCAGACGACATAGCTCCTTGAAGCGCTCCCACGGTGGCATGCCCTCGTCCTGCTCGAGGGCATAGTACCAAGTCTGGGCCGCCCCCCCCCCCCCCCCCCCCCGGAGATGATAGGAGGCGAGCCAGGTACGGTCGGAGGCGAGCATGCGCTGACCCCGAAAGAATTGCTCACACTAGTTGAGCTCCAACTTGGTAAAACTTGGGCGGCGGCGGGTCCTGTGTGGCGGCCGAGGGCGCCGCGCCCGTGCTGTCCAGCGAGAGCGACGCGGCGGAGAGCGTCGGCATCAGGCTGCCGCCATGGAACAGGGGACCGTCCACCCCACCGTAGAGGACGCCCAGAGCCAGGGCGCCGCCATGCGCCATGACAGCCCCGGTGGTCGGGAGCGGCGGTAGGTGCGGTTGGGTACTGGTCGCCGTGTAGATGGGTTCCGACGAACCGGTGATCCAAGCCGGAAGCGGTGACAGTGACGACGGAAACCTGATCTGCTGGATGGGGACACCCTGGGACAGCGGTGGCGCGGCTGGGAATGAGGTCGTCGCAGTCCCGTCGTAGGGCATCCCATACTGGTACGAGATGACCAGCGCCATGGTCGCGGCCGAGGGCGGCGGCGGCGGCGGGGGTAGCTGCTGTTGGTGTGGTGGTGGAGGAGGTGGCAGCTAGGGCTGCAGCTGGGGCGCATAGGGCCCGACGAGGAAGGCCCTGATGCCCGCCACGGCCTGCCCTAATTCCAGGATTGCGCCTGTCATCTGCTCCGGGGTGAGGACGAGGGCGGCGGGAGACGACGGCGCCGGGGCAGAGGGCGCGATCGCCCCTGAGGACGCCAGCGCGCCCAATGCCGGCGCGCCTGATGTGTGGGGCAGCAGCGCCGACGAAGACGCTGGTGGCGACGGGTGGGTGTGCGGCGGCGGCGGGTGGGAAGAACTCAGTAGAGGGCTGGACATGATCGAACCAGAGATCTCTGATACCAGATTGATAGGAATTCGATCCCTACCGATGCGAGTTCGTAGGTTGTACGAGTGAGAGAGGGGAGGGCGAGGCTGGAGGCACGCTCGACGGCTTCTGGGCGTCGTGGTCGCGCGCAGAAGAAGAGAAGGAGGCGGCTAGGGCTACTGGGGGTCTCTCGGCTCCCTAAAAGAAGCCGAGCAATTATGTTGGCTCTTTTTCCTCCCATCACAAAGTGTCTTACATCTGCTTATATAACTCTCCTCCTTGCTAATAATAGGAAATAAATAATAATAAATTGGGCCAAGCCCGTAATTCCCTTCGCCTCTAGCCACTAATGGCCCTCCTCCGGGTGTACTAAACCCCGGTCATAACAAGTTGACACAAATATTAAAATACCAAATTCAAACAAAGTTGAGGAAGAAATGATTCCACAAACAAAAGCATTTTGTTGTCTGTTGTGCAAATCCTTCTTTACGAAAATTGGCTATTTATGATATACAATGCTACCAGTTAAGCATCTATGGCAGAGTGGTTAAAAGCACCCAATTCATAATTGGTCAATTTGTGGACTCAATTACAGCTGGATGCACGCAAACAGGAACTGCATAAACGAAAATGTCCATTTACTCCCCCAAGTTTTTCAGTTGTCCAGGATAGCCCTCTAAACTATTTTTTCTGCTTCACTTTGTCTAATGAAAATACTATTCCCTCCGTTCCAAATTGTAAGTCATTTTGGCTTTTTTAGAAACATAGTTATTACTATGTATCTAGACATAGTGTATATCTAGGTGCATAGCAAAAGCTATGTACCTAGAAAAGCCAAAACAACTTACAATTTCGAATGGAGGGAGTAATATATAGTCACTTCACTCCATATTTGAGGTGAAGCTTCACTTCTTAGTGGCATTTGTCTTCTTTTTGTTTCTCTTTACACAAGTTGTATTTCAAGTTGAAACTTATGTGAGATTATAGACGACAACATACCCTATTTTATGAAATATGTGCATAATCTTTCATGACTAGTTGCATATATCGGTAGCACCTGAAATCAGTTTAATCCTCAGGAAATGGAAAATTTGTCCTTCCCTGGAAAACAATGTAGGGGATTTTCCAGATCCAAATTTTACAGCTTCATGTTATGGGGAACATCACAATTAGTCTCAGGGATAATAACTAATATAAAAACACTAAAGGTGTGTAAACAAACCTTCCCAGATGCACAAAGTTGATAAAAGCAGTGGTAATTCCTTTCAGATTCAGAAATTTGCACAACACGAGACCGTTCCAGGAGGTAAGTTCGAACTGCAGCCCCAGATATTCTACCGGATTTGTCAAATTGAATTTCAACAAATTTCCCAAATCGACTGCAGTGAAATAAAATATTAAGTAAACATATGGGTATATAGAAGAAAGCAGTACACCTACTAGTAATATACTATCATGCCTATCTACAACCTTTTTCTCACACCTATGAGCATACTGATATAAGTGCCTAGCTTCATTTCTTTTTATAATGAGGATTAAACCTAAAACGCTAGCACCTTTGAAAAATTAATAAGCATAGCACCCTCACCGTTCAAAGACTATCAAATAAAAGATGTATATAGTTGTATGGCCAAAGAATCAAACAAGCATTCTTTTTTTATGAAAAATAGTCAAATAAATTGATTGACTCCAAGAAAATTAATGAAAGAAGTAAAGAAGTTCACCTGGAGTTATCATTTCTCACTGTCCGTGCATTACCAAAAGCTTCCAACAGTGGATTTGACTGCATTGAAATGAGAGCAGGATAGATGCAGAGTTGAGAAAACATAAAGCCTTCTATAGGGCATGTTAATCATGCACCAAAAGAATTGATGAGAAAACTGAAAGTTACCTCTAGAACTTGTTGCTCCACAGAGCGGATATCACCAATTGCACGGCCCCCAACAAAAGTAAGATACCGCATAATGAGTTTGGTGGTCTCTGTTTTTCCAGCACCGCTTTCTCCACTGACTAATATGGACTGGCTGTGGTTCTCGCTAACCATAGCTCTTCAAGAAAGAGAAATATGCCATGTAAAACTCCATATTCTAATTTCTAACTACCACGCTGCAAGCTGGTTTCCATGTTTCATACCTGTACGATGCATCAGCAATGGCAAAAACATGTGGACTCAATTCACCGAACTGCACACCTCTGTACTGCTCCATCATATGCATATCATACATATGGGGGAGCTTTGCAAAAGGATTTACAGCAATCAAGATGCGCCCTGTGTATGTCTGAAGAAACAACAGAAGCGTCGGAATAATGTATGGCACACATAACACCAACATTAGCAACATGTTCCCACAAAACACAACATATGGGCTAGCACAGATCGGCAAAATAATCCCTTCCCTCAATTCCACATACATTGGACCCGTACATGATCTTACACGAGACCACTAGCCCACTATCCTCTTAGAAAGACTTCTTACAGGATACGAGTAATGTGCAGCCAATGGACATTGTGAGATTAAAAAGAGAGTAGAAAAGATGGAGACACTCACGTAGATCTCGTTGAGCGTGTATCGGAGTGCGAGGTTGCAGAGCACCCCAGGCTCGTGGAGGTAGACGAGCTTGGTCATATCGTCGACGCCCCCAAGATCGGCCTCCGTGTCCCGTGGCAGGACCTTCCTACCGTCTACTACAGCCTGCCCACACCACAGACCAGCCACAAAGATAATAACCAAACGGGCAAACCAACCCAGCCACGAAGCTAGCAATTCGACGAACACCTATGCTGCAGCTGCAGCGGGGCTTGGAAATCGAAACGATGGGTTGTCTGGGTCGTTCCGCCCTCACCTTGACACCGGTGGATAGGACGACAGCGACTGAGGACGGCGAGGACGGGGAGGCGGGCGAGGAGACGACCTCGGCCTCGGCCCAGGCGAGTTCCGGGTGTTCCACCCACACGGCGGTGCCGGGACGAAAGATCATTGCGGCAGCGGCGGGGGTAGGCGTCGCAGCGGTGGCGCTGCGGTTTGTGGGGAATCCAGGCGATTGGAGTAGGATTGCCCATATGGAAGGAGAGGTGGTCGGGATTCAGGAAGGGAGGGAGATGGCGGAAGTCGCGCTCGAGCGCCCGCGTGTGGGACGAACCGACCGTTGGAGGAAACGGCGGGGCAGGAGAGAGAATCAGAGAATGTGTGGAAGACGATGGATGAACCGAGCATTTTTTTTGTCTTCCAAATTACGGTCGTTTTATAGGGTAATAATATGAGTTTTTTTTGTTTTGTTTTGAACTTGGCCCATTCATTACTCAGCTGAGAAATCGTCAGAGACAATTACAAATACATCATCGGGGATGGTGCATGTGATCACCGCCTCTCCTTCGATGCAACTGTAACCTAAACCCGCCACAGCATGGGCAGCTCTATTGCCATCTCTACCCAGAAAATTATAGACAAAAACATTAAAATTGGACCTAGTTAATGACTTTAGCTCTTCAATCAAACCTCCTTCCGGCGGAATATCAAAGCCTTGGGCCTGTATAGCTTGCTGAACATTCAGTGCGTCAGTTTCCAGGATTAAGAGTGAAATACACTGGCGGTCCTTTAACTTGTCGGCCCATGTCAGTCAGGTCCATGAACTTGCAAACGCGAAAAATAGACCCCTGAACTTGTCAAGTTGTTCACCGCAGGTCCATTTCCCATCCGACGCGGCCTCCATGCGACGCAGCGCCAGCGTGGCGGACGAAGCACGTGAACCAGCAGCTACACCTGTCCCTGCTCCACGCCGCGCGGGGCTCCCCGTCCACTTCGCGGCGCCGGAGTTGCACCTCCAGGAGGCCACTCTGGACGTGCCCGCGCACGAGTCTCCCGCCCCGGACCCGCTCTCCCCTTTCCCGGCGCACGTGCAGCCGCTCTTCGAGGCCTACAGCGCCGGCGCACGGGCCCCGCTAGCCGCGCTCCTGGCGGAGCTCGCCGCGACCCACCGCCGCGTCGTTGTCCTTCACGACAGCATGGCGGCGTTCGCGGTGGCCGAGGCCACACGCTTGCCCAACGCCAAGGCCCTCGGCGTGCACTGCCTCGCCGCCTCCTACAACGTCGGGTGGGCGGACCGGGAGCAAGCCCTGCTGCGCCGCCACGGCCTCGTGTTCCACCCGCCTGACGCCTGCGCCACCTCGGAGTTTGTCGCGCTCGCCAGGCGGATGGGGCAGGAGCGTCGGCACGCGCCTGGCGCCGGCATGGTCATCAACACCTGCCGCGCGCTCGAGGGCAACTTCCTCGACGCGCTCCAGGGGATCCCGTCTTCCGAAGGCCGCACGCTGTTTGCCGTCAGGCCTCTCAGCCCGGTGCTCCTCCCCGGCGCCGGCGCGAGCAGTGGGACTGGCAGCGGGAACTCGCGGCGGCACGAGTGCCTGGACTGGCTCGACGCGCAGCCGCCGTCGTCGGTGCTGTACGTCTTGTTCGGCACGACGTTGTCGCTGCGCCTAGAGCAGGTGCGCGAGCTCGCCTCTGATTCACTGCAAGACCGGCGGAATCCGCCTCTGATTCACTGCAAGACCGGCGTATCTCCTTCGTCGTTCCTCTGCAAGTCTACGAATTTGTGGGCGTGCGGCCTGTAAGCCTGGGAGAACAGCAATCTGAATGAAGAAAAAGATGGACGTTTGCATTATTGGTTGAAGAAAGACGCAAGCAAGAGCATCAGGAGTTCTAGACAAACCAAAGTTGTAAGCACATGTGAATTTGTTCAATTCGTTGTGTTCTTACCTCTCTACGACAATGGACGCCGCGGCGTCGTGGTGTCCGATTGGCTGCGGGTGGCGACAGGTTGCACCTGTTGCGCCCATGCGCTCGTCGGCCCGAGGCATGCACACGAACGCAGCCATAAGGCATAGCCCCTGGCCAGGGCGAAATCGGCAGTGCCCGCATGCCCAGTGTGGCCACGGTGCCTGCACACAACCTGGCCTGTGTGCTTGCCCGGCGGCTGGTGGCCGGCTACGGCCAGGCCCGCGATGGAGGCTACCCTACGCCTGCGCCTCACGCGCCACGGCCAGCGGCTCCTGCGCCCGCGACTGGCAACCCCGCACAGCGTCCTTGGCCCGGTGCTCGAGGCCTCGCGCGGCACACACCGGTGGCGACGACATCCATGGCCGAGTTCGCGCAGGTTGCGGCAGCGTCCGCGACTTCCACGGTGGTGGTCGCACCCCTTCGGCTCGAAGCAGAGGCGGTTGCACCCGTTCGGCCCATGGCGACGGCACCCCACATGCCTGTCCTGCGGCTACGGCTGTGGCTCCCACTCGCCCGGCCACAGGACAACGGCTCCGTGTCTACATTGAATCAGAGACCTCCGCGCCGGCGTGCTCGTGCGCCCCTGGGAGCGGCGCCACGACGTGACCCCCGCGGCCGCGATCCACGATGCCATCGACAGGGTTATGGCCTCGGGGAGTCCGTTCGCGGTGCCGTGGTCGAGGGCGGGTCGTCCAGGTCCCTGGACGAGCTCGTCGCGTATGTGACGAGGTGATCCATGGTCCGTGCGGCGACTGTGCTGCGTTGTGGCGTCCGTGCAGCGACTTCGTCCGCCACGCTGACGCTGCCACGTCGCTGGAGGCCGCGCCGGATGGAAAATGAGCCTGCAGTGAACAACTTGACAAGTTTAGGGGCC
The DNA here is from genome assembly GCF_019320115.1 of Miscanthus floridulus. Classification (NCBI taxonomy): domain Eukaryota; kingdom Viridiplantae; phylum Streptophyta; class Magnoliopsida; order Poales; family Poaceae; genus Miscanthus; species Miscanthus floridulus. Next base: position 74,361,381 of record NC_089581.1, read on the forward strand.
TATTTTCCGCGTTTGCAAATTCGTGGACCGAACTGGCACATGCCGACAAATTAAAGGACCGCCGGTGTATTTCACTCCAGGATTAACTTGCCTATGCCCAAATTACTCGCCACTTGGACGTCTTGCAGGCAGGCGATCAGCTCGCCACTTGGACGTCTTCCCTCGATCCATCATCACCACATCTCCATCGTGGTCACGGATCAAGAATCCCTAGCTCCTAGCCATGGTTTCCTGAATGAATGAGGCATCGCAGTTAAGCTTCAGAAAGCCCTCCGGCGGCTTACTCCACTTCACTCTTGGTACCGATCTCGGTAGCTTTGGAGGACTCTGAGACCGAGATATCTCGTTAGCATAAATTCTAATTGACCGTGCAAGTTCCTCAGCTCATCGGCCTCGGCCTTCTTCCCGGACAATGTTCCGGTTTGTCCACAGAGACCACAAAGTGATGACCATCAAGATAGCAATCTCCTCTTTCTCCGACAGAATGATTGAGACTGCATCCATGGCTGAGAATTGTGTAGCCAATCTATGTCTCCTGTCCTCCAAGGCCAGCAGGTTCCAAACTTGCTTGGCGAGCTTACATCTAAAGAAGAGGTGGCCTCCATCTTCAATATCTCTTCCACAGACCGGACAGTGATGGTCAATTTCCATGCCACGATGGACTAGCTTGCAGTAGAGGGGATGGCTATCATGCGCCATACGCCAGAGAAAATGTTTCACTTTGTTTGGGCAGTGGAGGCCCCAAATCTTCATCCAGACCGGGTCTGCTTGTTGCCTGCTACCACCTTGAGCCGGCTTGCCATTACTGATTTTGATAAAATCATCTCTGCATATCTTGTACGCGCTTCGGACGCTAAAGTTGCCATGCTTGTCAAAATGCTAGGCCAAGATATTATCTCGACCTTCAAACACAGGGATTGCCAAGATGACTTGTTGATCTTCTTCCCAAAAGAGCTCCTTAACCAACTCCACATCCCAATCGCCAGTCACAGGATTGATCAGCTCATCTACATCAGTTACCAGATTTGTCCCCCTAGGTGTGATGGGCCTTCTGGATTGGTCCCTCGGGAGCCAAGGGTCAGTGCATATTTTCAAACCTCTGCCGTCCCCCACTCTCTATATCATTCCTTTTTTCATCAACTGAACACCTCTCAAAATACTCCGCCATGTCTATGACATGCCAGACTTCGGCTTAGCATCCAAAACCGTGGAGTTGTTGTAGTACTTTGCTCGCATAATACGCGCACAAAGGCCCCGTTCGCTTGTCTTAAAAATGGCTTGTTCGGCTTCTTTTTTCAGCCGGAACAGTGTTTTTCTCTCACAACAATTCAGCCGGAACAGTGTTTTTCAGCCAGTTTCAGCCAAGTTTCAGACCAGCGAACGGGGCCAAAGGGACTCTGGCCTATCCCAAAGTCTCCAGGCCTGTTTTGATAGCATAGCAAGGTTGAAAGCATGGATATCCCTGAAGCCCAGACCCCCCCCCCCCCCTCCTTTTTGGGACGTATCAGAGTATCACGGTGCAACCAATGGATTTTATGCTTTCCCTCCTGCTGATTCTAGCAAACCATTGAGCTAATTTGATCAAAAAAGTCTTTGTTAGATCAAAACACCCCATCGCATGCGTTGGGATTGCTTGAGCCACCGCTTGATGAGAATCTCCTCTCCAGCCCAAGACAAGAATTTTTCCTTCCATGCCTGAATGTGCTGCCAAATTCTTTCCTTGATATAAGCAAAGGTGCTTGACTTTGATTTACCCACCTGTACTGGGAGTCCTAAATATCGTTCATTTATTGTTTCCTTCGTAATTTGCAGCATGGCGCAGTGTTTTGACTGAAAAGCACCGCCGATTTCGCCTTGTTGATCATTGTTAGTATTTATTAACTTCACTGGTAAAGAAACGACCTTTGATCCAGCTCAAAATTTAGCTTTAGTTTCGATATTTTTCGCGCTTGGGACTAGAGAGACCTTTAGTCCCGGTTTGTAACTCCAACCGGGACTAAAGGTCCCTGCCCAACGGCTACTGCGGCAGGCTTTTGCTATAGGGGACCTTTAGTCCTGGTTAGAGCTACCAACTAGGACTAAAGGTTAACTTTTACTCTCGGTTGGTCCTTCCAACCAGGAGTAAAAGTCTACTTCCGGCTAGAGGCTCCATCCGGGACTAGAAAGGGACCTTTAGTCCCGGTTTCTGTCTCCAACCGGGACTAAAGGTCCCCTCCTATATAGCCCTACTTCCTCTCCGAGCCCAAGCCACTTCGAGCTTAGTGTTCTTGCTTCATCGCCGGCCTCTCTTCTTTCTCATCGTCGGTAATCACAAGATTTCTTTAATTCCTCCATCGATTCTTCGGTTCTAAAGGTTACCAACTTTATACTCTCATGTTTCATCAGTAACATATCTTATTTTGTGGACTAGATATATATGGTTTTTTATGGTGAATTTTTTTTTATTTGTAAGCCATTTAAGCTCAAAATCACTTTAAAGTTTGTATATTTGGATGAAGGAAGGTTAAACTAGTTATTCAAAACTAGTATTCAGCTTTCATTTCTAGCATGCATAGCACACTTCATGGTTTAGAGATATAGAGAATTTTAGAGTTTTTTTAATTTTATTTGTTTATAAAATGAGAAATTTATATTATATTAAAATGAGTATAGAGAGCAGATGTCAACTGCTTCAGGGTCCTCGGCCTCTTATCGGGTTCCAAAGCGACTGAGGCCGCTCCCTCTCATTGCATGCGGCAAGTGTGAGGAGAAGATTGTGATGGAGTACCGGGTGAGGAAGGAGTGTCCCAACAAGGGTCGTATCTTCTACAAGTGTCCGGATCGCAACGTGAGTTATTTTGTCGCATTTGATGATTATGGTTAATTTATACTTATTTTTATGATGATTGTGATTAAAGTTCTAATTTTTTGTTTTAATTTCAGTGGGATGGCACTGGATGTTCAGGCTGGTATTAGGAGAAAGAGTATGTTAGAACATGTGTAACACTCTCTTGCACAGGCGGCTACGGCAGCTGATGAGGCAGTGATCCTGCGGAAGAAGCCCATAGATGTTGAACAAACGCATGATCTCTCTGCTTTAGTTGGGATTGGTCGCGAAATCCTTATGCTGCTGAAGTGCATTTTAGCTTTAGTTTTTTAGTGGTAGTTGGGATTGTCTACATTATAGCGAGACTTTCATAAATTAATACCTTGTGTGGTGGCATGCATGTCGTATAATTAACTAATTATGTTCTAAGTTTTAATATGGTACGTATGTCATGTAATGCAGATGAGCCGGCATTGGATGTACAATGCTGATCGCCGCTCCCAAGAGTTCATTGAGGGCGTGCATTCTTTCTTACGTGTGGCCGAGGCAAACAAACGTGATGGTTTCATGTGCTGCTCATGTGCCATATGTAAGAATTTGAAGGAATATGCTAGCTAAAGGAGTCTTCATTCACACTTGTTGAAGTTGGGTTTCATGCCAAACTATATTTGTTGGACGAAGCACGGAGAAACCGGGGTTGTAATGGAAGAAGGTAAAGAAGAACAATAGGACGATGATGACATTATTGCTGAATATGGTGCCTTCAATGATACTGCAATGGGGGAAGCTGAAGAAGAGGTAGTGGCAGAAGATGAGCCCGCTGATGATCTTGGTCAGGCCATTCATGACGCACAAAGAGAATGCGAAAGTGAAAAGGAGAAGATCAAGTTTGAGCGCATGCTAGAGGATCACAAGAAATTGCTATACCCAACTTATGATGCGGGACAGAAAAAGTTGGGTGCCACACTGGAATTGCTGCAATGGAAGGCAAAGAATGGTGTATCTAACAAGGGATTTGGGGAGTTACTGAAAATCCAAAAGAAGATGCTTCCGAAGAATAACGAATTGCCCGTCACTACATACGAAGCAAAACAGGTAGTCTGTCCCTTGGGATTAGAAATCCAGAAGATACATGCATGTCCTAATGACTGCATCCTCTACCATGGCGAGGAGTACGAGAAGTTAGATGCATGCCCGGTATGTCATGCATCGCGGTATAAGATCAGGCGAGATGACCCTGGTGATGTTGAGGGCGAACGTCCCACGAAGAAAATCTCTGCCAAGATTATGTGGTATGCTCCTATAATACCATGCTTGAAACGTCTGTTCAGAAACAAAGACCATGCAAAGTTATTGCGATGGCACAAAGAAGACCATAAGGTAGACAATATGTTGAGACACCCTGCTGATGGGTCCCAGTGGAGAGCAATCGTAGAGAATTCTCGGAGTTTGCAAATGATGCAAGAAACTTAAGGTTTGCTTTAAGTACGGATGGTATGAATCCTTTCGGGGAGCAGAGCAGTAGTCATAGCACTTGGCCTGTTACTCTATGTATCTACAACCTTCCTCCCTGGTTATGCATGAAGCGTAAGTTTATTATGATGCCAGTGCTCATCCAAGGCCCAAGGCAACGTGACAACAACATCGATGTGTACCTGAGGCCACTAGTTGAAGAACTTCTACTTTTATGGAACAGACTAGGTGTACGTGTGTGGGTTGAGCACAAACAGGAGCACTTTGACCTAGGAGCATTGTTGTTCGTAACAATCAATGATTGGCCTGCTCTAAGTAATCTTTCGAGACAATCAAACAAGGGATATAATGCATGCACACACGGTTCGATGACATTAAAGGTATATTCTTGAAAAAATGTCGAAAGGTCGTGTACCTTGGCCATCGTCGATTTCTTCCTATAAATCACCCCCTAAGAAAGAAAGGCAAGCATTTTAAAGGTAAGGCAGACCACCAGACCAAGCCAGGCAACCGAACTAGTGAGGATGTACTCAGTATGGTCAAGGATGTAAAAGTAGTATTTGGAAAGGCACATGGCAACAAACCTGTTCTGAACGACGCCGATAGTCACGCACCCATGTGGAAGAAGAAGTTCATATTTTGGGAGCTACCCTATTGGCAAGTCCTAGAGGTCCGTAGCGTGATCGACGTGATGCACCTGATGAGTAATCTTTGTGTGAACCTGCTAAGCTTCATGGGTGTGTATGAGAAGCCTAAGGACACACTTGAAGCACGACAGGACCTGCGATGTTTGAAAGAATGAGACAACCTACATCTAGAGAAGACAGATGATGGACGCCATTACTTAAGTCCTACCAGCTACACTCTTAGCAAAGAAGAGAAGAAAAACATGTTTGAATGCCTAGCAAGCATCAAGGTACCATCTGGATTCTCCTTGAATATAAAGGGTATAATAAATGTGCTAGAGAAGAAATTTCTAAACTTAAAGTCCCATGACTGCCACGTGCTCATGACGCAATTGCTTCCAGTTGCATTAAGAGGAATTCTACCTCTAAATGTACGTCTAGCCACCATGAAGCTATGTGCATTCCTCAATGCAATTTCTTAGAAGGCAATCGATCCAATGGATCTAGCTAAACTACAGAATGATGTGGTTCAATGTCTTGTCAGCTTTGAGTTGGTGTTCCCTCCTTCCTTCTTTAATATCATGACACACCTCCTAGTTCACCTGGTCAAGGAGATTAGCATTCTCGATCCTGTGTTCCTGCACAACATGTTCCCCTTTGAGAGGTTCATGAGAGTCCTAAAGAAATATGTTCACAATTGTGCTTGGCTAGAAGGAAGCATTACCAAGGGCTAAGGAACAGAGGAGGTCATTGAGTTTTGTATTGACTTTATTCCCGACCTTGACCCGATTGGTGTTCCTGAATCGCGACACGAGGGGAGACTAAGTGGAAAGGGGACACTAGGGAAGAAAACATATATTGGTACGCAGGACAATTATTTTAATAAAGCACACTACACAGTTCTGCAAAACTCCTCCTTGGTGGATCCGTATATTGAGACACATAAAGAGTTGCTCCGATCCGAGTTTTCAGGGAAGTCTGAAGCTTAGATTATGCATCAGCACATGGAAACTTTTAGCGACTGGTTGCGAAAAGAATGTCAGGGTGATGAGAGTATTGATGAGCAACTGTATTTGTTGGCTAGGCAGCCATCGTGGCATATCCTCACATACAAAGTGTACAAGATAAATGGGAATACATTTTACATAGTAGCCTAAGATAAAAGGAGCACCAACCAAAATAGTGGTGTCCGCATAGATGCCACCGACCCTAATGGAAATAAGCAAATATATTATGGCCGCATAGAGGAGATATGGGAACTAAACTATGCACCTACTTTTAAGGTACCTTTGTTCAAGTGCCAATGGGTAAAGGCGACTGGAGGCAGGGTAACAGTCAACAACCAGTATGGAATGACAACCGTGGACCTCAACAATATTGGGTACAAAGATAAACCGTTCGTCCTTACCAAGGATGTGAATCAGGTGTTCTATGTCAAGGATATGTCTACAAAACCGAAGAGAGGGAAAAACAACAACGACCCAATCAATGAGCCAAAGCGCCACATAGTTCTTTCAGGGAAAAGAAACATCATCGAAATTGAAGACAAGTTAGACATATTAGAAGATTATGAAAATGATGACTGAATTCCACCCTTCATAGTGAACAAAGACCCAAGCATCTAGCTAAATGATGAGGACACTCCATGGTTACGGCGCGATCATAACCAAGGGATATACGTTAAGAAAAAGTTCACTACTGTGCCCGCTTGATATATATAGTGTATTCATATTTCTGTCGTGTATTCATATTTTCTACCACTTAAATGAATTTTTTGCTTGATGGTGGATTTCCTATGGAGAATGTGTGATGAAAAAACAAATGATCAACGTCAATAAGATGTGAAAACTAATTTCCTATCGAAAAGCAATAGTTTTAATGATTTTAATTAAGTAGTACATTTTTGCATGGTGAAAATTATGATTATTATTTACACTATGTTAAATATTTATACGGTAAAACAAAAGAGTTTAGGTTATAGATTTTTCTTATGTACAATAATGCAAAACCAGGTCTCGGAATTCTTTTTGTATTTTTTTTATAATATTTTATTTACTAGGCAATTAACAACTCTCTGCATATTTATATAAAAAAATATATAAAAAAGGAAAAACTTCTACAAACTGGCGGGAAGCCAAACTGTAGCCCACCTTTACTCCCGGGTGGACCAACTACCTGGGACTAAAGGTCAGACCTTTAGTCCTAGTTCTAACCATCACCCGAGAGTAAAGAACCTTTAGTCCCGATTCTAACCATCACCCGGGACTACTAAAGATGGGCTGCATTTTCGCGGCCTGCCAAAATACCCTTTACTCCAAGGCCGTGGCTACACCCAGGACTAAAGGTCAGACCTTTAGTCCCGGTTCTAACCATCACCCGGGACTAAAGAACCTTTAGTCCCGGTCCTAACAATCACCCAGGACTACAGGTCCCCCTTTATAAACCACGCCCTTCTCCCTTAGTTCTCTTCCTCTCTATCTCCGCCGCCTTCTTCTCCAACCGGATCCAGTAGCCGCCAAGCCTTCTTCTCCGTTGCCTCATCTTCTCCACCAGATCGATCTGATCCAGTAGCGCTGCCGCCCCTAGGCGACCACCCTAGCCTCACCTCATCATGCGCGCATGTTGTCACCAGCCCCACACGCATGCGCACTTCTTCTCTAGCCGGCCAGCGCACGCCTCGCGTTGTCCTCATCCCTAGCCCACCTCACCCCTAAGTGGTTCAAGGTTCTTCGAGGTGTCTATCTCTACCAATTCATCCCCTTCTTCATCCTCCTCTCCGTGCTATGTTTGAACTTTGAAGCCCTCGTTCTTGTGTTAGATCCACGAGACGCAGTCTTCTCCAAGATCCACAGCAGGCCACAACATCTCTATTACGGCACGTCTTCTCTAGGTTTGGCCCGGTCTCCCTCTTCCTCTACACTCTCTTGCTGCTGTATGGCCAACTTGTTCAGTGCCGTTGCTCAATGAATGTATCACTTCGATTTGGTGCTAGCTAGTAGCCTTTGCAATTGGTGCATACTTCTATTTATATGTTAGGCTCCTTGGTGCTAGAATGTGGGCGACTGAGGCCATGAATTCATACTGATATTTATGCTTGTGTCTGGCCCTATGTAATATGTATTTGCATGTGCATGTCGATGATCAAATTAAATGGAAAGACATGTACCACTGTTATTACCAATCAATCACCCATGCCACTTGAGGTTGAGGGTAACAATTTAGCTAGTCTGCTACTTTTGCATGGCGATATTTGATTTCATCTAACCATACTTGCTGCTCTTAAGAGGCAAAGCTCAAATGGATGGGCTTTCCTGCAGCCATATTTACCATCGACATGTGATCCATGACTGGAATATTCTTTCTGATTGTAGGAATAGTGATAGCTTCCCAGTCCTGTAATGAAACAGATTATTACTATTTTTTAGTAAAGTCTAAGTCTCTAACATGTTTTTTGGCTGCAAGAGCTAGACCTCATGTTTGACACCTTGGATGTGAGCCACCGCTGCCACCATATATAATCCGTTTATGATGGATTAATTCTTCCAACCTTTTTTAATCGGATGGATGCGTGTGCCGAGCCCTCGTGCTGGCAATCTTGTAATGCGATTTTGCACTGAGCCATCGAGCTCAGTGGAGCACGGACATGGTCTGGTGTCTCGTTGTTTCCTCCTTTTTGTGCGGTAGCTTATGATGACGTCGGCCCCTAGATCCGAGACGTTCGACGGTGTCCGTGATGTTGTAGTAGCAGGGCACGTAGTTCTCGTACTCGGGCGGGCATACCTCTGCCTCCTTGGCGCAGACTAGTTAGAAAATTGTAGAAAATCCGTACTAGTTGAACTTGCGGACCGTGTTCATCTCGGCTAGCATGTTCTCTGCCGAGCGGTAACGGACGTCAAAGAGGAGCTTTGATTCTACGAGGGAGAGCGGCAATGGTTGTGGAAGACCGTGTTCCCTTCCTCGTAGAATTAGAGTTCTTCCGTGGCCAAGTACGATGCCGTCCGGTGGAGAAATGCCCACCAAGATGATCACGTAAGCAAGGTCAACTAGTACGGAAGCTTACATGATCTTAGAAGATGTGTGAGGTCATGAGAGCGTGTGTTTTTTCTCAATTTTATCGAGCAGGTCACTTAGAATTAATTTTTCCATGAAATGAAATACTTAGAAATCATGCCTTTTATTTTTTAGAATTAATTTTTCCATGAAATGAAAAACTTAGAAAATAGTTAGAAAATTATAGAAAATCCATACTAGTTGAACTTGTGGACCGTGTTCATCTCGGCTAGCATGTTCTCTGCTGAGCAGCAATGGACGTCAAGGAGGAGCTTTGATTCTATGAGGGAGAGCGGCAACGGTCGTGGAAGACCGTGTTCCCTTCCTCGTAGAATCGGAGCTCTTCCGTGGCCAAGTACGGTGCCATCCGGTGGAGAAATGCTCGCCGAGATGATCACGTAAGCAAGGTCAACTAGTACGGATGGTTATTTATTTAAACATGTTTTTGAGCTAGAATTTGACGGATATTTGATAGATATAGTTTTTATGTTTTATAGATATATCTAGTGGTGTAAAAGCTAGATGGCTGCCCCAAGAGACAACATGGATGAAGAAATGATGGATATTATCAACACCGGCACTCAATTTGCCGATGGTGACCAGCAGGATGTAGATGACGGGAGTCAATACCTGGCTCTTGAAGATAACCAAGAAAATATTGTGCAAGAAAATACTGGCGAGGTATACATATTTTTATATATATTTGAATATTATATATATATTTGAATATCTATCATCTATTATGTGTACACATGATATTTATTTATTCTTTTTTATACGTAGCCCTCTGGATCGATGACCACAACGGTGAAAAACAAAAATATTCGAGGCCCGAAAAAGCCATTGGAGGGGCTCTATATAATATCGGAATTCAATATCGAGACAGGCGAACCACTTGGTCCACATGCAAGGAAATTCATGCAACACTGTGGGTGCCTTATAAGGGACAAACTTCCAATCAGTGCCCATGAATAGAAGCAAAAGATCAACGAGCCTCATGTTAGTTTTGTCTCTGATATTGATAAGAATTTAATTTGAGATGATATCCTTCAACATTTCACATTGCAAGCGGATGATTATGATGATATCAACGATGATGAATTGAAGGAGCTAGTTCGAAAGTGGGCTATGAAGAAGATGGCCACACAATTCCAGACTTGGAAGAAATCCCTATACATGAAATACGTCAAGAAGAACCTAACGTCTAATTTCAATACTAGTGGCCCGCTCACGAAGTTGAGGCCCTACTGGAATGATTTTGTACAATACAAGACATCGGAAGAGGGTGAGGAATGGGTGAGAAGGAACCAAGAGAATGCCCGACAGAAGGCATACCACCATGGCATGGGATCAGGTGGCTACGCAATTGCCATTCCCATGTGGGAAAAAATGGAAGCGGACATTCTTGCCAAGGGTATCACACTAGAGTCACTCAATTGGCCCAAACGCGCGAAGAATTGGTTTTTCGCTCATGGGGGAAGACTAGACCTAGAGACCGGGAAGCTAGTTCATGTCCCAAAACTCAAAAGAGCAACACAAAGATTTTCTTATGCTCTACAAGCTAAAGCTATTGGTGCGTTCAGGCCCAATAGAGAGAAGGATGAACTGACGTATGCCATCAAAACTGCTGAACATAGTGGCCGAACGAGAGGTTTAGGATGGAACATTTCTTGGGAGCATGATTTCCCTAACGACAGAGATACCTACAAAAGCCAGCAAAGAAGGAAGGATGAGAAAGCAACGTGGATCAGCAGGTTGGAGGAATATGTTTGTGAGTCACAGGAGGCATTGCTTCAAGCACAGGAGCGCGAAAAAGACATGCAAGCTAGAATGCAGGACAAAATCATAAAGCAAGTGCAAATAGCAATGAGTGCCCAAAGGCAGGCATCAGATCCAGGAATCAACATTAATATTAGCCCCCTGATCAGTTGAAAAGCAACTGTGTTTCCACGGAGTTGCCAAATCAGGATGACACAATGCTACGTTTTCCCATGGATGACATCAGTGCACTGTTTACATCATGTGAGCTACATATTCCAAAAGGGAATGCCACAATCATGGTGGCTCTTAGTGTTTTTTCTCCTCTAGATCCTACCAAGACACCAAGAATCCATGGGGTAATAATACCACCTGGATATGTTAGCGTCTCAGTGGATAGAGTTAACAAAGGTTTTAGTGATCTGGCTCTTGACATTTCAGGAGGTGATGGGGAGAAGACTCTAGGAGAAGCAGAGAAGACATTCATACTATGGCGCAAGCGCTACATCATTATTCTCGAGGTCTCTAGTCTACCACTGCTTCCTCAACTGCCAGACAATAGGTGCGGACAAAAGTGAATGAAACAATTTTTTCACTAATTTTCTATTGACATGCATGATTAATAATAACAATTTTTCTTACACCTAATTATTCTTTTTTGTACTCACACAGCAGGGCCTTCGCCATCCTAAGTCCAATTATTCAATCTCCAGATCATCATAGTGCTCCGGGCAATGATTATGCAATGCTGCCACCGCCGCCACCTTTAAGGAGGTCTCCAACGCCTCCAAGGAGGTCTCCAATGGCTGCCCCACCTCCCTTCATGACCAAGAAGTAGCCAGCTCCTAAGAGGTCCGCCCCACAAACGAAGCCATTGGCCCACCAGCCGATAAAGAAGAAAGCCTCCTCTAATCCAGTTATTCCCCAAAAACTGACTTACGAGAAAAGTGAAAAGGAATTAAATGCTGCAGTATAAAAAGATGTGAGCAGTTTCTTCAAAAAAGTAAGAAAGCAATGAGAAGCGAGGGAGAACCTAGAGAAACCATACTTCTACCTACCTCCAGATCTTATAAGAAAGAAGGTGGACCAGAAAAAGCAGGAATATCAAAAGACCCTGCCAAAATCGGACTACGACCACTCTCTCACCAAGTCATTTGAGGCGAAGCTGAAAAAGACTAGAGTAGGGAAAGGTGTTGCCCAACTCGGACAACAATCGCAATAATCAGTCCCCCCTCTTATCATTCGTAATGAATATGGTTCAAACTAGACGTACTGGATGTCGATTTTGAGGACCTAGCTCGGTTTTACGAGGATACCGGTTTGGACCTTGCCCAAGTGCTCGCTGAAGGACCATCTGCTCTAAAAGTGGATCCTTGGAAGAAATTTGAACATGGAAAGAGTCTATACAACCCTAAGGCCTTAGGTGAACTGGGTACACAAATGTACCTGCTAAACAAGTGGTACATGACGGCATGTGAACAGGGAGAGACCTTTGTTTCTGTCAGAGTTAGAAACCAATATTACTTCCGTGACGATGACGTTATATATGTCTAGTTTTCAGAATTACACCAACTATGCCACCTGGACTCTCTCGACAAAAGTTTCATTAGCTGCTATTGTCTATAAGTGTGATTATTTTCTACTATTAAAGTGTATATATATAAAGCTACATGTATATATATAAATTATATATCCTCACACTATATTTTTATAATGCAGATATAAGATGATAGAACTCAGAAAGAGAAAGGATAATGATGTTGGTTTCGTTGATCCATATGTCGTATTCAAACACCCTAATCCCCCGCCTCAATGGAAAGCTGAACTCGAGAAAAATCTCATGAGGTTCTTAGTGAACCAACAAAACAAGGACATACTCTTCCCCTACAACTTCAAGTGAGTGTTAAATAATTAATGTCGATCATATGGACATTTGTTCAATTATTTGCTTACTAGCTAAGCTATCTCCCATATATATATATATATTGACTCTAGTTAATGTCGATCATATTTGTGTATAAAAACATATGCAGCAATCACTGGATATTGATGGTCATCGATATGGCCAATAGTCGGTTGAGCATCTTAGACTCATTAAGAAAAGAGCAAACAGAGTACCAAGACATGATAGATATTATCCAAGGGTAATTTGGTCTCTCTAGCAACTATATATACCCTGATCTCTTAACTGCAACAATTATTAAAAGCCAAATTAATTTTTTATTTTATTGGGCGCAGTGCTTGGAAAAAATCCATTGAGGAACACCACATGAAACATTGCAAAGCGCCACTGGATGTAATCGCACACAAAGTAAGTACTAGCTACATATATATATATATATATATATATATATATATATATATATATATAATTCAATTAACACCATGCATGCTTTCAATTCATCAGATCTTTTTTCTCGTAAAAGTGGGTTCTGAGGCAAGAACAGGAGAACAACTACTGCGGATACTATGTTTGCGAGTTCATCATGGCGTACTAAAAAAGAACTCCTGAAGAGAACCTCAAAGTACGTTATATAAATATATTCATATATTCACAATTTCTTTTATTGCTCATATATATATAAGTAATCACGTGACCAACACATATATATATATATTGATACTTTTCCTTTAACTTTTATTGAAGACTCTATGGTTGAAGGAAAAAGTCATACGACGTGACCAACTAAAAGCAATTCAAGAGACCATAGCAGGATTTCTTAATGACCAGGTCCTAAACCCCGCCGACGAGTTCTACAATGACGTGAACAAAACATGGAAGCCAAACCAGATGGAGTGAATTTGTTATGCCAAGAATATGATAGAATATACAATGCAAGCTTTATTTGTAATATATATATACATATTATATGTACATAAAATAACATACAATATATATATATATGCATGTAATATATACGTTAGTTTCATACTTTAGTTTGTACAAAATGTTCGAACATTATAAACGTGTAGAATACATATATTATTGGTAGCGTAGAATACGTATTCGAAAACCTATTCAAAAACCAAAATGAATCATCAATTGAAAATAGAAACAAAAAATAAAGAAAAAAAGAAAACCTTTAGTCCCGGTTGGTAATACCAACCGGGACTAAAGGGCCGAACCACGTGGCCAGGCCGGGAGGCCTCTTTAGTCCCGGTTGGTATTACCAACCGGGATTAAAGGTGGACCTTTAGTCCCGGGCGCAAAACCAAGACTAAAGGAGGGGCCCTTTAGTCCCGGATTCGTGCTCCCGTTTCTAAAATCGGGACTGAAGGGGGTTGAGAACCAGGAGTACAACTAGTTTCTCTACTAGTGCTTGTTACTTGTTTTAGTAGCCACCTATTACAAACCTATATCTCATAATATTTCTTTACTAGGTTGTCATCCCTAGTGATGATGCCAGAGATGTTTGTTGGTATTGCATAACATTACTACTAGAATAATACTAAGCAGTTCTTTATCATTTTATGTGACTAGAAAGAATATATAGATATATGAATGAAAAGGATCTAAAAGCGCACAGATAATATACCATTGTTGCACTTCACCCGAGAGTATTCCAGTATCGTTATTTATATTTTTACCACAGAGAAGGTCTAGCATGGACATGTATTGATAACTTATATAATTGATGGAGAAGTTAATCATAACCAATATTCTACTCATAACAGGGGTAAGTCATAGGATAATATATATATATATATATATATATATATATATATATATATATATATATGATAAGTATTGATTAATGATAAATCACTCAGAGTACTCCTTTCTATGACATTAGCATGGTTAGGTAGAATATTAGAGGAATAATTCCTAAGTCATTCTTAATTACAAGTCAAAGCATACATTGATTAGTGCAATTATACCTAGTAATCAATGCTAAGATCATCTTCATATCTACACATAAGGGATATTACTAAGGAAGATTAAGAATAGAGCTTATCTTCCGTCGTAACCGCATCCTCCTTGCAAGCCTATATTTGGGGAGTGGACTACAAAGGACTCAATGGGAATGTCACATCCGCAATCTACCACATGGCCTGGAATATAGGGTGTATCCATAGGTAAACAACGTATAAGTACCACGCTTACACAATGTCGACCACTCACCCATGGTACCTTAGAGTGAGCACTATACGAACTTATGCATGAACATGATGATAATCCAACTATACTAAGCATATAATCAAAGTAGACTAAACAATATAATGAAGAACATGAATAAGATGAATACTAATATTGTCATAACAATTGTAACTAGCATGTAAAAGTAATGGAGAAACAAAAGAGAGGGGGTACAAAAATTATACCAAAACCACGCTCTTGACATGATCGGGAACCCAAGCGAAGTCTGCTTGCCTCCCTCTAGGCCTAGCCTAACTAGCTATGCCCTAGAATTGATGAAGCTCTGAGGATGATTAGGGTTGTTGTCTTCTCAAATGACTTATGCAATGCCTCAGGGGGGTTGGCAGGGGCTGGTATATATAGGCAAGAGCATACAACATGAGCCCTTGGATCAAACTGACTTAAAGGATGGCATAGATGCAACCTAGGAGGTGGTGGAGAACTGACATTGTGACGTGGAGGCTGACAGGTGGGCCTAGGGGCCAGGAGGCCTATAGGTGGGGCCGGCTGACCCCACCTGGCAGCCACTCGGGCTCCGCTCGGTGTGGAGTTCTCTCGAGTCTTCTAGAGTCTTCTAGTGTTCATTTTGCTATGGATAAGCGTAATTAATTCCGACATGCAGGTCCACTTTGACTGTTTTCTAGATAAACCCTGCAAAAAATATAGATTCACCAAAACTCATGGAATTTATTAGTTTAAACACCCTAGAGCGTTGTTGGTGATTATATTTATGCCCGTATACTTATTTATCTCATTAAATGGGTTAAACGGCCAATTAAACGGGTTAAACGACCAATTAAACGGGGTAAACGGGTGATTAAACAGAAACGGCGCACCACCGTATAGCGTTTACCCGGTGTTTAAATGGGCTAAATGACCGTTTTGGCGAACAGTGTATGCATGTTATATTGACGGTTTATAATGGCTGTTAACTACCGTCAATAATCTCCCCAAGCTTAACCTTTGCTAGTCTCTTAGCAAAGCTAAACTCAGTAAATGGATTAAGAGTTGCGTCGATGCTTTCACTCCTCAAAAGTACACATGCGTTCAAACAAGAACTCTCCTCTGGATTAGAATAAACTGATCTAACTTTCAAACTTACCCATATTACCTTCAATCGTGGGGCTTTTTAGCTTTCACTTGGGTCTTGAGCAATTGAAAGATAGAACGATCAAGTCAAGCACTATATCTCAAGTTCTTTGCTCAACCATTATTCCAAAGTTTTTATATATTTTCAAAATAAAACTCAGAGCTTCCTTTGTATGACACTCTCAAGTCTCTCAATATATGTGGTATTTATGGATCCTCACCAAGGCAGTAATGATGTTCTGCCTTTCTTTTGCTACAACTAAGGCTTATGTGGAGCTCATAGGAGTGGAGAAAACATAAAAGAGCATACTTGTAATACATATATTGTAAAGTCAAATCTCGGATCAAAGAAAGTTGAGTCATACAATCAAATCAAGATGTTCATGTGTGTGGTGGATATATTTGGTGGCTAACTTAATTCTACTTTGCTCCTTGAAAACATCTCTCTTTTAAAACTTGTAAACAACTTTGCAAGAAGACATGGGCTATCTTATTCATCTTTTCTTCTCTTTTTTAGGTGGACATCTAAGTACCCAATGTTTTCAATATCTCTGACACTTGTCTATTTTTTCTCATCTCTTTTTTTATAAATAACTTTTGCATAGCCCCATGTCTCTTTTTTGCAACAAAACGTTTAAGAGATAGCAACAAGAACTTGGAGCATTTATTTAGTGGATATCCTATCAAGAATATTTTTGGTGTTTTCTCCTAGTGTAGGAGTAAAACATTTTTGGGGTGGATCTAGATGAAATGGCATGTTTGAGGGTCAACAAAGCTTGATTGAACTCAATGCAATGCAAGCAGCATATATATGGAAAATTTTCTAATCTAAATATCATATATGGCTCCAGTGGGAATTCAAGCTTTGTCATACAAGAGTTCATCATGTAGGATTTTTATATTTTTCAAAAGATAAATCTCTAGAACTTTAGTGTCACTTGGAACAAGATAAACAGTAGCTCGGTCCTTCTCATATCATATCTATCAATTACCTAGACTTAGATCAAGCATATGCTACCCACGAGTTTCAAGTTCAGAGTAAATTCTTATATCAAAACAGCCATATCCAAAACTCGGGAGAATTTAAGGCTGAAAACTAGTTACTTGAAAGGAATTACGATAGAGCAACTATTCATCATTTTCATTGTAAGAGATTATCCTCAGAGTTCATTTATTTTATTCAGCTCTTAAAATCAAACTTAAAGAAAACTTACCACACCTTTTATTTTGTTTTCATTTTTGAGATCACACCTTACTATTATATATAGCTAATACAAACATAAATTTTTATTTTGCTTTTGATTTGTTATGTATTTTTTATTTCATTATTATTTTTAGCAACTATATAGCAAACTTAAAAATAGTAAATGTAAAGAAATAGTTAGCTAGATACATGGAGATGCTCCTCCCCCAAGCTGGATGTTGTCATGGTCTTTCTTAGAGTGAGTCTACCAGCAGAAGTCTTTCTCATCCGTCTAGAAGTTGGGTTCCTCGTGCAGCAGGTGTAGCAACAGTTTGCGAAAATGTACTTCGGATGGATGGCTTTACTCTTGACCATCCTGCAAAATACCCCCAACAAGAACACCAAAACTCGTGGCATGGATTAGGATAAGGGATTAGCGGTCAACCATTCAGAGATTGGTTGTTCTTGTGGGTTTAGACATATTTCCTAATTGGCAAAGTTCTAGCAGGATGTTTATTTATTATTTTTGGATTTTCTTATTAATATAATATAGAAAGAAAATATGCATGCATGATATACATATATTTTTATATGCCACCACAGTGAATATTCCTGCAGGTGTTTACACACCGTAAAATTACTTACGTGAGGCTTAGGTTTTTTATAATGTGATGATGATATACAGTAATAAAACTTTTTATTATTTTTCTTTTATGAGTGCAAGACAAATGTAGAAAAGTAAATATGCTAAAGTAAAAAATAATTCATGCAATACTAAAAAGTAAATATGGATAACTACCAATGTTACCTCATGGTCAGGGTGTGGATTTTTTAGTCCTTTGGATAGGACTTAGCTAGAGAAAAGTTCTTCACTCTTCGGGTGCATCATACGGTCTCAACGATGGAGAACTAGATGGTTGCACATCCTGTGATGGTGTCTCTCATGGTGATGTCACCTTCTCTTTTCATACCTGCTTGGTCTGTGGACTTAACTTAGGCGGAGTAGCTTCATCTTTCATAGGCTCTTTAAGCTCTTCATCTTCCTCCCATCCATTCTTGGGGGATTGATTATTCCGACGTTGGGGTGATTGATGTCTCCTCCTAGAGCGGGTCTTCTTTGGCTGTTCATAAGTGGTATAACTATTAAAATAGCAGTGTACCTTTTCTCTAGGGAATTGAAAGTCGACTTGTCTAGATCCAACATAGATGATCATGTTGGTAGTGTTAAGGAATGGTCTTCCAAGTATGACAGGCATATCATCTTCTTCTCCACCCATGTCTAGAACCATAAAGTCGACAGGGGCATAGTGATCATGTATTCTCACCATGACATCCTTTGCTATTCCCTTCAAAAATTGAATTGATTGGTTCGCCATCTGCAATTGCATTTTGTCAGTATGAAATTTCATCCTGTGCCGAGGGCACACGAGCAAGCCAGAAGGGTCTGCTCGATGGAGCTATAGATCCGCCTGGCTTCAACGCTAGGATGGTCGATCCTACATACTCCACCCAAGATGTGCCAGTCAATTTGACCCTACAATTGACAAGGAGAGAAAGCTAATTAGTAATTTAAGACGAAACATGCCGGTGTTGCCAGACAGTCCCGAATGTGTGGCTCTAAGAGCCGATATGGAAGGAGATCGACTAAATAGCTAATTCCAGCATACTCATAAGAATAAATCAATTGAAACTCATGGAGTCATGGAAGGAAAATCAGTTATCATTCAGGATGAATCTCATTATTTAGACAAATATTAATCAATGGTAATAGGATGTCAACAATAATCAGTTTACACTAAGCCAATGACTGCAAGTAACCGAATCCCCTTTTTATATAAAAAAGCATCTCATCATCATTTAACCATTTAATAAAGATAAATCTAATAAACATATTAGATCTCATCTATCGCTATAACTAGTGGGGCATAAGGCAGAATCATGCAGGCCATAGAAACAACAATAGATTCGATAACCCTAACTTATTACTAGTATCAGTGGGGCATGAGGCAGAATCATGCAGGTCGTAATACAATAATAAGATCATGGGGCTAACACATCTTTCAACCTATCTTTACTTCAACAGTCTCGTGATGTGAACTGCATATGTGAAAGCACTCGATATCGGCTAAAATAGCCGATTTAGGCATAGCGCACAGTTAAGGTCATGCCCTATCAGGAACAGATCTACCAAATAACGATCCCCACTCCATGGTGCTAACAGTGGGGTGTGAGCTAGAATCACATAGGCCATGATAATGGGCCACAGAACGGTTTTCGTTATCCAATAGATCTATTCAAGACCAGACATGCCTTAACTGCACACTATGCATGATCAAGATTGACATAAAACAGCCGATAAAACATAACTCATCGTTTAAGATGCAGATTAGATCAATTTAGATTAACAAACGATGGGTTAAATAGGATATAATGCTGATCTAGATCAATCTCAATCGGGCGAAGTGATATTATTGTAATTAAATAAATAATGAAAGCAATAAGCAATATCGGTAACTTACTGAATCTATCTGAAAGAAGCCACCCTTATATAGAGCCAATAACTTGACATTAATCTAGTTCGAGCAGTAGAGGTCGACCGGATCAATGCAGCCATACTTGAACTAAACAAGAGTCGATAACTAGCTTATACCAGAGTCATAGTGGAGGTCGACCGGATTGATGCAGCCGTATGAATAGAATTATAAGCCATGACGGTACTTATAGACAAGCTAGAGGTCGGTCGGATCATTACAACCCTGCTCGCTGAAGAACTCACCGAGATCTACTCTACTCCTACTCCTAAGGGGTGTCCGGAGCCAAAAAAGTAAGCAACTTGTATTGGATTGATTGTGTGTCCTTTACAATAGTCGGGGTCCAATATTTATACCCAAAATCTACGCATGAATCCTACTTAAGCACGACTCATTACAATTTTTGGCCTAGGAGAAAACATTCCTAATTTAAGATAACTTGGACCCTAATCTTTCCCTTTTTGTAGAGTCCAGCATGATTTTCTCGGCGTCGATCGTAGCTTTTGTTGTTATTTGCTAGCACTATCTGAAGAAAGCCGATTCCAGTGCTGCATTCGAATTAGCTGATACCGACCTTCATGCAATCGATTCCTTGATGACATGATTCTAGGAGCTTTCAAGTCCCTGCAATTCTTCTTCCAAATTTTGGTGTAAACACATGCTCCCTAATTTTGGGATAAAAGTAATTTTATTCCAAAATTATCATGTCTGTATCCCCGATAGGTCCGTAGTCATGGGTAGAAAATCTTGATCTGGGGTCTATTGTTTGTCACCGTCTATGTCAGCTCATGAGCCTTTGCTTCAAAACTTTTACGAGAGCATCATTGCTTTATGGGCACTTGGATCCATCCTTCTAGGCTGACTATAAAATGCCTATCCGACTCAGGCAAGAGTAATCCAACAATTCAGCTATGTTTCTCTTCTATCTGCTTCCTCGAGTGCCTCTAACTCCACCTGACCCTCCATGATCTATCTTTTTGCCATGAAGATCTTGAGTGGTTAGAAGAATTCTTGTGCATAGGGTGATTATGTCGCTCATTTTAGCTCCTTGTCAAGCAAGAGGATCGGCTACTATGGTTAGAAGAATTCTTATGACATCACCTAAGTCTTCTCTCCATCCTCGTAGAGCTGTTCTAGTGTTTGCAAAGGATTAAATCTGTGGACACCTTCCCCTTTTTTGTTCCATCAAACGCCCATCAGGAAAGTCACAGGCTTCTTTCCCACAGTTTCTCAGTCACCAAGAAATCAGCTAGGCATCTATTAGGTGGGCGGACTTTCCCCTTCTCTTGGCATAATTATATCAACGGGCCGATGTGACTCGGTTCATGATTACCTTAGGCCTTGTGGGGACCCGGACTCCCTTCCATTCAAAGAAGCCTTGGTGGGTTGATCGCTAGTCAATGTAAACCTTTCGTATCCACCCCACGATATTTTGTGATTATGGGAAGCAATAAGTCTGAATCTGCTATTTCTTCATTATCCATCCCCTGAATTTCTGGAGTGTCGATCCGTTTCCGTATCTGACTTCAATTCCATACCCCCGGCGAAATCTATCTTCTCACCTTCCCAGGCTATATATACGGGCCACGATTGTGGATCAAAAAACAACCCGCTTTGTCTCAAATCTCTTGCCTCTTTAGTGTAGTTCTTGCTTTCCCGACGGTTTGAGATTTTGGAGAATAGCAAGAGGTCTGCTGAGGAGGCCCTCAATGGATCTACATCATCGCGCCAGTGCCTTCATCGCTAAGAGGGTGCAACTCGGGATGCTCCCATCATTCTGGGATAGAGGGCCAACTCTACTTTGCCTTTGGGGTCATCTTTAGCACCAATTTGCCACTAGCTCCCCCACTATCTAAGGAGGTAGATCGACAATGATGATCTGCTGGCCTCCATCGATCGGACTGATCAGAATCTAGCCAACCGACTCTCCCTCACAGAATCGGCTCTGGCCATGATTCAAGGCCGATCACCCCTTGAGGCCACCCCGATGGGGAAAGGTTGGCCAAGGCTGAAGCCAGAATCATAGGTGAGACGTCTACCACAATTTTCTGTCTCTTCTTAATTTTGCCTTTAAGATTTCTGATCATTTCCTCAAATCTTTTAGATCTAACTGCTTAGTTGGAAAGCCTTCGATCAGCTATGGTGCACGTGGTAGGATTTGTCAATGCCAGAGGTGTTGTTCTGGTGGTTCACTTGGATGACATCCCTAACCGTGTCAGGGAGGTCACTCTTCATGGCGTTCATCATGGTGCTGCCATGGCATTGGCTACTGCACAAGCCCGCTCTGGTCATGATCTTTGGCTTCTTCCCCATGGTTTTCTAGCCACCAAACGCCCTGGGGATCATGAGCACCTAGTCGATGATTTCTTCAACGCTGCCAACTCTGTAGCTTTCAACACCCAGGCCGATGATATAGTAAGCAAAATGTTTTCTGGCCCATAGCTTGTAATAGGTGACACTTAGCAAACAACCTCTTTGTCTTAAGTGTCATCAATTCATCCATGTTTGCTTTGCTCTTTGTAGGGGACCGTGATGCCTAAGAGGGGGAGGGTGAATTAGGCAACTTAAAATTCAACTTCTAAACTATGGCTTCTTTTTCTAACCTTAGCAAAACCTATGCAAAAGATAAACTATCTAAAAGTGCAATTACGGTTTTGCTAGTGTGTTTCTATCTCTACTGCAAAGGAGTAATGTAATCAATGTAAATGCGGAAGCTAAAAAGCAAGGTAGAGATATGCAAACTCCCGTCGATGACTCCAGTATTTTTACCGAGGTATCGAGAAGCACTCAAGCTTCCCCCTAGTCCTCGTTGGAGCCCCTCGCAAGGAATCTCTCGCAAGGGCCAAGCTCCCAGTTGGGTAACTCAATGGATAGCTTCGGGCCTTCTCCATGTGCAAGTGGGTCTCCGATGTGCCTTCCGGCAAGCCTCTCCCGGATGCTCCCCGCCGTCGTCACTATCAAGCTTCTGGCCGAAATGTCGTGGGCCTTATTCCCTCTGGTACATGGTGGCGGCCACACCACAACCGTGGTCAGTGTGATCTTGCAAGACTACATGCCCTCCGATGTTCAACAATGGTGCGTGCAAGCACCGAGTGGTAAGACGTATGCAAACCTCACTAAACACTAGGCCTAAACCTAGAGCAAGCGCATAAGCGGTGGTCTAATCAACCTAAGCACTTCACAAAGCACCTACGCTAATCACCTAATGAATCACTAAGCACTATGCAAGTGGAGATCACTAAAATGGTGTATCAACACCCTTGATATGTTTCCTTAGCTCCACACACTGCAAATGGCCGGTTGGGGGGTCTATTTATAAGCCCCACTGAGAAAGTAGCCATTGGAGACAAAATCCTGCTTTTCTGCTATTGACCGGACGTTGATCATGTCTTGATCGGACGCGTCCGGTCATCCCGACCGTAGGAGCCATGATCAATTGATCGGACGCTTCCAGCGTCCGGTCACATGCCACTGGACGCATCCGGTCGTATTTTTGCCGCTCTAGGACCTCTCTGTACTCGATCGGACGCTGTAGTCCTGTGTCTGGTCAATTTGTCCTCAGCGTCCGGTCGCGCCTACTATTGCCGAGCCTCTTGATCGGAGCATCTGTTCGCTTTTCACTAGCATCTGGTCCAGCGTCCGATCACCTCTATGAGCTCGTTTCTTCATGATCTTGCGTCTGGCTTGGTTCCTATCTTCGTGCTTGGACTTTGCTTGATATCTTGGGTCTTCTCTTGTGCTTCTAAGGTCTTACTTATGGTGTTGATCATCGGATCATCACGTTGCCTTTGTCCAAGTCACGTCTTGCACCCTATTAAACTACAAAACAATCACTTGCAAATTCATTAGTCCAATTTGGTTGTGTTGGTCATCAAACACCCAAATCCAAAGTAAATGGGCATAGGGTCCATTTTCCATACAATCTCCCCCTTTTTGGTGATTGATGACAACACGACCAAAGCAAGCAAATAATAGAATATTGAAATTTAAAAACTACCTACTTGCTAGGATGCAATGCAAGGGGCAAGGTTATATGATGCTAAAAGATGCTACTTGTCAAACTAAATGATACCACATAAAAACTTATCTTGCCCTTGCAAATATCCCCATGTGGCATTATGGATTTAAGCCTTGCTTCCTACAAATTTTCCCAATTACATAGACTAATCCGTAATCCACTATCCTCCCTTTCTTGGACCATTACCACTTGTAGACCATTACCACTTGTAAATTATTATGATCTAGCTTTTGGTCCTACAAATTAATGCTTGCTTTTGGTCCTCTAAATTCTCCCCCTTTGGAATCATACACTAAAAAGGAAGACATTAGTAGCACAAGGGAGGGTCAAACTTTGTGATCCTTTGTGTAGAGTGGAATAGGTCACAAAATTTGACTCTCACATTATATAGATTAAGCTCCCCCTAAATATATGCATACATATGGTAGAAGGCAAAGCATATGCATAATTGGCAAATTATTGCTCAAGGGGATTTAATCTATATAATGCATGGAGAGAGCATATATTTATCAAGATGACATCAACATGATGATATCGGTTTAGAAATACCACATGTGGAAACCAATTTGATTTCTACCACTTGCAATAGGTGGTGGATATTTGAAGTATGATGCTTAACTCTGGGGACTCCATTTTCCTTGCAATGAGACTAATACACACATGATAAGCTTGAAAAGGTGTTAGTCTCAAAACATCCAACTTGTAGAGTAACCTCCCCCTAAATTTGTGCACATAAGTGTGGAATACTTGTAGAAGACATGCACATTGATTTTAGAATCAATAATACCACTTGAAAGATGACATCACATGAATGCGAGAATCATTTTCGAAGATGATATTTGGGAGAAATTATCTACAATTTGGACTTTGGTACATATTAGATGAACAATTGTAAGACAAGCTATGTGCCGTGCGCCTAAACAATTTTAAACCATGTAGATTTGCTCCAAGGGTTAAGAATGAAAACGAGCAAGCCTACCATAAGATATACCTAGTGTATGCATGATAAAAGATATAAGCATGCAAATGCAAACCTAGGCATGAAGAGTAACTAGATGCTTAAAGATGCCACTTGTAGGAAATTAAATCTAGTACCACTTGAAGCAAATTGAATCTAGTTACCTAACATGGGAAGGGGAATTTGGGTCCATGGTATTCACTAACCCACTTGGCAATGATTTTGTTCATCATGATGCAGTCCATGAAATGCATCCATACTTTGCCAAGTCTCCAATTCCTCAATGTCCATCGGACTTCTCACTTCCCTTTCAGGATCCAAATCTTCTTGGTGCTCTTCATGTTGGAAATGATTTCCTTTGGCACCCAAAAGCGTTTGACCCCATTGTTGGCTTGCTTGTTCACCTTGATGGCCACCACTTTGTCATTTTTCTTCTTCTTTAACAAGTATGGTGTGGAGGCCTTCTTGTCCACCTTGTTAGTGTAGGTGTTGGAGAGCTTGCTTGTTTGCCTTTTCTCTTTCTTCTTTGCTCCTCCCCCATTCTTCACCTTGCACTCATAGGACTTGTGACCTTCCTTGTGGCACACGTAGCAAACCATGGTTTGTTCTTCATCAAGCTTCTTCACTCCCTTGACGGTCTTGATGAAGTTGGGCTTGTTTCGCCTTGCCTTTCACTTGAGTCAAGTCCTTGGTGAGGCCAGCTACTTCCTGCTTGAGTTGCTCATTCTCCTTTGCAACCTCTTGTGTGCATGTATCTACAACAACTTTCTCAACACAAACTTGGTTGCACAAAGATGAGTCTAAACATAAATTATTACAAGAAGTAGAGGCATCCTTTTTAGACATGTTAAAGATAGAACTTTTCTTTTTAGATGTCTTAGTGGGGGTTGTACTAACGGCTTCAAGATTAGCAACTTTATTAGTTAGCTCATCACAATGTTTGCACATGGTTTCCATTTTAGCAAGCAAGCTTTTATAAGCATCTTGTGAGCTAGCTAACTTTTCTTTTAATTTTTCATTTTTCTTTACAAGTTGCACATCGTTGATTGTGCATGCATTTGTTGTTGCACTAGCCTTAAGTTGCTCAATTTTAGTAGATAGTTCAATATTGAGATTAGCAAATGTCTCATATTGTTCAAGCAAAGTTTTATATGCTTCTTGTGAACTATCTAGCTTTTCTTTTATTTTTTCGAGCTTCTTTTGTTGACTAGTGCAAACTTTAGCATAATTAAGATTTTGTTGCACAATTTCATCATAAGAAGGCATTTCATCATCACTATCACTCTCACTAGAGGATGAGCTTTCGTTACCTCATGCCATAAGGCACACACAAGAAGAACTTGATGATGAGTGCTTGCGCCCTCGCCTCTTGTGATGGTCTTCTTCTTCACTTGAAGAATCATCCCGTGTCCTTATTGATGTGAGGGCTTGGTCTTGCATGCCTTCTTCTTTGTCTTGGGTGTGGGCTTGTTTAGACAAACTTCCACAAAGTGCCCTAACTCACCGCATCCATAGCATCCTCTCTTTCTTTGCTCATTTCTTTGATTAGTGAAGATGATATCTTGAATTTGGATGGGCACACCCTTGACATTGAGCCTTTGGATCATCTTCTTAACATTGTTGATAAGTTTGGTTGATTCTTCATCAAGGTCAGAGGTGGAGGAGGAAGATTGATCATCATCACTTGAATCTTCTTCATCATCATCATCATCCTCAACTTCTTCTTCATCTTCACTTGAGGAGCTTGAGCTTGAGCTTGTCTCAACTTGCTTACCCTTCATCTTCTTTTTCTTGCTACATGCGAGAGCTTTGCCTTTGCTTGATGAAGAGGCTTCTTCTGGACCCATCTTGTGTGACATTTCAAATGCCACTTTCTTACCAATGACTATGGCCGGGGTCATGGTGCTCAAGTCCTCCATGTTGTGAAGGATGGTGATGATGCTTGCATATTTCTTTTGTGGTAGCACGGAGATGATCTTCCTCACGATGTCCGCATCATCTAGCTTTGTTAGTCCTATTGAATGGAGCTCATTGATAATTAGATTCAAACAAGAATACATATCATGAACAAGCTCATCATCATTCATTGTAATGGAATCATAATTTTGTTTAGCTAGACAATGTTTTTGCTCATGGACATTAGATGTGCCGTCATGGAGCTCTTGGAGTTTTAACCAAATTTCATGTGCCATATTTAGTGAACACTTGGTTAAACACATCCATGCTAAAAGATTCAAACAAGCAATTCTTAGCTCTAGCATTGAAATGTATTTTCTTTTCTTCACTCTTTGTGGGTTTATCGGGATTCTTAATGGGTTTCATCTAGTCATGAGTGACTCCAAACTCCCAAATCAACCGCCTCAAGGTAGCAAGCCATTCTAGCTTTATAATAGGGGAAGTTAGTGCCATCAAACTGCGGAGGCCTAGAGGTATCCATCCCAAATCCTCTAAATAGTGTCGGCTCAACGACGGTTAAGCCAAAGGTCCAAATTGAGCCAACCGGCTCTGATATCACTTGCAGGGGACCGTGATGCCTAAGAGGGGGGGGTGAATTAGGCAACTTAAAATTCAACTTCTAAACTATGATAGAACCGCCCAATTTATACAAGATCAAGTATGGCTGTCCCCACTAACACGTTGACACGTGCATACTTTCACATATATAAACCTGGTAGTCCGTCGAGTGTCCCGAAGGACCTCGGTAAATCAACATCACAACCAAGATCGCATGATTAAGCAAATACACATCACATACGCAGAGTTGCAACGAAAATAATATTACAAATGGTTTCACAAATAATAGTACAAGTTTGGGTTTCAAAACCGATTAGTGAAAACAACATTGCTTTCAAAGGATTACATTAATATAATTTCCAAATACATTGCTAGCATAAGTGACATCCTCACATAAAAGCTTATAGATGAGAAATAATATAGGCACCGAGCCCACCGGCAGTTAGCCACCATCATCAGCAGGCCAAGAACTTCACCTGCAACATGGTGGGATAAACCTTGAATACTTGAGTGTACTCAGCTAGACTTACTCGTCATAAACCAGAAATAAATTAACTCCAAGGATTATGCAAGGCTTTATAAGTGGAGGTAGCTTGGCAACATTTTGCATAAAAAGCGATTAACTCAATTATACAATTATAATTCTTTCATCAAGTTAATTATAACTATCCATGTCTAGATTGGCAACTATCCTGTGCCAAACATGTGGTATATCATTTTAGAGCATACAATAGTAACCATAGCCGGTATAGTAATTCCATGTTTATTCGAACCATCATATTCCATAATTACCATTACTACGATGTTGGAGCTAGCCAAGTTTCTCACTATCCAGGAGAGACAGCGATTCGAATCGATTTCAACCAGCTGAGAATTTATTCCTAACACAAACCTAGGCATACCACGTGAAGATAGCCTTAGGTCACCTTTGGTACAACTCAAGTACACATTTCGCGGGTTCGCCCAGCGCCGCACAATTAGGGACAACCAACTGCCAGGACGTTCAAGCCCAGCCTGCCCTTGGGCTCACGTCTGGCTCCCCATAGATCCTTACTACCATCCAGAGTGCGCACTTTGACAGAGCAGGCCTGGCTTGAGTTGAGCTACTCGGCTTCATGGTCGAAACGAGTTATCCGGCCAGCTAAGTGATAGGCATGTGTTCAATCTTGTCAAAAGGTCCAACAACGGTACGGTCCTTAATCGGCACAGACGGAATCACATGAGTCAACCTACCATAGACTCCGCCTGGCCTCCATTTACTTTTACCCCATGGTTCTTTTCCACGATAGCAAATATAGCCAACCGTGCTTGGTATCCACCTATATCTCGTAGGTGATAGGAAATCACCCGACTTCTACTGGTCCAAGCATGGCTAAGCATATATTCGATCCTGGACCTACACAGGGTTAAGGTGTATATATCTGGACAAGGAAATTATATGCATCAAGTGGTTCCAATCAACTCTTATAACCTAATGCATCAATCATAAAAGGACTCGAGTAATATTTTGTAAAACACTGGGAGACTTAGAATACTCTGGGGCTTGCTTGGAATCCAACACTAGGTCAGTGTTTGTTAGATGACACTCGCTTGGCGAGTATCTCACGTCCTAGCACTTGTCCAGTCCTTCCATCTTCGGGATAGGTCCACCATACACCGTCTTTGGGTTTGGCTCCAACATCTTGCCCTTCACGTGGTTCATCTAGTGTACCTAGATGAGATGCAAGATGCAGGTGTATCAATATGAAGAATGGTAATATGAGATGCATCATATAATAGCATTCAAGGCAAACATAAGATCATGCAAGACATAGACACCTAGAGTTATTTTAACTAAACATCACACAACCTATTATAGAGGGATAGCAAGCATATTGGGCATGGCACACAAGTGAACTTAAGTTCAGATATTGCACCTATGCATTGATCAAGAACTAACCCACATGTTTAGCCAAAACAAGAGCAAGCTAAAGCAATCACTTAGCACATGTAAAGAAATCTGGATAGCGACACAATAGTCACTTATTTTATTCATAACTGGAGATCCATACATACAAATAAGGTGATCCTAGACTTTCTAGAAAGCTTATTAAATTATCTAAAATATGTTTACTATCATCACAAGGTGATTCCTCAATTAACAAGGTCCATCAAGCACAATTGGGCACCTCTGTCCAGACTTGGACAGATTCTACCATGCAACTTCACAAGGTTATAACTGGAGATTTAAACCACCAAAAGGAGTGATATTTAACAATATAGAAAGCTCATGAAAAGAACTACACTTCTTCTATTATATCCAAGACATGATTCAAAGCTTAGCCAAGTCAAACAATGCAATCATTCAGATCTGTACAGAGAGCATGCAAAATCTGACAATGAACTTACAAAATCTATAGCTCCTAAATTATCAGGCCTATGGTCATGA
Organism: Miscanthus floridulus; assembly: GCF_019320115.1. Taxonomy (NCBI): domain Eukaryota; kingdom Viridiplantae; phylum Streptophyta; class Magnoliopsida; order Poales; family Poaceae; genus Miscanthus; species Miscanthus floridulus. Next base: position 74,390,953 of record NC_089581.1, read on the forward strand.
AATTTGAACACAAGAAATATTATGAAATTAGCTACATCTTTGGTACTCACTACAACCACAGCAAACATCATTTCCACCACAAAAATAATTGCACAAGCAAAACTGCACATGCAGTCCAATAGCAGTGGTACAAAAAACTGATAGCAACTTCAGAGAAGCATAACTGGAGTTCTAGACCTCCAACAAACATGAATCATAACTTTTTAAAAAGCTTATAAAGTTACCTACAACTTTCTTATTCTCCTATTAAGATGACTCTACAGTTAAGAAGGTCAATTAATCCAATAAATACATCTCTATCCAAAACATGGATAGAATCTGACATACCACTTTAAACAGCTATAACTAGAGTTCTAAATGTACAATAAATGTGGTTCTAGACTTTTTTAGAAATATTAGAAAATTATAAACCACTTTTTTATAAACACCTAAAGCTAATTCTACTATTAAAAAGGCCCCACAGTACCAACAAGGCAATCCTATATGGGTTTGGGCAGAAACAGCCACAGAGATTTAAGCAACTATAACTAAAGATCCGCTTAACCAAAAATCATGATATTTAGCTTTTTTAAAAGCTTGATAAAAATACTACAACTCATGTATTATCATAAAGTCATGATTCATAACTTAACTAAGCCAATTAATTCAATCATGCAGACGTATTCAGAATAGGGGCAAAGCAACAGAGGGCATTTGTTATTTTTATAACTCTTAAACCATCAAATTTAAACTCCTGAAATTTTTACCAGACATCAACCATCACCTTAGTAGCACTCCATAAAAATTTCACCTTTATTTGAGTATAACAACTGCAGTTATGAAAAAGACAACACACAACTAGTATTAAAACCTAACTGCATAAATCTATTTTTACAGACAAATATTTAAAGTAAAACATGCCATATTATAGATCTATTGCATATAAAATTTCACAAGGATTCCAAAAAGTCCTCATTTGCTATTTTAGGATTTTCTACAATTTACTACGATTTTCCAAAGTTTATCATCCAAATCTACAAAAATCCAAAGAAAAGGAATGTAAATTTTGCATCGGGGACCCTGTAGTTTTGTCAAATAAAATCAAATGAAAAGATCCTTTATGGCACTATTTAACTGAGTCACTACTTCTTCACTTAACCCCCTGGAGAATATCATATTCATGCGTGTGGTCCTCCTTCTTCCTCATGACGGCAGCATAGGGAGCGGCCGGACTCGCGGCTCCGGCCGGCTGTGGTCGTCGACGGTGGCGATGGAGTGGCGGGGAGGACTAGGGGGCCTGCACGCACACACTAGGCTACCCAGCTCGGCCTGAGGTGGCTTGTGGTGGCGCGGCCATGGCAGCAAGCGGTGGTGACGGTAGTGGCTCCGACGACCGCGCTGCTCTGGTGGTTTCCGTCTCAGCGGAGGTGCGCCGATCGTAGAGGAGGAAGAGGCAGAGGTGGTGGTTCACGTGGTGGGTCACGAGGGGGCTCGAAGGCAGCAGGGATGCAGCGGTGGCGAGCTTAGCCAGTCGGCCATGGCGGACGCGGCTACGCATGGCGTCACAGCGCGAGAGAGCGAGGAAGGGCGAGTGAGGGAGAGTGCCAAGCGAGTGTCGAGGGCGTCAGGCTTCACCAAATGTGAGAGGGAGCAGCAGGGATGCGTGGCGTGGAGGTGGGATGTGCGGCAACAATGGAGGGTGTCCTCTGCTGCCTGGGCGACGCGTCGACCTTCCGCCGAACACCTGGCGCGCGTTAGTGTGGGCGAGGTGGGGATCTAATTTGGGCTACATTCGGGCCGAATCAGACCTTGGGGAAAAAATGAAGTTTGTTCAACTTGGCCTGCTCTACATTTTTCATAAAGGCACTCTGGTCATTTGAGCAACATAATAGTGGGTAATTAATCTCCAAGGTAATAGCATGAATGCGTTGATGGTGATTAACAAAAGTCCAAATTGAAGGTCCAAACGAAGTCACACGGGTGCCATCTTTTTACATGATCTTCTCCATCATGTACACTCCAACTTTTATTTTGGGGTCAAGTCAAGTTGCTTAACAAAAACACGAGAATGCGACATGCCAACGCTGATGACGATGAATTTTTGGCTTAGAATATTTCTAAGTCTGAAAACAGCCACTGATTCAATCTTCGGGCCTCTGTTTGACCTATTTCCAAGCTAATTTGGCTCTTGGTCCAAAAAAAAGTTTGATCTACTCCACTCCAAATTCAACTTTGATTTCAGGCGCAACTCCATGCAAGCACCATAAGCCATATTTCAAACCAAGTCAAAGTAGGATCACGGTAAAGCTTAAATTAGAGTTCTTGACCGATTGAGGTATTTTCTTGACCTTTGCTCAACACGAACCCTTTATGACTTTTGTTGTAGATTTCAATTAGAGTCATTTGGGCAAGGTTGCAAGGTTTGGTTGATGATCTATAATTCCATTCACTTAATAAAGCAATCTAAGAAAGATTATAACTTATCATTTCATGTGACTTTTTGATTCCAAACTTCACGAAGCTTTTCCAATCATCCATGTGGGTGGAAATTGATGTGAGGCACATAAAAGAAGCACCTTCAACATTACTTAGGTATATATCTGAAATGGGCCAATATGCAAGCAAAGGCGTGTTGCTCAAGTTTAAGTTGGAGCTCGCTCTTATAGATTTGATCTTGACACCTTCATCACCACTTAACATGTCTTGTTTGAGCGCAAACCCATTTCTTAATGGGTGACAAACACCTGGGGTGTTACATAAACTATGGTCTCTTTTTCTAACCTTAGCAAAACCTATGCAAAAGATAAACTATCTAAAAGTGCAACAATGGTTTTGCTAGTGTGTTGCTATCTCTACCGCAAAGGAGTAATGTAATCAATGTAAATGCGGAAGCTAAAAAGTAAGGTAGAGATATGCAAACTCCCATCGACGACTCTGGTATTTTTACCGAGGTATCGAGAAGTGCTCAAGCTTCTCCCTAGTCCTCGTTGGAGCCCCTCGCAAGGGCCAAGCTCCCAGTTGGGCAAGCCTCTCCCAGATGCTCCCCGCAATCTTCACTATCAAGCTTCCAGCCGAAACGCCGTGGGCCTTGTTCCCTCCGATACACGGTGGCGGCTACACCACAACCGTGGTTGGTGTGATCTTGCAAGACTACAAACCCCTCCGATGTACAACAATGGTGCGCACAAGCACCGAGTGGTAAGAGGTATGCAAACCTCACTAAACACTAGGCCTAAACCTAAAGCAAGCGCATAAGCGGTGGTCTAATCAACCTAAGCACTTCACAAAGCACCTACGCTAATCACCTAATGAATCACTAAGCACTATGCAAGTGGAGATCACTAAAATGGTGTATCAACACCCTTGATATGTTTCCTCAGCTCCACACACTGCAAATGGCCGGTTGGGGGGGTCTATTTATAAGCTCCACTGAGAAAGTAGCCATTGGGGAACGAAATCTCGCTTTTCTACTACTGACCGGACGCTGATCACGTCCTGATTGAAAGCATCCAGTCGTCCCGACCGTTGGAGCCGCGATCAACTGATCGGACGCTTCCAGCATCCGGTCACATGCCACCGGATGCGTCCGATCGCATTTTTGCCGCTCTAGAACCTCTCTGTACTCGATCAGACGCTGCAGTCTCACATCTGGTCAATTTGTCGTCAGTGTTGGGTCGCACCTGCTGTTGTCAAGCCTCTTGATCAGAGTGTCCGGTCGCTTTTCGCCAGCGTCCGATGTAGCGTCCGGTCACCTCTGTGAGCTCGTTTATTCGTGATCTTGCGTCCGGCTTGGTTCCTATCTACGTGCTTGGACTTTGCTTAATATCTTGGGTCTTCTCTTGTGCTTCTAAGGTCTTTCTTATGGTGTTGATCATCGGATCATCACGTTGCTTTCATTCAAGTCACGTCTTGCACCCTTCTAAACTACAAAACAATCACTTGCAAATTCATTAGTCCAATTTGGTTGTGTTGGTCATCAAACACAAAAATTCAAAGTAAATGGGCATAGGGTCCATTTTCCTTACACTCTTATAGGCGAAGCATATCGTACCGGCTTCTACCCCTTCAGGTTTATTTTGGTACTAGAGGCGATACCCTTCTGGTATCGGCTATAAGAGCCGACGACCAAACAAATCGATTGTCAGGCATTGATCCAAAGGCTAGGGTAATATTTCTTTAGATATTTCCCATTGATTGCTCTACCAAATTATTCCTCCTCTTTTAGTGTTTCCAAAATATAAGCATTACCAGGCGCACAACGTTTGATTCGATAAGGTCCTTCCCAATTAGGTGACCATTTGCCAAACTTGCTGTCCTTTGACCCGATCGGCAATTTTACTTTTTAGACCAAGTCTCCTTCAGAAAATTGCTTATTCTTGACTCTTTTATTGTAATATTTTACAACCCTCAGTTTATTGGCTTCAATATTTTCAAGAGCACGCAGCCGAAGGCAACTCAAGTCCTCTAAGTCATCTATCATAAGATTCTTGTAGACTTCGGCTGACAAATCATTATGCAACATAACACGCCTTGATCCAGTCTGAACTTCCCAAGGAAGGACTACATTATGGCCATACACAAGTTAATAAGGTGACGTTTAATTGATCCATGACATGCCATCCTATATGCCCATAGTGCCTCATTAAGCGTTGAATGCCACTTCCTTGGCTGCTCCTGAATCTTCTTCTTGATTGGCTTAATCATAATCTGATTGGACGCCTCTGCCTGGCCGTTAGCTTGAGCATAGTAAGGAGAAGAATTTAGTAGCTTGATTCCCATACTAGCAGCAAAATCTTCGAACTCTTCTGATGTGAACATTGTCCCCTGATCGGTAGTTATAGTTTGAGGAATCCCAAAATGATACACAATGTGCTCCTTGACAAAATCAACCATGTGCTTTGAGGTTATCGTCTTCAAAGGAATTGCCTCAACCCATTTAGTGAAGTAATCTGTTGCCACCGATATGAACTTATGTCCTTTGCTTGAGGGTAGAAAAATCTAGCCAATTAAATCAATTCCCCAACCTCGAAATGGCCATGGCTTGATTATTGGATTCATAGTCGATGTAGGTGATTTCTGGACATTACTAAAACATTGACAGTCCTAGCACCCCTTGTAATAATCAAAACAGTCTTCCAATATTGTTGGCCAGAAATATCCAGTTCTATGAATAATCCATTTTATCTTATAAGCCAATTGATGAGCTCCACATATCCCTTCATGTACCTCACCCATCAACACCTTAGCTTCTTCTTGATTTAAGCATTTGAGCAACACCCCATCAACTATTTTATAATATAGCTGATCATCTAGTAAATAGTAAAACATACTTAGTCGATTTATACCTTAGCTTTCTAGTAACTTTCTGTGATGGATTTCTAAGGTTATCGACTATTTTGACTCTCCAATCATCATTTGAGGTTTCACTACACAAGACTTCTCAAAATGTTTGATACCCTAATGCACTTTGAGCTAGACGATTAGCCTCTTGGTTTTGTGCTCTCAGAATATGTTGGAAAGAGACATGAAGAAATTCTTTGAACAACTTTTGGCACTCATCATAGTATCCTCTCAAAGTATCTTCTTTGCACTCATATAGGCCGATCAACTGATTAATAATTAACTATGAATCTCCAAATACTTCAATTGCTTCGGACTTTACTTCATGAAGAAGTTGAAGTCCCTTAAGAATAGCTTCATATTCTGCTTGGTTGTTGGTAATCATTGGTTCAGTTGGAAGAGCAAACTCAAAACTTGCCCCCCGAGGCAAAATAATAACAATACCAATGCCACCACCTTGCTTGCATGATGATCCATCAAATAATAACGTCCAAGGTACCTACTCTACATAATCAATGTTTGGCTTATGGTGCTGGGTGACAAAATTGGCCATTATTTGTCCTTTGATTGCTTTAGCTGATTTGTACTTCAAGTCAAATTCCGATAACATGAGAATCCACTTTCCCACTCACCCATTCAGTATTGGCATTGATAATATGTGCTTAATCACATTAGCCTTGGAAACAACCGTACATTCAGCCGATAATAAGTAGTGTCGCAACTTAGTGCAAGAGAAATATAAGCACAAGCATAACTTTTTGATGGGAGAATATCTTGTCTCTGGATCCAAGAGCCTTCTACTCAGATAGAAAACAACTTGTTCTTTTCCTTCAAACTCTTGCATCAAGGCCGATCCAATTATCTTGTCATCAGCCGATATGTACAAGTTAAAACGCTTACCTTGCTGAGGAGGGACCAACACAGGTGGACATTTCATATATTCTTTTATCTTTTCAAACACCTTTTGTTGTACGTCACCCCACTTGAATTCTTGATCATTTTTCAACTTCAACAAGGGAGAAAACGGTAGAATCCTTTCCGACAAATTTGAAATGAATCTTCTGATGAAATTATTCTTACCAAGCAGAGATTGCAACTCTGTTTTAGTAGTCAGGGGAACTGCCTCATCAATTGCTTTTATGCTTTTTTGACCAACTTTGATTCCTCTCTCGTGGACCATGAAACCCAAGAATTGTCTAGCTGACACTCCAAAAGCACACTTATTAGGATTCATCTTTAGACCAAGTTTTCTTGTGCATTCCAGAGTATCCCGTAGATCAGCTAGATGCTCTTTGTATCCTTTGGATTTTATCATCACATCATCAATGTAGATTTCAACAATCCTATCGATCAACTTATGAAAAATATAATTCATCGCCCATTGATAAGTTGCACCGGCATTCTTCAGACCAAAGGTCATCATGCCCACTCTAATAAACCGATTGCACCGAGGCACCTAAAAGCGGTCTTTGCTATGTCTTCCTTAGCCATGAAAATTTGGTTATATCCTACATTGCCATCCTTGAAGCTTATAACCTTGTGCCCGACTGCTGCATCCACTAACATATCAGCTATCGGCATTGGATAACCATCCATGGGTGTGGCTTTGTTCAAATCCCTGAAATTGATGCAAACTCTTAATTTTCCATTCTTCTTATACACAGGGACAACATTCGATATCCACTCTGCATATTAGCACAGTCGGATAAACTTTGCTTCCCATAACCTTTCAATCTCCTTTTTTATATCATCAAACATGTTTGGGTTGAATCTCCTTGGAGCTTGTTTAAATGACCGATATCCAGGTTTGATTGGCAACCGATGTTCAATAATTGATCGGTCTAGACCAGGCATCTCATAGTATTCCCAAGCAAAATAGTCTTTAAATTCCTTTAATAAATCAACTAACTCTCGCTTATACTCAGGATCTAACTTGGCACTTACATACATCGGCCTAGGTCTATCTCTAGAACCAATATCTACTTCTTCTAATTCATTGGCCGACGTGAAGCCATGTCCTAGTTTCTCATCTGTACCATCTATTGGATTATCCATTAAGACAAATTTTCAAAGCCGACTGCTTGGATTGGTTGTTGGCTTTCATTATTGACTCTAATGAAGCCTCCTTCCCATATCTTGCCAGAAAAGCACTCGAACTCTCCTAGTTCCCAAAAGACTGGATCGGCTATTGTGGTACTTATAGACTCATCAGCGTGAACCAGTTTGACATAATCTCCATGCCATTAAATCAAACACTAATGCATGGTCGATGGTACACAACAGTTCGCATGAATCCAGTCATGACCAAGGAGCAAACTATATGACCCTTTTCCATCGATGATGAAGAATATGGTGAGTAGAGTCTTACTCCCAATTGTTAGTTCAACGTTCATTGCCCCTCAGGTCTTAGATGCATTACCCCCAAAGTCCTTAAGCATCATATCAGTCTCAATCAGATCTCCTGGTCCCTTGCCAAGTTTACGAAAAGTGGCATAAGACATGAGATTGACAGAAGCACCTCCGTCCATCAACATCTTGTTCATTTGCTTCCCATCAACCAAACCTTTTACATATAAAGCCTTTAAGTGCTGATGCTCGACTGGTTTATCAAATATAGCCTGTTGTATAACCATCAGCTTAACAACTATCTCTTCATACTTCGATTCATCGAAATCCAAATAAACTTCTTGATCTGCTGGAGCTCTGAACTCTAATAGCAATAGAAAAGCCATTTGAATATTAGCTGATGGTTGCTTTCTATCGGCTGTTTGCTTAGCATGCCATACTTGAGGTTTATCAGATGCCAGAGTCTGTTCCAACTGTCTATTCCTTAGGCGTTGCACCCTTCTCTTCTGACTTCTTGTCAAACCTCCTAGACACTATTGGCCTTCCTACCAAACATATTCTCTCTTGTTCCTTTCTTCTTCATAATCAGTCCAGTTTTGATCAACAACTCTTTTTTCAAGCCAATTATGAACACTTCCATTGTTTAAGCGCCGATCCATGTTATCATGATGATATGCATCTTGAGCATGGACAAACCGGCGGTTGGCTTGAGATTGTCTAAACTCCCAATACTGATCACTGCACTCTGGACAACTATTCCTGGTAGGCAACTTCAAACCTTCATTCCAGCAATGTCTGAAGAAAGGACAATTCCAATGCAATTCAACTTGCTTTCTTTCATACCTCTCTTTTTCTTGTTGATGCTGGTACTCTTGCTTTTTTAACCAACGCTGATAATCCTTTTTCTTCTACCACTGCCATTTATTCAACAGAATTCGAGATGTAACTAGCGGCTTTGTCGCCCCTTCTTTAGACGTTTCTCCCTGCTCATATCGGCTCTTTTGCTTGTCGCGATGTCTTCTAATTTCTCTATATTCATCAGCTGATATTTGCATCTCGAGATCGACTATTCCAACTTCTCTTGATTTGGTTGATGTTAGGACCTTAGTCTTTCCTTTGAGCAGCCTAACATCGACCATGTTTTGATCTCCTGGGAAAGGATTATCATCAACTTTCATTTTCTGAGGTGTATCAAATTTGAGTCTTCCTTGCTAAATAGCCCTCTGTATATGCTGCCAAAAAATTCTGCATTCATTAGTGGATTGAGAAGTAGCATTATGGAACTTGTAAAACTTCTTATTCTTCAACTAATCAGGGGGCAACATAACATGATTATCGTACAACTTGATCTGTCCCTTCTCAAGCAAGAAATCGAAGAGCTTGTCTGATTTTGTGACATCAAAGTCATAGCTCTCCTCGACTCCTCTTCCCCAAGGATTTGGTACCATTACTATCTTTTTGCCCCAATTCCACTCAGTTGCGGCAACCTTTTCTTCTTCATCTTTATAGTCATCATCGACTAAATATGGATTATAAGCTTCGGCCACTGTGGTACTCTTCTGGAATCGAGTATCTCTGCACATACTCTGGAATTGGCTATTGAGCACTGCCACTCGTTGAGCCAATTGACCCAAGTTGTCAAATTCTTGTCCCAGCAGTTTTTCTTTCCACGTTGGCAGCATCCCTTGAATGGCCAAAGTGGCTAGTTGACCATCAATCAAATTTAATGAGAAGCACAAATTCCTAGTCTATCAGAATCTCTGAAGAAACTCAATGCCCGATTCGTTAGTTTTCTGCCTTATAGTCATCAAATCGGTAATCTTCTTTTCTCTAATCCTAGTATAAAAATATGTATGAAATTTCTTTTCCAGGTCAGCCCAATTGGCAATGGAGTTGACTGGCAGTGATGCAAACCAAGTGAAGGCTGGCCCTGATAGGGACAAGGAGAAGAAATGAACTCGATGGGCTTCTTCAATGGATGCTTCGCCCAACTGTGTAAGATACCGACAAACATGTTCTATTATGCTTGTGCTGTCTTGGCTAGTGAACTTAGCAAACTCTGGGAGCCTATAATTTGTAGGAAGAGTGACCAAATCATACCATTCTAGATATGGACGTCTATACGAGAAGGTCAACCCTTTTGGCTTCAGACCGAACTAATTCTTCATCATCTCGGTCACCTTCAGCAACAACTTGTTAGCATGTGAATTTGGATTTCTTTGCACTTGCTGACCCATCTTTGGATTGAAATCTCATGTGCCTTGATACCTTGGATTTAGAATCATGTGAAGGGTGTTATAATTTGTACCATAATGATACCCCTATGGAATCTCGATCTGCTGGGTCCTTTGCTGGTTTGCTGCTTGAACTCTCTGGTTATAGACATTAGGATCTATATCTCTACAGATCCTTTGAATTGATGGTGCTATTTTTTGAGCCGACAATGGTATGTGGCCTGATGTGCCAAAATTAATCACCTAGTTTTGACCTTGCCCCGTCGGCTGTTGCATATGCTGCACTAACGATCTAGGATTATATTGTGTCTGATTTATAGTAACTCCTTAAGCTTGTTCAGAAGAACTCTGAACTGCCTAGACATCATCATTACCAGCTGGTGCTATTTCTTAACAACTGGTACCGGTTTGATTAGTCCCTTGAGTTGATGGATGTGCAATGTTGTAATAAGCCGGTCCAACCTGATCAACTGGAAACCCATGAAACACCTCCTTCATGGTGTTATGGAATGTGTTCAAGAAAATTTTATTATGGTTCGATATGGCATCGTGAACAGACTTGTTTATAGCTTCTGTGAAGAAACGCCTGTCTTTAGTCTCATCTGCATCTGTCTGCCCATGCAATAGAACTCTAAGTAGTGGATATTTCTGAATAATTGTATTGTCACGTGTTTTGGTGTAGGACAACAAACACTTGTTCTGAAATTCTTCTATAGCTTTGCTGATGACATCTTAATCTCCATTAGGTAGGTCTTCGTAATGTACCATAAGGATGTCGTTGTTGTTGTAAGCCGCCATGACGATTGTGGAGTCCCACCAGGCGTGCCAGAACGTGTGTCGGCACGAAATTTCTTCCCATGCCGAGGGCACACGAGCAAGCTAGAAGGGTCTGCTCGATGGAGCTGTAGATCCACCTGGCTTCAATATAGGGATGGTCGATCTGATGTACTCCTCCCAAGATGTGACAGTCAATTTGACCCTACAATTAACAAGGGGAGAAAGCTAATTAGTAATTTAAGGCGGAACATGCCGGTGTTGCTAGACAGTCCTGAATGTGTGGCTCTAAGAGTCGATATGGAAGGAGATCGACTAAATAGCTGATTCTAACATACTCATAAGAATAAATCAATTAAAGCTCATGGAGTTATGGAAGGAAAATTGGTTATCATTTAGGATGAATCTCATTATTTAGATAAATATTAATCAATGGCAATAGGATGTCAACAATAATCAGTTTACACTAAGCTAATGACTGCAAGTAACCGAATCCCCTTTTTATATAAAAGAAGCAGCTCGTCATCATTTAACCATTTAATAAAGATAAATCTAATGAACATATTAGATCTCATCTATCGCTATGATCAGTGGGGCATGAGGTAGAATCATGTAGGCCATAGAAACAATAATAGATTCGACAACCCTAACTTATTACTAATATCAGTGGGGCATGAGACAGAATCATTTAGGCCGTAATACAATAATAAGATCATGGGTCTAACACATCTTTCAAACTATCTTTACTTCAACAGTCTCGTGACGTGAACTGCATATGTGAAAGCACTCGATATCGGCTAAAACAGCCGATTTAGGCATAACGCACAGTTAAGGTCATGTCCTATCAGGAATAGATCTACCAAATAACGATCCCCACTCCACGGTGCTAACAGTGGGGTGTGAGGCAGAATCACACAGACCGTGATAACGGGCCATGGACTGGTTTTCGTTAGCCAATAGATCTATTCAAGACCAGACATGCCTTAACCGCACACTATGCATGATCAAGATTAACATAAAATAGCCGACAAAACATAACTCATCGTTTAAAATGCAGATTAGATCAGTTTAGTTTAACAAACGATGGGTTAAATAGGATATAAGGCCGATCTAGATCAATCCCAATCGGGCGAAGTGATATTGCTGTAATTAAATAAATAATGAAAGCAATAAGCAATATCGGTAACTTAATGAATCTATCCGAAGGATGCCACCCTTAAATAGAGCCAATAACTTGATCTTAATCTAGTTCGAGCAATGGAGGTCGACCGGATCGATGCGACCGTACTTAAACTAAACAAGAGTTGATAACTAGCTTATACCAGAGTCATAGTGGAGGTCGACCGGATCGATGTAGCCGTACGAACAGAAGTACAAGCCATGACGGTACTTACAGACAAGCCGAAGGTCGACCGGATCGATGCAGCCCTGCTCGCTGAAGAACTCACTGAGATCTACTCTACTCCTACTCCTAAGGGGTGGTCCAAGCCTAAAAAAGTAAGTAACTTATATTGGATTGATTGTGTGTCCTTTACAATAGCCGGGGTACAATATTTATACCCGGAACCTATGCATGAATCCTACTTAAGCATGACTCATTACAATTTTTGGCCTAAGAGAAAACATTCCTAATTTAAGATAACTTGGACCCTAATCTTTCCCTTTTTGTAGAGTCCAGCATGATTTTCCCAGCGCCGATTGTAGCTTTTGTCGTTATCTGCTGGCGCTATCTGAAGAAAGCCGATTCTATTGCTACATTCGAATCAACTGATACCGACCTTCATGCAATCGATTCCTTGATGACATGATCCTAGGAGCTTTCAAGTTCGTGCAATTCTTCTTCCAAATTTTGGTGTAAACATATTTATGTATGGAACAAAGGTTCGACACCAAATAAATATTCATATGTCATTTTATGTGACTAGAAAGAATATATAGATATATGAATGAAAAGGATTTGGAAGCGCGCAGATAATATACCATCGTCGCACTTCACCCGAGAGTATTCCAAGTATCATTATTTATATTTTTACCACAGAGAAGGTCTAGCATGGACATGTGTTGATAACTTATACTATTGATGGAGAAGTTAATCATAACCAATATTCTACTCATAACAGGGGTAAGTCATAGGAGCATGTATATATATGATAAGTATTGATTAATGATAAATCACTCAGAGTACTCCTTTCTATGGCATTAGCATGGTTAGGTAGAATATTAGAGGAATAATTCCTAAGTCATTCTTAATTACAAGTCAAAGCATACATTGATTAGTGCAATTATACCTAGTAATCATTACTAAGATCATCTTCATATCTACACATAAGGGATATTACTAAGGAAGATTAAGAATAGAACTAGTCTTCCGTCATAATTGCATCCTCCTTGTAAGCCTATATTCGGGGAGTGTACTACAAAGGACTCAACAGGAGTGTCACATCCGCGATCTACCACATGGCCCGGAATATAGGGTGTATCCGCAGGTAAACAATGTATAAGCACCACGCTTACACAATGTCGACCACTCACCCATGGTACCTTAGAGTGAGCGCTATACAAACTTATACATGAACATGATGATAATCCAACTATACTAAGCATATAATCAAAGTAGACTATGAACATTATAACGAAGAACATGAATAAGATGAATACTAATATTGTCATAACAATTGTAACTAGCATATAAAAGTAATGGAGATACAAAAGAGAGGGGGTACAAAGATTATACCAAAACCACGTTCTTGACACGATCGGGAACACGAGCGAAGTCTGTTTGCCTCCCTCTAGGCCTAGCCTAACTAGCTATGCCCTAGAATTGATGAAGCTCTAAGGATGATTAGGGTTTTTGTCTTCTCAAATGACTTATGCAATGCCTCAGGGGGGTTGGTAGGGGCTGGTATATATAGGCTAGAGCGTACAACATGAGCCCTTGGATCAAACTGACTTAAAGGATGACATAGATGCAACCTAGGAGGTGGTGGAGAATTGACATTGCGATGTGGAGGCTGATAGGTGGGCCTAGGGGTCAGGCGACCTACAGGTGGGGCCGGTTGACCCCACCTGGCAGCCACTCGGGCTCCGCTCGGTGTGGAGTTCTCTCGAGTCTTCTAGAGTCTTCTAGTGTTCGTTTTGCTATGGATAAGCGCGATTAATTCCGACATGTAGGTCCACTTTGACTATTTTCTAGATAAACCTTGCAGAAAATACAGATTCACCAAAACTCATGGAATTTATTAGTTTAAACCCCTAGAGCATTGTTGGTGATTATATTTATGCCCTTATGCTTGTTATATTGACATTTTATAATGGTTGTTAGCTACCGTCAACAATCATCTGACCCGACACACCCTCATAGAGATCCAAAATGTCTCGAAGCTGCTTAGCATCCCCCTCCATTGCACGAATCAAGATTAACGAGTCATCGACAAACAAAATGTATGAGGCACTTGGTGCATTTTTACAAACCTTCACTCCTTCAATTCTCCCTTCATGCTTCGCCTACTATAAAAGAGCAGAGAAACCTTCTACACAAAGGAGGAATAGATATGGCGATAGTGGGTCACCCTGGCATAACCCTCTCTCAGGTTTGAACCCCTCGGATAGCTCCCCATTCACCTTGATGCGGTAGGCAATAGTGGTCACACACTCCATGATGAGATTGACCTAAGGCTCAGCAAAACCCATTTTCAGCATAATGTCACGGAGAAAATGCCACTCGACCCTATCATACGCTTTACTCATATCTAACTTGCAGGCTACATAACCAACGTTACCTTTTGTTTTATTCATCAAGTAAAGAGTGATCTCATAAGCAATAAGGATATTGTCTAAGATCAGGCAACCCAGAACAAATGCACTTTGATTTGGCATGATAATGTCAGGAAGCACATCTCGAAGCCGTTAGACAAGGCCTTTGACACCACTTTATAGAGCACATTACAGAGACTTATAGGCCGTAGCTCAGTTACCTTCTCTGGCTTTTCAACCTTGGGGATCAACGCAATTGTCATTTCATTCTAGCCCTCCGACATGTGTCCTCCACTTAGCACATGCCGCACCTCACGTGTTAGCTGCTCCCCAACAACATCCTAGAAGCTTTTTGTAGAAGACCGATGGTAGCTCATCCGGCCCTAGAGCCTTTAGATCCCCAATAGAGTCTAGTGCATTCTTGAACTCCTCTTCCGTAAACTAAGCCATGAGCTTAGAATTCATATCGGCTGTGACTCGAGCTTGGAAGGCACTAAGGACCTACTGAGGATGTGCCTCAGTGTCGACCGCCCTAGCCCTGAAAAGCTACACAAAATGATTAGTAGTGAAATCAATCTTCTCCTTTTCATTCACCACCCATCCCACATCATCTTTATTCAAATTCCCAATCCTATTCCTTCTCTTCCTCTCCGAAAAAGCATTGTGGAAGTAGCTTGTATTCCTGTCTCCAAACTATAACCACTTTATATGAGCTCATTGCCTCCAATACATGTTAATCTGATCCTCCAATCGATCCACCTTGAAACTCCATACCGCCTCATGTCCCACTGCATAGTCACTGATCGAAGCTCGCCTCCATCTCTCCAATTCTCTTTTCACCTCTTTCAGCCATTTCTCCAAGTATCGTAAACTATTTGAGCTCCACTCCTTCAAGCTCCATGCCACACCTTTAGTATTTGATGTTAAACTATCACCGCTATCCGCCAACCCCTAGGCATCCTACACAACACGTCTATAGCCCTCCTTGAGCCAGCTAGCTTCAAACTTGAAGTCATTCTCACCACCCCTAGTCCTCCCCTCCAGCGATCTCTCTATGAGAATAATGACCGGGCGATGGTCCGACCTGTACATGTATCCATTCCTCACCAACACCAGAGGAAACTTCCTCCTCCATTCACCATTAGCCATAGCTCGATCCATCCATTCTCTTCCATGTGTACTTCCTTTTAGCTATTTGTTCTGCCATGTGAACACATCCCCAATGAAGCCAAGGTCCTGTAGATCACAACTCTCCAGAGATGCCTTAAAGTAGTCCAAGCAAGACTATGCATGTGGCACCCCTCCCTCCTTCTCATAATGGAACAACACTTCATTAAAGTCGCCTATGCACAATCAAGGAATGCCCTATGGCTATTGCAGTCGTAGCTCCTCCATCATCTCCCAAGTCTTATACTTCAACTCTGAGTGAGCTTTACCATAGACACCCAAGAACCGCCACCAGGAACCACCCGTCTCCAGGACCTCCATATTGATGTGGTACTTTGATTTGTTACGTAGTACCAGATCAATTCCTCTCCGCCATAATACTGCAATTCCCCTAACTTTTCCAACACAATCCACCACCTCCATTTTTGCCATCCCCAATTTAACCCTAATCGTCTCCATTCTTCTCTCATCTAATTTCATCTCTAACAAGAAAAGAATGTCTGCCTCCTCAGACTTCTAACACTTCAGTAGTCCCTGAACTGTCGGGGAGTTTCCCAACCCTCGATAGTTCCACTCTATTATCTTCATTGGTCCTCGCAGGACCGGTCCGCTAGTCCTGCTTTCTTTGCATCCCCAACAACAGCACTAGCACCAACCCTGCTCACCTTCCCATCTTGGCCAAGCTCATCGACATCCATAATATCATCTTCTTCCCAACTTCTCTTCCTCTCAACAACCTTCTCTTCCTTCTCTACATTGCCTTTCCCCCTATGGCTTGTCTCCACCTGCCTCCTTACCTTCTTAAACTTCCCTCTTCCCTTCTCATGTCCATTCTTTTCCTCGGGCTTATCAGACAATGCAGCCTTCGGTTCCTTGGCCACGTGCAGGAGATGCATGGCACTGTTCACATTTCCAGCCTCCCCCTTCCCGACTTCCTCCACCCTCCCCCCTTCACCTTGTACCACCATGTTAGTAGGCCTGGTCTCCTTCCCCAAAGATTTTGAGGAGCTACGCACTTCCTCCTCTTCCTCTTCCCCTTTCTCCTGCCCCTCCCCTAATCTATTCCGGTGATTTTCTCTAAGAAGGAATGTCACTCCTCGATTTGCCTCTGCTGTTCCTGCTCCCAGACCAAGCACCCCCACTCCTCAAGCCACTACGACCTTCCTCACCATGCGTAGCACCTCTCCTATCACCTAATCTCCCCCTATCAAAACCTAATCTCTATTTTGGTGGAATATACCTCAGCTCCCTACCAAAAGCCTTCACCGCCTTCTTCCCCACGTTCGCCAGACACACCCTGTCTGTGTGCCCAATAATGCCACAACAGTAGCAAAATTCAGGTAGAAACTCATATGATAGGGGCACCATCTGTCTTCCACGTCCTTCCACAGCATGATAGTTACACCCTACATCAATGGTTTTGGATGTCTAGCTTCACCTTCACCCACAGAAATCTCCCCGCAACAATCTCATTTGGCTCTGCATCGGCTTCCATCTCCATGAACTCTCCCACCTCATCACCAATCGCATGAGTAGTGATTGCATTCATGGACCCCAGAGGCAGATTGGATACACGAATCCAGATTGGGATAAAAGCGAACACGATCTCATCAAGGGTTTTGGATCCATCAAACTCTGCCATCACTAGCAGTTCATTCGACACCATCCATGGTCCCTCATCTAGGGATTTCCTCTTCCCCACCGCCTGGCCGAAGGTGAGCAGAAATAAATTATCTCCTAGATCCTTGCATTCAGTTCCTCTCACCGGGCACCAAATCCATCCCAACGCCTGTTCAATCACCTCAGCATGAACACTCCTATCAGAGAGTAGTTTCCCAAATGTGTTTTGCGGATCAGCTCCTATCTTCCCTTGCACCTGACCTCCTCCCCCAATACGCACCTTCTTCTTCTCTGCCTACAACAACTACAGGCCCTTCATTAGGTGTGTCATCTTCTTAATGATGCCTCAGCCAGAGATGGCTAGGCGCCAAAACCCTAGGTTACTAGACAGCCTAAACTATGGCTAGCAGAACTTAGGGCTAGTCTCTAAAGTGGAGAATTGACTGTGGACACTGATGGGAGATGGGACGTGGACTCCAACCCTGAGATCAGAATGAGATCAGGGCAAGAACAAGGGAGATCGGAGGAAGAAGAAGTAAAGCCCTAGCACCAGTCTAGGAACTGACTCGAGTCGCCTATCGCCCAAGCGCCGAGAAAAAAAGTGGTGAAAAACCAAAGCTACCACTGTTGCCAATTGCTTTTTGCGCCTCTCTACCGTGGGTCATAGATGCATAAGATAGTGGCGCTGTTCATGCCATTCATGATGCACACATGGCCGCCGGAGTTAGACATGGGGCCGTCGTTCATCACCACGGCTGTAGTTGCTACTCATCACGCCTCACACATGTGCAGTACGAATCAGAATCACAGACCCCTTACGGTGCTTGGGATGAATTGGTAGTTCCTCCCCTAAAAACTATTTACCGAGGCTATTAATTAAAAAATAATTAATTATAATTAAGGGAAGTTTAGTACTTTTCCTCTGCTGTACACAATCTCTAACTCAAATCTACAAACGGGAGGGAATAGCTGCTCCTGCATTGCAAGATCTCACCGCTCGCCGCCTCGCCGAGTCGCCGCGAATCACGTCTGTTGATGGCACTAATGCACCACACAATCCATCCCATTCACTACTGGATACGGATTCTTTGCCGAGTGCCTGAGGCACTCGGCAAAGGCCGATATACACTCGGCAAAGGGCGCTCGATAAATAGTTTATCGACAAAGGCTTTGCCGAGTGCCAATCCGACACTCGGCAAAGAAAAGTGGTCGTGACGGCGAGCGCCACCGTGACGGTGGCTTTGCCGAGTGTCAAGGTCAAGCACTCGACAAAGGTACCCGATTTGCCGAGCGCTATTGACTTAGACACTCGGCAAAGGTGGCCACTTTGCTGAGTGTCACTAACAAGACACTCGGCAAAGTCGTGACCTTTGCCGAGTGCCTGGACCGTGGCACTCGGCAAATCTGTGATGTTTGCCGAGTGCAATGGCCATTGCACTCGGCAAAGCATGTTCCAAGGTAGTTCCCAGATGGTCACGTTGCCGAGTGTCATGGTCATTGCACTCGGCAAAGTGACTAAAAATAGCCTTTTTATTTGTTTTTTACATCCCATCCAAACAAACAGAAGATATATATAACAAACATCACCAACATCACATATATATCATCAACATCACATATATATCACCAACACCACATATATATCACAAACGTAACATGTCTCACAATATATCACAAATAAATTCACAAGCAATCCAAGTGCTCCATCATCGTCAACCACAATTGCAAATAGAAGTACCTTTAACAACCACAAGTATCATCACTGATTTGGTGAAGGATTCGCTGAAGCATGAGGATCGTTCGATGCCGCCGATTGATTCTGCACAAAGGAGAAGAGATTCATGTGTGAGACAAGTTAAATATATACCATACATGAATAAAACTTTCATACTCCACTAGGTTTGACCATAAGCATGAACATACAAACTAAAACAATTATACTCATAGGAGTAGAATAGTGAGGAGGTAGAGGTAGAGGTGGAGCGAATAGCGAAGGTGACGGAGCTACACCTGTAGCGGCGCCAAGACTTTGCATGTACTGAAGAATCTTCACCATCCTCTGTTGCTCGGCCTCCCGCTCGGCCTCCACCCTCTCCATCTTTGCCTACATCTACTCCCGTATCCTCCTATCTTGTTCCAGCTAGGCCTACAATATATTCACCCCAATGTTACAATAATGCAAAGGAAAGGTATGAAAAAACCAATGAACGATGAATAAACCAGGAATAACCTCGAGTGCCTCCACCCGGTGGTGTGAAGTGTCCTGCCAAGGTCGTATGGCCGGGCTCCTGCTCGTGCTGCTTGCTCGAATCTAGGAGAGACTGGGAGTAGCGGCCGAGTCGATTGCGCCGTCGCCAATCCAGTACTGCCCATGCTTCTTGCCTCCTCCCACCCTCATGATGACTTCTCCATCAAGGTCCTCGGTGCTCGGATCATACTCTGACCCATGGACCTCCCTTACCATGGATGTGTACTCACTAAGGCGGTTGTGGACAGTCGCATTGTTGTATGCCTTGGGCCCATCCTCCGGGTTGTAGTCGACGTCGGACGTCGCCTTGCCCTTGTGGGCCATAGCAAATGCCTTGAAGATGGAGCAAGGCTGGCCACCATGTGACATCGACTGCGAGAAAAAATGCAAGATGATTAGAAATCATGTAGAATTGAGCGTTAGAATAAATAAATGAATTTACGTACCCATGTTTCTACGTATCCACTAAGGCTGCGGCTGCCTTGATGGTGTGCTACACCTGGCATCATCAAGCGCCGCTCCTGGCACAAGTTGTGCGTCTCCTCCCACTTGCATGAGCACCACCTATCCACCATCTATTCCCAGCACTGGGGATGCGTGGCGCACCAATAAGGAATCATCTACAGGCCATCAAGTACATGACATATCAGAAGATGAAATTAAGCCTACTTAATCTCAAAAGGAATCATCATTAATGTTCTGTATTTACCTGCAGGTACTGGTCCTGGGTCAGCGTCATGGATCTTGCATCCCTTTTGGTGACCTTCGTTCCAAGGATGGTCCCGTGGTAAGTTACGACGGCCTAGATACGTGCCTCGTAATGCATGTCCACGACGAGTTTTTTGCAGCATTTGGTAGCCACCGCATCCGCCCTGGCCTCATGTCCATCCTAGCATCTAAAGAAATCCTGCATACAAACATGATGTATCCATTCATCTATTTCATGGATTCCTCAGTCATGTATAGCCATTGGATCCTCGGTATGAACGGAAGGTGCCGTAGGATTGTCACGGGAATGTCAAGTTGCCTCTTCAGGCCATCACCGGAATCTACCTCCAGGAACCTAGAGGATTTACACTTTGGATACTACTTTGCTTCCACGTATTCTTTCCTAAATAGGACACACCCCTTCGGGCAAGTATGTATCTGCTCATACGACATCTTAAGTGCACGAAGGAGTTTCTGTGACTCGTGCATGCTCTTTGGAAGAAGGTGACCCTCCGAAAGTAGGCTGCCAATAACTGTCAACATACCATCGAAGGCGTCTCGACTCAGGCTATACTAGGACTTTAACGCCATTATGCGTCCAATGGCATCCAGTTGAGAAACCTTTGTCTGGCCGTGAAGGGGTTTCTGTGGCGCGGCAAACATGTCATAGAACGCATTTGCGGTTGCCTCTAGCTCCTCCTCCGTACGTCCTTCAGCAAACTGTGCCTCATGATAGTCATTTAACATGTTTGCTACCCCCGCATCAGCATCATAATCCTTGACGCGTGGTCTCACACCCTCCTCTCTCATACGATCGGCTTCACCATGGTAGACCCACCGGGTATAGTCTACCATAAATCCATTCTTCCAAAGATGTCCCCCCATGACCTTCTTCGTTTGTCTTTTCCTGTTTGCACATTTGCTACAGGGACAATAAATTTTACTTGCTCCTTTAGCAGCCATGCCAAATGCATGTTCCAAGAAAGCATCAGTCTTATCGATCCATTCATTGGTGACCTGACCCTGACTTGCGCGGCCCGTGTACATCCACTCACGGTCCTCCATCCTCTAACATATATAGCGACGAGTAATATAAACATCAATTGCATCTACACGACGTTCCTACTATCTAATAGGTGAGGATAGGTCCTAATACCACGCGAGGATGCGTATGTGGGGTTAGTTTCCATGCTCTACTCCTATCCGAGACAGAATTTCGGCAGCACCTCCCTGCTGTTCTCCAAATACACGTCCTGCCAGGGAGAGTGTGTATTCGGAAAATAATAGAGAGATGATGCTAAAACTCTGTCTCAGATCAGAGCAGACCATGGAAACTAACCCCACCTACGCATCCGTGGGCTGTCCAAAAAACGTGGACAATTCGAAACAGATACGGTTTTAGATATGGAAATATCTGCATATTTCCTACCGTATCTCTTTCGAACGAGAGATGCCAAACTGGGTTACGTGATCTACGACCATGATACGGAAAGAGGGGTTATACCTAGGGTGGCGGTGGAGTCAGGCTAGCGGGGCCGTGCCGTGGTTCTGGTAGACCCACAGCGGCGAGGAAGGTGATCGAGGTCGCCGAGGTACTTCGGCTCCGCTCCGATGGGCTCTTCTCTACAAAAAAGAAACAAAAAATTGTCAATACAAAATTTTGGCAGCACCTCCCCTGCATGGTGAGGTTTCCAAAACCTGCAAGAAAACCAATGGCACGATGGCCGACATGAACATATATATGAATGACACGATGGCTGACATGCACAAGATTATATCCAACCACATATATATAACAATGTCACAACCACTCCTACGACTACCACCACTGCTACTCTACCACTACTACTACCGCAACTACTAGTAATACTACTACGACAATGACGGTAGGGCATACCTAGTGGGCGTCATAGGGCGGCGGCGGTGAAGGGGCCACGGCACCGGTGGACAAGGCGACGACTGGGGAAGCGCCCAGGACGGCGCGGGCGCGGGCGGGGGTGGCGGTGGGGCTGGCGCCTCCTTCTTCTTCCTCCTTCCTCCTTCTTCCTCCTCCTTCTCTTCCTCCTTCTTCCTCCTCTCCTCCTCCTCTCTTTCTCCTCCTCCTCCGACGGCGCAGCGCGAGGGGCAGCACGGGCGGCGGCGGCGGGGCTGGCGCGGGCGCAGGCCAGGGCGGGCGCGGCGGTGTGGGGAGGGGGGGGGGGGTGACGAGGCTGGCGCGGCGCGGCGCTGGCGCGGGCCTGTGTATGTGCGTGCGTGCAGTGTGTGGGCCGGCTGGGCCGGGAGGTTAAATCCCCTCTTTGCCGAGTGCCCCCGATCTGGCACTCGGCAAAGTTTTTTTTTTATTTTTTTAAATTCGTTGTCGAGTGCCACCTGGCCAGGCACTCGGCAAAGAGGGTTTTTTTTATTTTTTTTAAAAAAATCTTTGCCGAGTGCCATAGGTCCTGACACTCGGCAAAGAGACTCCTTTGCCGAGTGTCTTCTCCTGACACTTGGCAAAGAGGCTCCTTTGCCGAGTGTTATTTTTTGACACTCGATAAACCATATTTTTTTTTCACTTTTGACCTCCAAAGTTTTTTTTTCAGTCCTCAGACAATACCTGGTACTCCATGTTCCAATATAGCACATTTCTCAGAATTTTTCTATATTTCTTTAATTTATTTTATTTAATTGAATTTTCTTGCATAATTCAAATTATAACTGCTAGTCATTCAAATAATAAAAAAAATAAATGGAAAAATGATATTCATGTTGTTTAGTATAATGTGAGGCCGTATATAGGAACAGACCACCAATTTTGAACATCTTGTTCACGAAACATGACCACGAACTTGCGGTCGAGTTGTTTTTAAATTCTATAAAAAGCAAACGAAGTCCGAAAATCATGAAACTTATCAAGATGTTAAGATATCATATGTGGAGGCTGCGGTTTGCAAGCATCGTACGTGATAACTTGCGCGAAACCTCCTCAATTTTTTATCACAGCCTCCACATATGATATCTTGACTTCTTGACAAGTTTCATGATTTTCGGACATCGTTTGTTTTTTATAGAATTTAAAAACAACTCGACCGAAAGTTCGTGGTTATGTTTCGTAAACAAGATGTTCAAAACTGGTGGTCTGTTTCTAGATACGGCCTCACATTATACTGAATAACATGAATATCATTTTTTTCATTATTCGAATGACTAGCGGTATTGTCTAAGGACTACAGAAAAAGTTTGAAGGTCAAAAGTGAAAAAATATGGTTTGCCGAGTGTCAAAAAAATGACACTCAGCAAAGGAGCCTCTTTGCCGAGTGTTAGGAGAAGACACTCGGCAAAGGATTAACGGCGGCTGCCGGCCGTTAACGGCGGCGGCCCTTTGCCGAGTGTTATTGTTTGACACTCGGCAAACCTGGTCTTTGCCGAGTGTTATTCTTTACCAAGTGTTCGGCACTCGGCAAATCCTCTTTTTGCCGAGTGCCATTTGTTTGTCGTTACCAGTGTCCGATAAAAAATACTCGGCAAAGTTTAGGACACTCGACAAAGAAACCGTCTCCGGTAGTGATTGATCCTGTTCTCTGCTCCAAACGGTGCACGTGCTCCGGCGCTCCCTTGGGTCTGCTTGGTGTCGAGCTTGAGGGTCTATGATTCCGATTCGTACTGCACAGGTGTGAAGCGCGATGAGTAGCAGCTACAGCCACGGTGATGAACGATAGCCCCATGTCTAACTCCGGCGGCCGTGTGTGCGTCATGAGCAGTAAGAACGACACCACCATCTCATGCATATGTGACCCACGATGAAAATCAAGCAAGGCCGCATCCGCACTATCGTTTGGCAGCCCACCGGCGACTTCATCTAGACAATGAGTGCCTGGCAGCTCGACGTGTCCGGCTGCAGCAAGCATTATAGCCCGGAGATTCCCTCGACGGCCTAGCAGTTTTGACAAGCTCATCAGCGTTTCAAAGAACAGCTCCCCTTTTTTTACTAAGAGAAGCAGCTCCCGACACATTTATCAAGAACAACAACAACAACATAGCCTTTCAATCCCAAGCAAATTAGGGTAGACTAGAATTAAAATTTACCAAGAGCCCCAAGTCACAGTTCAGACACTTCAATAGCTGCTTTCTAAGCATTCCTATTCATAGATCTCTAGGTATATCCCACGCTTTCAAATATATTTTTATTGTCTCTCCCTATGTCAATTTCGGTCTTCCTCTACCTCTTCTCATATTATTAGCTTGGCTTAGGACTCCACAATGCACTGGTGCCTCTGGAGGTCTCCATTGGACATGGCCAAACCACTTTAACCGATGTTGGACAAGCTTTTCTTCAATTGGTGCTACCCCTAGGCGATCACGTATATCATCTTTCCAAACTTGGTCCATTCTTGTGTGACCATAAATCCATTGCAACATATGCATTTGTACAACACTTAGTTGTTGAACATGTCGAATCTTTGTAGGCCAACATTCTGCTCCATACAACATAGCCAATCTAATCGCCGTTCTATAAAACTTGCCTTTTAGCTTTTGTGGTATCCTCTTGTCACAGAGAATGCTAGAAGCCTGTCGCCACTTGATCCACCCTGCTTTGATTCTATGGCTAATGTCCGCATAAATATCTCCATCCATCTATAGCATCGATCCCAGATACCGAAAGGTATCCTTCTTAGGCACTACTTGACCTTCCAAACTCATATCTCCCTCCTCCTGTGTAGCTCTATCAAAGTTACATCTCATGTATTCGGTTTTAGTTCTGCTTAATCTAAAACCTTTAGACTCAAGGGTCTGCCGCCATAACTCTAGTTTCCTATTTACTCTCGCCCGGTTTTCGTCCACTAATACTACATCATCAATGAACAACATACACCAAGGGATATCCCCTTGTACGTTCCTAGTAACCTCATCCATTACCAAGGCAACGAGATACGGGCTTAAGGTTGACCCTTAATGAAGTTCAATTTTAATCGGAAAGTAATCTATGTTACCATCGTGTGTTTCAACACTAGTCACAACATTGTTGTACATGTCCTTGATGAGGGTCAAGTACTTTGATGAGACTTTATGTTTGTCCAAAGCCCACCACATAACATTTCTTGGTATCTTGTCATAAGACTTCTCTAAGTCAATGAAAACCATGTGGATGTCCTTCTTCTGCTCTCTAAACCGCTCCATAACTTGTCTTATTAAGAAGATTGCTTCTATGGTTGACCTTTCGGGCATGAAACCAAATTCGTTTGTTGATATCTGTGTCATTCCTCACAGGCGCTGCTCGATGACTCTCTCACATAGCTTCATAGTGTGGCTCATCAACTTAATTCCCCGATAATTAGTATAAGTTTGGATATCTCCCTTGTTCTTGTAGATTGGTACCAATATGCATCTTCTCCACTCTTCAGGCATCTTGTTCGATCGAAAGATATTGTTGAACATCTTGGTTAGCCATACTATAGCTATATCCCTAAGACATCTCCACACCTTGATTAGGATACCATCAGGGCCCATCGCTTTGCCCCTTTCATTCTTTTCAAGGCTTCTCTGACCTTCGTTTCTTGAATCCTCCGCACAAAGCACCTACTAGTGTCATCAAATGAGTCATCTAGCTAAACGGTGGTGTTCTCATTCTCACCATTGAACAATTTATCAAAATACTCTTGCCATTTATGTCTGATCTCATCCTCCTTCACCAAGAGCTGCTCCCTCTCATCATTTATGCACTTGACTTGATTGAAGTCCCTTGTCTTCCTATTATCAGCCATAGCCATCCTATAAATGTCCTTCTCTCTTTCCTTCATGCTCAAACATTGGTAAATGTCCCCATAGGCCCACCCCTTTGCTCACTCACCGTTTGTTTTGCAGTCTTATTTGCCACGTTGTACTTCTCTATGTTGTCTGCACACTTGTCATGATACAAGCGCTTATAGCACTCATTCTTTTCCTTAATTTCCTTTTGCACATCTTCATTCCACCACCAAGTGTCTTTCGAGTCGCATCCGCTCCCTTTGATCACTCCAAGCACCTTTGAAGCATCCTTCCGAATGCATGTTGCCATCTTCTCCCACATGCTGTTTGCATCGCATTCATTCTTCCAAGGGCCCTCTTCAATGACCTTTTCCTTAAAGACCTTTGATGCTCCCCTTCTAATTTCCACCACTTAATTCTAGCAACCCTAGCTTGTTTGTTCCCACGAACTTACACTAGAAAGCGGAAGTCAGCCACCACCAGCTTTTTTTGAGTGACCACACATTCTCCAGGTATCACCTTACAGTCCACGCATGTTTGTTTATCCCACCTTCTTGTAAGGACGAAGTCAATTTGACTAAAGTACTAGCCGCTACTAAAGGTCATTAAATGGGACTGTCTCTTATGAAAGAAAGTATTAGTTATCATCAGATCAAAAGCTATAGCAAAGTCTAAGACTTCCTCTCCCTCCTGGTTCCTACTACTATATCCAAAACCTCATGAACCGCCTCAAAACCTACACTTGATGTACCTACATGGCCATTAAGATCACCTCCTATAATGAGCTTCTCGCTACTAGGGACAGTTCTAACCCAGCGATCTAAGTCTTCCTAGAAAAGCCGCTTAGCACTCTCATCATGCCCTACTTGGGGGACATACACACTAATTACGTTTAAGACCATATCACTAATGACAAGTTTAACTAAGATGATCCTATCCCCTTGCCTTCTCACCTCCACCACACCATCCTTGAGGCTCTTATCAATCAAAACTACTACTCCATTTTTATTTGAAGTTGTCCCTGTGTACCCGAGCTTGAAGCCGGTATTGTCCACCTCCTTCGCCTTCTGTCCCTTCTATTTAGTCTCTTGGACACATATGATATTTACACGCCTCCTAACCGCTGTGTCCACTAACTCTCTTAACTTACCCGTAAGGGACCCTGCATTCCAGCTGCCTAAACGGATCCTAGTTGGCTCGACTAGCTTTCTTACCCTTCACACCCACTGAGGTAGGTGTGAAGACCCTTACTCATTTTGTACCATATCCGGGCGCTGATGTGGCGTGCCACTAAGGATGCGATAACACGATCCTTGCTCACTTAACACCGTGCCCAGATCGCGACACGGCGCTTTACGAGGGTGACGGCCCGGCCCTTGCTCATTTAACACTATACCCGGGTTCTAACATGGCGCGTCACTAAGAGGGTTACGCCCCAATGGGATTCTTTTGGGTTTCATCTCCATAAAAGTGGCTAAGTTTTTACATTGGCTCGCCACGCCTAACATAACCCTCCTCTTTTACCAGGGCTTGGGACCTGCTATGCTGGGACACCAAAGGCACCCCACCATAGACGTCTGACACGCGCACAAGGCTTCGAGTGTTGACCGCCTTTCCTCAATCCTCGTCCTGCTTGTTTCAGCTCCCAAGATGTTTATACCCTCCAAATTTAATTAGAAACCAGTTCTAGGTCCACGTAATTTTTGGTTTCAGCCCACAACTTAAGTTTCTTCCACCTGGTTCCTCCTATTTTTAAACCATTAGACCTAAGGAGATGGATGGCTCTCATTATTTCCAAGCGCTGTAAAATTTCACTAATAATATAACTATGCAGTCGATGTCACATAGGATTTTTGTGCATAGAAAGGAGAGAGAGAGGGAGGGCCGAGAGTTAGACATCATTATTTCGTCGAACAACCATGAGTTAAAAAGTAGGACTATAAGATAATTGTTGTACCATCGTATGACCCGACAGGACCAGGCTGTTTTTGCAACCTCTGCCCATGTCCATCCGCAAGGCACTGCTCGTGGTCAAGGACCAGACGACAATCGGCATCGCGGGTAACGGCTGCCCTGGCGCTGGACCTCAATGTGGCCATCGTGCGTGCCACCTCCCACCGAACGGCCGCCATGCGGAGGAGGTGTTCTGCCTCGCATTCGCCACGGGCGCTGCACCTGCCTGCATCGCCTCCCTAGTCCGCCGCCTCTCTTGGACCCATGACTACGTCGTCGCCACCAAGTGCCTTGTGCTCCTGCACCGCCTCGCCGCCATTGCGCCTTTGAGGACAGGGAGGGTGAGGCCACGCGGTTCCTCTGCAAGCTGCACTGCCCCACCCCCACCAGCCAGCGCATAGTGAAGCCAGTCCTTCCGCTGCTCCTCTACTTCCACGACGAGGTGCACGCAGCGTCATGGGACCACTCCGCATTCGTGCACGCCTACGCCATGTACCTCCTTGACCACGTTTGCTTCCTCATCCTGCTCCTCCCCGCGCCGCGCTTTGCCGCCGCCGCCAACCACAATGTCAGACCACTGCAAGTGACATCAGCGGCCGACATGGACGCAGAGGCATTGGGCTGGTCCTGTAGGTGCATGACGACCCTGCGGACGCCAAGCTGGTGGCGAGCTCGGCACACTGCCACGACTACACCTCGAGGTCGTGCTCAGCCTCAGCCTCGCGGGTGGGCGGAGACAAAAGACGGCTCTGGTCCTAACTAACCAACCATCCCATTTCGGGGTGATAAAGGGCAAACCATGCGTGTTTATCTCTTACCTTAAAAAAAACGTGTTTATCTCTTCCACACAACTGAAAATTATATTATTATAATAATACGTGCAGTGACGGTGTCCAGCAGAAAATAAGCTGACATTTATAACGGTATTCAGCAAACACTACGAATAGCGGTGGTGATTAGCCAAGTACTCGTAAAAACGGTGTCTTGCTTATACATACAGGCCCGGCCTTGGGGGGTGGGGGGTGGGGGGGGGGGGGGGGGGGGGGGGGGGGTTTCGAGCTGTGCGGCCGAACAGGGCCCTCGACGCTAAGGGGCCTGACCCCAGATACGTAAGTAGGTATAGTATATTCGTTCTATGGCCCCAACCCCCAAAGCTAGAGCCCAGCAAGCTAGAAAGGCATGTACGTGGCTGCCAATTTGTCTTCCCTCGCGTCGATTCAGCTAATTGGCTTCCGCATCGGCGACTCCGCGTTCTGCACTTCCGCCGTGCGGCCGCGACTGCCTTCTTCCCCGCTGCGACCTGCGACTCTGTGCGACTGCGCGTGCGCGGTGGTGTGTCGGCATCGCGTGCTCGCGGCAACAACTAGAACCAGCGACCGGCCGCCGGCCCACTCTTAGTTCCCGGTCTGCGTACGTACGGACGCAACGCAGGTAAGAAATTGCCCCTAAGCCCCTTGATTGTGCTTGTGTATGTATGTCAAGTATATATTCTTTAGATTTGGGATTTAGGAATCCCTTACGGTGGAGCACGCATGTTTAGTACCACATTGAATTTTCTGAAATTCCGAAACTAAATTGAGTATTGTATAATTTTCTTAAATTACTTTCTAATTTCTAAATTTATAGTAAACTCATGTTGCCCAAAAAGCATGCATGTGAAAGTAAGAAAACAAAAAGAAGAAAGGGATAGAAGACTTCATACAATCACAAGAATAAAAAAAATCATATATTATATTTATTTGAAACATCATTATATTATTAGAGTTATATTAAAGGCGGGCTCATTTTTCTAGCTCTGCTCCAGGTCACTAGATTCACAGGACCGGGCCTGTATACATATAGCCCCTTAACTGACAATGGCCACTCTCTTGACTCTTGGCCAAAGAGAGGAGGGATAAAAAAATAGATCGTGGATGGATGTATTAGGTTTGTCAAACCCTAGCCCTTTGCTGTGATGAAGAGTCTCATGAGCCACATATAGACCTTATACACTTTAACAGATCCAAAATGCAATTTTCTCCTTCAAAGAAGAGTACTGAAAACACATCTGGTAAAAATTAATCTTTTTTCGCACTGTGTTACTCCTCCAACTTCCTCTGCGTTCCCTTTCTTTGAACACAACAAACTGCATAGACATACAGAGCAGTAGACTCTGGCAGACAGATGCATGCGTGCATTCTTGGGAGCTAGGACTTAGGAAGGTGCCGGCAGCTCTGACAATTCACTCATCAGTCCCGCGACCCGGATTGGAAGATGAGGAAGGCCGTGAGGACGCCGACCACGGCGGTGAGCGCCAGCGCCACCGCCGGCAACGGCGCGGTCAATCCCACATTCTGCGGCAGCCAAAAATTAGCCCGTTAACCAACCATGAGAAAGGCAGACAATGCCACGGATCAACTTTCTCTGTCAGCAGAAGCAAGCAAGAAGCCAAGAAAGACGACCCACACCTGAAGCACGCCTTTGCCGGTGGTCAGCTCGACAGTCACCGCCCCGACGAAGCCCAGCATCGCCCCGCGGCTCAGCCAGACGTCTAGCCCGCCGCCGCCCTTGGCTCCCTGCTCGCACCTCACGCTCAGCGACCTCACCCTCCCGCCCGCGGGGCGTGCTGACGTCACGCACAGCCGGGGCTGGGGAACGCAGTTCCCTACAGGGAGAAGACGCGAACAGACAAGCGCGGAGGAGAGGAGGGGATGAGCCATGGGTGGAGACGGGAGAGCGCAAGCTTCTGGATTCTTATCCGTGGTGGCGCGCCGTGCTTTATCGTCTGCCGTCCAATACTCCAATGCGTGCTGCATTGCGTCTGACACGTGGACAAGGCCTCGAGTGTTGACCGCCTTTCCTCAGTCCTCGTCCCGCTTGTTTCAGTTCAGACCCCTCCAAACGCTCAATTAATAGCCCCGTTCGCTTAAATTTATCGGTCATGGTACAATATTTTTCTCTCACAATAAATTAGTTTCAGCGGACTTATCAGCCGCAGGAACCATCAGCTGAACAGGCTTAATTTCTCGGGCACCAATCAGGTAACGTAACTTGTTCTGGAACCCCTCGGCCAGTTGCTTGACTTCATCTGAAACCAGAAACTACAACAGCAATACGATACTGAATATGTATGCACCTCCTATATGCTGAAAACGATAATGAACAATACCAAGATAGGAATATTAACATACCACTAACAAGTTTCCTAGCAAATCCTTCAGAAAACTGTATACGATCAGCATAGGTTAGTGATTCATCAGAGCCAAAAGCTGATGAAATCGTACTGAAGCATTGCAAGCCGCCGTCGTGAGACTGAGAACCATACAGGGAAATGACTTAGCTGATGGAATGGAGCTTTTACCTGTATATCCCGCATCTGCATTGCCATTCTTCCCACCCTCTATAGGATTGACGAAAGTAACAAAGATGTAGGCTCTTCGTTAATGTCAAGGCTAGATGCAGATACATCACTAGATGTCCAAGTACAAAGGAGAAACATATTCTTCACTTTTGTTGAACCAAACAATTCAAAACCCTCAAGAAAGGCAACACGTTCAGATCTAAGCTGATGTGTTGCGGTCAGTGTTTTCCTAAACGCTAAACGGTAAACAGTCGGTCACCTACCGTTTAGCCATTATTCGGGTAAAACGTCCCATTAAACGGGCTAAACGGCCAATTAAACGGGGTAAACAGGTGATTAAACAGAAACGGTGCACCACTGTGTAGCGTTTACACGGTGTTTAAACGGGCTAAACGACCGTTTAGGTGAACAGTGGTTGCGGTCGATTGCCTAATCGATCAACGTATGCAAGTTGCAAGCTGAGTAATCAGGTGTACAATCAGATTATTTGCCGTGGTATCACTCAGTTCAGTCCTCAATTGTTTCAAGAAGGAAACAGCTATGATGAATAGCCTTCTTGGTTTTTTTTTTGAGAACCTGCCTAGCATATCTTTCATTAAGAGTGATAGTAGTTTTTACAACATGGTGATGAACCCCCGGCGAGCTCCCGGAGTCACCCGATCACAGAAAGGGGCCTGACACTAGCTATGCGGAACAATTAAGCTATTACTTTAGATAGAAGAGCGACCAGAGAGAGACCGTCAGAAGGTCATGCTAGAGCCCCTGTCGGGAGCAGCGACAGAGCGTTGAAACCCTCAGCGACGATCGAGTCAGTGAGCTGCGCGAGGCCGTTTGACATGCCCCTTCGAACACCTGGCTATTGCTCAAGTCAAAGCAAGGTTTGGGAGAGAAGGAGAAGAGGAGTAATGGCGCTTGGGTGTTTTAGCTTAAGGTAATGAAGGGGTAGGCCGAAGAGAGAGAGAGAGAGAGAGGGGGGGGGGGGGGGGGGGGGATATAAATACCATCGCTCTTAGATCTGATCGTTACCCAGCAGTAATGACCATGTTCGGACATCCGATCAGGACCGGACATCCGGAAAACCCAATCTAGAGCAAAACAGTCCGTGAAGACACTGGACATCCAGAATCAGCACTCAGGTTCTAAAAAAACAATTTTGTGATTATTTTTTGAATATTTTCTGGACATCCAGAATTGCATAACAGGCATCCGAAAATGTTGTCAGCTTTCAGAAAAACAATATTTGATTATTTTCTGGATATCCGATTGGACCGGACATCCGGAAATGGCTGTCAAAACTCAATAAACGTTTTTTCTCTAGACTAACTCCCAGGTATCTTTGGCATCTTCGAAGGGTGAGTTAGCCACTCTTTGAGCATAGAGACACCTATAATATAATTACTTTGAATCCCTCTTTATAGTGTAGCATTTTCCTATACTCAAATGCAAACAATAAAGAATTTAAATTTGCTATGAAGCTCCATATGCCATGACTCCTCTTGATTAAATTTGGAGGATCGTCGTTCCACAAATGTGTCACTTATACTTAAATTAAAACCTGCTCAAACACTTGATAACGTATTTGTCGGGTTTATAAACCCGGGGTCCCAACTACGTAAAAAACAATTTTTAGCAACGGGACGAATTTTTTGTAGGGGCGAGCCACCCTTATAGTGACGTGCTCGGGAGCCCAGACACCAGCCGTCCCTACAAATGGAACAGCAGGGGCGACTGATGATACGAGCCGCCCCTACAAATGAGTCTGATTTGTAGGGGCGGCTCACTCACCGGTCGCCCCCAGCGTTGCTATTTGTAGGGACGGCTAGTGATTGAGCCACCCCTACAAATGCCCCCGTATAAATACCTCCGATTTGTAGGGGCGGCTCAATCATCAGCCTCCCCTACAAATGACCCACATATAATACAACTGCAGCACATTCTTCCTTCTCGGGTCACTCACTCCACCCCGTGAAAGAAAGGTGGGGAGGCCTTGGGCACCTCCCAAAAATTGCTCTACTAAGAGGGGAAGGTTTTGGTCTCAAATCCTTTGGTGGAGAGGTTGTAGAAGGTAAGAAAATGCTATTTCACACTTTTTTTGAAGTTTTAATGGTTGGTTAGTGAGTAATTAAAGTTTTGTTTTTCTCTCTCTTCTATGGTGCTTGAGCTACTTATGAAGCAAATTAGATCCAAGTTTTAAATGTACTAGGATAAATTAGGGAGAGAAACAAGATCATACCATTATTTGGTCCATGTTTCTTGATTTTAGTGAATAATTAGTTAGTTTTATGGATGTTTCATGTACATGTAGATCTAGATCTAGGGTTTGATTTTTTTATTAATTTTATTTTTGTAAATTTATGTTTGATAAAATTTGACTAGGGTTTGTATGAAAGATATTGGGTAAAGTATAATTGTTGCTAATTGTTGTCTTTAAAATTGTTTATTGTAATCACTAAATATGTATTTTAATTATTTATGGATAAATAGGCCATTAATTAATTTTTTTCTACCATGGTGTGTTTGTATGCTTCATGTAATTATATTAGATTTATATTCATATATATCTGAAGTATATACAATTATTCTCAAGTACTTATTAATTTGATTTATTTATATATATATCTGAATAAGTAGTCCTTTAATATTTGTTTTGTTGTTGTTGTAAAAGATGGAGTACAGGAACTCTTGGATGTATGGTTCGTTAAGGTTCAAAGTAGGTTTCCGTGAAGAGGTGGATAAATTTATTAAAGTCACAAAGAAGCATGCAACGACATTGAAAGAGAATAAGGATACAATTATTTATCCCTGTAAAGATTGCAAAAACTGTATGTCATGGACAGATGTGACTATCATCAGATCACATTTGATTATGTGAGGATTTGTTGAGGACTACACAGTGTGGTTTCATCATGGTGAAATAGTTATTGTTAATGACGAGGACGAGGAGAAATACAACGACGAAACCATAGAATCCCTGTCCCAATATTCAATAGAGTTTGATGCATGAATGGATTTTGAGTTTGGCAATGAACAAGGTGGTGATGCTGGTGGTTGGGATGGTAATGACGAAGGTGGTGCCAATAATAATGGTGGAGCACGTGTTGGGGATGAAGATGATTTGGAGGACATGATTCGAGCTCTTGGACCAGAGATTTTACTAAATAGCCCGAAAGGTCTAGAAAATTTGTAAAGGGTGACAAAAGCATCGAAGGAGACTGTGTATGGTGTTGAAAAGGGCTGTCCGACACATTGGACATTGCTACGTTTTAAGTACGGCTGGTCAGACTATAGTTTTAATGATCTATTGCATCTCCTGTCATGGGTGCTGTCACAATTAAACTCAGTTCCCGCCAACACATACCAAGCGAAGGTCATAAGTCCATTGACAATGGGGGTTGAAAAAAATCCATGCATGCCCCAACCAATGTATACTTTTTTGTGGCGAAACGTTCAAGTCACTGAATAAATATCCCCGGTGTGGGGCCAGCCGGTACAAGAACATTGACCTTTACAGTGGGGACGAAGCCTCCATGGGGAAAAAGAGGAATAAGAAGGGTAAAAAAAAGGTTGCACAAGAATCTCAGCCCCCAGAGGACACTCTATTAGGCAACGATGCAAAGCAGAGAAGAATTTCTACCTTGGTAATGTGGTACCTGCCAGTGACCGACCGCTTGAGACGTATCTTCCTAAACCCTAAAGAAGCCGCACTCATGACATGGTGGGATGATAAGCGCAAGGTGGATGATGATAAGATTGCACACCCGGCTGATTGTAGTTAGTGGCAAAGGTTTGATGAGAAGCACAAAGAATTCAGCGATGACCCAAGGAATGTACGGTTTGGCTTGAGCACCGATGGAATGAATCCCTTTAATGAGAGGATGAGTGACCACAACACTTAGCCAATGATCTTGACCAAGTACAACATCCCAACATGGTTGTGTCAGAAGAGAAAGTACCTTCTCCTCACTATTCTTATTTCTGGCCCTAAACAACCAGGCATTGATATAGACGTGTTCCTCGAGCCTTTGATGCAAGAAATGGAAAGGCTATGGAGGCATGAGGAGCAAGATGTACGATGCGTTTCGAAAGAAGGACTTCATATGTAGAGCAATAATATTTGTTACTACCAATGATTACCCCACGCTATTTGCTTTGTCTGGACAGATCAAAGGGAAGACGGAATGCTTGGTTTGCTTGGATGGTACTACATGGGTGTACCTAGATGCATCCAAGAAGATAGTTTACCTAAGGAACCGACGCTTCTTAAAGACAAGTCACAAGTACCGTAGCAAATTGTTCTTTAGATTTTATGACAACGCCCCAGAGATTGAACCCCCTCCGGAGAGATGTCATAATGAAGAACACGTGTACAGAATGGTGAAAAACATATGCGTCGTCTATGAAAATAAGAATCCAGATGGGATGAATAGAGATAGAAGCACACCTCCTGTCGAAGGCGTACCTTTCAAGAAACAATCGATCTTCTTTCAATATCTTCCTTATTGGCCAGACTTGGATGTCTCCCATGCCATTGATGCTATGCACGTGTAGAAGAATGTCTTTGAGAGTCTCATTGCTACCTTGATGGACACATGCAAGTCAAAGGATGGTCTGAAAGCACGGAAAGACATGGTGCAGCTAAACGTGATGCCACAGCTTCACCCGGTACCTGAGGCTAATGGAAAATACACTCTGCCCGTGGCGTGCTTCAACCTAACACTAGACGAGAAGAGAGCTATATGCACTTTTCTGAGGGGGGTCAAAGTCTCGACTGGGTTTTCAGCAAATGTGAAGAAGCTAGTTTCGATGAAGGACTTGTCAATAACACATTGCAAGGCTCGCGATTGCCATGTGATGTTGACAGTGTTTCTACCTATTGCAATCAGGGCTATAAATCCAGAGTTCTTGAAAATGGCCATCACCCGCATGTGCTACATGAATTTGTGGTGGAGACACAAAACCAACTAGAGATGTGTTTACCTCCTGCTTTTTTTGATATAATGCCACATCTCATGATTCACATGGTTCATCAGATACAGATGTTGGGCCCTTGCTACTTGCATGAAATGTGGTCCTACGAGCGGTTCATGTCGGTTCTAAGTCGATACATGCATAATTGAGCATACCCAGAGGGCTCCATGATAGAGGGTTACAGTACTAAAGAAGTTGTCGAGTGCTGTTAAGAGTACCTAAAAGTACAGAAAGGGATTGGTAAACCCGATTCTCGTCACAAGGGTAGGCTGGCTGGGAAGGGCGCTAGTCGTAGAAAAGTGTTCATCGACCATGATTACAAAGAGGTGAGTCGGGCACATTACAGTGTCTTACAGAGTACACAACTGATGCCACCGTACATTAATGGACACTTGGCTATCATTATGGCGGAGAGAAATGGTTGTTCGGATGATTGGGTCATGAAACAACACAAACAACGACTAACTATATGGTTGAAGGACCAAAACATACCGCTTGGAGAAACCATAGACTCTATTACCATTAGTAGGTTGGCGGAGGGGCCATCGAGACAAGTGACATCTTCAAATGCTTATGACATTAATGGGTATACGTACTATACCCACACAAAGGATAGTAAATATGTGAACCAAAATAGTGGCGTTCGAATAGAGGCTCTTGATGGATTGGGGCGAAAGATCCAATACTTTGGCATCATTGAAGAGATATAGAAACTTGACTATGGAAGGGATATAACGGTGGCCTCGTTTCGATGCCGCTGGAACAAACAACACTAACTGAACAAGATCGGATTGAGAGTCTGGACCTCGAGAATCTAGGCTACCAAGATGACCCTTGGGTGCTCGCTTCATGTGTCGCATAAGTTTTCTATATGTCTGACCCACAAAGTAACCTCCCCCTGAAGAAGAAGACAAAGCACGTGGTTGCCTCCAGGAAATAGTACATTATTGGAGTTGATGGCGTGGACGATATTGAAGCTTACAAAAACTATGATGAGATGCCGCTATTCATAGACTTTCCTAAGAAGACCAGTGTTGTGGAAAAGAACCTATCCAAAGACATATTGCCATGGGAACGAAAAGGTGTCAAGGAGAAAGTTGTTACAGCGGGCTAGCTAGTTGTTGAATGTGGAGTGTTTGTGTAAGTGTGTGTTTGTAAGACTTAATTTATGCATGCGTGTGAGACTATATATTTATGTATGTGTGTAAGACTATATATTTTTGTATGTGTGTGAGACTACATTTATGCATGTGTGTGAGACTACCCTTTGCAACATCCAGATGAATCTATTTGAACATCCACTCTATTACTACTAAAACTTTATGAAATCACTTAACACTTTATGAAATGAAGAAATAACCAAAATAAAAGTAGGAGATCTTGACGAGTTATATAACTTTTATATTTATCACCTTTACAGCTGAAATCATTTAGTGTTTGAAAATCAGGTTTGAAGCTGTCATTTTCTGAAATTCAAAATTTGAATTGTTCAAAATTAGTGACAAAGATAGATGACTAGACTAAAATGATAGAGCAAGATTTTAGAAAATTTTAGGAAAAAAACCATCACATTTGGAGTTAGTATGTGGGAGAAAAACTAGTTACAAGTTTCAGCCATAGATTAAAAAGAGAAATCACACTTGTTCATCATTGATCATCATGAACAGTTATGATTTTTCTTTTTAATCTCTGGGTAAAATTTGTAACTAGTCTTTCTCCCTCATACTAACTCCAAATGTGATGATTTTTCCTAAATTTTTCTAAAATCTTGCCCTATCAAGTTAGTGTGTTGATTTGGTCATTCTTTTCATTTGACAAAGTTTGAGCACTTCAAATTTTCAAATTTAAAAAAATAACAAGTTCGAACGAGATTTTCAACCAATAAATGATTTCAGCTAAAAAAGTGATGAATACCAAAGTTGTATAACTTATCAAGATCTACAACTTTTATTTTGATCATTTTTTCATCTGACAAAGTGATAGTAAACATTGTTCACAAATTAATATGTTTGTCGTATAGTTCTTGAAACTGTGAGTCATATGTGAATTTATGAACAATGTTTACTAATACTTTGTCTTGTGAAGAAGTGACCAAAATAAAAGTTATAGATAGTGATGAGTTCAACAACTTTTATGTTCACGACTTTTATTGTTAAAATCATTTAAGGTTTCAAAATCTTGTTTGAATTTGCCATTTATTGAAATTCAAAATTTCAACTGTTCAAATTTGGTCAAATGAAAAGATGACCAAAATAAAAGTTGTACATATTGATGAGTTCTACAACTTTGGTATTCATGAGTTTTTCATCTGAAATAATTTACTCTTTCAAAATATTATTTCAAGTTGAAATTGTTTGAATTTTAAATTTTGAATCGTTCAAACAAAGTCACTTGACAAGATGCCGAAAATAAAAGTTGTACATGTTGATGAGTTATACAACTTTTATGTTTACAACATTTTCATTTTATGTCATTTAATGTCCTAAAATTGTACTCGAAGTTTTAAAATTTAAATTTTAAAATTCAAATTGTAGTCACATGACAAGATTGAGTTATGTTTACAACTTTTACGACTACAATTGTTTTTATATATATTTATGCATATATAGAATAATACAAAATATTATATGCATTTACTTTGTGTTTTTATGAGATAAAAAATATAGAATTAAATATTTAATAAAATAGAAAATATTTGTAGGGGCGGCTGGATCAGGAATCGCCCCTACAAATGCATTTGTAGGGGCGGTTGGATCAAGAACCACCCCTACAAATCGTCGTGATTATATAACCACGGGCGCTCAGGTGCCCAACTATTAGGCGCTCTCTTCTTCCTCCCAACGCGTCAGGCTGTCCATCTGTTTCCCACCGCTGCCACCGTCTCCATGCCCTAGCGCCGGTTCCTCTCACCTTCGCCATCCTCCTGTGACCGCCTCCATTGCCTGCCACGCTTCCTCCCCCAAACGCCGCCTTCCCCAGGTCAGCCGCCATGATGGCTAGGGTTTGCGCGAGGGCTCACAATCCACGTAGCCACCGCTGCCCCATCTCCGTGCCCTAGCGCCGGTTCCTCTCACCTTCACCGTCCTCCTATGACCGCCTCCGTCGCCCGCCACGCTTCCTCCCCCAAACGCCGCCTTCCCCAAGCTGACCACATGGTGGCTAGGGTTTGCACGAGAGCTCACAATCCACGAGGCTGCCACCGCCCTGTCCTTGCCAGCCCTTGCGCGCCCGGTCGTGCGCTCTGGTAGTCGTCTCCACCACCGGCGGTGCCTCCTCTCCGACCTCGCTGGCCCTTGCGCGCCCGACCGTATGCTCTGGTAGTCGTCCCTGCCAACAGCGGCGCCTCCTCTCCGACCTCTTCTCTGGCTGCCGTCCCTCAGCCGGCCCCCACGCATCGCCGCCGTCTTCTGTAGGTAAGCCCAACCCCTTCTGTGCTATAGACCCTTTATACGCCCTTTCTGTTGATTCGGATTCACTGCGATAGGAACCATGGGTCTAGAGCTTTGAAGGAGAACGGTACTTAGATTCTTTTTTGTTATGCACCTGGGAATGGTACTAAGATTCCTTTTTGTTATGCACCTGCTAATGTGTAGATTTACCTAACAAAATTAAACTGTTAGTTCTTAGCTAGCCACTTAAAATGAATTATGCATCTGCCTTCCTTTTTCTATTTACACATGCAGTAGAATTTATGAGGTAGAAATTTTAGACCATACATTGGCTTGTACTTTACTGTTGTACGCAATAGAATTATGCACTACACATTTATTGGGTTTGTCCGTTAACTGCTGATAAAGCAAAATAATGGCTATAAAAAACTGTACTCCCTCCTGTTAGAGGAGTCAAGGGCCTATTGGGCCTTAGCCCATTAGGGTTAATTAGTCACTTGCTTAGGGGCCAAGTCAGATCTCTCTATATAATGAGAGGAGATGTATCAATCTAGAATCAAGCAAGAGATTAGAAGAAAATCCCTTCTCTCTTGCCGGCCGTGGGCGAAGCCCCATGGCCGGCCCCCCCCAGCGCCCTTGCAGCCCTAGCCGCAGCCGCTGTGAACAATACTCGTGGTCACTGTAGCTCCATGGCACTATAGCATGCCCTCTCATCTCCATCCCAACTAGCCACATAACATCTGGTATTAGAGATCTCTGGTTCGATCATGTGGTCTGATAATGTCCACCCGCTGCCACCAGCGTCTTCGTCGGCGCTGTTGCCACATATCAGCGCGCCGGCATTGGGCGCGCTAACGTCCTCAGGGGTGATCATGCCCTCTGCCCCGACGTCGTCGTCTCCCTCCGCCATGGGCGTCATGTCAAACGCAGAATTGATGGCCGCGGTGCTCGACCTCGGCAAGATGGTGGCTGGTATTCATGCATTTCTTTTGGGACCGCAAGGACCGCAGCCGAACCCAACACCGCCGCTCATGCAGCAGCAACTGCCACCGCCACCCACGCAGTAGCCACTACCGTCGCTGCCCACGCAACAGCACCTACCACCGTGGGACAGCGATGGCGTCTTCTATGGGGGCGTGGATGGCATCCAGGCATCGGCGGCGCAGCTGCAGGCGGTGGTGCATTGCCTCCTAGCGTGCCGGTAGGGGCGACAACACCCCATCTTCAAGCGGTGGTGGCCAGTCGTCCTTACAGCAGTAGCCTTGCAACTCACGGAGAGGAAGGTGATTGCGCGGGCAAGTGCCTGCCAGGTGTTTGCGGCGGTGCGGCTGTAGGCTGCGGTGTGTGGCCTCCTAGCACGCCAGCGGCTGTAGAAGATGCGCTCACCTATGCACGAGGCAACCTTGGCGGCGGTCGACCTCAGCATAGGGGAGCACGACCTAGCATGGTCGATCGACCTCACCTGGTCAGACGGCCACCGGCAACCGCACCAACTTGCTGTTGTCTTCAGGCGCAAGCATGGTGTTTTTTCTGTGGGCGGCGAACTCCAACTCTGCGGCACCGACGATATGGGAGCAGCTTTCCTCCTTGTCACCGACGGGGATGCACTGCCTAGCGCCATCGCATTCCGCCACCGTCCACCACGAGCATGTCTCCGCTGGTTGCTGTTGCCACTAATTCTAGGTGGCCATACCCGTGCACCCCTCTCGTTCCGATGGTCTCCATGGGATCCAGATGGCTACACACGTGCTGGTCTAGCAAGCGGAGGGGGCCCATCGTATCTTCAGGAGTCAAAAATAAAGAGTCGTAGTCTTCTTTAGGTCAATAAAATAAGCCGAGATGTAAAAGGCTTATTTTTAGGTGTTAGGTTTGTGTCTAGTGGAGGCATTGTTAGTGTCATCGTTAGATTGCAGCTCAAGGACAAGCTGCATGTCTAGGTGGGGTGTAGTGTTAGAGGAGTCAAGGGCCTATTGGGCCTTAGCCCATTAGGGTTAATTAGTCGCTTGCTTAGGGGCCAAGTCAGACCT
Source organism: Miscanthus floridulus (assembly GCF_019320115.1). Classification (NCBI taxonomy): domain Eukaryota; kingdom Viridiplantae; phylum Streptophyta; class Magnoliopsida; order Poales; family Poaceae; genus Miscanthus; species Miscanthus floridulus. The sequence continues at coordinate 74,432,523 of NC_089581.1, forward strand.
CTCTATATAATGAGAGGAGATGTATCAATCTAGAATTAAGCAAGAGATTAGAAGGAAATCCCTTCTCTCTTGCCGGCCATGGGCGAAGCCCCACGACCGGCCTCCCCCAGCGCCCTTGCAGCCCTAGCCGCAGCCGTTGTGAACAGTATCCATGGTCACTGTAGCACCACGGCACTGTATCACGCCCTCTCATCTCCATCCCAACTAGCCACATAACACCTCCATATGTGGATTAATTTTTAGTATGCTAGAAAAATTTTGGAAGCACTTGTGTTAATGTTTGCCTTTGTAGCACTCTTTGCACTGCACCTAGCCTCACATTTTTTTTACTGTTAGCCTTGCTATTTTCCATTGCTGTGATATGTTTTGAACTATTGTCCGAAATCATTGATTTGCCCATGTACCAGTGACATATGTGCTTGCTCTTGAATTTAACATGTATTCAATTAATCGGTCTCTACTTCAATTTCCTCTGTTTATAACATGAACTAGTTGCCAACTGGCACACTCGCAGGAATTGTTCTAGCGTGCTTTAACAATGTATTATACATTGTATCACCAACATCATCATTATGAACTGCTACCCTTTCCACAGTGTTGTGCATATGTGCACACTGCTTCTATCATGTCGTAAAAAAGTGCGGCTAGAGCAGTCTGTGGCTTGTCATTTTTATAAGCCACTACAACTTGGTGTTCTTGTGAGAAAAAACCTCAACTTGTTTAATTTCCAAATTTGGCATCTGGTTCTAGTACTTGGTGGCTGGTGGCCACTAATCTTCTCTGTACTTGCTATCTGCTCCTAGTACTTGGTGGCTACTGGTAGAATGCTCCTACTACTACTTGCTACTCCTACTACTACTCTATACTTTCACTTTCACTTGAATGATTTTTTCGCCTGTGATTTTTGCTTACACTCTATACTTCAATTTTTTTATTTTCATTGCTTGCTGGTTGTCCTCCTCCTCTCTCTACTTACTACTATTGCTACTTATTATCTTCTCCTAACTGTTGCTGCTTTCCTAACTGTTGCTGCTGGCTGCTGGTTGCTGGTCTCCTACTACTCTTACCACTAGTGGCTGCTGGTTGGTCTCCTACAACTCTTATTACTACTACTTGCTACTCCTACTACTACTCTACTACTATACTGTCCTCCTACTCTTTTACTACTACTCTCTTCTACTCCATTCTACTCCTCTGCTTCTACTATCTACTACTCTACTACTCCATAGTCTCTACTCTCTACTACTATTCTCTCTTACTATGTGGCTGGTGGCTACTAATATTCTCTTTACTTGCTGTCTGCTCCTACAACTCTTATTACTACTACTTGCTAATGTTTCTTTATGCTATATTCTGTATTAAATCCCTGGTACTATGCATTTTTGTGTAGGATGTTTCTATTGATAAAATCAGCCGTGCTGCCTTGTTATTTTTGTGTAGGATGTTTCTATTGGTAACTTTGGGAGAAATTTTTATAGTAGCCTATTTGGAACATGTAGTATGAACTGTAATTTTTGTAGATTAAACTATGCAGTTTTCATATATGTTCATTATTCCACTTAAATAACTAAATAAATTAAGAAAGGCATTAAAAGAAATAAATTGGTGGTGAACACATTACTTTCTGGTGATCTTATATCATGTGTGAACTTGTGATGCACTTAGTTTGGTCAGAAATTATGTTTGGCACATAAGTAAATATTTAATTTTAGCATTTTTATAATTCTGGACAGTTTCTAGCACTTGGTGAATTAGGCTTTGATAATGGTGTTTGCTGGGAATCATGTGAATACCAAAGTTGTAGTTAACTTACTAAACTAGCTTGTGTTAAAATTTGGTGGCATTTGGCCAAGTAGTTTAGGAGATATGGCTGTTCTCAGTTTGAGTCTAGTTTTGGCTACTACAGTCTCTCTGTTTAGTAGTTTGAGTCCTCTGTTTGGTGGCACTCTTACTACTGCTACTGCTCTCTTACTACTGCTACTACTCTGTACTATACTCCATTCCTCTCTTTTGCTTGCTTTGCTGTGCAGCTACTACTACCTAACTACTACTACTCTACTTTCCTATATTTACTACTCTGCTATGTCTCTATCTCACTCTTTTCTGGCTCGACTGAACTGCTCTTTTCTGGCTACTCTTCTATGCTTTGGGTAGCCCTTCTGGCTACTCTTCTCCTACTACTCTACCACTCCTCTTCTACTACTACTCTCCTCTACTCCACTCTACTCCTCCTACTACTTCTACTATAAGCTTTTTTTGCTACTTCTACTACTTCTACTACTTCCCTACTACTACTGTTTACTACTTCTACTTCTGTCTTCTACCATAAGCTTTTTTTTGCTACTTCTACTACTTCTACTACTTCCCTACTACTACTGTTTACTACTTCTACTTCTGTCTTCTATCAACTACTTGTACTTCTATCAACTACTTCCCTACTACTACTGTCTACTACTTCTGATTATCCGATCTACCTATCAAGTTCAGAAGATATTAAGCATATGATGTTCATGTGTGATCGAGCAAAGTCAGTATGACACCTGTTGTTTTTTTGGGAAGCAACACCTGCTTTTTTTGCCAAATCTCCCCTCTCCTCTATTTTTGCCACCTTTCCTATCCTCTATGTTTGGGAAGCAGCAGCTGCTTTTTTTACACCTTTTCCTCTCTATGTTTGTTAAGCAGCTATTGCTTTTTTTTGCCAAATCTCCCCTCTCCTCTCCTCTCCTTTATTTTGCCAATGATGAAATTGTCCAAGTCCATACATTATATGGAATATGAGCTGATGATCAAGAACTTGTGAAGAACTTGGCATCATTAGCAGCCACCCCTACATTACCTTCTCTCTTCTCTGTTATGATGCCTTGATGCTCCAAGTTCAAGATCAGATGATGATTGACATGTTTTTGAGGCCTCTACTACTGCTACTTCTCGTTTTTTTGATATATTGTTGTTTTATAGGACTACTTTGGTTTATAGACCTTTTTGATTTCTTATACCTTCTCATGTTCCTAAAGCACACTTTCTTGCATCTATTAGAACAAAATGCAAAATAATGTCGCGGACACCAGATAGTGCAGCCCAATGCCTCGAGCATGATGAACAGCCAACCTATGAGGAGCAAGCACTAGAGGACCAGCTTACTCAGGAATAGTTTGATAACGAGGTAGAAAAGGATCTAGAAGTGATGCTTACTTAGGAGCAGTGTGATGAGGAGGAAGGGGAGCAGAAGGAAGAGCAGGAGAGGCTGCTGAAGGCGAAAAAGTTGATGATGATGATGAGGACTCTAAAGAGGGATATGTAAGTCCCGAGGATCCTTTCCCACGTTGTAACAACCCAAAAATCCACACACTAAAAATACCAACTACAAAATTTTTCTTAGAACTCCCATGTGATGATGAGTGTCATGTATAGTAACCCAACCTAAGAGATGCATTAGGTCTAACCCCAACCCAAGTTAACACATAAGCATGGCATGTCATTAGTTAATTATGTTTATTTAAATTCTAATAAATAAAGTGTTGCATACATTGATTATTCAAAATATGATTTGGATTTCCATTTTATTTATGATATGCTTAACAACTCCAATAAATTAGGTGCACCAAATTGGAATTCAAATTTTAGAACCAAATTTGAATTCAAATCAAGGAAGAAGAAAAAGAAAACAGAAAAAGGAAATGAGGAAGAAGGCCTCGCAGCCCAGGCTGCTCGGCTTCGTGGCCCAGCTAGCCCAACCACGCCCACCTTGCACCGGTACATGCACGTACGCAGCCCACGAGCCGGCCCAGCGCGTCGCCCACGCCCACGCACCCGTCTGCCTCGCTCGCAGCCACTGCCCGCTGGACCCCGCATGTCAGCCACCCCCATCTACAGTGTCGTCTTCCTCATCCACGCCTCAACCGCCTACGCGACCGGCGCCCGATAGCTGTGGTAGGGGCGGGCCAGGGGGTCACACCCGGGGCATGACCCTGTCCCCCTTGCGCCACGCCCACGCAACCCCGCACCACTGTCTGATGCAATGAACACGCCTCCACCACATGATGCCATCCGCCATGGGAGGCATGGCGCTCGGCTATAAAGCCAGCCTGCACGTCGCTCACGCCCAGCGCCTTAGCCTCTCCCTCAGCCTTTGCCGCCGCTTGGTGGCCCAGTAGCCGCACCACACCGAGAGTAGAGGGCCAAGAAGGAGATCGTGAGAGGAGGATCGGAGCCCCGCACGCTGCCGAAGTCACCGGAGCCGAGGGCGACGCCGTTGTCATCATCGCGGTCGCGGGTCGACACTGCACAGCACTGCTTCTGGAGCTACACGGCCGCAACTCGACACTGCACCGCCATCCTCTCTTCCACAGCACCTACGGTGAGCCCCTGATTTTTTCCCCTGCTCGCCGCCTAACTCTGCTACTCTGGCCATGGCGCTCCATACCGTGAGCGCGTAGGCCAAGGCCATCCATGGCCTCTAGGCACACCAGCACAGCACACTCACATTGACCGTGACCATCCCCGAGCCCTTGGACACTGTAGACCTCTCCAAGTTCCCCAGACACTGTAGCCGAGCACGCATGCCACGCTCACGACGCCAACGCCATGGCGCAGCCACCACCTCCGAGCACTAGACCACCGTGCCGAGCACCAGACCACCGGGTTGAGCACCCGACCACCGGCCTGAGCACTAGACCACCGTGCCGAGCACCAGACCATAGGTCTGAGTACCCGACCACCGGTCCGAGCACCCGACCACCGGTCCGAGCATCGACCACCGTGGCCAGTATCGATCGAAGCACCTGGCGCCTCCTTGACTCGTCCGATTCGTTCGCTGAAGCCATGGGTAACTCACGTGCACGCCGTGACCACCCCACTGGAACCCCGTAGTGACCTGCGTGCCTCGCCGTCGTCACCATGTCGCCGTGGCCACCGGGAAGACTCTACCGGCTACCTAGAAACCAGAAGTCCTGCCCTGAGCTCTGGATGCCCTCGCCGCGTCCACGTGGATCCGTAGGAGCCTACACACCCCACTGTGACGCCCCTTCGAGGCCATAGTCCCCACACCGACGCCGCCGACGTGATCGGAAGACCGCCGCCGTGGTCAAAGCCACCGGAGGCCCTAGAGGACCCCTCGACCTGCCCAACATGCCTGCTGGAGCATTGTGACGCTCACGCGCACCACAAAACCAGCCAATGCCACTACACCTGCGCCATTCCTGCACGCCAGTTGTGCTCGAGCCGCCGTTTCGCCGTGACCAGTGACTTAGGAGGCACCATCCGTCGCCCTGACCCCACCATTGCAGTCGCCATGGCACGAGGAGGCTTTTCCGCACCTCAATTGGATGCCTGAGCCATTGCGGGAGCTCGCCGGTGAGCACGTCGCTGACGGGAGCGCGCCATGGAAGAAACAGGGGAGAAGGGGGCGAGTTGAGTAGCGCAGCCCTGCTCCCGGTGCACATGAGCCGAGCCAAGGAGAAATGACGATGGACTCGATCCACCATGGATCCTGCCTTAGGTCCATGGACCGTGAACTTGGGTCCACCGTGAGCCGCGCTCACGCCCACAGCCAGGAAACAAAGCCCAGTAGAAGCCCACAGCTACGACGTGGCAGCATCACAGCTTGCCACATGGCGGGCCAAGCCCGGCCTAGATCTAGCCCCGTCCAGGCCTGTTTGAGACCCGGCCCGTATTGACCGTTGCCCGGTCAACGTTGACCGTTGACCTAGCCCCACATGTCAGTGGCACAGACACTCTGGACCCACACGTCAGATGCTGACGTCATGATGATGTCACGGGGGACCCACATGTCTGTGACCCAAGAGTTCCTGGACCCACCTGTCAGAACTGATGATGTTGCTGACATCAGCTGGACCCCACCTGTTAGCTCGGAACCGGGACGCTGACATCATGCTGATGTCATCATACCACGTGGACTAGTCACACCATGACACGTGTCAGCCCAGGATTAATTCAGCCTTTATCCAAATTTCAGAAATGAATTAAACTTCGGAAATTCATAACTAATTCATACAACCTCGGAAGGATACGAAGCCAGGACCAAAATTCATCTAAAATCAAGCTCTACACAATGAACCTATGTTTGAGTGCATTTGGCTCTTTTGAATTTCCATTACTTCTTTGTGCTACTCTATAGACGTCGCTAACGCGACTATAATGCAAACATTGTAGACTCGGAGGAGAACCTGACAGATGAGGATCGTGAGTACCATGAGGAGAACAGAGACGACTACACTGAAGGTGCCACATCCCACCCAATCTCGTAGCACCTATTACGCATGGCTAACATAGAACTGCTATCGCTTTACTTTACTGCTACAGTCATATTATGATAGGACTTGCATGGTAGTATGCTTGCTTGAAAGCCTTGACCTTGGCGCAACCTTACCCCTGCATACCCTGCTATTAGGCTAGACACACGCTTACTGCTATACATTTCATTACTTATACTTCTACTACACTTATACTACGTGCGTGGTGGATACTGGTGTTATCTGGACCATGGGGAGAGTGCTGCGTGTGTGACTTGGGTGTGTGGAGGGTGAGGGTTGTGTCGACCAAGTTGGAGTATACGACGAGCCTGGGGCAAGTCTTGCTATGGGATGCTACCTGGGCACCCCTGGAAATGGATACCTGTGGTGGGTAAATGGTATATTAGGTGGACCTAGGTGTGAACCTGTGACGGGTGGAGCCTGGGATGGAGGTGCTATGGTGGCACGGTAAATGGAAACCCTAATGGAGACATTCTGGCTTGGTCACCCCTAAGGACTTACTAGTACTCAGATTCACCGGGAAGCCTTACGTACCACTCGCCCTATATGGTGCGGGACGGCTGGACTACTTGGTAGGATATGCCACTACTGCTAGGTTGATAGCGGACAGTGTAAGGAGGTACGGGGTGCGGAGGATCCCCCCACACCCTTCCGAGACTTCATGGAGACCTTGTGGACCTGGCTCATGACTCACAGTTTCAGCCACCCCAGACTTGACTTAGGGTGAACCAGGGCTGAATGGTAGAGTGGCATTATCCTAGGCTAGCAAGCGGCCAGAATTAGCCTAGTTGACGACGGTCAGCGAGGAAGGTGGATCTTGTGGTTATGTAAAACCTCTGCAGAGTGTATGGTTGATCGATCGATACATGTGCCGACTTGTTGGCTATGGACCTTTCCTGGGTTTCGCTTAAACTAGATAGTGAGATGAGTCCTTCTCTTCTTCCCCCGTGAGAGAGTGTCGGTCGTAGCCAGGGCTACGGGCCTTGAGACAGTGCCGAGAGGGAGTTGGCCTGTCGACTGAGCGATGGTATGGTATGGAGATGGTGGTATATCGATCCCTGGATCGAAACCTGGCTCGGAAAAGGGAATGGAGTGGAATGTGTGTGGGAATGGTGTTAAAACTTGACAAACTATTATTATTTACTTGATATGCTATTGCATAGGAAACCCCAGCCTTATAGGTTCATTTTTCTTATATCCAACTTGCATCCAATTTCTACAAAGCAATGCTCATAGGGTTGGGAGTGGCCAGTACAAATCGTACTGATAAATTTTGGCACACAGGTTCTGCTGAGGAGTATAGCTCCGAGGAGTTTAACGGATAAGGGGTTCATGCCTACGCTCGAGTTTGGCGATCTTATCTTCAAGCTGTTCTGAATGAATGCTACTTTTGATTCCGCCAATGCGGCGATGTAATAAATTATGTAATTCCGCACTATTTGTACTATGATATTATCGTTGTATGGATGTGATATTCGACTGGAATTTAGGTAATATGATCTACAATGATCTTATTACACTTCGACGCTGTGGATTTCCCTTCATAGAAATTGGGGTCGTTTCAGTTGGTATCAGAGCCATGCTTGACCATAGGATGAAACCCTTAGAAATGGATGATAGAATAGGACGTGAACAACCCTTCTTTCGGTTATATACCGACCCTGCATTCACTTTTATGCAAGGCTTATCTATTAATGACCTGCTAACACCTGTTCCTTAAAACATGCAGATGGCAACGAATGTCGACTGGCCGCCTCTAGGACAGCTACCTCTGGACCATGCCAAGCTTACCTTCAACTTATGTGAGCTCGGGGGTTTTGCACAGACCCTCTGCCGAGTTCTCGTCATGTTAGGAGTCCCTGACGAGCTTGTCAAGGTCACCTGCACTGGAAAGCCAGCTCAGGAAGGAGGAATCGAAGGACCAGTCGTCACCTCAGCCAAGTTCCTAGCTAGCACTACCTTACCTTCTGTCCCAGCTTCCACCGAGTTGACTATAGAGGACATAGTCGAGGAGGGACTGCGAGCTATCTCACACAAGGCACTTCGAAGAGTGATGAGGGACCACTACGAGCACCTGAAGACAACCGAGTTCCGTCTACTTCCCCAGGCCCTCAACCTTAGCCTTACCCCCAGTGAGTAGAGTTTCGCAGCCGGTAGAGTTATCCTTGCCGAGGAGGATAGATGCCTTCGTGTCTCAGCTATTCACCTACTAGAGCAGGATAGGTATGTGACCCAGTTGGAGCAGAGGAGACGTCAGGACCAGGCCCTTCATGGGAGTACCAGGAGCGAGACTCGCAGGGAGCACAGGAGCGAGCTAGTCTACTGGAGACAGTTGCCAAGCTACAGGACGAGCTCAACCGTCATGAAGAAATCCACAGAGCCAAGGTCGCTAACTTACAGGACAAAGCAGCCGAGCTAGGCAACAGGAACTGCTACCTTGACAGCAAGGTCTTGGAGTTATAGAGTGAGTTGGATGACAAGAAGTCTGAGTTCAACCACAGGGGAGATAGAGAGAGATCCAAGGGGATTGATATGCTGAAGATCCAATCTCGGAACAAGACCCTGACTCAGGAGCTTGAGGAGTTCAGGAAGACGGCCGTTCGCAACCAGGGTCACCTGATCGAGGCACTCAGGCAAACCGAGTACCTACAGGACAAGTGTGAGAGGACATGGTAGGCTTGGCAAAAGTCTGACAGGAAGCACCTCAGGGAGATGAAGGGTATGTGGGATTAGCTACCCAAGGAGGTTCACAGTAAGACGAAGCCTAGGATAGAGGAGTTTGAGTTAGCCCTGACTCGCCTCAACCTAGACGCCTGCCCTACCCTACCTAGAGCCAAGCCTACTGAGGAGCTCGCAGAGGCCTTGAAGTACGTGTCCCGACTTCACAAGTCAGACGAGGAGATCGAGATCGAGAACAGTCATATCCTAGCTACGGTGTACGAGTTAGAGTAGAATGACCCTGCGTGGTCATGAGTCATGTCAGTAGCTTCCATAAGTTGTACCCCATGATGTACCCCTTATGAGATGTATTATGAGACATTATGCGTAGCACGATTCTCGCACGTCTTCAAGTGTAGCTACTAGAGATGATGCTATGTAATAAAACCCATGTAATGAGTGTTTGGATCTTATTGCATCATATGAATCTTATTGCTTCTTTGTAATGAGTGTTGGATAGTATAAATGATTTTCTTTAAATCGTCAAAATCATGTAATCATATTGAATTATAAGCACTTATGGCACAAGCACTAAATTCTCTATGATTCGTGTTGCAGATGCCGAACCGCCGATCCAATCGCCTAATGAACCATGGACGTGCGCCCACCCCTGAACCAGTTGAACCAAATGGGGGACGTGGTGGCAACAACCATGGCCGTGGCCGTGGCCATGGATGTGGAGGGATACCCTTCCACCTAGAGAATACTCCGCCACCTGAGGAGAACATTCCACCACCACCACCACCGAACCTGGCAGAAGTGATGGCACAATAGACCTAGCTTCTTGCAGCTCTTGTTGAAGGAGCAAACCGTCACTAGGGGTGTCAGCAGTATGATTTCCAAAGGAAGCTAGAGGGATTCCTGAAGCTAAGGCCACCTACCTATGATGGCTCCGACCCTGACCCGCTTGTAGCCGATGACTGGCTCAAGGAGATGGAGAAGAAGCTTGACCTCACTACTTTCACCGACGATGAGTGTGTTGGAGCAGCCACACACCAGCTCACAGGTGCAGCACGCGCCTAGTGGGATAGTTTTAGTGATTCCCATGAGGACCCTGCCAACATCTCATGGGATGAGTTCACCGAAGCATTCACTGAGTATCACATTCCCAAGGGTATCATGGAGGCCAAAGCTGAGGAGTTCCGCAACATCAAGATGGGAAAGGATAGGGTGACTGAGTACACTACTCGTTTCACCAACCTTCTATGCTATGCACCTTCCTATGTTGTGAACTCTAAGAAGGAGAAGCTATACTATTACCGCAAGGGACTTAACCCGCACATCAAATTGAAGTTTGGCGGTATTGAGAGCAACACATTGCGTGCTCTGGTGGATCGCTGCATCCAGATTGAGAAGGACCATGCTGAAGCTGGAGAAGAGTACAGGGAGAGGAAGCGTAAGCCTAAGGAGTCTCTCTATGGTCGTGATCGCAAGAGGTTCCACAGAGATGCACCATCTAGGGAACGCTCTCGCCACAACAAGGATGACAACCCTGGATCGAGTAAGGGAAGTGGAGGCTACACCGCCAAATACTCCCGCCCTGCTCAGGATCGTTACACCTAGGACCGTTATGCTCAGGACCGCAAGGCTCAGGACCATTTCAACCGTCCCCGCTCAGCGAATGAACTCCCAGCACAGAACCACTCCGCACCAAGCACTGGAAACTGGAAGGCAACCACGCCAACCCCTATAGGCGGTACGCCTTTCACCTGCTTTGCTTATGGCCAGCCAGGTCATAAAGCTACTGAATGCCCACAGAACTCAGCTGCACAGAAGTCTCAGTTCAAGGGATCTGCTACCCATGGACGTCTCAACCATCTGGATGCCGAGGAAGCACAGGCTACCCCTGACGTGGTGTATGGTATGTTTTTAGTTAATGGCAATACTGCATCAGTTCTATTTGACTCTGGAGCAACTTGTTCATACATATCATCCAAATTTGCACGAGAGCATGACCTGCCTGTAACCCCATGTGAAAAGCCTATCATCACCAGCTCACCTTTAGGAAACCTAAACTGCACCCATATCTGTAAGGGAGTGAGTCTTACCATTGAGGGTCTTATCTTCAAAGCTGACCTAACCCTGTTACCTTCCACTAACCTAGATGTCATCTTAGGTATGGATTGGTTAACCATTCACCAAGGTATCATATCATGTTCACCTAGATACGTCCAAGTGACACACCCATCAGGCCAAGTCATTAGATGTGAACCCCAGTCTAGAAAGTCCACCTCTATCCTATGTGCCCTTAAAGCAAGTTCAAAATCACAAAAAGAGGAGAAGATAGTTCATGATGTACCAGTAGTCAGAGACTATCCCGATGTATTCCCTGAAGAATTACCGGGTATGCCACCAGACCATGATGTAGAGTTCATCATTGATCTTTTGCCGGGAACAGGACCGATTGCCAAGAGACCCTATCGCATGTCAGTTGATGAACTAGCCGAGCTCAAGAAATAGCTTGATGAGATCATCTCGAAAGGATATATCAGACCTAGTGCTTCACCCTGGGGATCCCCCATTCTATTTGTTAAGAAGAAGGATGGCTCAATGAGAATATGTATTGACTACCGAAACTTGAACGCAGTCACCATCAAGAACAAGTACCCCCTACCAAGGATTAATGATCTGCTTGATCAGCTTCGAGGTGCCAAGTATTTCTCCAAGATTGATCTCAGATCCGGCTATCATCAGATGAAGATTCGAGAGAGTGACATCTCGAAGACAGCTTTTGTGACTAGGTATGGGCAGTTTGAGTTCACCGTGGTGTCCTTTGGACTCACGAATGCTCCCGCATACTTTATGAACATGATGAATAAGGTTTTCATGGATGATCTAGATAAGTTTGTGGTGGTATTCATCGATGACATCCTTGTCTATTCATCCACCGCTGAAGAACACGAACATCATCTGAGAACGGTGCTTGAGAAACTAGCCCAACATCAGCTCTACGCAAAGTTCAGCAAATGCGAGTTTTGGCTATAGGAAGTTGCCTTCTTAGGCCATGTACTATCAGCTAAAAGTGTCGCAGTTGACCCAGCCAAAATTGAAGCCGTGAAAGAGTGGGATCAACCCCGTAATGTGACAGAAGTCAGAAGTTTCTTGGGATTGGCTGGATATTATCGCCGATTCATTGAGAACTTCTCCAAGATAGCCCGTCCAATGACCAACCTTCTGAAGAAGACTAAGGAGTTTGAATGGATGCCCGAGTGTGAACAAAGCTTCTAGGAATTGAAATAGAAGCTTACCACAACTCCTGTGCTAGCATTGCCTGATATCAGTAAAGATTTCATGGTCTATTATGATGCATCCTATCAAGGACTGGGTTGTGTACTGATGCAAGAAGGAAAAGTGATAGCATATGCGTCTCGACAGTTAAAAGAACATGAGAGCCGTTACCCAACCCATGATCTTGAGTTAGCTGCAGTTATGCATGCCTTGAAGATCTGGAGACACTACTTGATAGGCAACAAGTGTGATATCTATACAGATCACAAGAGCTTGAAGTACTTTTTCACTCAGGAAGATCTAAATATGAGGCAACGTCGATGGCTAGAGTTAATCAAGGACTATGACCTAGAAATTCACTATCATCTGGGAAAAGCTAATGTAGTCACAGATGCTCTCAGTCACAAGAGTTACTGTCACACCTTGATCACTGAATTCATACCACCTAAGCTCAAAGAAGAGATTGAGGATTTCCAACTTGAGATACTACCGCATGACTTGTTAAATGAGCTCTGCATACAGTATGATCTCACAGATCGTATCCATCAAGCTCAGAAAAGTTGTGAAGAGATCGAATATCTCCGTGGTCTGATGAAACTAGGCTACAAGACCAACCACCAAGAAGATGAACAAGGAACCATCTGGTTCAAGAATAGAATCTATGTTCCATCTGACCCAGTATTACGAGAGGAAATTCTGTCAGAAGCTCATGATTCCAAGTACTGTATTCACCCTAGAGGTTCAAAGATGTATCAAGACCTGAAGAAACACTTCTGGTGGAAAGGCATGAAGACAGACATTGCAGGACATGTGGCATGATGTGACACCTGCAACAGAGTCAAGGCTGGACATCAAAGGCCTGCAGGATTGCTAAAGCCTCTTGATGTTCCTGAGTGGAAATGGGAGAACATATCTATGGATTTCATAGTGGGATTGCCCCGCTCACAGAAAGGCAATGATTCCATCTAGGTGATTGTTGATCGTTTGACCAAGATTGCTCACTTTATACCAGTTAAGACCAAGACCAATGCCGAAAAATTAGCGGATCTGTACGTTGAGCATATTCTCAGACTACATGGAGCTCCCTCTAGCATTGTATCTGATCGTGGTCCTCAGTTTGTGTCCCGATTCTGGGAAGCTCTGCACAAGTCCATTGGAACCAAACTTGATTTCAGTACCGCTTATCACCCACAGACAGATGGACAGACAGAACGAGTAAATCAGATCTTAGAAGACATGCTTCGCGCTAGTTTACTGAATTATGGCTCTGATTGGGAGAAATGCCTACCCTATGCAGAGTTCTCTTACAACAACAGCTACCAAGCTAGCATCAAGATGTCACCATTTGAAGCTCTGTATGACAGACCTTGTAAGACACCTTTGATGTGGTCTCAACCAGGAGAGAGAACATTCTTTGACTCCGCTAAGATTCAAGATGCAGAAGAAGGAGTTGCGCAAGTAAAGGAGAATTTGAGAATTGCCCAAAGTCGATACAAGAGCTATGCTAACAAAAGGAGAAGAGAACTTGAGTTTAATGTGGGGGACTTCGTCTATCTCAAGGTATCCCCGCTACGTGGAACTATCAGATTCCATGTGAAAGGAAAGCTTGCCCCTAGATTTGTTGGCCCAAACAAGATTTGCAAGAGGATTGGAAAGCTCACCTACAAACTCGAGCTACCCGAGGAATTGATGGGTGTACATTCCGTATTCCATGTCTCACAGCTACGCAAGTGTTTGAGAGTGCCCGATGAAGTAATCCCGACTGGTACACTTGACATTCAAGATACACTCGAGTATAAAGAACATCCTATCAGAATTCTAGACAGAGATACCAAAGAGACCCGAAGCAAGACTATTCCTATGTGCAAGATCCAATGGAGCAATCACACAGAGAGAGAAGCAACATGGACGAGATTCTATTAAGGGGGTAGGACTGTAACAACCCAAAAATCCACACACTAAAAATACCAACTACAAAATTTTTCTTAGAACTCCCATGTGATGATGAGTGTCATGTATAGTAACCCAACCTAAGAGATGCATTAGGTCTAACCCCAACCCAAGTTAACACATAAGCATGGCATGTCATTAGTTAATTATGTTTATTTAAATTCTAACAAATAAAGTGTTGCATACATTGATTATTCAAAATGTGATTTGGATTTCCATTTGAGTTATGATATGCTTAACAACTCCAATAAATTAGGTGCACCAAATTGGAATTCAAATTTTAGAACCAAATTTGAATTCAAATCAAGGAAGAAGAAAAAGAAAACAGAAAAAAGGAAATGAGGAAGAAGGCCTCGTAGCCCAGGCTGCTCGGCTTCGCGGCCCAGCCAGCCCAACCACACCCACCTTGCACCGGCACACGCATGTACGCGGCCCATGAGCCGGCCCAACACGTTGCCCACGCTCGCGCACCCATCTGCCTCGCTCACAGCCACTACCCGCTGGACCCCGCATGTCAGCCACCCCCATCTACAGTGTCGTCTTCCTCACCCACGCCTCAACCGCCTACGCGGCTGGCACCCGACAGCTATGGCAGGGGTGGGCCAGGGGGTCACGCCCAGGGCATGACCCTGTCCCCCTTACGCCGTGCCCATGCAACCCCACACCACCGTCTAATGCGATGCACACGCCTCCACCGCACGATGCCATCCGCCATGGGAGGCATGGTGCTCGGCTATAAAGCTAGCCCGCACGCCGCTCACGCCTAGCGCCTTAGCCTCTCCCTCAGCCTCCACTGCCGCTTGGTGGCCCAGCAGCCGCACCACACCGAGAGTAGAGGCCGAGAAGGAGATCGTGAGAGGAGGATCGGAGCCCCGCATGGTGCCGAAGTCACCGGAGCCGAGGGCGATGCCGTCCTCATCATCATGATCACGGGTCAGCACTGCACGGCACTGCTTCCGGAGCTACATGGCCGCAACTCAACACTGCACCGCCATCCTCTCTTCCACAGCACCTACGGTGAGCCCCCAATTTTTCCCCTGCTCGCCGCCTGACTCTGCTACTCCGGCCATGGCGCTCCATACCGTGAGCGCGTAGGCCAAGGCCATCCTCGGCCTCTAGGCACACCAGCACAGCACACTCACGTTGACCGTGAGCATCCCAGAGCCCTTGGACGCTGTAGACCTCTCCAAGTTCCCCAGACGCCGTAGCCGAGCATGCATACCACGCTCACGACACCGCCGCCATGGCGCAGCCACCACCTCCGAGCACCAGACCACCGTGTCGAGCACTAGACCACCGGTCCGAGCACCCGACCACCGGCCCGAGCACCAGACCACCGTGCTGAGCACCAGACCACAGGTCAGAGCACCCAACCACTGGTCTGAGCACCAACCACCATGGCCAGTACCGATCGGAGCACCTGGCGCCTCCTTGACTCGCCCGATCTGTTCGCTGAAGCCATGGGTAACTCACGCGCACGCCGTGACCACCCCGCTGGAACCCTGTAGTGACCCGCGTGCCTCGCCGTCATCACCATGTCGCCGTGGCCGCCGGGAAGACTCTACCGGCTACCTAGAAACCAGAAGTCCTGCCCTGAGCTCTGGATGCCCTCACCGCGTCCACGCGAATCCATAGGAACCTACACACCCCACTGTGACGCCCCTCCGAGGCCATAGTCCCCACACCGACACCGCCGACATGATCGGAAGACCGCCACCATGGTCAAAGCCACCGGAGTCCCTAGAGGACCCATCGACCTGCCCAACATGCCCGCTGGAGCATTGTGACGCCCACGCGCACCACAGAACCGGCCAATGCTGCTGCACCCGTGCCATTCCTACACACCGGTTGTGCTCGAGCCGCCATTTCGTCGTGACCAGTGACTTAGGAGGCACCATCCGTCGCCCTAACCCCACCATTGCAGTCGCCATGGCGTGAGGAGGCTTTTCCCCACCTCAATTAGATGCCTAAGCCATTGCGGGAGCTCGCCGGTGAGCACGTTGTCGGCGGGAGCATGCCGTGGAAGAAACAGGGGAGAAGGGGGCGAGTTGAGCAGCGCAGCCCTACACCTAGTGCACATGAGCCGAGCCGAGGAGAAATGATGATGGACTCGGTCCACCATGGATCCTGCCTTAGGTCCATGGACCATGAACTTGGGTCCACCGTGAGCCGTGCTCATGCCCACAGCCAGGAAACGAAGCCCAGTAGAAGCGCATGGCTATGACGTGGCAGCATCACAACTTGCCACGTGGCGGGCCAAGCCCGGCCCAGATCCAGCCCCGTCCAGGCCCGTTTGAGACCCGATCTGTATTGATCGTTGCCCGATCAACGTTGACCGTTGACCTGGCCCCACATGTCAGTGGCATAGACACTCTGGACCCACATGTCAGATGCTGACGTCACGAGGGACCCACATGTCTGTGACCCAAGAGTTCCTGGACCCACCTGTCAGAACTGATGATGTTGCTGACATCAGCTGGACCCCACCTGTCAGCTCGGAACCGGGATGCTGATGTCATGCTGATGTCATCATACCACGTGGACCAGTCACACTGTGACACGTGTCAGCCTAGGATTAATTCAGCCTTTATCCAAATTTCAAAAATGAATTAAACTTCGGAAATTCATAACTAATTCATACGACCTCGGAAGGATACGAAGCTAGGACCAAAATTCATCTAAAATCAAGCTCTACGCAATGAACCCATGTTTGAGTGCATTTGGCTCTTTTGAATTTCCATTGCTTCTTTGTGCTACTCTATAGACGTCGCTAACGCGACTATAATGCAAACATTGTAGACTCGGAGGAGAACCTGACAGACGAGGATCGCGAGTACCGTGAGGAGAACAGAGACGACTACACTGAAGGTGCCACATCCCACCCAATCTCGTAGCACCTATTACGCATGGCTAACATAGAACTGCTATCACTTTACTTTACTGCTATAGTCATATTATGATAGGACTTGCATGGTATTATGCTTGCTTGAAAGCCTTTACCTTGGTGCAACCTTACCCCTGCATACCCTGCTATTAGGCTAGACACATGCTTACTGCTATACATTTCATTACTTATACTTCTACTATGCTTATACTACGTGCGTGGTGGATACTAGTGTTATCTGGACCATGGGGAGAGTGCTGCGTGTGTGACTTGGGTGTGTGGAGGGTGAGGGTTGTGTCGACCAAGTTGGAGTATACGACGAGCCTGGGGCAAGTCTTGCTATGGGATGCTACCTGGGCACCCCTGGAAATGGATACCTGTGGTGGGTAAATGGTATATGAGGTGGACCTAGGTGTGAACCTATGACGGGTGGAGCCTGGGATGGAGGTGCTGTGGTGGCACGATAAATGGAAACCCTGATGGAGACATTCTGGCTTGGTCACCCCTAAGGACTTACTAGCACTCAGATTCACCGGGAAGCCTTACGTACCACTCGCCCTATATGGTGCGGGACGGCTAGACTACTTAGTAGGATATGCCACTACTGCTAGGTTGATAGCGGATAGTGTAAGGAGGTACGGGGTGTGGAGGATTCCCCCCACACCCTTCTGAGACTTCATGGAGACCTTGTGGACCTGGCTCATGACTCACAGTTTTAGCCACCCCAGACTTGACTTAGGGTGAACCTGGGCTGAATGGTAGAGTGGCATTATCCTAGGCTAGCAAGCGGCCGGAATCAGCCTAGTTGACGACGGTCAGCGAGGAAGGCGGATCTTGTGGTTATGTAAAACCTCTGCAGAGTGTATGGTTGATCGATCGATACATGTGCTGACTTGTCGGCTATGGACCTTTCCTAGGTTTCGCTTAAACTAGATAGTGAGATGAGTCCTTCTCTTCTTCCCCCGTGAGAGAGTGTTGGTCGTAGCCAGGGGCTATGGGCCTTGAGACAGTGCCGAGAGGGAGTTGGCCTGTCGACTGAGCGATGGTATGGTATGGTGATGGTATGGAGATGGTGGTATATCGATCCCTGGATCGAAACCTGGCTCGGAAAAGGGAATGGAGTGGAATGTGTGTGGGAATGGTGTTAAAACTTGACAAACTATTATTATTTACTTGATATGCTACTGCATAGGAAACCCCAGCCTTATAGGTTCATTTTGCTTATATCCAACTTGCATCCAATTTCTACAAAGCAATGCTCATAGGGTTGGGAGTGGCCAGTACAAATCGTACTGATAAATTTTGGCACACAGGTTCTGCTGAGGAGTATAGCTCCGAGGAGTTTGACGGATAAGGGGTTCGTGCCTACGCTCGAGTTTGGCGATCTTATCTTCAAGCTGTTCTGAATGAATGCTACTTTTGATTCCGCCAATGCGGCGATGTAATAAATTATGTAATTCCACACTATTTGTACTCTGATATTATCGTTGTATGGATGTGATATTCGACTGGAATTTGGGTAATATGATCTACAACGATCTTATTACACTTTGACGCTGTGGATTTCCCTTTGCGGAAATTGGGGTCGTTTCACACGTGAAGCCAGAAGGAGGCCAACGGAGGAAGATTTGGACAAGGATTTTGACCCGAATGAGGAGGTAGGGAAAAAGCCTTAGCTTGTAAATTTTGCTAAAGCTTTGGCTATGTTACCTCTGCTAACACTTTTACTTGTCATATATATAGGTCCCTCCTAAAACTCAGAAAAGACGACGTTGACGTCCACGACATCTCGCTGGACAAGATGGAGTAGAGGAAAGGAGAGCAGAGGCAATAGCCACAGAGACAAATCACGATGCCTCTGCTCCACAACCTCAAGACACAACCACGACTACCAAGCCTAAGAGAAAATGAGGGGATAGAAAAGGAAATCTATATTTATATAAGGCATGCTATGTGATAATAAAGGTCGGGCTAGCAGGGGAGATCCTTGAGTCGAAGGAATTAAGAGGATGATTCTATAATGCAATCGAGGCCCTAGTAAGAGATAAATTGAACCCAGCCACATTCTTCCCCGCCTCCTAGCAAGCATGTGCCTAATGAGATGCCACAACCTTCTCCAGCTCGTATCGAAAAAATGCGTGATGAGATGCCATAGTCTTCTCAACAAGCCCAGCCGATACATGAACAACGAGTGCCTCCTAAAGAAGGTGATGCACAAGAAGATGAGGACATGCCTGAATGGGAACTTTGAAAGAAGCATCCAATCACCATAAGGCCAGTTTATGTTCCATTGAAAGATGTTTCATCGGTGTCCAAGTGGTATTCCCATGACCAGTTCAAGCCTGAGAACCAAGTTAAAAAAGTCCCATCACGGGGTTCTTAGGAGGTCATCACTAGCAAACTCCATCAAATTATAAAGCAATATCCAAATGTTGATGCCATCAAATGGTCAAAGGATTGCCCAAAAACATATGAAAGAGGCAAGCCCTTCCTACCAAACCGGGACATCCAGTGCCTACCACTTGGAATGAGAAGGTTCCATGATTGGTACTTGCGTGTTCTCCCAACGAGCATAGACCTCATACAAGCATGCTTCCCCACCGGCACATTTGGAAGCTCAGCTGGGAAAATTGTCTTTGACTTCAATGACATGTAGACATGCTTTCACCAGGTGCAATGGAGATGAATCTAATTCGCATGTGGTGCCTGTAAGTCCTTGTCCTCCCGATATGATATGCATGTAATCTTTGAATTTTGTTGTAACTAACCCACGCTGTGATTTGTAGAATGCAAGTGCACATTGTCAAACAAATGCCAAGTGTGAAAGTCAGGTATATAGACCCGCAAGCTATAGCCCAAACAAATTTTAATTACCCTAAACAGTGGAAACTAGATGCCAAAGAGCTAGCTGCTGCAAAGACTCTTTAGGAGAAAGAGCACATCCGTACTGCGGAACTAAGGGAAGAGTCCCTTAAGGTTGTGGCATACATTGCCCTAACTTTCAAAACTCTCCAACAACACTCTACTATATGGCTACCATACAACTTCGAGTAAGTTCAACTCTATACTTAAAGCTTTGTTCGATATATTTTATTCGATGCAAAAGAGCTTATCTAGTTCTATGATTAAATCCATGCAACAACCACTGGATTTGTATAACCGTCAATGTTGGGAGGAGCATGGCATGGGTCTTTGATTCAATAGATAGGGACCTAGTGACATACAAAGACTTCATATCGTTTCTCAAGATGTATACATATCGACAATCCTCATTAGCTTATATGTTTGTATAAATACTTGTAACGTTCACTTTGGATACTAAGAAGTTATATTTGCTAAAATAATTCAAACAGGGCATTTAGGTTCTATGTCACTAATCATCGAGGAAGGCATGATCCAGCAAGGAAGGAAAAGCTGGCTATAAAAACACTATATGCGGTAAGTGTAACTTACTTCTTCTGTACTCTATTACATGGCTATCAAAAGCATTACTTAACATTTTCATATGCAAAACACACAGTGCCCCAAGCAGAAGCCTAGGAGTGTACATTGTGGATACTATATATGTTCTATGATGAGTAACACCGGTGCCTACAGGAGACACCCCTTAAGGGTAAGTTTGAACCTCTTCACCCATAGTATAAAAACTTTGTACATGGTATGAAATACTACACCGAAACTTGTTCTCTTGTAGTGGAAAGAAGAGAAAGGAATGAAAAGAGACCCATACAAGGATGACCAACTCTTATAGCTCGTCGATGACCTTTACAACTTCATATTGGACCAGATTGTACACGTCAAAGGCGCCTACCATGATCGAGAGTCTGACTTAGGTAGAAATCCTCAATACCAACACCTTCGTAAGACTGAAAGGCTAGCTCTAGGACGTTGATAAACAATATTTATGGATTTTGTATATTTAATGATGGATTGTATATATTCTTGTGAATTGGACTTGTAATTGTAGTTTATATAATACTCTTGTGCTTGTAGTCTAAGGGGTTCAGAACGTTGGTCACGGGGCGTTCAGCAACACGAACGCGGTTCAGAACGTTGGTCGTGGGGCGTTCGGTAATGCGAACGCGGTTTGGAACACTGGTCGCGGGGTGTTCAACAACGTGAACGCTGGATGGAATACACCAAAACAAACAGTGTTCTGGCCAAATTTGATTTTTTGGTGGGAAAACATACTATAGGGGCGGTTCTAGATTGAACCACACTACAAACAGGTATTATAGAGGCGGCTGGTACTACAACCGCCCCTACAAATCGATTTATAGGGCGGCTGGTAACACGAGCCACCCCTACAAATCTATTTGTAGGGGCGGTCTAGGAACCGCCCCTACAAATGCATGATTTGTAGAGACGGTTGGGTAGGGGCGGCTGGCCAAACCGCCCCTACAAAGGGTTATGAGCCGCCCCTAAAAAGCATTTCAACAGACGACGTTGCGAATGATGTAGAACTCCTGGGCCGGCCCAGATACCTAATGATAGGCCAAAAGAGCAATCTAGTCTTCAACCGGAAGGCCTAGCCAAGGACGGAATGACGCTCGCTTCCAACTCTGACCTGCCTCTCCGATCGGAAGGCCTGGCCAAGAAAGGAACGACGCTCGCTTCCGACTCTGACCCGTCTCTCCGACCAAAAGGCCTAGCCAAGGAAGGAACGACGCTCGCCTCCAACTCTGATCATTTCTCTGACTTGGAGTACACCAAACCTCTGCTTACAACACTTCTCTGACTAGCACGGATGGAGCCGACTGGGAAACAACCGAATGGGGACGCCCGCTTGGTAAGGACCCAAAGAATCAGGCAGAGCAAGTAAGACAGGGTGCTCAAGTCAAGCCACAATACCAAGGACCGTACCTTACACACCTGTAGGATAGTACTGTTAGGTCATGTCAGAAGGGTACTTTATCACCTTCTAGACATGTCAGGACAACGAATAGTGTTGTGGGCACCGACATTTTTCCTACAGTAAGGTAGGTGCCGACATTTGCCATACTAGAAGAATACGATGGAACCAACCACATGCATCTAGGTGTCAATAGTATTGTGGCCACCGACAAACCTTCTTGTACCCGACGGCGTGGGCAACAAGACTAGGTACCACACACACACTCTCTCTCTCTTGTAAGGCCATCCTCTTCATCTATAAAAGGGGATGCGTCCTCTCCCAATGAGGGAGGACGATTGAACAACAAACAACAGACAGATCATTCTAGCTCACTCTCCGCTAGCTTTAGACTTTATAAAGCTACACAGAGCACACGTTCAAATACTTAGCGCACGTAGGAGCTCCCATCACTCTTGGCCCTTTGGTCTAGAGTTCGATAGGACCTCTAACACCCCCATCTTACTCCCACTCGTTTGTAACCCCATAGGAAACTTCGAGCACCTGGGCTCAGGAATAAAGTCACTGACCGAGTCAAACTGAACATAGGGCACATTGCCTGAACCAATATAAACCCTGTGTCATTGAGTGCTAGGCCACATCCGATCACAACGTATGACAAAATGACAATTATTTACTAGTTGATCACTTTTTGCACCGACAGTTGGTGCCGTTCGTGGGGAGGACGTCGTACGTTCACGCTTTTGGTCATCGGATGGCCCACCTTTCCTCCATCTTTGGCATGGCGGGCTCAAGCGTTATGACTCGCTTTAGCTCGCTGGAGTTTCCTGCTCTCCCACCTATTGGGATGTGGGTTTCTCCCATCTTTGAGCCATCCTAGACCTTCCTCTTTGGAAGCCCAGACTTCATCGCCGACCAGCTCGGTGTGCTTCGCCTTCATGAGAAGGCACTTGTCTCGGCGCCCATTGGAGGTGGAGTGCCCTCCGTTAGCTCTAGGACACCCGGCGACCTCAACGACGAGGCACCTGTGCTTCGCTCCGAGCCTACGCTGGGCTTAAACCCCATTGTGAGTAATGTACATATTGTTCTTTACTCACTATTTACTATCTTCCGCTGATTCTTCAGAGGGACCCCGTTGTCCCCACCGCAACCGCCACACAACCAGTTCCCCTATGGCCTCATGTCCCCCATGGACATGTATGCATGGGGGCTCCGAAAGATGCTAGCGCCGTCCCCTCTCACATCTGAATTCATGGGGATGGTGGGCTATGCTCCCACCTCTTTCCACGACCTCATGGATGACAAGGTTGAGAGCGACGGCTCTAGCCTCGATGATGTCGTGGCACCTAGACACCCTCTATCTTGGGAGTGCGCTATGGCAGATGCCCTAGGATAGCCATCGGTGGTAGCAGAGTCCCTATAGACTAACACCCCTCCGGACCCTCGTGCAGAGGCCCTCGCGCGTGTGTAGGAGCATGGCGAGGAGCTACGACAAAGGCGACAGAGCTAGCTACCACCTGTGCTAGCGTGCTCGGCACAGCATGCTATGAACCGCGCGCATAACCTAGTGAGCAGCGCCCAGGGTCGCGCCCGCCAGATCCAGCGCAACATCATGGATGGGGGAACGATGCCCCACAGTTCACTCAGGCCAGCCAGAACATTGCCGCTATGGCGATGCTTCTGCGTGGCCCTCCAGAGCCTATCAACCTCTAGGAGCAGGCGGTCCACTAGAACCTCCAGGCGCTGGTGGAAACCATCGCTCTTCAATAGGCGGAGAGCTCTGCGTTGCGACACTGACTCAAGGTCTCTCTCCCCACCGAGGGAATGGGGGTGCACCAGTCGCATCGCTCCATCTGCTCACCTCTACAGTCACTAGGCAGAGAATAGGAGGCCACAACAGCACCACAGCTAGACCCGGCACCCACTCCACACTGACCACCTATGCGTGAACGTGTGGCAGAACCTCCTAAATTATAGGGCCCACATGCACCTGTCACTGTCCAATGACCTCTGACGACTATGCATATGTTCCCGGTAACTTAAGAAGACTGTCGGGTGTCCCTAGGGAACCCCAAATCATCCACGATTTTCCGAGCAGGATCCCATTACAGAGTCATTGTAGTATTACAATAGTTTATTCATTAATATACATCAGAGTAAAATAGCGGAAGTCTTACAATAACTTAATTTACAAAACAGTTGTTTCACAACTAAGTACGATTATTATTACAAACCATAGTAGTGGAGTGGCATTAGTATCATAAACATTACACACAAGAAAGTGCCCTGCCCAAGGGCCACACATTTACTCAACATCATCGATTTGAACAACCGTCATGCAGCACGGTCCAAGACAGACCTGCCCATGAGGCTTACTTGCAACAAGGGTTAACGAACCCTGAATATAGAAGTACTCAGCAAGACTTAACTAAAATAAAAACTAATAAGATTCAGAAATGCAGGCTCAGGGATTCAAGGTAAGGCTTTCACAAGAATCAAAGTTCTTTTGCGTAAAAGCTCTTTAAAAAGATTCATTCAACATTTAATTCTTCATAAAGACCATATATGAATCTACCATGATCCATAATGAGATCATGAACTTCATATCAAACTCTTTCTCAAATCCAACTCAAGTTTCATTTATTAACTAAGATGATGAACAATGAGTTGAGTCTCCATAACCGAGGAGCAACGACGATTTGAACCAATTATAACCCAGCTGGGGATTCCCAACCACACAATATATGTAGGTCCCCGACCTACATATATCAACCTACCCTCAGATCCTCTAAAACAAGAATGGGTCCGTGCCACCTGAGAATACAGTACTCCACCAATCCAGCCCATTGCCATGTGGGTACACGCTACTCTCGCCATCTCTCCACTCCATGTGCGTGAGTAGCCATTCTCGTAATAGAATAGCCAAGTTAAGGCTTACCGGAGTATGTGATCAGTACTACAAAGTCTCACCTCATGCAATTCAACAACGGACATGTCTTAATCGACACATGCAGAAAGAACCCGCTCACAAGACCTCCGTGTATTGTGGCTCCCATAGATCGAGTCCGCCCGGTCTAGATTTATTACTCCACAAGATTATACCTCATGATAGCATAAATAACCAATCGTATCCAAGAAAAACCATTTATATCTCGCAGGTGACCGGTAATCACCCGACCTTTATCGTTCTAAGCATGGCTAAGCATAAATAGGCATTCTCGGATTAAAACGGGTAACAAGGTTGATATGGAAAAACAAGGTTGGTAATGCACCAATTAGGTTTCCACTCAACTCCTAATCACTTAATACAGTATAGAAAAGCAAAAGCGATATAAATTTGTAAAACACAAGGTAGGTTTAAATGCATCCGGGGCTTGCCTTGATTGTCGAAAAAGTCAGGTTCCGGGGAGGTTCCACAGTTATCAAACCTGACCTCAACAGACGGATTAACTGCCTCAACAACTTGATTGACTACATGTTCTCACTTTCGTTCACTACACGAGGTAACAATGCCATGTTTAATATGATGCGAGATATAAAACATGATGCTTGACAATGGATGCAAAAATTAATAATTTAAATACAACTTTCCTTCGTGGTATAGTTGCAAACCAACAATTAACTAAACATTTTCATAAACTCAACACTTACTTTAAGTACCAAGAATTATTTTATACTAATGACCCAAGGTCATCACTCAATCCAAAAATCAAAGAAAACCTAAGTGATTAAGGTTTACTATTCGCTTTTATGAATTAATTATTTAATTCAAAATTATGAAATAAATGAACTTTCTCCAAATGAGCCTAAAATTTTTGTGAAGACTCATCACATGATAACTAAGTGGCAAAACAATTTTCATAATTTTTGGATAATTATTTAAGCCTAGAAAAATCATGGAAACCCATTTATTACATTCAAAATGTACCGAAAAATAACATTTCATATTTTTCCTAAATAGTTTACATCTCAGAGAGGTCACACAAAAATTTTCATAATTTTTGGAGCTCTAATTAATTCTATACAAAAATAACAAATCACACCACTATTCATTTAATTCTGAAAAATAGATAAATCCATTTTCAAATGAAACTGTCACTGACATCGGGGTCCTACATGTCAGCACAGTACCCCACGCTCAACAGCGACGACCGCAGGTTTGACCGCCGGTATCTCGCCGCCGGTGAGGTCTCCGGCCACGACAACGGTACCACCACGTTCCCTACATTACAACGCATCGATTGGTGGCACAAGCTAGACCAATTACGGCCTGGACCGAGCATGACATCGGCCATGGCAGCCACGATGGTGTGGCTGCTCTACGTCGGCGAAAGGAAGCTGGTAGCGGTTAAACAAAAGGCTTGGGAAGACACAGTGGCTCACCCCAAACTTGCTTGAGCTGATGGCTGAGCCAGAGGAGCAACGTAGAAGTGGGTCGTCGCTCACAGCAAACACGACGACGTAGGCTGTCGTCGACAGTGGCGTTCTGGTGGCTGCGGTGGACGAAAGGATCAATCATCAAGGCACAAAGCATCACGACAACATGGCAAAGCTAGAACTGCGCTGAGCAAGAGCAAAGACGCACCGTAGAGTGCTGGCCACGGTGGCGCGCACTCGACGGCGATGCTGCCGGCCGCGAGGAAGAAACGCAACGCGCAGCGTGTCCCGGTGAAATCAGGCGACTAGGACAGGTCAGCTGGGTGCGCAAGAAGTAGACAAGGCTGTGGCAAGCTTTGCTATGACTAGAAAGGCGCTACGGCGTTGGCGCGAGCTCGTCGGAGCTAGCGGTGGCGACGGGAAAAGCAGAGGAAGGAGGAAAGAGCGGCGACGGTGTTCCAGACTTAACGGGTGGGCGAAGAACGGCGATGAACCATGCGCTTGACATGCCACGACGACGCAGACACGTCAAAGCCAGAGGTGGTGCCTGTGGGCGCGCGTAGAAGCCGGTGGAAGCTCACCGACGGTGAGAGTGTGCCTGCTTCCACTGTTCCAAGTATTTACCGAATTGCCACTCGCTCAATTTCACAAATTACTCTCAAATTTGTATGGAAACTCAAAAATCTTCAAAAATAAAAGTTGTTCCAAATTCAAAGTTCTACAACTTTGCTTTAACAACCATACCCAAATTATGTCTACATTTTGAAATGCAAGTTTAAAATCGAAAGGGGACACTTTAAGCACTTATCGCCTTTTCAAATTACTTCAAATTTTATATAACAACTTTGAAAACTCCAAAAACCAACTTTGTACACATTGACAAGCTCTACACTTTTCCTTTTAGGCTCAACCCCAAAATGTGCTTAGATTTTGAATTAGGTTTTGTAGGGTAACATTAAATGCTAGAAATTAGGGTTTTTGGAAATTCCAAATCAATGCTAAGGTTTTGAACTTGATTCATCCATACAAGTCAACACATATAATCATAAAATAAACTTGTTTTAGTGAATGTATATCAAAGTTTTTTCTAACACACAAATGATGTGAAATGCATATGATGACATGTTATCTTTTAGCGTTTAAAACACCAGAGGTGTTACAACCTTTCCCCCTAAAAGAAATCTCATCCTGAGATTTAAAAGTCCTAGGATAAAGTAATGGAAAAGGAAATGTGTCAAGCAAAAACATTCGAAACCTATTCATAAAACATCTAAGGTCCCTTTACAAAATAGAGTTCGTAAAGACAAAACACAACTAACATTATTCTATATCGACGCAAGAAACTCCGAAAATTGTTCTAGCAAGAAATCTTTGGATTCCCAAGTAGCTTCTTCCTCAGAATGTTGATTCCATTGTATCTTGTAGAATTTGATTGTCTTCCTTTGAGTGACATGATCTTTCTGATCCAAAACTCGGATAGGATATTCGGAATAGGTCAAATCAGGTTCAAGTTCCACTCCTTCAACCTCAACATTCTGCTCAGGCACTCGAAGACACTTCTTTAATTGAGAAACATGGAACACATCATGCACAACTGAGAGATGTTCTAGTAACTTCAAGTGATATGCCACCTTTCCATACCTCTCTAAAATTTGAAATGGTCCAATATAACGAGGTGCCAACTTGCCTTTAACACCAAAACGGGTAACTCCCTTCATTGGTGATACCTTCAGATATACAAAATCTCCCTTGTTAAACACCAATGGTCTATGTTGTTTATCCGCATAACTCTTTTGTCAGGACTGAGCTATCTTCAAATTACTTTGTATCTGCCTAACCTTCTCTTCTGTTTCTTTCACAAGGTCAACTCCAAAGAACCATCTTTTCCTGGGTTCAGACCAATTCAGCGATGTTCTGCATCTATGACCATAAAGTGCTTCAAACGGAGCCATCTTAATGCTCTCTTGATAACTATTGCTGTATGAGAACTCAGCCAAAGACAAACATTCATCCCACTTATTGGAATAGTTAAGGACACAACACCTTAATAAATCTTTGAGTACTTGATTTACTCTTTCAGTCTAACCATCAGTCTATGGATGATAAGCTGTACTATATAGAAGTTTGGTACCCAACAAAGCATGCAATTGTTTCCAAAAGTTGGAGACAAACTGTGTACCTCTATCTGACACAATGGTCTTTGGTATACCATGTAAGCTCATGATTCTCGCTAAATACATCTTGGTATATTGGATAGTAGGATATATACTCTTGACTGGAAGAAAATGTACTGACTTAGTTAGTCGATCTACAATAACCCATATTGAGTCAAAACCTTTAGATGTCTTGGGTAAACCGATGATAAAGTCCATACTAATATCCTCCCACTTCCAAGTTGGAATAGGAAATGGCTGTAGCTCTCCAGCAGACCTCAAATGTATAGCTTTTACCTTTTGACAAGTATCACACTTGGCTATATATCGAGCAATCTCTATCTTCATTTTAGTCCACCAAAATCTCTGTTTCAAGTCATGGTACATTTTATTACTTCCCGGATGAATAGAGAACCTGGTGGTATGTGCCTCTTCAAGAATTGACTGTCGCAACTCAGGAACCTTTGGTACCACTAAATGATTCTTGAACCATAGCACACCTACATCATCTATCCTAAAGCATGTTGCTTTTCTATTCCTGACTCTTTCTTTGATATGGGCTATACCCTTGTTTTCTTTCTGAGCGGCAATTATTTGGTCTCGAATAGTTGATTCAACATTTATATTGGTCAAACTACCTTGTTGAATTATCTCTATATTCAACTTTTCCATCTCTTGACATAAAGTCAGATCCATTGTTTTTACTGTCAGACAATTGCAATGACTCTTACGACTGAGTGCATCTGCAACCACATTTGCCTTACCAGGGTGATAATGCACCTCCAAGTCATAATCTTTAATCAATTCTAACCATCTTCTTTGCCACATGTTCAATTCTGATTGAGTAAAGATATACTTTAGACTCTTGTGATCTGTATAAATATGACAAGTATTACCAAGCAGGTAATGCCGCCAAATTTTCAAAGCATGGACAACTGCTGCCAACTCTAGATCATGAGTTGGATAATGTTCTTCATGTCACTTAAGTTGTCTGGAAGCATAGGCAATGACTCGGCCTTCTTGCATCAATACACACCCAATACCAATACCAGAAGCATCACAATAAATGTCGAACGACTTCTCGATATCTGGCTATGCTAACACTGGTGCAGTGGTTAATAATCTCTTCAAAGTCTGGAAAGCTTCTTCACAATCAGGTGACTAGACAAACTTGGCTTGGTTCTTCAACAATCCCGTGATGGACTTGGATATTCTAGAGAAATCTGGAATGAAACGATGGTAATAACCCACCATTCCTAGAAAACTTTGAATCTGATGAACAGTGGTTGGTGGTTTCCAATCTAGTATATCCTTAACTTTGCTTGGATCTACTGCAACTCCTTCAGCTGACAAGATATGTCCTAAAAACTGTACTTCCTTTAGCCAAAAGTCACACTTACTAAACTTGGCATATAACTGATGTTCTCTAAGGCGGGTCAGTTCAACTCTGAGATGTTCTGCATGTTCTTTCTTGTTCTTGGAATATACTAAGATGTCATCAATGAAGACTGCTACAAATTTGTCTAGCTCAGGCATGAACACCGAATTCATCAGATACATGAAGTGAGCTGGGGCATTCATCAAACCAAAAGACATTACCAGGTACTCATATAATCCATATCTGGTGGTAAATGCTGTTTTGGGAATATCTTCAGGCTTAATCTTGATTTGATGATAACCCGACCTCAAATCAACCTAGGAGAAAACCTTGGCTCCAGCCAGTTGATCAAAAAGTAAATCTATCCAAGGTAAGGGATATTTATTTTTAATTGTCACTTCATTCAATGGACGATAGTCAACACACAATCTCAGGGTCTCATCTTTCTTTTTCACAAAAATTGCAGGACATCCCTAAGGTGATGAACTAGGTTGGATAAAACCTTTTTCAATCAACTCTTGTAATTGAGTCTTCAACTCAGCTAATTCCTTGGGATGCATCCTATAAGCTCTCCTAGAGATCAGAGCTATTCTAGGCTTTAGATCTATTCCAAACTGAACATCACTATCAGGTGGTAGACCGGGTAAATCTTTAGGAAAAACATCTAGAAATTCATAGACTACAGGGATATCTCTAATCTCTTTGACAGAAGTTGCACAAACTTTTTCCACTGATCTCTTTAAGATTGGAAGTTGGATAAGAAGCTTAGAATTACTACATGGCAAACTCAACCTTATTGTCCTATTCAAAGTATCTACAACAGCCTTATGTTGATACATCCAGTTCATACCCAGGATCACATCTATATCCTGATCTTTTAAAATAATCATGGTAGTGGGAAAAATGTGCCCACCTAGGTTTATGGGTACCTGGTACACCATTTCCTTAGTACACAGATGTCCCCCGGGTGACTATATATAAAAATTCTCCTTTGTTTCCCCAATTGGAATTTCATGCTTTATGACAAAGGTTCTATTGATGAATGTATGAGATGCACTAGAATCAAAAATCATAACTACAGGATGATCGGCGATAGGAAACATACCCAGCATTATGGGTTCCCCTTTTGGAATCTCCCTAGCTTGAGTATAGAAAACCTGCCCTGTCTTCTTTTCATTTTTGCCCTTCTGAGCATTTTGGTTGTTGTTCTTGTTCTGAGCTTGACCCTGTTGTTGATTTGCAGGAGCTTTCTAAAAATTTGGATTGTACTACTTAGGATACGGACATTCCCTAGAGAAATACCTGACTTCCCACAATTGAAACATGGGTAATTGTGGCCTTGGGGTGTTCGAGCACGAACACCAGGAACATTTGTCTGTTGTGAGTTTGGGTAAGTTATAGCAGGAAAGACATTTGGTCGTTGCCCGGCTTGGAACTGCGGCGGATGATAAGGAGGACGGTTGTGATTCACCGGATGATAAATTATCTTCTGTCTCTTTTGATTACCACCGTAAGACCCAGATGGCACACTCTTTTTCTTCTTAATTTCCTTATGCTGCCGATATTTCTCCTCTGATGCAATAGCAATGTTAACTGCCTCATGATACATGACATTTGTGCATGTAGTCATCATGGTCTAAAGTTTGGTACTAAGACCACGCATGAACCACTTCTTCTTCTTAGCATCCGTGTTAACATGCTCATGTGCATACTGTGAAAGGTGATTGAACTTGCCCACATACTGTATGACTGTTTGATCACCTTGCTTCAAAGCAAGAAACTCATCTAGCTTCATGGCCATAACTCCCTCTAGAATATAATGGGCACAGAAAGCAGTACAGAACTCGGCCCAAGTTAACTGAGTACCGGCTGGTTGCATGGCCACAAGGTTCGCCCACCAAGCACCTGTTGTACCTCTAAGCTGTTGGGCAGCAAAAAACAGGCTTCTGAAACTCAGTGCATGGAATGAGATCGAACTTCTACTCTATGGTACGAAACCAATCATCAGCTTCAAGTGGTTCGTCAGCCTTGGTAAACACTGGTGGTCATGTATCCGTGAAGTCAACATATGTAGCTTCCTGCCTTGGATGATTACGACCACGATTCCCTTGCATCATATTCTGATTGCTTTGAGCTAACTCCCGAAGCAAATGAGCATTATCTACGGTCACATGGACCAGTGCTGCGATAGCATCAGCCAAGGTTGGTGGAACTGGTGGTGGATTAGGAATACCACCCTTGTCTTGCGAAGAACCAGGAACATCTGAGGCATGAGTACGAGGCATCTGTTCATGACAAGCCAAACTTTACTCACAATCATTTATTAAAATATTAAACAAGCTTACTATAAACACATTACATTGGGTTTACTTATTTATACACAAGTCTGCACTTAAGTAAGACTACCCAACTAGACTAGAACTCACTATACTACAACTCTACTCTTCTCCTTGATCACATCAAACCTCGTGATCGATATCCATTCCAGAAACATTTTTGCCTTCATTATCACTTTCATTGACCATCACTACCTCTTCTGGATCTTCTTCTTCCTCCTCTTTAGGCTCATCATCATCTGCTATGACAACACCTGGCTCCATTGCATTAGCTTGAGGCTCATGATTTGGATTCAGAAGATTATTCAGCCTATGGACTTCTTCATATAGATTGGTATAATATTCTTCTAAGTCTTCTACATAAAACTCTAACTCATGAACTCGGGCTCTAGCTACATCTTCTCTATGCCAAGCTTCATTTCTTCCCTCCACCATACGAACTAACATATGCTCACAGTTCTTATGAGTGGTGGTGCGATGCCTCAATTGATCCTGTAACTTGCCCACCTAGATGGCATCCAAGGCCCTATCTCTAGTAGCCTGTGCTAACTCTGCTGAAAGCCTCTGTACCTCAGCCTGGGGATCAGGCCTAAAGCTGCTACTGCTAGCACCATCACTTCTAGGGGCAAGCTGGTGATGAGGAACTCCTTTGGGTCTAATGGACTTACGGGGCGTTACCTTGGTACGAGCCATACTATAGAAAGCAAGATTTAATAACAGTAAGACAATCTGAGAACAGTCTAAAGAGTAGTAAGAATGAGACTTATACTACTCAACCCAGACTAAGAGGGAAAGTAAGTAACAAGTGAATTAGTCATGATGCATGAATCGTTCTTACGAAACTTAAACATCAAAGCTCCTAAAGCATATAAACAATAGTTCATAGTATATAGGGCATAATAAGGTTACTACTCCACCGTATAAAACCTTTTTAATCAAATAAGGAATGGCGAGAATGAATTAAGATAAGTCAGAAGCAATTTGGAGCAAATTAACAGCTTAAATATATTTGCCCCAAATCGTTTTGAAGTTTTTGTAAAACAATACTACAAAAACTTTGTAATGGTGCTCTGATACCACTCTGTGGTAGAACTTCCTAAATTGTAGGGCCCACATGCACCTGTCACTATCCAATGACCTCTGATGACTATGCATATGTTCCCAGTAAATTAAGAAGACTATCGGGTGTCCCTAGGGAACCCTAAATCATCCATGATTTTTCGAGCAGGATCCTATTATAGAGTCATTGCAGTATTATAATAGTTTATACATTAATATACATCAGAGTAAAATAGCAAAAGTCTTACAATAACTTAATTTACAAAACAGTTGTTTCACAACTAAGTATGATTATTATTACAAACCATAGTAGTGGAGTGGCATTAGTATCATAAACATAACACACAAGAAAGTGCCCTGCCCAAGGGCCACACATTTACTCAGCATCATCGATTTGAACAACCGTCATGCAGCACGGTCCAAGACAGACATGCCCATGAGGCTCACCTGCAACAAGGGTTAACGAACCCTGAGTATAAAAGTACTCAACAAGACTTAACCGAATTAAAACTAATAAGACTCAGGAATGCAGGCTCAGGGATTCAAGGTAAGACTTTAGCAAGAATCAAAGTTCTTTTGTGTAAAAGCTCTTTAAAAAGATTCATTCAACATTTAATTCTTCATAAAGACCATATATGAACCTGCCATGATCCGTAATGAGATCATGAACTTCATATCAAACTCTTTCTCAAATCCAACTCAAGTTTCATTTATCACCTACGATGATGAACAGTGAGTTGAGTCTCCATAACCAAGAGCAATGATGATTCGAACCGATTATAACCTAGCTGGGGATTCCCAACCACACGACATATGTAGGTCCCCAACCTACATGTACCAACCTACCCTCAGATCCTCTAAAACAAGAATGGGTCCGCACCACTCGAGAATATAGTACTCCACCAATCCAGCCCATTGCCACATGGGTACACGCTACTCTCGCCATCTCTCCACTCCCAGTGCGCGAGTAGCCATTCTTGTAATAGAATAGACAAGTTAAGCCTTACCGGAGTATGTGATCAGTACTTCAAAGTCTCACCTCATGCAATTCAACAACGGACGTGTCTTAATCGACACAGGTGGAAAGAACCCGCTCACAAGACCTCCATGTCTTGTGGCTCCCATACACCGAGTCCGCCCGGTCTAGATTTATTACTCCACAAGATTATACCTCATGATAGCATAAATAACCAATTGTATCCAAGAAAAACCATTTATATCTCGTAGGTGACCGGTAATCACCCGACTTTTATCGTTCTAAGCATGGCTAAGCATAAATAGACATTCTCGGATTGAAACGGGTAACAAGGTTGATATGGAAAAACAAGGTTGGTAATGCACCAATTAGGTTTTCACTCAACTCTTAATCACTTATTGTAGTATAGAAAAACAAAAGCGATATAAATTTGTAAAACACAAGGTAGGTTTTAATGCATCCGGGGCTTGCCTTGATTGTCGGAAAAGTTGGGTTCCAGGGAGGTTCCACAGTTATCAAACCCGACCTCAACAGACGGATTAACTTCCTCAACAACTTGATTGACTAACACGTTCTCACTTTCGTTCACTACATGAGGTAATAATGCCATGTTTAATATGATGCGAGATATAAAAGATGATGCTTGACAATGGATGCAAAAATTAATAATTTGAATACAACTTTCCTTCGCGGTATAGTTGCAAACCAACAATTAACTAAACCTTTTCATAAACTCAACACTTACATTAAGTACCAAGAATTATTTTATACTAATGACCCAAGGTCATCACTCAATCCAAAAATCAAACAAAACCTAAGTCATTAAGGTTTACTATTCGCTTTTATGAATTAATTATTTAATTCAAAATTATGAAATAAATGAACTTTCTCCAAATGAGCTCAAAATTTTTGTGAAGACTCATCACATGATAACTAAGTGGCAAAACAATTGTCATAATTTTTGGATAATTATTTAAGCCTAGAAAAATCATGGAAACCCATTTATTAATTAATTGGAGCAATTTTTATCACATTGAAAATATACTGAAAAATAACATTTAATATTTTCCCTAAATAGTTTACATCTCGTAGAGGTCACACAAAAATTTTCATAATTTTTGGAGCTATAATTAATTCTATACAAAAATAACAAATCATAGCACTATTCATTTAATTCTGAAAAATAGAAAAATCCATTTTCAAACGAAACTGTCACTGACATAGGGGTCCCACATGTCAGCACAGTACCCCATGCTCAACAGCGATGACCGCAGGTTTGACTGCTGGTATCTCGCCACCAGTGAGGTCTCCGGCCACGACGACGGTACCACCACGTCCCTACATCACAACGCATCGATTGGTGGCACAAGCTAGACCAATTACGGCCTAGACCGAGCATGACGCCGGCCATGGCGGCCACGACGGCGCGGCTGCGCTATGCCGGCGAAAGGAAGCCAGTAGCAGTTAAACAAAAGGCTCGGGGAGACACAGTTGCTCACCCCAAACTTGCTTGAGCTGATGGCTAAGCCGGAGGAGCAACGGAGAAGCGGGTCGTCGCTCACAGCAAACACGACGGCGTAGGCTATCGTCGATGGCGGTGTTCCGGTGGCTGCAGTGGATGAAAGGATCAATCATCAAGGCACAAAGCATCATGGCAACATGGCGAAGCTAGAACTACGCTGAGCAAGAGCAAAGACACACCGTAGAGTGCTGGCCACGGTGACGCGCACTCGACAGCGATGCTACCGGCCACGAGGAAGAAAGGCAACACGCAGCGTGTCCCGGCGAAATCAGGCGACTAGGATGGGTCGGCTGGGTGCGCAAGAAGTAGACCAGGCTGTGGCAAGCTTTGCTATGACTAGAAAGGTGCTACGGCGATGGTGCAAGCTCGTCGGAGCTGGCGGTGGCGACGGGAAAAGCAGAGGAAGGAGGAAAGAGCGGCGACGGTGTTCTAGACTTAACTGGTGGGCGAAGAGCGGCGGTGAATGGTGTGCTTGACACGCCACGATGACGCGAACATGTCAAAGACAGAGGTGGCGCCTGTGGGCGCGCGTAGAAGCCGGTGGAAGCTCACCGACGGCGAGAGTGTGCCTGCTTCCACTATTCCAAGTATTTACCAAATTGCCACTCGCTCAATTTCTCAAATTACTCTCAAATTTGTATGGAAACTCAAAAATCTTCAAAACTAAAAGTTGTTCCAAATTCAAAGTTCTACAACTTTGCTTTAACAACCATACCCAAATTATGTATACATTTTGAAATGCAAGTTTAAAATCGAAAGGGGACACTTTAAGCACTTATCGCCTTTTCAAATTACTTCAAATTTTATATAACAACTTTGAAAACTCCAAAAACCAACTTTGTACACATTGACAAGCTCTACACTTTTCCTTTTAGGCTCAACCCCAAAATGTGCTTAGATTTTGAATTAGGTTTTCTAGGGTAACATTAAATGCTAGAAATTAGGGTTTTTGGAAATTCCAAATCAATGCTAAGGTTTTGAACTTGATTCATCCATACAAGTCAACACATATAATCATAAAATAAACTTGTTTTAGTGAATGCATATCAAAGTTTTTGCTAACACACAAATGATGTGCAATGCATATGATGACATGGCATCTTTTAAGGTTTAAAACACCAGAGGTGTTATAGAATGCCTCGGGCCGAACCGAGACGCTCATAGTGTCATCAACAACCGGTGATAGGCCTAGCATGATGATGACATCCATCGAGGGGCAGTGAGAGCAGGTGGCATGTGCCCTAGCTGGACCATCGAGGGAAGCGGGGAAATGCACCCTAGACATGGTCGCTGGCCGGATGATCGGAGTCCTAGCCTGAACGGCCCGGGACCACGAGCCTTTCGTCGTCGCATCCAGAGAGCGCCGTTCCCACAATGCTTCCGACTGCCCACCAACTTCATATGGCTCGAAGACTTCATATGGTGTCATTCCAAATATGGTGCCGTTCCAAATATGCCCACCAACTTCATATGGTGCCGTTCCAAATATGCCGGGGAGACAAATCCTGGTATATGGCTCGAAGACTTCTAGCTCGCCTACCGAGCCGGAGGAGTGGATGATGACCACTTCATCATTCAATACCTCCCCATCTGCATGGGGGAACATGTTCAAGCAAGGCTTGAATTCCTCCCGCATGATAGCATCCTCGACTGGGCGGATCTCAAGAGGATCTTCATTGAGAATTTCTAGGGGACCTATGTCCATCCTAGGAATTCCTAGGACCTCAAGAGCTACCAACAGGAGCCCAACGAGTCCCTACGGGATTACATCCGTAGGTTCTCAAAACGATGCAACTCCCTTCCTAATGTCATTGACGTGGACATCATCAGTGCGTTCATCTCTAGGACAACCTGTGAGTCCTTGATCCACAAGCTCGGCTGTCTGAAGCCCCGTACCACCCATGACCTACTCGATGTCGCCACGAACCATGCCTCCGGTGAGGAGGTGGTCAGAGCGGTCTTTAGTGGAGGTCGGGACAAGGGCAAGACCAAGCACAAGGACCAAAATGAGGGCCCCTCCACATAGAGGGCAAAAGAACAAGAAGGATCAGCGCCGATTGGCCAACTCCACGTTGGTCGCCATGGCTAATCGTGCAGGAAAGTAGCCCCAATAGGGCCAGCTTGATCACTTTGATAAGCTCATGGAGAGCCCATGCACCAACCACGCCTACCCCATCAAGGACCTCTACAAGGACTACAAACTCCTTAAGCGCTTTATGTGATAGGTTGGCAGGCCAAAAGAAGGAAAGGGCAAGGAGGCAGCGGCCAAGAAAGGAGCCACGGCGGGCAAGGATGGGGACAACTTTCCTGATCCTAAGGAATGCCTCATGATCTTCGAGGGATCTGATGCCATCTACTCCAAGCACCAGCACAAAGTGTGCTACAAAGCAGCATGCATCGCCGAAATGGTCATCCCCTCCTTCCTTAGCTAGTGGGAATCTTTGATCACTTTTGATCAGAGGGACCATCCCTCCCACATCGCTAGACCGGGTCCCTACCCGCTCATCGTCGACCCCATTGTCCACAAGAAGCGCCTCACCAAGGTGCTGATGGATGGAGGTAGCAGCCTCAACATCCTCTATGTCAACACCCTTGATGCCATGCGCATTCCCCGGTCAGAGCTCCACCCAGTGAGCTCTCCCTTCCATGGCATGATCCTAGGGATGTAGGCATAGCCACTCGGGTAGATCGACCTACCCGTCATGTTTGGCCACCGAGCTAACTTCTGCTCGGAGGTCCTCACCTTCAAAGTGGTGGACTTCCTAGGGTCCTACCATAACATCTTGGGGTGGCCATGCTATGCCATGTTCATGGTGATCCCCAACTACACCTACCTCAAGTTAAAGATGCCAGGACCAAACAGCGTCATCACTGTGGGTAGCACCTTCTCGCACGCCTAGATGTGCGACCACGAGTATTACGAGCTCGCCACTACCATCATCAACTCAGCCAAGCTCCCTCAGCTCAGAGAATCATCAACCCCAGTAGTCCTGGACTGCAACAAGCCAAACTCCTCAATTGCCTTCTGCCCACTCAAGGAAACTAAGGTAGTGGGGATCGACCCCATTGACCCAACCAAGACGGTGCGGATCAGGACCCAGCTCCTAGCCAAATAGGAATGCGAGCTCATCGACTTTATATGTGCCAATCCCATGGAAACCTTCTGACATGCTAGGCATACCACGGGAGGTTGCCGAGCATGCATTACGCCTCGTCCTAGGCTTGAAGCCTGCTAAGCAACACCTACGTCGCTTTGACAATAAGAGGTGTAGGGCCATAGGCGAGGAGGTCGCCAAACTCCTAGCAACTAGATTCATCAAGGAGGTATACCACTCTAACTGGCTTGCCAATCCTGTTCTTGTTAAAAAGAAGACCAGAAAATGGAGAATGTGCATTGATTATACTAGCCTCAACAAGGCGTGTCCAAAGGACCATTTTCCTTTACCACGCATAGACCAGATAGTCGACCCCACCTCAGGATGCGAAATCCTCTCCTTTCTGGATGCCTACTTAGGCTATCACTAGATCACAATGAAAGAGTCCGACCAGCTCATAACCTCATTCATCACCCCATATGATTCGTATTGTTATGTAACCATGCCTTTGAGTCTTTCAGTCTAAAGAACGCTGGCACCACCTATCAACGTTGCATGCAGCAATGCTTCGCCGATCAAATCAACCCGCTCGACCAGCCTGACCAAGTCGAGCAGCCAAAACCAACAATCGCCGTCTATGTTGATGACATAGTGGTCAAAACGGCTCGAGCTTGCGACCTAAACATGAACTTGGCCGCAACGTTCGCGAACCTCCGAAGGTTCAACATAAAATTGAATCCCAAAAAGTGTGTTTTCGGGGTTCCAAAGGGGAAGCTACTAGGATACATTGTGTCCGAACACAGTATCAAGGCTAATCATAAAAAAATCATGGCCATCTCCAACATGGGCCCTATATGCAATGTCAAGGGCGTACAAAGGCTCACCGGCTGCTTGGCTGCCCTAAGCCGATTCATCTCCCGGCTAGTCGAGCAGGGGATGCCTCTCTACAAGCTTCTCAAAAAATGAACACTTTCATTTGGACTAAGGAAGCACAGCTGGCTTTGGAGAGCCTCAAAGCATCACTGATGTCGTCCCCAATCCTCGATGCTCCCAAATAGGGAGAACCCCTCCTCCTCTATGTCATGACAAGCAACCACATGGTGAGCGCCACCCTAGTCATTGAAAGGGAGGAGCCAGGACACCACCTTAAGGTCTAAGGACCCATATACATCATCAAGGAGGTACTCACCGACGCCAAGGTTCAGTACCCCTAGGTGTAGAAACTTCAATACTTCATGCTGATGGTGACCCGAGAGCTCCTACACTACTTCACCGACCACAAAGTCTCGGTCGTGACTTCATACCCACTGGGAGCAGTGTTTTCCTAAATGCTAAACGGTAAACAGTCGGTCACCTACCGTTTAGCCATTATTCGGGCAAAACGTCCCATTAAACGGGCTAAACGGCCAATTAAACGGGGTAAACGGGTGATTAAACGGAAACAGCGCACCACCATGTAGCGTTTACACGGTGTTTAAATGGGCTAAACAACTGTTTAGGCGAACAGTGACTGGGAGACATCATCCGCAACCGTGATGCCGTGGGATGGATCTCTAAGTGGGCACTCGAACTAATGGGCCATGACATTAGGTATATCCCCCGCACCGCTATTAAGTCTCAGGCTCTCATGGATTTTTGTCGCTGAATGGACGGAGGTCTAGCTACCGACCTCGAACGTCACCCATGAGTACTAGATTATGTACTTCGATAGGTCCATAATGGTGCTCGGCTTGGGGGTTGGAGTGGTTTTGATCTCCCCATATGAGAGCAGGCTCCGCTACACTATCTGCCTCCACTTTTTGGCCTCAAATAACACCACGGAATACGAGGCCCTCATCAACAGACTGCGCATCACCATTGAGCTCGGCGCTATGTAGCTCTACGTCCGAGGTGACTCGGAGTTGGTCATCGACCAAGTCACGAAGGAGTCCTCTTGCAAAAGCCCCCTCATGGCAGCATACTGCCAGGAGGTGCGCAAGCTCGAGGACAAATTCTAGGGGTTCAAACTGCATCATGTCCCCCAAAAGGACAATGATGCCACTGATTTCTCACAAAATTGGCTGCCAGGCGGGTTCCATCTCCACATGGGGTCTTCATCAACAACCTTCATGAGCCGTCCACCCGCATTCTAGAAGGTTTGATCTAGACACACCCCGATGCCAACCTAGCGCTCGGCGGCTCCAACCTCGGTGCCTCCATGATGACGTCGCCCGCCAACATCGCGATGGTAGCACTCGATCAAACTGACTGGCGAGCGCCGCTACTCGCCTACCTCCTTGAGGAGGTTCTCCCACCCAGAAGGACCAAAGTGTGATGGATCACTCGACATGCCAAGGCGTTCATCACATTCGATAACAAAGTTTACAAGCAAAGTCTGTCAAAAATACTCATGAAGTGCATCCCTACCGACCAAGGGAAACAGCTCCTCCTCGAGGTCCATGCCGGAATCTACGGACATCACACGGCCCTATGGTCGCTGGTCAGAAAAGCCTTTCACCAAGTTTTTTACTAGCCCACCGTGCTACGAGATGTTGAGGAGGTCATCCACAGATGCGAGAGATGCTAGTTCTATGCTAGGCAAACTCATTTGCTGTCATAGGAACATCAAACCATCCCCATCACCTGGCCATTCGTGGTCTAGGGCCTCAACATGGTTGGACCCCTCAAAAAGGGCCTGGGCGGCTTCACTCACCTACTCGTAGCAGTGGACAAATTCACCAAGTGGATAGAGGTGAAACCCATCACCAACATTCGTTCAGAAGAGGCGGTCAAGTTCTTCCTTGACATCATCTACCGGTTTGGTGTTCCTAACTGTATCATCATTGACCACGGAACTAACTTCACCAGCAAGAAGTTCCTAGACTTTTGTGATAGATATGGCATCAGGATCGACTAGGCCTTGGTCCGACATCCACATACCAACGGTCAGGTCGAGCGTGCCAATGGCATGGTCCTCCAAGGACTCAAGCCATGCATCTTCGACCGACTCAATAAGTACGCCGGTCGATGGCTTATAGAGGTCCCAGTGATCCTCTAGAGCCTAAGAACTACCCTAAACTGATCCACAGGGTTCACACCCTTTTTCCTAGACTACGAAGCTAAAGCAATGTTGCCCTCTGACCTCGACCACGACACCCTAAGAGTGAAGGCCTTTGACCACAACCGAGCCATGGAGGCTGAATAGGACATGGTCGACCTGCTTGAGGAGGTCCATGAGACGACCATCATCCACTCCGCTCGCTACCAGCAAACTCTTCACAGGTACCATGAAAGAAAAATCAAAGGAAGGATCCTCGAGGTCGAAGACCTTGTGCTTCGAAGGACCCAATCAACCAAGGAGAAACATAAACTCTCTCCACCATGGGAAGGACCCTATATGGTGACCGAGGTGATCCGACCAAGTTCCTACCGACTGAAGGATGACAACGGCAACGTTCTCACCAACACTTGGAACATCGAATAGTTACATCGTTTCTTCCCCTAAAAATTTGGTCTTACCACTTTCTTTCATTCAACGTTTGCTCCTAGAAGCACCCTGACCCGAACACTCTCAGCCTGGGTCACTCGGGGGCTCCATGAGAGTGCGATACCACCTCTCTTTTTTACTATCATATAGTAAACACTTTTTACCCGAATGAAAGGGTAAATTCCTTTAAATTACCCTATGTAACTTTGCCTTAAACTCCTAACCAATCACACCCCACCATGACCTATGGTTACGAGCAGCTGAGCCTCATGGGCCATGCCTAGGTTCTTAAAGTTACAGCCTATGGGTCAAATGGGTAGGTGCAAAAAAGAAAGGATAAAAAATAGAGCTATGCTAGGGTAAAAAACAAAGAACGGACAGGACAAGCTTCCCCTTACAAAGTGATTCCATCACAAAACAAAATTGATATAGTCATGAATACAAACTGTTCACACGGGGGCTCCCCCACAAATTTAACTTTTACATTTGCTGACTACTACTCTAAATTCTATTGTGGCCACCCGGCAGCATTGGCTGACGGTGCAACCGATGAAGATAAGGGCTGCTCGCTATCCGACGGGGCGACGTTCGGTTCGGTTAGAGGTGGGACGACGCTTGCTTCTGACCTGGCCTTCATTACCTCCTTGACGCACGCCTTCAGCCATTCTCGCACGGCGAGCCTCCATCACCCACTATGTGGAGACTTGCTCGACCACCATCTTTGCGCATGGCATCAAGCTCTCCTCGAGCACATGGATGGCGTCCGCGCTCTAGCCATCGGCTTACCCGCTGTAGATGGCGGTGAAGTCTAGGTCTAGGTGGTGCATCTCCACTGAGGTCAGCACCCT
This sequence comes from Miscanthus floridulus, assembly GCF_019320115.1. Classification (NCBI taxonomy): domain Eukaryota; kingdom Viridiplantae; phylum Streptophyta; class Magnoliopsida; order Poales; family Poaceae; genus Miscanthus; species Miscanthus floridulus. The sequence goes on from NC_089581.1 coordinate 74,475,637, forward strand.
CGATGTCCCATAGAACATCCCATCAGAGATGAGCACCCAAACCTCGTTTGGGACCTCCACTAGCTGGATGGCGGGCATGCTGGTGCTTGGCGCCGACCCAAACACCTCCGAGACGATGACCTAGGTAACATTGCAGATCTAGTTGAGCTCCCCCTCGAGAGCATGTCACTCTTTAAGATACTTGGCCAGCACCTCCGCACTCTGACAAATCGCTGCCTTAGCTGTCTCTAGGTCCCGCTCTAGAGAACCAATTCTTTCGCCCAATTCTGGAAAAAAGCACGACAAGTTTAGAAGCAAGGGAAAGGAAAAATGAAGACATCAACTAAAGGCATAATAGGCACATACCACGGTGGGTGTTCTCGAGGATGGAGAGTCCTTCCTATTCCTAGGTCACCTTCTTGAGTAGCCGAGCGTTTGACTCCTTCGCCCAAGCACTTGCCCCCAGAGTGCAAGCACTTCCCAATTGACCTCCGACCGGGTCTTCCACTCTGACTCTAGGGCCTCTAGGGACTTCTAGAGCACCACCTTGGTCTCCATTAGGTGGACCTTCACTGCTGTGAGTCCCTGCTCAGCAGCGGTCGCTCGTTCTACCACCGTCGCAAGTCCCTGCTCGGTAGCGGTCGCTCATTCCGCCACCCATGCTCCTGACGCCTCGGTCACCCGGTCTTTGGACTCACGGTGGGTGTACTCCAACTAGTGCTCAAGTTCATCGACCCACCATGATAGCATGGCTTCCCGCTACATCCAATCGTGCTCCTCCTGAAAGAAACAGGACTTGTGGAGTAACTTCGTCTCTAACTCCTATAAAGCAAGAAAGCAAGCGTGCAGACACAACTAGCGGAAGACCAAGGAGTTGAGGACAAACACTAAAAGCACAGGAGGCTTACCTCGGCGATGCGTGGTAGGTCAACTAAGACCGCTTGATGGGTGTGCTCAACCCGCTCCAAGGCATCCCTAAGCTTCACCTTGGTTTGGGTGAGATCGGACTCCATCGACAGTCTACTCTCCTCTAGGAAGTGCTAGAGCGCCACCTAATCCCCATCGTGCAAGACAAACCAGGCCTTCCTTGGGACGTCGGGGTAGGGCCACACCAGCTCATGGGTCTCCCCCAACCCACTGGAAGGCCCAGCCGATGACTGGACCACCGCCAGCTCCCACAACAGCAGGATGGCTAGTGACTCCACCATAGCGCCTGCCTCGCTAAGGTAGGGGATCTCCACTTCCTCGACCCCGCGGCCCGTTGGTGGATGTTCTGCCTCCGGCCTGGCCGGGTCACCTCCCGATGCCTCTAGCTTCAACCAGGAGGGCGAGCCATGCGTCCCTCCACTGGGCGAGGCAAGGAGCCTAGTCTCCCTCCTCTCTTCCACCATAGCTAGTGCGGGAGGGATCATGAGGGTCACCTCCGACCTAGCCTCCACCATTGCTACTGGGATCGCCACCATTACTGCCACTGCCGCCTTTACTAAGCCCGCAACCAGCTGGGAGGGCTCAACCCCTAGAGGGGAAGGTCGTACCACTGCCAGCCTACTTTCCCTACCGCTCATCGTGACTCGTTGTAGGTTGGGTCTCCACTCCTCCCACACGGGAGGTGGGGCAATGCTCAATCCTGTTAGTATCTAGCCACTATAAAAAAGTACAGGTTAGTCGCGCTCGAAAAACTCAAACTATGAGATCAAAAGAAACATGAGTACATACCTACACGAAAGGGGCAGGGCCCTGAAGCCCTGACCCGCTAGCAACGAGCCTATTGGACAAGGATCGCTCACGGGTCGTGACCCACGCCCACTCATATCGACCTAGGGGGGAGTCGACCTGGCTAGTTCCTGATCGACCCATGGGCCAACATGACCGTCAGCTTATGACGTGCCCACCAGAGCAGCTAGCAGGGTGTCCCCTTGTTGTGGGTCATGCATCGGCACCGGCCCTAAAGATACAGGGGTGTGAGCTCACTCCTCCGACCGGCTGGCCTACCCTACCATGCTTGGAGTAGGGGAGGGCGACGCCAGTGATGCCTCTGAAGGCCGTGGTGACCGTGTCCGCTTCGCCTCTCGCTAGGCGGCGGCATCCAAGCTCATGGTGTGCTTACTTAACATGGGCACATCGCCGTGCCTCTCCATGTCCCTTCTGCCACTAATGGATGTGGCCGTAGGCTCATGACGCTCCATCGAGGTCACAACAATGTCTCGGCCTCCTTCATCCTCAGAGGAGCTTGCATCACCACACACCTCCGTGGGCTCCTCTAACTCGAGCTCCGCCTCCACATTGCTCCTATTTTCCTCAGCCCGCACCCATTGGGCGATCTCCTTCTCCTTCTGGTGCTGACGCCGAACCTTCTTAGCTCTCTTCTTCTTCTTGCCATCCACCGCCTCCTTCAGGGAAGCTTGCCGAGCTACGCCCTCCAGCCCCCTCGATAGATGCGGCCAGGATTTGTAACCGGCAAGTCCCTACAAAAATAGATGACTCAAAATCAAAATATGACAAAGCAAAAGAGAAGAAGACACGAATAAGGAGAAGGGAACATACCAGAGTGGACAGCTTCACGGTGTTGAGGGGTCTAGGTTTTTTGTCAAGGGACTCTTGGGCCCTTAGTTGCAGCACCCGATCGAGCCGACTCCAGACCTCATCCTTCACCAACTCCTTCGGTGACGCGTGGTCGAGATAGATCGGGCCCAAGTAGTTCCACATCGGCCGCCTCCTCTCCACCAGCGAGGTGACCCAACAGTGGAAGGTGTGGAACACCCGTAGCCTATCAAGGCCATGCTACACCAGCTTCTAGAGCTCTGCCTCGATGACCTCTAGCTTATTCTACTGACTAGAGGGCCCCACGACCAGCTATCTCGCCTCTCTAGCCTCCTTCCAGTGAACAACAGGAACGGCGCCTCCGCTGGGTTCCTGATATAGAACCACTCACCATGCCACCCCCAATTGGAGTCATAGGGGGAGTATGCGGGGTCGAAGCCCGGTAGCCTCGGCTTCTTCTATAGCGCGAAGCCCCCAACCAGTGTGGTCCTAGGCGGCTTCCCCTCCAATAAAGCTCGCTCGATGAAAATCTACCAGAAGAAGTCCACATGTGGCTCCATCTTAAGGAAGGCCTCATAGATGGTAATGAAGCCAACGACATGCAGCACCCTAGTCAGATTGAGGTGCTGTAGCTCTAGGCCCCATTCATTGAGGAGCCCGCATAGGAACCAGTGTGCGGGGTATCCTAGCCCATGCTCATGGAAGGTGAGGAAGGAGACAACCTCATGGGCCTGAGGTTGTGGAAAAGCCTCCTCGCAGGAGCCCTCTAGTGCGCCACCTCCTTCGGTGGGAGCAGCCCCTTCTCAGCAAAGGCAGCCAACACTGCCTCATCCACATTGGATGGCCTCTAGCTTGACATCATGTTTTAGACTCATGAATGGATCTATGAGTTCTCCTCTCCCTCGCTTTACCCTCTTTTCTCCTAGGAACCGCTGAGGCACACGAACGCGCTTAGCGAGAAGGAAGAAGGAGGAGACGCAACAGTTGGAGAATAGGTGAAGGGCTGGGATGAAAAACCCTCTCCCTTCCTATTTAAAGAGGAGACGCGATAGATGGGGAAAGGTGAAGGATTGGGGAGAAAAACCCTCTCCCTTTCCCCATTGAAAGCGGATGCGATGCGGTGGGAAGCATCATGACTGATGGGACGCACCCTACCCAACAAAATGACGCCTGGTTAGATAGGATGTGGCTTGGGCATGGCCCACCACTACCACACACCAAGCACAGGAAACAAGGCACAACCGCATGTAGACGGCCCTCTGCCTCCCCAAGCCAGACTTGGAAAGGCCCAATGATGGGATCCCCGTCAAGGAGAGACCAATGGGCTTCTTGAGTCAATCGGATGGCTCAGGCGACTGCTAAGAGATAGGTAAGGAGCAGTGGGACACCCCATGTGGGCCATGTCATCTCCGTCACGAATGATGAATGCAGATCCCATTTGAACATATCCAATAAGAACTCCTCAAACCCATCACTCAAGTCATCAAGGTAACTTTATGAAATGTTCTTACTTTATTTTCTGATGCATGATCATTCATTTCATCCATTCTCATACATGCATTTGCACATTCATTCATACAATGATTCATTCATCCCATACATCCAAAGCATCGCATATGCAATTAATGCATCACAATGCTTCGTGTTGCGTCACGAAGCTGTAGTTGCCCCATTCAACATGAGCAATGACCCACCGGGGTTCATAGGTCGGCCTACGAAGGGCTCAAGGCCACCTTGCATCAAATAGAGCTAGGGAAGAAAACGCAGATGAGCCCTAGTGGCCCTCGCCTGATCTGCCCAGAAGCAGACAGGGTCATCTCAACCTTCTCATTCGGTCCTAACCTCGAGCCATGCCCACAGAATCTCCATCGAGGGGAGGCCAGTGGGCCACCTGAGTCGGTCTCTAAAACAACCTAGGCATCTATCGGGAGGTGGGTTAAGCAGCAGCAGAATGCCACATGAGGGCTATGCCAACCCCGTCATGAATGCCGGACCCAGATTCCACTCGAACACGCTCGTTAGTGAGTTCACCGAGCACGTTACTTGAGCCATCGAGGCAAGTGATGTTAGCTTAGCCCCTCCTGTAACATCCTGGCCCAGGGTTTAACAGGATTAATAGGATACTCATACCAATAAGTTGCAACTTCTTTTCCGGAAGCCCATCTGCAAATAACTCCGAGGTTAAGCGTGCTTGGCCTAGAGCGATGGGTGACCGATCGGGAAGTTCTTCCCGGGTGCGCACGAGTGAGGACAAAGTGCACAGAAAAGACCTATGTTGGTCTGTGAGGGCAGTCTATATCCTAGAGAAGCGCTTAGATGTAAGCGGGCCCGGCCTCGGAGAGGTGGGACGTTATAGAATGGTATCAGAGCCGACTCTCGCGGTTTCACGGGCGCGTGTGTCGCAGTTGCGCAGGCATGGTGCGCATGGCTGGTGTGGATCTGGCGTGGTCACACAGCATGGCACATGCGCTGGCTCTGGACACACGGACGTGGCCAAGAGAGGACACTCCTGGCTTGGGATTGATCGATGAGGACGTCGATCTCTTAAGGGGGTGAGGATGTAACATCCTGGCCCAGGGTTTAACAGGATTAATAGGATACTCATACCAATAAGTTGCAACTTCTTTTCCGGAAGCCCATCTGCAAATAACTCCGAGGTTAAGCATGCTTGGCCTGGAGCGATGGGTGACCGACCGGGAAGTTCTTCCCGGGTGCGCACGAGTGAGGACAAAGTGCACAGAAAAGACCTGTGTTGGTCTGTGAGGGCAGTCTATATCCTAGAGAAGCTGTCAGATGTAAGCGGGCCCGGCCTCGGAGAGGCGGGACGTTACACCTCCAGTTGCGGAAACCACAGACGGGGTAACACATGGAACTAGACCTACCCCTATCGAACCCAACAGGGCTCAGGTCACCGGATGCCGACTCAGAAAATCAACCGACCACGCAGGTCGCAGGGGGGGAGACAAACACGGCTGAACACCCTGAATGGTAGAAACACAAAAATCTGTGGCCCTAGGAAAGAGTACAAAGATGCTCAACCTCCAACTGACTCACCAGTTGGACGTAGGCTCAAGGGCTACACCCACCAGGTGCGTCGCGCGCACCTGCCGGCAAGTAAAAAAACCCTAGATGATTCTACCCAAATCGCCTAGGGGCTCGGGGGCTCCTATCAGGTTCATAAACCAGGGGTCCCTAATGGACCTGCTTCCTGGCAAAATCTTAGCCCAACAGACGATGTTGCGAATGATAGTCCAAAAGAGCAATCTAGTCTCCTATCGGAAGGCCTAGCCAAGGAAGGAACGATGCTCGCTTCCAACTCCGACCCAACTCTATGACCGAAAGGCCTGGCTAAGGAAGGAACAACGCTCACTTCTAACTCTTACCCACCTCTCCGACCGAAAGGCCTAGCCAAGGAAGGAATGATGCTCACCTCTGACTCTGACCCGCTTCTCCGATCGGGAGTACACCAAACCTCTGCTTATAGCACTTCTCCGACCAGCGCGGTCGGAGCTAACTAGGAAACGACCGAACGAGGACACTCGCTCGGTAAGTGTAACACCCTAGGTGTTAGGCTTGCATCATTGCACTTGCATTGCATGATCATAAACTTTGTTTAGAGGCCAAGTCATGAAAATGTGTGGAACAGTCCCAAACATGGCCCACAAGACAGATTTGGGTGCTGATTCAGCACTTAGAAAAATTTCTAAGTCGTAGGTGCCACACAGTTTCCATGTACCTATGTTTGGGTTGGTGTAACTCGTGATCCTTTGTGAATTAGCTGATGGTTTCTATAGAACAATTGTAGCTCTATCATAGCTCTACAACTTTTATTCTAGGAGATTTTGCTAACTCGCTACAGATTAGGAATTAGGAGGGGTTGAAATTGGCCTATCAGGCGCTGATGCAAGCTCTGAAGGCCGCCGAGCTCACGCCGTCGTGGCCGATAGAGCACTAGCCGCGTGTGCCTTTTGGTGACTATATGCCGGTGCAGGGCCCGCTCGTCAGGCTGCTATAGCAAGCAAGGCTCCAGCGACGCGTCCAAGCCACCACAGCACTGGTCATTCCCTCTCGCTCGCCTCTTCGCTCTCAGCTGCTCACCACGCTCGCTATCGCCATCACAGTAGCTCCGCCGAGCTCACGCACGCTCAGCACCACCCCATTCTCAAATCCACTGCACTCACTACTTCGCCTCACTTAGTTTTACCATTCCCATCTAGCTACGCTCACAGTCGTGCCCTTGGTAAGCCACATTTCTTGTTGTGCCACTGTGGGTGCATCCCCGCCGGAGTTCCACCATGGCCGCCGCCATGGCCACGTGTCCTCGCTGCACCTCTTGCTTCTCTCTTCCCTATCCTAGAACTATCTCTAAGCCGTAATACTCAAGTATAGCACCGATCCCATGCTACCATTCAGTTCTGCTGGAACATGCCACCGGCACTGCAGTGGTCGCCATGCCTGCCGTGGCATTAGAGTTTGCCACAGCGCAGCTTCTCCACCCTCTCATCCTCCTTTTGAGTGCACCGAATAGAGCAACCCTAGGTCTAGTTGTTGGCAAGATGGAGACCCTTGAGTCACCGCCATTTAGTCGGAACAACGACCTCGTCATTGAGCTATGTGCGCCGCCATGCAGTGGTGCATGCGGCCGAGCTCACCCATAGCTTCCACCGAGTCCTAGTTACCTCTAGAAGCTCTGTTGGACCTCCCCAAAGCCTAAGTAACCATCACATTGCCAAGCCCTTGCTGGAGTTGGTCAGCATACCACCGCGCCATTGTCGTCGTCCGCCATGGTCGTTGGTGAGGAGTTTTTGTGCTTCTTTCGGCCATGCAAGACCATCACTAGGTGCGGGCGGAAGAGTAGATCATGTTGGTGTAGACACTACCACCGGCGAGCTCGCCGTTGGTGAGAAACCATCGGTCGGACCTCTCCCTTGTCTCTCTAGCGTGTGGGGTAGGCTGACCCATGGTCCCGCATGTCAGCCTCTCCAATTGGGTTTTTGTTGTTTGTTTTCACAGATTTCTCACTTGTTTTGGGAAATTCATATTTGAGGCTCTAGGACTCCAATTGAGGTCACCCAAATTTTGTTGTGTTGCTTATGAAGTCTAGAATGTGGTAAAATTATAAAGTGGACATGCTCTGTGAATTTAATTTGAGAATTAAATAAATCTACAAAGGTGCTCTTTATTTGTGTAGAAACTTGTGAATTTCATAGCTGGAGTTCTAGTGCTCCATTAATTGTGAAATTTTTATAGTGGACTCTTCTTGATATGCTTAAGTTATGATAAAAATTCCAACTCCAGTGCATGCTTAATAATTTAGTTACAGATTTCTTTAGAAGCAACTATATCCTTGTGCTATTTTTCATGGTAAAAATATGTATCCTTTGAGCATGAAACTTTTTGCATAGTGTTCTTGTGTTATGATGAAGCTAAGAAAAATAGGAATTCTGTTGTTTGACACTTTTCAATAGGGTTTCCTATTTATGCTATTTTATGACCTGCTGGCTTGTCATTTTTGTGTAGGATGTTATACTTGTTCAAATGCTGTGGCCTACTAGGGACATGTATAAGGTACTGTAATTTTTGTGAAATTTTCTGTACACTTTGGGTAGGTGTTTATTATTTAACCTAATTATCTAAATAAATTAATAAAGTCATGAAAAGAATTTATTTAGGAATGGTCACTATGTTTTCTTGTGTTCATTTGATGTATGTTAACTGTTGGTAACATTGGTAGTTCTCATGATAATATCCTTGTATGTAGTGAAATATTATTTTCACTATAATTCACTTATAGTGACTTTCTGGACAGATTTTAGAGTTAAGCAAATTAACTGGTGAAGATGAGGTTTGCTATGAATATTGTCTATAACGAAGTTGTAGATAACTCACTTAACTAGCTTGTGTTAAATTTTCATGGCATTTGGCCAAATAGTTTATGAGTTATGCTTGTTCAAAGTTGGTCTTCAGGAATTGTAGCTCTCTGGAATTTCTGGACTAGATTTGATAATGTGCCAGTTTGACCTTGTTAACTTGGGAATCATGCTGAGATGTTTAAATATCAATTATAGACAATTTCATAAGCTTTCGATATTGTCTTGTTGCATGTCTTTTGGATTAGTATAAATACAGTTATGAGTTAAATTTGTAGCTGTTGTCTGCAGCCTTGAATCTACGAATGCAGTGAATGACTTGTTTGCTTTATATGAGTTGATGTGATGATTGAGATGCTTAGGCTAATTAAGATAAATTGTTAGTTGCAGGTGCTAGACCTCTTACTGAAGATGAACAACTTTATCTTAGGTTGTTAGATCTTGGTGAGTGTGTAGTTCTTGTTTTCTAAAAGAGATATGCACCTACTCAGTAAAATAGATGTTAATCTTGTATCATCGTGTCATTCATGTGTCCATCTATATATGACTATTCATTTCATCATCACCTTCCATCTCTTGTGCATGCATGACTCTTATGCTATGCATATGCATGCAATAGGTGTTCCGGAGGGAGTCACGCTTCTAGAATTTGAGCAAGGACTTCTGGAGGAGCAGCAGCAAGCTTAGGAGACAGAGGTGTAGGCCCTAGAAGAAGGAGCCAACAAAGAAGAAGTTCTTGAGTGTCCCAATCACCAACCATCCTCTTTTCTAAAAGGCAAGGCCCAGAGCATTCTAAGTCTCCTATGTTTTGAAAATGATTACTTTGAGTATCTTTATATGTTTGATGCATTAAGTGATAGGAACTGGATGCAAACACTTATTACATATATATCTAATCCTTGTCCAGTAAACATACCCTAAATCCTATTTAGGTCCAGGAGTGAATCAAAGCTTAGCCTTGCTTAGACTGGTAAAGTCAGGTGATTTCCTGTCACCTGCAAGTTAGGGTGATGTCTGGTCACGGTTGGCTATATTTGCTATCATGGAAAATAACCATGTTTTAATAATGAATTGAGACCGGGCGGTATGTCGATAGAGAAGCAAAAAGGCAAGGAGGTCTTGGGTGTGGATCTATCCCTATCTATGCCGGTTAAGAACCGATTCGCTGTACGTCCTCATGTCATGTTGAACACATGCCTATCACTTTGTTGGCTAGATAACTCATTCCGATCACGAAGCCGAGTAGCTCAACTCAGGCCAGAGGGCCAGGAAGTGAAAGTGCGCACTCTAGTAGTAGTAAGGATGTGCGGGGAGCCATTGGCATAAGTCCAAAGGTGAGATTGACCACCTGGCAGAGTGGATTCCCTGAGAGTGCGACACTGCTTGGAACTGCAAATTTATTCTTGAGTTGTACCAAAGGTGACCCGAGGCAACCACTGATCAGGTCAATTGGGTTTGTGTTAGGAATAATTCCCCAGCTGGGTAGGAATCGATTCGAATCACCGTCTCTCCCAGATAGTGAGAACTTGACTGAGCAGCGGCAACGTAGATACACTAAATTGAACTTGATGGTTATAATGATGATGATGTTACAACATTAGACCGGATATGGTTTCTAATGTTTGGAGTTAATCAATTGCTTGCTCTAGTACAGGTGTTAATCTAGATGACAGGTTAATATTGATAACTTGCTGCTTAATTAATAATTTAAGTTATGCTCTTGTATCATTAAAGCTTTTATGCAAAATGGTTGTCAAGCAAGATCCATCGATAAAGCCTTGCATACTCCTTGGTGTCATTTATTTTTGGTTTACGACGGATAAGTCTAGCTGAGTACATTCTTATACTTAGGGTTTATTCCCTTTTGTTGCAGATGATGTGCTTTATAACGACTACTGCAAGTGTTGTCTCCACCTTGCGGGGGATGAAGACTAGATCATGGGCATGATGTTCTATGTTATCTTATCGTGTTGCTTTTGCTGGATATGACTATGGAACTGGCTGTATTGAACTAAGTGTGTGTGATGGTCTCAAACTACTTTGCTTCCGCTATATGTGAACTCATGTTGTAATAACTATGTTAACTCTGATGTATGAGGTACTTGTGAACTACTTGTGAAATGGATGTAACATGTGGCTTGTTATGTTGAATCACTACGATCTTGGTTGTATGCAAGTTGGTTTGAAATCCTTCATGGTTTCAGTTGACTATCGGGTTTATATGGGTTCAAGTGTGATAGTTTGATCATTCTGGTGATTGTTTTCATACTTGTGCTCTTATAAATTGGTTGGTTCTGTCACAGCTGTCATCGGAGCAAGATTCAACATTAAACATGTCCTATGTGTATTTAAAACAAAGGTTCTTGTTTACAAAAATCAGTTTGACAACTTATAGCTACTTATATATAGGTGTGTTCAAATATAAAATTTATACCTAAGTGTGCCAGTGGTCATATCCTCTATGCCCAAATAAGGACTTTTAGGTGGCTTAATTAAGTAATGACTTTGGGGGGGGGTTAATTGCTTGCATTTTATTTCGTCGTCCATACGGCATGCTATTATATGGATGCCATCCGCTTGGGTGGAAATGTATGGATCAATTGCCTCTATGCCTAGGTGAGTGTGAGTCATGAGAGCATGACCATTCAACTATCGGTCTAGGGGAGAGTTAGCTGTGGTTACTGGAATATTTACATGTTACACACGTATATGAGAGAACATATGTATGCCACCGTGTATGTTGCTAGAATTTTAATTTTTCCTAACATTCATGAGGACATACGGAACGTGCATGCATCATGTTCACTCATGCCATTATATTTTTGCATCACTGCCTCCCTTATCTTTAATTGTCCCGTTACATGTTTCTTATCTTGTAAGATAATCCTCTCACACCCAAATTGCAATGTTACTACAGATGGCCGCACCAGCACTACCGCCTAGGAGCAGCGCATTCCTACACATGTTTGACACTCCTACTCTGTTGTGGAGGGTGCTACATTCAGTGGGATATGCGGAGCTGCCTCGTTATACTTGGAAGCAAGTAGAGGCTGAAGAAAGGCCATTGTGGTATGATGTTGAGGTGGTTGTCCCGCCTCACGCAAATAGACCCCAGTGGCTTGGTTGGAGCATCAAAGCTGATGGACAAACCCCTTAGGAAGGTGCACAAGTGGCAGCTTTGGAAGTGCTAGTTGATATTTGTCAAGAGTTTGGTGACAAGCCGATCAACAGACCAGCTGAGTCTATTCCTCGAGCAGCCCCGTCTGAGGCAGTCTGGCTGAACTTTGAGGATTATCGCTTGGTTATGAGTAAGGTAGAAGGGGCACAGAGCTCTAGACCAGCCATAAGTGCCATGATGGCTGTTCTAAAGATGTTCTATGATCATCAGAGCACTTATGTTAGTGTTTTCACAGCCCTTCAGCAGGCACAGAATGAATGGCGCAAGTGGAAGAAACATGTGTGCAAGTATGGTAATGAGCTTAGGGTAGCCCAAAATGAGATAGGTGGTTTTATGAATGCTTTGGAAACTCGCAGGCAGCAGTTTGTATGTGCTATCAGAAAAAGAGATGCTAACCATGATCAGATCATGTAGTTGACTCATGAGCGAGATGACACAATCTATCTAGCACAAACTAGGAACAATGCTAGGGTCATGGTAGAAATTCAAGCTGAAGTTAGAGAGAATAAACTCCTCAGCCAAATTGAAGAACTACAAATTGACGTTCACCATCTCAATAATCAGATCAATCTGATTCCTCACCCTATTCTAGTGTACCCCATGGTGGGAGGACCACAGGTGATCTTCGCTAATGATGATGTCATGGAATTAGATGCCAATGTCGTTGTAGTGCCTGAAGCTGAAGATGATGAAGAAGAGGAGGAACTCGATCCTGTCAAGGATGAGGATGGTGAAGGAGTGATCGATGTTGACACCGATGAAGATGTGTAGTTTAGCTATAGAACTAAGCTAGATGCACTAGTTCGTATCTTTTACTTTCTTCTGGAAGAACATGTAACTTAACTTTAGTTAGTGACTTTGATGTAATCTCTGAGACTGGCATGTTGGCTCCATGTGGATGTGAGCATTAATAAAAGTCTAGCTTTGATGTTAGCAAAAATTTGGCATGTAAGCATATGCATCGCGAGAATGTGCGGAGTAAAATATTGGGGATGTTTTGAGGATGAATTATTGTGCCTCTGTTTATTGTATGAAATTAATCTCTCCAATAAGTTTAGTTTGGCATAATTCTTCAATTCATCTATAATGTTTCTGACATCATCCATCATTACTCACTGTTGCACTTCTACAGATGTCATGCAAACTGCGCTCAGGCAGAGTTGGGGGTAGTGGTGATGATGATCTTCCACCGCCACCACCACCCACGCCATCTGATCTGTTGGCCATGCTTGTGGAAGGTCAGCGTGCTTTAGGGGACGCCATGCGTCCCTTGGCACAACATCAAGCACAGGGTCACAATCAACATCAGGGACCAAAACCGAATTAGTATAGTGATTTTAAAGAGTTCCAAGACACCAATCCACCAATTTTCAAAGAAGCTGAAGAGCCGCTCCAGGCAGAAGAGTGGCTTAACACGCTTGAGCACAAGTTTTATTTGCTTAGGTTGACGGAATAGATGAAGGTGTAGTATGCTTCGTATTAGCTGCGAGGACCAGCAGGCATATGGTGGTGTCATTATAGGTCCACCTTACCTAGAATGCCTAGATCACTTGGAATCAGTTCTAGGAGGCTTTTAAGAGTCATTATATTCCTCCCGGTTTGATGGCCATAAAGCACAATGAGTTCATGAAGCTAGTACGAGGCACCAAGACTCTTACTAAATATCTTCATGCATTCAATCATCTAGCAAGGTATGCCCCAGAGTTTGTCGATTCAGAAGCAAAGAGAATCGCTAGCTTCAAGAGAGGGCTTAGTCCCAAACTGATGAAGTCCATGGGAAACAACAAGAGTGCTACTTTCAATGAGTTCGTAAGTGATGCTCTTACTCAAGAGAACAATAATAATGTTTATGTAGCTTCTAAGAATCGCAAGAGGGCCTTTGAAGCAAGTGCATCTCAAGCTAAAGCTCCAGTGGCTAAGACTCAGTTTCACCCCTCCCCTGCTGCAGCCATTAGGTATCGTCTGTCTCAAAAGAAGAATTAGGCAAAGACTGGCTTTAAGAAGCCCTTTACTATTCCACTTCCAAAGGGCACCATAGGACCAGGGTATTCTTTTGTCCCGCTAGCTAACAGGCCTAGCTAGAATTGTGGTAGGACAGGTCATTGGTCCAAGAATTGTCCTTATCCTTAGAAGAATAATCAGAAGCAGGGGAATTCTGGTGCTCGTCAAGGTCACGTTAACTACACCAACGTGACAGAGATACCCTCAAGAGAGGTGGTCACTGTGGGTAAGTTTCTTGTGAATCAACATCCTACAGTTGTACTATTTGATTCTGGTGCTTCGCATTCATTCATGAGTCCAGCTTTTGTATCAAAGTACAATCAGAAGGTAATTACACTATCCACATGTAGTTATTGCATTAGTGCAGCTAGAAGTAATATTTCTACCAATCAAATAGTGCTAGCTATGAGTATCGAAATAGAGGGACGAGTGTATATGGCCGATCTGGTAGTTTTGTTAGGATTAGGTATAGATGTAATCTTGGGGATAAAGTGGATGAGTGGTCATGGAGTACTCATTGATACTTCCACTCGGGTTGTTATGTTGAGGGATCCTATTAGCAATGAGGCTTTCCTAGTGCCACTTCCCAGAGACCTGGACCTCCATCACACCGCCAATGCTATCCAGACCCTGAGAATTGAGGACATTCCGGTGGTTTATGAATTTCCAAATGTATTTCCTGATGATCTACCTAGTTTACTGCCGGATCAAGATATCGAATTCAAGATCGAGTTAGTGCTGGGTACTGCACCTATTTCTAGAAGGCCTTATAGGATGCCACCCAATGAGTTAGCAGAGCTTAAAATTCTGTTACAAGATCTGTTAGAAAAGGGTCTTATCCAACCTAGTGCTTCTCCCTGGAGTTGTCCTGCTATATTTATGAAGAAGAAGGAAAAGTCATTGCGCAGGTGTGTGGATTATCGTCCACTCAATGCCGTGATAGTCAAGAACAAGTACCCATTGCCCTGCATTGATATTTTATTTGATCAGTTGTCTAAGGCAAAGGTATTCTCCAAAACTGATTTGAGATTTGGTTATCATCAAATAAAAAATAGACCAGAGGATGTGCCTAAGACCGCTTTTCCACTAGATATGGGTTGTATGAGTATCTTGTCTTTTGGTTTGACCAATGCCCCGACATACTTCGTATATCTGATGAATTCTGTATTCATGGAGGAACTGGACAAGTTTGTCGTTGTTTTCATTGATGACATCTTGATCTTTTCCGTGAATGCTGAAGAACATGCTGAGCATTTGAGAATTGTTTTATCCAGACTATGAGAACATAAGCTTTACACCAAGTTCAGTAAATGTGAGTTTTGGCTAAAGAAAGTATCTTTCTTGGGTCATGTGTTGTCTGACGAAGGGATTTTGGTTGATCCGACTAAGGTGCAAGAAGTCTTGAATTGGAAAGCACCAACTTCAGTGCATGAGGTCAGGAGTATCCTTAGTTTGGTTGGCTATTATTGTCGCTTCATCCTGGATTTCTCTAAGATAGCCAATTCCATGACCAGGTTGCTTCAAAAAGATGTGAAGTTTGTTTGGACTCCGGAGTGTGAGACTACTTTTTACACTTTACGGACTTTGTTGACCTCAGCTCCTGTTTTGGCACAACCTGATATCGAGAAACCTTTTGATGTGTTTTGTGATGCATCAGGTACCGAATTAGGATGTGTTCTTATGTAGGAAGGTTGGGTTATTGCTTATGCCTTGTGCCAGCTAAGGAAGCATGAAGCCAATTATCCAACTCATGATCTAGAGTTAGCTGCTGTGGTTCATGCCTTGAAGATATAGAGGCATTACCTGCTCGGCAACGTGTGTCATATCTATACCAATCATAAAAGTCTCAAGTATATCTTTACTCAACAAGAATTGAACATGAGGCAGAGAAGATGGCTAGAGTTGATAAAAGATTATAACTTAGAAGTACATTATCATCCGGGTAAAGCAAATGTAGTTGCCGACGCTTTGAGTAAAATGTCTCACTGCAATTCTCTCTTGGAAGAAGATTCTCATTTGGCACATCTATTACATCCTGCTATGTTGCATAGTATTACTCTTAGTTGGTCTCTTAAAAGTAAAATCATCGAGCTTTAGAAGACCGATGTGGGTGTGTTCCACATACAAAGGAAGATGAAAGAGCAAGAAACAAAACACTTCCGAGTAGATGAGAAGGGTGTCCTATGGTTTAAGGATAGACTTGTAGTACTGAAGGACAAAGAGCTTAGAAACCAAATCTTAGATGAAGCTCACTCATCCAAGTTATCTATTCACCCAGGAAGTAGCAAAATGTATCAAGACTTGAAACCTCGCTTTTGGTGGACTAAGATGAAGAAAGAAATCACAGCTTATGTTGCAAGGTGTGACAATTGTTGTAGAGTAAAAGCAATTCACTTGAAGCCTGCCGGACTTCTTCAACCATTGTCTATTCTATGGTGGAAATGGGAAGAGATTAGTATGGATTTCATTGTTGGACCTGCTCCTACCCAAAAGAATTTTAATTCTATATGGGTAATTGTGGATCATTTAACCAAGTCTACTCATTTCATACCAGTTAGAATTGACTATTGACCAAGTGACTATGCTGAGTTATATTTTAATCAGATAGTACATCTCCATGGTGTTCCTAGAACCATTGTATCTGATAGAGGACCTTAGTTCACCACTTGTTTTTTGGAACATTTGCACAAGATGTTAGGCACCAAGTTAGTTAGAAGTTCTACTTATCATCCATAGACCTCCAGACCGACGGAGCGGGTGAATCAAATATTAGAAGACATGTTAAGAGCTTGTGTCATATCTTCCAAAGGTTCATGGGATAAGTGGTTACCCTTGGCTGAATTTTCCTATAATAATAGCTATCAAGAAAGTATCAAGATGGCTCTGTTCGAAGCGTTGTATGGCCGCAAGTGTAGAACTCATTTGAACTAGGTTGAATCTGGAGAAAGGAGATACTATGGCATTGATTTCATCGAAGAGGCTAAATAATAAGTTCGTACTATCCAGAAGCATATGGAAGCCGCATAGGCCAGGTAAAAAAGCTATGCGGATAAAAGAAGGAAGCCCATTGAGTTTGAAGTTGGTGATCACGTTTATCTAAAAGTATCACCGATGAAAGGTGTGCAATGATTTGGAGTAAAGAGGAAGCTTGTACCTAGATATGTAGGTCCATATCCGATCATAGAGAAGAGTGGTAGAGTAGCCTACAAGATAGAGTTACCTTATGAGATGAGAGCTATCTTTAATGTTTTTCATGTCTCTCAATTGAAGAAATGTCTCCGTGTTCCTGAAGAAAAAGTTTCACTTAGAAATATCAAGTTGAAATCAGATCTATCCTATGAAGAAAGGCCAGTGCGGGTTATTGATACAAGAGAGAGAGTCACCCAAAACCATGTGGTCAAGTTTTACAAGGTTATGTGGAGTAATCAGGGTAGTGAGAGCGATGCAACGTGGGAACGGGAAGATTATTTGAAGGATGTATACCCTACCTTTTATTCAAAATGGTATGCTTTTCAAATCTCGGGGCGAGATTTTTATAAGGGGGAGGGCTGTAACACCCTAGGTGTTAGGCTTGCATAATTGCACTTGCATTGCATGAGCATAAGCATCATTCATTCATGCATAAGCATTTCCATTTGAAACATTGCTATGAAACATGTGAAACATACTATTGTTCTTTTATGTTTCATTGTATGTATGCTTTATGATCATGTGTGATTGAGTGCTAGTGGTGCATGTTGGTCACTAAAATCCCTTAGCTACACTTAGGATACTTAATGGAACAATGTTCATGTAGATCATTTCACCTAATCAAGCTCCTAAGTCATGATGTGTTTAGTTTGACCTAGGGAACCAATTTGTTTGACCTTTTGTGAACTACAAGTTAGAAGCTTTGCATGGCTGAGCAACCTTAAGCAAAGTTGTAGCAAAATATAGATGGAACAAACTTTGTTTAGAGGCCAAGTCCTAAAAATGTGTGGAATAGTCCCAACACATGGCCCACAAATCAGATTTGGGTGCTGATTCACCACTTAGAAAAATTTCTAAGTCCTAGGTGCCACACAGTTTCCATGTACCTATGTTTGGGTTGATGTAACTCATGATCCTTTGTGAATTAGCTGATGGTTTCTATAGAACAATTGTAGCTCTATCATAGCTCTACAACTTTTATTCTAGGAGATTTTGCTAACTCGCTACAGATTAGGAATTAGGAGGGGATGAAATCGGGCTATCAGGCGCTGATGCTGGCTGTGATGGTGTAACACCCCGGGTGTTTAAATACTAAAACTGCCATGTCATCATATGCATTGCAAGGCATTTGGTCATATTAAACACTTTGTATGCATTCACTAAAATAAGTTTACATTTATGTTATAAGCATTTCTTGGTATTGTTTGAATCAAGTTTGAAATCTTTGTATTGATTTGAAACTCCGAAAACCCTGATTTTCAATATTTAAATCCTACCTTGAAAACTCGTTTCAAAATCTAAGCATATTTTGGGTTTGAGTCCAAAAGCAAAAGTGTAGAGCTTGACAAGTTAAGCAAAGTTTGTTTTTGGAGATTTTCAAGTTGTTTAGTAAAATTTGAAGTTATTTAAAAAGGCAAAATTCCTTAAATATCCCCGCTTTGGATTCAAAAGTTCATTTCAAAATGTAGGCTGAATTTGGGTATGGTTTCAAAAGCAAAGTTGTAGAACTTTTGATTTTGAACAACTTTGTTTTTGGAGATTTTTGAGTTGTTATGAAAATTTGGGAGTAATTTGTGAAATTTGGCGAATGGCAATTCTGTAATTTCGATGAACAGTGTTCTTCGCTTGCGCTACACCGCCGGCAAGCTTCGGTTAGCTTCCAGTCGCGCGCGTGGCCGTCTGGGCGTTGCGTTGGCACGGCAAAGGCTTCCGCGTGGCTTCTTTGCGCTTCCTTGGTCGCATTATAAGCCAGCCACCGTCGCCGTTCTTCGCTTTCTCTTCTCCTCTGTTTTCCAGTCACTGCCGCCGCAGCTCCGTTGAGCCCTCGCCGTCGAACCTGCGTCTGCGCCGTCACGGCATAGTGCTAGATAGCTTCGCATTTTCCTTGCACACCCAGCCAGCTAGCTCTGGTCGATTGATTTCACCGTGAGTTCGCCGTTCGTCGCTTTCATCCTCGCGGCCGGCAACCTCACCCGAGATTCCGTTTCACCGCGGCCAGCCTACTCCGGTGAGCCGTTGGCCTTGATCGGTGTACCTACGGCTTCGTCTCGATGCTGTGGTGCTTAATCCTGTGTTGCTTGCTCGTTTTGATCACTGCAGTCGCCGGTTCTTCCTCACCGACGACCTTTGCTCCGCCGTGATCACCGTGGTCGTCGTCACGCCTCTCCGTTGCTCCTCCGGCCTTGTGCTCTACTCAGTCGCGTTTGGGGTGAGCTGCTGATGCTTCCTAGGCAATCTATTTAAGCTTTACAGGTCTCACGCCGCCGGCGTAGCGCTGCCGTGCCACCGCGTCTGCCATGGCCAGCGTAGTGCTCGATCCAGTCCATAGCTAGTCCAGCTTGTGCCCTAGAATGATGCGACTAGTCGAGGGTAGTGTTTTGGTGCTTTGGCCGTCGCCGTTGGTCTCGCCGTCGACGAGATATCGCCAGTCAGCGCTGTTGTTGCCGTGGTCAGCGCGCGAGGTTAGGAATGACAGGTGGGGTCGGGTTGTCAGTGACTGCGTAGTTCAAAAATGAATTTTTCTATTTTCAGCAATGAATGAATAGTATCTGTTTTTGTTATTTTTGTATAGATTTATTTAGAGCTCCAAAAATTATGAAAAGTTTTTTGTGACTCCTCTGTAATGTATAGTATTTAAGAAAAATATGAAATATTGTTTTCAGCACTTTTTGAATGTGATAAAAATTGCTCAATTTATTAATAAATGGATTTCCATGATTTTTCTAGGCTTATTTCATTGTCCAAAAATTATGAAATTTGTTTTGACACTTACTTATCATGTAATGAACATTTACTAAAATTTTGAGCTCAATTAGAATAAGTTGATTTATTTCATAATTTTGAATTAAATAATTAATTCATAAAAGCAAATAGTAACCTTTAATGATTTAGGTTTTGTTTGAAATTTTGGATTGAGTGATGACCTTGGGTCATTAGTTGATAATGATCCTTGGCAATTGATGTATGTGTTACGAAAAAGATTTAGTTTGTTTGACTTGCAACTGTACCGCGAAGGAAAGTTGTATTCAAATTGTTAATTTTTGCATCCATCATCGAACATCATGTTTCGTATTCCGCATCATGTTAAACATGGCATTGTTATTACGTGTAGTGAATGAAGGTGAACATATGGTAGTTAATCAAGTTGTTGATGAGGTTAATCCGTCTGTTGAGGTCGGATCGAATACGTGTGAAACATCGCAGGAACCGGACTTTTCTGTCAACGAAGGCAAGCCCCGGATGCATACAACCCTACCTTGTGTTTTACAAATCAATTTCGCTTTTGCTTTCCGTTACTGCATTAGGTGATTAGGAGTTAAGTAAGAGCCTAATTGGTGCATTACCACCCTTGTTATTCCATATTTACCATATTACCAGTTTTAAATTCGTATATGCCTAGTTTTGCTTAGCTATGCGTAGAACGATGAAAGTCGGGTGATTACCTGCCACCTGCAAGTTTTTAATGGAACCTTGGTTACTTATGTTATCATGTGACATGGGGATGTGGAGTAATAAATCTAGACCGGGCGGACTCGGTGTGTGTGAGCCACAAGACATGGAGGTCTTGTGAGCGGGTTCTTTTCGCCTATGTCGATTAAGGCCCGTACCGTTGTTGAATTGCATGAGGTGAGACTTTGTAGTACTAACCACATACTCCGGTAAGCCTTTACTCGGCTATTCTATTATGAGAATGGCTACTCGCGCACTGGGAGTGGAGAGATGGTGAGAGTAGCGTGTACCCACGTGGCCATGGGCTGGAATGGTGGAGTACTGTATTCTCGGGTGGCGTGGACCCGTTCTTGTTTTAGAGGATCATAGGGTAGGTTGGTATATGTAGGTCGGGGACCTGCATATGTCGTGTGGTCTAGAATCCCCAGCTAGGTTTTAATCGGTTCGAATCGTCGTTGCTCCTCGGTTATGGAGACTCAACTCACTGTTCATCATCGTAGTATTAATAACTAAAACTCGAGTAAGGCTTGTGAAGGTGTCGGATATGAAGTTTCATGATCTCAACACGGATCGTGTCAGCTTTGTATATAATTTTTCTGAAGTTTTCTATATAAAGAATTTTGTTAAAAGAGCTTTTACGCAAAAGAACTTTGATTATTGTTAAAGCTATACCTTGAATCCCTGAGCCTGCATTCCTAAGTTTATCAGTTAATATTTCGGTTAAGTCTTGTTGAGTACTTTTGTACTCAAGGTTCGTTGACCCTTGTTGCAGGTGAGCCTCATGAGCAGATCTGTTTTGGATCGTGCTACATGACTATCATTCGTTCTGACGATGAGAAGTAAATATGTGATCCTTGGGCAGGATGTTTATTTTGTGTGTTATGTATATATTAATTATGCCACTCCACTACTACTATGGTTTGTAATAAGTATCGAACTTAGTTTGTAAGGTTTGAAACAACTGGTTTGTAAACTATGTTATCGTAAGACTTTCACTGTTTTTACTCTGGTGTTGATATTTGAATAAATGTTGTAATACTGCAATGACTCTGTAATGTGATCCTGCTCAGAAATCGTGGATGATTTGGGGTTCCCTGAGGACACCCGACAGACTTCTTAAGTTACTAGGAACATATGCATAGTTGTCAAAGGTCGTTGGACAGTGATAAGTGCATGTGGGTCCTATAATTTAGGAGGTTCTGCCACAGATGGCTGCCGAGCTCACGTCGTCGTGGCCGATAGAGCACTGGCCACATGCGCCAATTGTCGACCATACTCCAGCGTAGGGCCCACTCGTCAGGCAGCTATAGCCAGCAAGGCTCCAGCGACGTGTCCAGGCCACCACAGCACTGGTCATTCCCTCTCGCTCGCCTCCTCGCTCTCAGCTGCTCACCGCGCTCGCCATCACCATCACAGTAGCTCCACCGAGCTCACGTGCACTCACCGCCGCCCCATTCTCAAATCCACTACACTCATAGTTGTGCCTCACTCAGTTTTACCATTCCCATCTAGTCGTGCTCACAGTCGTGCCCTTGGTAAGCCGCATTTCTTGTTGCGCCACCGTGGGTGCGTCCCCGCCGGAGTTCCACCATGGCCGCCACCATGGCCACGTGTCCTCGCTGCACCTCTTGCTTCTCTCTTCCCTATCCTAGAACTATCTCTAAGCCATAATACTCAAGTACAGTGCCAATCCCATGCTACCGTTCGGTTCCGCTAGAACACGCCACCGGCGTCGCCGTGGTCGCCATGCCTGCCGTGGCATGCGAGTTTGCCGCAGCGCAGTTTCTCCACCCTCTCATCCTCCTTTCGAGCACACTGAACAGAGCAACCCTAGGTCTAGTTATTGGCAAGATGGAGACCCTTGAGTCGCCGCCATTTAGTCGGAACGGTGAACTTGCCGTTGAGCTCTGTGGCCCGCCGTTCAGTGGTGCATGCAGCCGAGCTCATCCGTAGCTTCCACCGAGTCCTAGTTACCTCTAGAAGCTCCGTTGGACCTCCCCGAAACCTAGGATGCCATCACATTGCTAAGCCCTGGCCAGAGTTGGCCAGCGTACCGCCGCGCCATTGTCGCCGTCCGCCATGGTCGTCGGTGAGGAGTTCCCATGCTTCTTTTGGCCATGCAAGACCATCACTAGGCGCGTGTGGAAGAGTAGATCATGTTGGTGTAGACACTACAATTAGGGTGATGTCTAGTCATGGTTGGCTATATTTGCTATCGTGTAAAATAACTATGTGTTAATAATGAATTGAGATCGGGCGAGATGTCGATAGAGAAGCAACAAGGCAAGGAGGTCTTGGGTGTGGATCTATCCCTGTCTATGTCGGTTAAGGACTGATTTGCTTTATGTCCTCATGTCATGTTGAACGCATGCCTATCACTTAGTTGGCTAGATAACTCATTCTGACCACGAAGCCGAGTAGCTAAACTTAGGCCGGAGGGTCGAAAAGTGAAAGTGTGCACTCTAGCGGTAGTAAGTATGTGTGTAGAGCCATTGGCATAAGTCCAAAGGTGAGATTGACCACCTGGCAGAGTGGATTCCCTGAGAGTGCGACGCTGCTTAGAACCATGAATTTATTCCTGAGTTGTACCAAAGGTGACTCGAGGCAACCACTAATCAGGTTGATTGAGTTTGTATTAGGAATAATTCCCCAACTAGGTAGGAATCGATTCGAATCGCCATCTCTCCCGGATAGTGAGAACTTGACTGAGCAGCGGCAACGTAGATACACTAAATTGAACTTGATGGTTATAATGATGATGATGATGTTACAACATTAGACCAGATATGGTTCCTAATGTTTGGAGTTAATCAATTGTTTGCTCTAGTACTAGTGCTAATCTAGATGATAGGTTAATATTGATAACTTGCTGCTTAATTAATAATTTAAGTTATGCTCTTGATCATTAAAGCTTTTATGCAAAATGGTTGTCAAGCAAGATCCACCGATAAAGCCTTGCATACTCCTTGGTGTCATTTATTTTTGGTTTACGACAGATAAGTCTAGCTGAGTACATTCTCGTACTCAGGGTTTATTCCTTCTTGTTGCAGATGACGTGCTTTATAACGGCTACTGCAAGTATTGTCTCCACCCTGCAGGGGATGAAGACTAGATCATGGGCATGATCTTCTATGTTATCTTATCATGTTGCTTTTGCTGGATATGACTATGGAACTGGCTGTATTGAACTAAGTGTGTGATGGTCTTAAACTACTTTGCTTCCGCTATTTGTGAACTCGTGTTGTAATAACTTTGTTAACTCCGATGTATGAGGTACTTGTGAACTACTTGTGCAATGGATGTAACATGTGGCTTGTTATGTTGAATCACTACGATCTTGGTTGTATGCAAGTTGTTTTGAAATCCTTCGTGGTTTCAGTTGACTACCGGGTTTATATGGGTTCAAGTGTGACAGTTTGATCACTCCGATGATTGCTTTCGTACTTGTGCTCTTATAAATCGGTCGATTCTGTCACAGTAAAGACCTAAAGAATCAGGCGGAGCAAGTAAGGTAGGGCACTCAAGTCAAGCCACAGTATCAAGGACCGTACCCTGCACACCTATAGGACAGTATTATCTGGTCATGTCAGAAGGGTACTTTATGACCTTCCAGACATGTTAGAACAACGAATAGTGTTGTGGGCGTCGATATTTGTCCTACAATATGGTAGGGGCCGACATTTGTCATACCAGAAGAACACGATGGAACCAACCACATGCATCTGGGCGTCAACAATATTGTGGGCGCCGACAAACTATCTTATACCCGACGGCGTGGGCAACAAGACTAGGTAGCACTCTCTCTCTCTCTCTCTCTCTCTTGTAAGGCCGTCCCCTTCATCTATAAAAGGGGATGCGCCCTGTCCCAACGAGGGAGGACGATCGAACAACAAACAACAGACGGATCATTCCAACTCACTCTCTGCTAGCTTTAGACTTTCTAAAGCTACACAGAGCACACGTTCAAATACTTAGAGCATGTAGGAGCTCCCGTCACTCTTGGCCCTTCGGTCCAGAGTTCGACCGGACTCATTTGTAACCCCACAGCAAACTTCGAGCACCTGGGCTCAGGAATAAAGTCACCGACCGACTCAAACTGGACATAGGGCATGTTACCTGAACCTATATAAACCCTATGTCATTGAGTGCTTGGCCACATCCGATCACAACGTATGGCAAAACGACAAATATTTACTAGTTGGTCACTTTTTGCACCGACAGTATTAGTCCTTTGATTGCATGTCATTAATCCACCAAAACCCATGATGGGGCTAGATGCACTTTCATTTTCGGTTCTTATCCATTTTTTATGTTTTTTAATGAAATACATCATTCAATTATTTGGTAGGTAGAATAGCAAAGATTTTCATCAAAAACTTAAAGTTGCTTGTCAAACCATGAATCAAAATAGAAGAGCTTGCCTCACCCATGAGTAAACATAGTAGCCTCACTAGAATGTAGAATTTGTATTTTGGGGAAGACAGGGATTCAAACCATCGATACAAAAGAATTGTGGAACAGATTAATAATCCACCTCTTTAGTACACTTAGCCATCTCTCCCCATTCTAAAGCAAAAGGTAGGCAAGAAATAACAACTGCAAAAAAAAATCCTTCCTTTTATTTCATTTCAAAAGTGCATCAGCCCTTTTGTGTGAGTGATGGCTAAGATTGAGCCACTTTATAGGGTGGGTAGTTTTCCAATGCTTCATAAAATTGGCTCTTTTCTAGACTTCACAAAAATTCTAGGCGAACATTCATGAAACTCCATTTTTTAGCCCTTACATTGGACTTCATTACATCTGTCTTGTTGCAACCGCAGAAACAAGAAAATAGAATTGTATGTCACATTGAATTAGTACTAAAAACCTTAAGTGTTCAAATGACTCCAAAAATATTTTCGGATGTCCAGAATTTCTCTAAGAAAATAATATATTAATCTTGAGATGCATTTTCTTAGAGAAGTTAACTCATTTCTAGAGATGTATCTATAAAACAAGACTAATATATTACATGGATAGATAAATAATGTTCTTTAGGAGTGAGAAACTAATGCTTGTTGCAAACAGAACTTATGGAGTCATTCAAGAGAAGAAGGATACACAACATTATCTCATTAAACCCCGAATAGTTTCTTCAGGACTTCATAAGGACAAACATGGTCAAGTCTCATTGTAGAGAAAGACACCCAAAAAATGAACAAAGGAAAAATAACTTTTGGCCATTCTTCTAGTCTCACCCTCATATTGGACACTTAGTTGTAACCCCCCCCCCCCCCCCCCCCCCCAAAAAAAAAATGATCCAAATAATCATCATTGTCATGTCAACAAACTGAAACAATGGATTCAATTAGATCAATAAGTGGTGCAAGCTCAGCTTTGTCAATCAACTTGAATTCCTGCACAAAGAACATAACCAATTCAAAAAGAAAAAGACTATAATTAAGTGATCTTCCATTCAGTTAACATATATATTCAGATTACAAACAAGAGAAAATGTGGTAATGATGTCACACTCACTACTCAATGAAAATTGTCACTAAGTGTTTTGCAGTTACATATCAGTTTTAAATTCTTTCATTTTCATCAAATTATGAAAATTTTGAAGTTTCTAACTAATAATACATCATTCACTAAAACATTGGTATACTCGCGTTAAGGCAAGAGGATAAAGAATAATCAAGAGGCAACATACCCAAGTGAACAATGTAAAATGCTTGAAGCAAGTGTTAAGATGTGCCTCCTCCTTAAGGCTGACAATCTTTTGAAAATGCGAGTGGTAAATATGAGCATAAACACGGAAAAGGCGCTTGAATATTGTCTTAACAACTTCCTTGAAATTTTGTGGAAAAGGGGTTCCTGCAAAAGTAGTATATTCAGTTAACTATATGCATAGTAACATCATATCGCTACCAGTACTCCACTTCACTAATAACGGCACAATGATCTACAGCTAACAACTATTCGTACTCTACAACTAGCAACTTCTAGTAGAGGATTGCAAATAGTAACATAGAAACTAGAATGCTAATCTTAATATTCCATTCAGCGATTGTGGTACTACCGTCATTACAAGTGCACAAATCCTCTCCACTAGGACTTAACCACTTGTTGATGTAATAAAGCCCAAGAATTACTATGATAAAGTACCAAGTTTCTGAGGGAAGATGGATTCGTCATCAAGCTGAGCTTCGATCCAATCCATCAAGTACTCAACATACTTTGGTGCTGAAACCTCTATTGGTTTCTTGATCTGCACCCCATCGGCCCATCTATACTCAAACCTGAAATTTTTGTTGGCACCATTTGAAAACTCTTATCAATCAAATTAGGAGTTCTGTATTTGAGGCCACATATCTCCCAAAGACGTCATATATCTTACTTTGGTCCAGCTGACATTGTTGGGCATGTAGCTGGTGTGCAGAACTCCATTAGAGTACCATACAGGATGTTCACCTGGTTGAAGAAATCAACAGCTGTGAAAAAGCAACAACTTTGTGATCAACACTCGTGATAGTTACATGGTACATATTTTTCCTTAGATCGGTACACTTTTTCATTAGAACATACAAATTAATGTAAAACTTACTATTAACAGCCAGCCATTCATTGAGATCCTCCCCTGGCGGCAACCGAACCGCATCCCTCAAATTTCCGCTTCCTAAGGTTGCATCAATATGTTTCTTCAGCTGCACACCCTGTATCAAACATATCAACAACAAGGGAAAAGAAATGTTTTCAGCCCTTCCATGCACATTGTATTGGTGCAAAAGAACTGCTCTGTAATTTGCAAGAGCCTATCAGTAAACTTTTCTTTCCTATAATTTGTATTGTCTTATAACTCTCGAGTGACTCCAATTGTTCGATTCTCTACTTTCATGTGACACAACACTTCCCTTTTTTTTCCCTTTTTGATGAAATTTGAAATGATGGAAAGGAGTTTATGAATGAATTTTGATCAGAAGTAAAAGGACAAAGATCCCCCCTAGATAAGTATTATGAAAACGGAACTAGTTATGATCCGAAAGTCACGGATCGCCAATGACCTTATTGCCAGACGGTGCATTCTTCTTAGGCCTGAACGTCTTCTGATTCCTGTTCATAAGTAAACCACATCGAAACAAAGTCTAATCAGAGATACGTACAACTACAACTGAATAAGGAAAAGAGAATACACGAACAGAATAATCCATGAAATGTTGGAAATAACATTGTACGTCATTTCAAATCGGTGAACAAACATTGAAAAAAAACATGTATTTTTTAAAGAAAAACTCAAGAGTGCAGCGATGAGCTAGAACGTGCAGGCATTATTGTTCCCAAGGTCAAAACCATTTAATCTCTCACTTTTCCTCCTCTGTTTTTCTGCAGATTCAGATAATCATAAATGCAACCTTCCACACCTACCGCAGGCAAAACAAAATCTGAAGAAAACTAACAACGAGATAAAAAATAAAAGAAGAGACGATCTGATGGCAGAAAGAAATATCAACGCAATTGGCCTAGAATTAACCACAGGATCGGATCAACGGGATAGAGCAAGAAGTAGACAGAGGCCATACTTGCTCCCAAGCCCGAAGAGGCTCATCTTAATTTCTCCTTCCTTCACCAATCACCGCCCAATCAAGAAACAGGTCACGGAGACGAGACTAAGCAGTGGCCACGGGAATCGATCGGAGGTGGTGGCGCTGGTGATCTCTCCCTCTCCCGCAAGAGAGAGAAATATAGGCAGCAAGGGTCTCCTCCGTCCGGGGCTCCGCTCCTCTCCTTTTTGGTTTTGATTTGATTTGATATTCTCGCTCGTTTCGTCGCTGCTGTTTTTGGTGATG
This sequence comes from Miscanthus floridulus, assembly GCF_019320115.1. Taxonomy (NCBI): domain Eukaryota; kingdom Viridiplantae; phylum Streptophyta; class Magnoliopsida; order Poales; family Poaceae; genus Miscanthus; species Miscanthus floridulus. The sequence goes on from NC_089581.1 coordinate 74,503,671, forward strand.
GCGCTGGACAAGGGAGGTGTTATTTTAGATGGAGTTTGGCGGGGTCTTAGGAGAGACGTTCATCTCAATCTCCATTCCTCCTTTGCCAGGCTGGCAGCTGCCCAGACCCTTTTTCTCTGCATGCGACCCCACCACATCTCCCTCTTATATTTAGGATTAGGAGGATCGGAGCCCATGATCATTTCCTTTTTCAAGTGACTGACAAGAAGGGGCCCAGAGCAAATCAAACATCCACTCTCCATTAGCATGTGTTTATTTTAAGTAAAGAGGATGATAAAGCGTAGCGAGCGAGTGCAGTGCTATTTAGAAAGGGTATGTCTTCGCGGCAGGTGTCTGGCGTTTTCATTAAGCGTCAATCATCTTCAACCTTCAGCTGCCTACCGCCAGTCTCCTTCTCTCTCACACTCCCCGGCCTACCGTTAGCCTCCACCCGTCCTCGGTGGCCGCTGCCGTTGGGTCTGCCTCCGATGTCCTTTGCCACGCTAACCTCAGAGGCACCGTTGAAGATCATAACACCCTCGCCCCTGCCTACTGCCAGCCTCCTCCCGTCCCCGGCGGCGTCCCCACCGAATGGTCCGCCTCCGCTGCCCCCCTCCCCCGTGCTAATCTCAGAGGCAACGTTGTCACCGCCCCAGCTCTTGCCATCCTGTTGTCTAGCCCCGTCCGCTCGGCGGCGCCCTCGCTGCCGAGCTCGCCGTCGGCCAACCCACCACCATCACCGTGCCTACACTACTAGGAATTTCCACTTTCATAACAAACAACTTTCATTACTGAAGAAGCTAAATTCGTCATAATTTCAGTTTTATGACAAATTTATGACGAAAAACGGTTCATCATAGAAGTCGCATCATACTTTAACTTCTGTGACGAATGTAGAAATTTGTTATAGAAGTGTTTTGATCTATGACGAAAAAATGATCGTCATAGAACTGTCTTGGCATGCATGGCAGGGGGCAGCCATGCTGGCGGGTGCTTCCGTTAGAGATGCTTTCTACGTGTATACGCTATAGCCGGTTGCATTGGAGATAATTCGGGTACGTGTCACCTTCTTATTGCACAACGTGGCCATCTCTAGTTCTTGCACATTTTAGGTTCTTACTAAACCACGTGTCGGGTCCCTGTTGTTCCACGAGTCAGTTTTCTATTCGCACATGTATCGTTGTGCGGTTGGGTCACGTGTCATTTCTTCATTGGACCATGTATCGTAATTTTATTGATCCACGTGGCATGACCACAATACACCGCGTGTCTTGCTTTTACTCGACCAACTGTCACAATGTTGTAAGTCCGCGTGTCAGTATTTTATTGGGCCACGTGTCACGTCTTGAGCTACCCACGCGTCTTTTTTTGATTCAACCACGTGGCAGAACAGATTTGTACCACATATTTGGTTCCTATTGGCCCACGTGTCCTGTCCTAGCACTTACACGTGTCTTTCACTGGTTCATCAATGTGTCAGATTCTTATTCAACGACATGGACTATGCCGGATCTACCACGTGCACACCAATCATTACATCAGAAAAAATGATTTCAGATCTACACTGCTGCATAAAATGACTACATGCATAATTATATTGAACCTAAATAAAATAACAGCAGTTCAGCTCAGCAGCAAACCACAAACAGAGTTCACGTATCAAGCCGCCACAAGTTCACATCAAAACAACAAACAAATCACATGTTCACTGCATCAACAAGACTGATAGTTACCAGCGCTTAAGAGCATGAATGCTCACGGAGCTTATTGTACTCCTTCTATTGCTGTTTCTTGAACTCCTCAAACACCCTTTCAGTGTTTTCTGCCTTCCTGTTCAGTTGATCCACTTGTTCGGCGAGGCCAGCTAAACTTTCCTATTGAGCAGCAAGCTGTTCCCGAAGTCTAGAGCAGCTTGTCCTGATACCAGCATTCTTCAAAGAAAAGGTGTTGCAGCTGGCCTGGGAGAGGACCTTGGAAACAATATCAGCAACAGGTTCTGCTCGTATAGTTTCTATAGCTTCATGCGAACACCAGGGAGTAAACATTAGGTTACAGATTGTGTAAGAGGACTTAAATTGCAGAACGAAAAGATTGTTTCATTACATGTAATGCATAGGTCTTCCTCAGCCTACTGCCGATAGAGATTCATAAGCACAATGCATAAGTAACATATTAACTGTTGTAATATCACAACTTCAAAATGATGGTGCCACTTTGGGCTCCTCCTACTTTTCCTTTTATGGCAATGGCTTCAACAGAATTTAGGAAAAGCAAATGAATGTACTTACCACTGCTTCTCTTGCAACATCGCTCAGTCCCGTGTTGCTACTGGTATGGAAGTTGTTGCAGATTCCCACTATATCAACATCTTCATGAGGTCGATCATGTTCTTCATCGAACACTTCTTGACCATGTCCTGCGTCCTTTCTGTTTTTCTCCTTCTGTTAAAATGGCACATGCCATTCTGTTGATACAAAAGGCAATGTGTATTTGATATAAAAAGAGTAACACAACCATCACTTACATATGCTTGCAGGTGGGCAACATAGGAGCAAGATCCTGTAACGTGATGGTACTTGACTTTTGTACGGTTTTGCTTGTTTTGCTCCGAGATTACCTATAACCACAACTGTGTTAGACTCCAGCACAAATAGACCACATAAAGACTAGACAAGAAATAAATGAGTTCACACACACACGCACACCTTGTTCTTGGAACTTTACCACTTTTGGACAAGTGCCCACCACTGTGTGTCATTCATGGAAGATATAGGAGAGGTCTTTCGGATTTGATCAGCGGGGACGCTGTTGAAGTAGGATCTCTTGATCCTGTACCATGTCTGTTGTATAACAGACTAGAATACACTCATGCATGCTTCTCTTGTTGCTTCATCATTATGATCAATGGCTAGCCTCAACTATAGAAGTGTGAATGCAAATTAAATCCATTACTAAGTTGCTCAACGCAGAGTTGAATGTCAATAGAGGATATACATACTTATAGATAGCTTGGCCACAAATCCATCGAGATGTTCGATCCACCACTTGTAATGTTTCCAGTGAGAGAAAATTGGTACTTGAGACCTGACTACTACACCTTCCTCCGAGGCAAACTTGGTAGCTTGCAATGGATCATGTGGCCTTTTGTTCCCCTTGACAACCAAGATGGGCATCCTTGTTCCCATTGATTGGGTGGTTTTGTGAAGCAAAACTCCCTTAGTTGCTTGCCTTGACTTTCTCGCTCTTCTCTGCAATGGTACTATATAGTTTTCATACATTTAGATTGTTAGAAAAGTAACATGGATATCAAAAGTGTGACTTGATTTATAGACATGTCTAAGGTAATATCAACCTTTGCAAGTTTGGTCATTCTACGGGTGGGGTGGTGGAGTCTCCTCTTTGCATGGCTAAGGTCATCTTCACATGACCAGTCCCTCACAGGGCATTGTTCGCCTTGTGCGTGCTGACTTTTGGACCTAGTTGGAACTCCAAGAAGCTGCAACTCTACTGGACTAGTTGGCTTCACTCTCTTGGATTGCCATCCCCAGGACCCATATTGGTGCTGCCTTTTGCCCTACTGGCAGGGACTTCTCTATGGCTTGTTCAATCCATAGTCTGAAATTGGAGAAACAAACTTAAGCGACAAGCATGTAAAAATTGCATTGCTATCCACACAGCAAAAATTGAATTGCATTGCTACCTAAACCAACCCCCTCCCATCCCAACCTGACAAGATAGAACGAGCACCTCAATTGCAAGGGGTACTGGCTCTTCTAAATCTATATCTATAATTCTATATCACCATATCCCTAAACATGCTCCCCTGCTTCAGGGAGATATTCCAGATGTCAACATGTAGATTACAAATGCATTTATTGAGTTAGCCTTGTACCGAATGTCAACAAAATAGAGTAGGAGCATACAAATTAGCTGCCTAAACTATAACTTATATGGAAGCCATTATTTGAATAAAGCACATGTGCACTACTGTTTATACATAAGCTATTACCCGAATAAAGCATATGTGAACTACAATCAACTAAGAAACATGTAACCCCATCACTATCTACATGTACCAGGTTCAACCACTAGAATACAACACACATCATAAAAGGAATTTGGGTACCTCTTCCTTTTCCTGGCTACGCTGCGTCGTCGGCATCGACGAAGGGGTAGTAGATTTGGTGTGGTGGTTGTCAACGATGACGCTACGCTCGGTCGTAACAGGTGCCGACATAGGGGGTCTAGATCTGGCCTGTACCGCCGCTGATGAAGGGGATCAGATCCGGCTCCGACTCTGGCTAGGGTTCAGAAAGGTATGAGAGAGGGTGCGCCTGGAGAGTAGAGAGGGAGTCTGTTGGTATTTATTAACTTGTCACTTGTTTATTAGCCACCTATTATAAACTTATATCTCCTAACATTACTTTACTATGTTGTCATCCCTAGTGATGATGCCAGAGATGATTGTTGGTACTACATAGCATTACTACTAGAACAATACTAAGTAGTTCTTTATTAATTTATGTGACTACAAGCGCACAGATAATTATACTATTGTAGCACTTCACCCAGGAGTATATAATCAAAGTCGACGTTGAATATTATAATGAAGAACATGAATAGGATGAATACTAATAATGTCATAACAATTGTAGCTAGCATATAAAAATAATGGAGGTACAAAAGAGGGGGGTACAAAGATTATACCAAACCCAACTTTTGACAAGATCGGGAATCCAAGCGAAGCCTGCTTGCCTCCCTCTAGACCTAGCCTAACTTGATATGCCCTAGAATATGGTGGAGCTCTAAGGATGATTAGGGTTTCTATCTTCTCAAATGACTTGATGACTAGGGTTAAGCCTAGGGGGTGGCATGGGCTGTATATATAGGCCAGAGCGTCCAACGTGAGCCCTTGGATCAAACCAACTTAAAGGATGGCGTACATGCAACCTAGGAGGCGGTGGAGAACTGACATAACAACGCGAAGGCTGATAGTGGGCCTTAGGGGCCAACCAGCCCTACCTAGCAACCTCTGCCTCTCTGCCTTGGCGCGGAGTCCTCTAGAGTCTTCTAGAGTCTTTTGGTGTCCGTTTCGCTATGGATAAGCGCAATTAAATCTGACATGTAGGTCCACTTTGACGGTTTTCTGGATAAACCCTGCAAAAAATATAGATTCACCAAAACTCATGGAATCTGTTAGTTTAAAGCCCTAGATGTTTGTTTGTGATTATATTTATGTCCTTATTTATGTTATTTTGATGGTTTATAATGGTCGTTAACTACCACCAACAAACTCCCCCAAGCTTAACCTTTTCTAGTCCCTTAGCAAAGCTAAACTTAGTAAATGGATCGGGAGTTGCATCGATGCTTTTACTCCTCAAAAGTACACATGTGTTCAAACAAGAATTCTCCTTTGGACTAGAATAAACTAATCTGACTTTCAAACTTACCCATATCGCCTTCAACCATGGGGCTTTTCAGCCTTCACTTGGGTCTTGAGCACTTGAAAGATAGAATGATCAAGTTAAGCACTATATCTCAAGTTCTTTGCTCAACCATTATTCTAGAGTTTTTTATAGATTTTTAAAATAAAACTCAGAGCTTTCTTTGTATGACACTCTCAAGTCTATCAATATATGTGGTATTTGTGGATCCTCACAAGGCAAAAGTGATGTTATGCCTTTCCCTTCTTACAACTAAGGCTTATGTGGAGCTCATAGGAGTGGAAAAAGCATGAAAGAGCATACTTGCAATACATATATTGTAAAGTCAAACCTCGGATCCAAAGAGAGTTGAGTCATACAATCAAATCAAGATGTGCATGTGTGTGGATGTATGGTGGATATATTTGGTGGCTAACCTAATTCTACTATGCTCTTTGAAAACATATCTCTCTTTTGAAACTTGAAAACAACTTTGCAAGAAAATATGGGCTATCTTATTCATCTTTTCTTCTCTCTTTTTTTTTCTGAGCGGGCATCTAAGTACCCATTGTTTTAAATATCTCAGACACTTATCCATTTTTCTCATATTTATTTTTTTATGAATAACTTTTGTATAGCCACATGCTTCTTTTCTGCAATTGAACTTTTGAGAGATAGCAACAAGAACTTTGGAGCATTTATTTGGTGCATATCTTATCAAGAATATTTTTGGTGTTTACTCGCAGTGTAGGAGTAAAACATTTTTGGGTGGTGTGTATGTGATCGTGATTTTAAGAGCATGACAATCATCTCATAAGGGTCAACAAAGCTTAACTAAACTCAATGCAATGCAAGCAACATATATGAGTGAATGTTTTCCTAATCTAAATATCATATATGGCTCTGGTAGGAATTCAAGCTTTGTCATACAGGAACTCATCATGTAGGATTTTTATATTTTTCAAAAGATAAATCTCTAGAACTTTAGTGTCCCTTGGAATAGCAGCTCAGACCTTTTCATATCATATACGTCAATTACCTAGACTTAGATCAAGCATATGCTACCCACGAGTTTCAAGTTCAGAGTAAATTCTTATATCAAAACAGTCGTATCCAAAACTCAAGAGAATTCAAGGCTAAAAACTAGGTACTTGAAAGGAATTACAACAGAGCAACTATTCATCATTTCCATTGCAAGAGATTATTCTCAGAGTCCTTTTATTTTATTTAGCTCTTAAAAATCAAACTTAAAAAAAACTTAACACACCTTTTATTTTGTTTTTAAAATTTAAGATCACATCTTTATATATATATATAACTAGCTAAGATAAATTTTCATTTTGCTTTAAGTTTGTTATGCATCTTTTTATTTCTTTAGCAAATATAAAGCAAACTTAAAAATAGTAAAACCAAAAGGGGAAGAAATACTTATCTATATATATGGGGGATGCTCCTCCCCTAAGTTGGATATTGTCATGGTCTTTCTTAGAGCGAGTCTACCAGCAGAAGTCTTTCTCATCCGTCCAGAAGTTGTGTTCCTCGTGCAGCGAGTGTAGCGATAGTTCAGGAAAATGTACTTCGGATGGATGGCTTTACTCTTGATCATCCTGCAAAATACTCCAACAAGAACACCAAAAGTTGTGGCACAGATTAGGATAACGGGTTAGCGGTCAGCCATTCAGAGATTTATTGTCCTTGGGGGTTTAGATAGATTTCCTAATTAGCAAAGTTCTAGCAGGATGTCTATTTAATATTTTTTTTGGATATTCTTATTTATATAATGCATAAAGAAGATATGCATGCATGATATATATTATTATTATATATTTTTTATTTTTTTATGCCACCACAGTGAATACTCCCTTGGGCTTTTACACACCGAGAAAATTTTTCACATGGGTCTTAGGCTTTATGATGCAATGATGTAATGCAGTCATGAAACTTTTTATCTTCCTTTTCTAAATGCGATGCTAATGCAGAAAAAATGAATATGCTAAAGTGAAAAGTAATTCATGCAATACTAAAAAGTAAATATGGATAACTACCGATGTTACCTCATGACCAGGGTTCAGATTTTTAAGTCCTCCGGATAGGACTTGGCTGGAGAAAAGTTCTTCTCTCTTTGGGTGCATCATCTGTTCTCAATGATGGAGACCCAGATGGATGCACATCTTGTGATGGTGTCTCTGATGGTGGTGTCACCTTCTCTTTCCATACTTGCTTGGTCTGTGGGCTTGACTTAGGCAGAGTAGGTTCATCTTTCATATGTTCTTCAGGTTCCTCATCGTCCTCCCAACTTTTCTTTGGGGATTGATTATTCTGGCATTGGGATGATCGACGTCTCCTCCTAGAGCAAGTCTTCTTGGGCTATTCATAAGTGGTATAACTATTGAAATAACAACATACCTTTTCTCCATGGAATTAGAAGTGGACTTATCTAGATCCAACATAGATGATTGCGTTAGTTGTGTTGAGGAATGGTCTTCCCAATATAATAGGTGTATCATCTTCTTATTCACCCATGTCTAGAACCATGAAGTCGGTAGGGGCAAACTGATTGTGTATTCTTACCATGACATCTTTTGCTAGTCCTCTCCATCTGCAATTGCATATATGTAGGGAACAAAGGTTCATCACTGAATAAGTATTCATACATTACCTTGGACATTATATTGACACCCGACCCAATGTCATAGAAGGTCTTGTGAAATTGTTTTTGTCCAATGGTACACTAGATCGTGGGTACGCCTGTGTCATCCTTCTTAGCAAGGAATAGTGAAGCGAGGAGCTGGTCGTACTCTAATCGAAGTGTGTTGATTATGTTAACTGATTCTTATTGAGGCTTTCTAGCCTTGTTCTTCCTCCTTCTCCTGCTGTTCTTCTTCTTGGTCACTGTTGTTTCTTTGGGCAGGTTCGACATCTGTGGATGTCTAGGAGATTGCAAGATGTGGTTCTTGAAGGAAACTTCTCCTTCCTATCCTTGATTGTGAAGTAGATCTTGGCACTATCCGCGTAGATGATGGCTTTTGCTGTTTTTAGGAAAGGTCGGCCTAAAATAATGGGTGACCTTACGTCTCCACCTGTTTCCAAAATCACAAAGTCTACGGGAACATATGTGTCGACACAGAATTTTGTCCCGTGTCGAGGACACATGTAGCAAGCCAAAAGGGTCCGCTCGATGGAGCTGGAGATCCGCCTAGCTTCAGCGGAAGGGTGGTCGATCCTACGTACTCCTCCTAAGACATACCAGTCAATTTGACCCTGCAATTGACAATGAGAGAAAGCTTATCTGTAATTAAGGGCGGAACATGTCGGTGTTGCTAGACAGTCCTGAATGTGCAGCTCTGAGAGCCGATATGAAAGGAGATCGACTAAATAGCCAATTCTAGCATATTCATAAGAATAAATCGGTTAAAGCTCACGGGGTTGTGTAAGAAGAATCGGTTATCATTACGAATGTCGTTGTTTAAACAAATACTGGTCACTGGCAAAAAGATATCAATAGTAATTAGTTCATGCTAAGTCGATGACTACAAGTAACCGAACTCCTTTATAAAAGAAATAGTTCATCATCATTCAACCATTTAATAGAAATAAATCTAATGAACATATTAGATCTCATCTATCGCTATGACCAGTGGAGCATGAGGCAGAATCATGTAGGCCGTAGAAACAACAATAGACTCAATGACCCTAACTTATTACTAATATCAGTGGGGCATGAGGCAGAATCATGCAAGCCATCATACAATAATAAGATCATGGGGCTAACACATCTTTCAACCTATTGCTACTTCAATGATCTCGTGATGCGAACTATTCATGAAAGCGCTCGATATCGGCTAAAACAGCCGATTCAGGCATAGCGCACAGTTAAGGTCATGCCCTCTCAAGAATAGATCTACCAAATAACAATCCCTACTCCACAGTGCTAACAGTGGGGTGTGAGGTAGAATCATACAGGTCATGATAACGGGCCATGGAACATTTTTCGCTAACCAATAGATCTACTCAAGATCAAATACGCCTTAATCGCACGATATGCACGATCAAGATTGATGTAAAACAACCGATAAAATATAACTTATCATTTAAAGTACAGATTAGATCAGTTTTAGATTATCAAACGATGGGTTAAAAAGGATATAAGGTCGACCTAGATCAATCCCAATCGGGCGAAGTGATATTGCTGTAATTAAATAAATAATGGAAGCAATAAACAATATCGGTAACTTAATGAATCTATCCGAAGGAATGCCACCCTTAGATAGAGCTGATAACTTGACCTTGATCTAGTTCATGCAGTGGGGGTCGACCGGATCGATGTAGCCATACTTGAACTAGGCAAGAATCGATAACTAACTTATACCAGAGTCATAGTGGAGGTCGACCGGATCGATGCAGCCGTACGAACAGAGGTATATGCCATGACGGTACTTACAACAAGCAGTGGAGGTTGACCAGATCAATGCAGTCGTACTTGCTGAAGAAGACGCCGAGATCTACTCTACTCCTACTCCTAAGGGGTAGCCAGAGCCAAAAAAGTAAATGACTTGTATATTGGATTGATTGTCTGTCTTACAATAGTCGGGGTTTGGTATTTATAACCGGGACCTACGTATGACTCTAGTCTAAGTATGACTTATCATAATTTCTGACCCTAGAGAAAACATTCCTAATCTAAGATAATTTGGACTCTAATCTTTCCCCTTTTGTAGAGTCCATCATGTTTCGTCCTGGCGCCGATCGTAGTCTTTGCCATTATCTTTCGGTGCTGCCTGAAGAGAGCCGATTCTAGTGCTGCATTCAAATCAGCTGATGCTGATCTGCATGCAATTGAATCCATACCGACATGATCTTGGGAGCTTTTCGAGTCCCTATGACTCTTCTTCTAAATTTTGGTGCAAACACATGCCCCCAATTTTGGGATAAAAGTAATTTTATTCCAAAATTATTACGTTAGTGTTCCCGATAGGTCCACAGTCATGGGTAAAGAATCTTGATCTAGGGTCTACTATTTGTCATCGTCTATGTCTGCTCATGAGCCCATACTTCAAAGCTTTTATGAGAGCATCATTGCTTCACGGGTACTTGGATTCATCTTTTCGAGCCGGCTATAAAATGCCTATCCAACCCTGGTGGGGGCAACTCAACAATTTAGCCATGTTTCTCTTCTATCTCCCTCCTTGAGTGCTCCTGACTATGCTAGACCCTCCATGGTCTATCGTTTTGCTATGAAGATCTCAAGCGGTTAGAAGAATTCTTGTGCATAAGGTGATTGTGTCGCTCATTCTAGTGCCTCGTTGAGCAAGAAGACCAGCCATTGCGGTTAGAAGAATTCTTGTGATGTCACCTAAGTCTTCTCTCCATGCTCGCAAAGCTGTTCTAGTGTTTGCAAGGGCCTAAATGTATGGACACCTTCCCCTTGTTTGCTCCTCCAAACGCCCACTGGGAAAGCCATAAGCTTTTTTCCTATAGTTCCTCAATTTACCGAGAAATCTGCTGATCATATGTTAGGCGGGCGACCTTTCCTCTTCTCTAGCACAATTTCATCAACGGGCCAATGTGACTTGGTTCACGATGAGTTTTGGCCTTGTGGGGATCTGGACTCCCTTCAATCCAAAGAAGCCCTGGTGGGTTAACCCCTGGTCAATGTAAATTCTTTGTATTCGTCCCATGATATTTTGTAATTTGGGAAAGCAATAAGTTCGAGTCTATTATCTCCTCATTATCCATTCCCTGAATTTCTGAAGTGTTGATCCATTTCCATTTCTGATTTCAATTTCACATCCCCAGCGAGATCTACCTTCTATATACGAGCCATGGCTATGGATCAAAAAACAACCCGCTTCGTCTCAAACCTTCTTCGTCTTTAGTATAGTTCCTGTCTTCCCGTAGATTTGAGATCATGGAGAACAACAAGAGGTATGCTGAAGAAGCCCTCAATAGATCTGCATCATCACGCCAACGCCTACGTCGCCAAGAGGATGCAACTTGGGGTACTCCCATCATTTTGAATCAGAGGGCCAACTCTGCCCAGCCTTCGGGGTCATCTTTGGCACTAATTCATCGCTAGCTTCCTCGTCACTTGAGGAGGCAGATCAACAATGACGATCTGCTGGCCTCCATCGATCAGACCGACCAGCATCTGGCTAACTGCCTCTCCCTAGCAGAATCAGCTTTGAACATGATTGAAGGCTGATCACCCCCCAAGGTTGGCCTAGTGGGAGAAAGGTTGGCTAGGGCTGAAGCTAGAATCATGGGTGAGATGTTTGCCACAATTTCTCTATTTTCTACTTAGTTTTGCCCTCAAGATTTATGATCACTCTTTCCTTGAATCTTTTAGATCTAACTGCTCAGTTGGAGAGTCTTCGATCAGCTACGGATCACACGGCGGGATTTGTCAATGCCAGAGGCACCATTTTGGTGGTTCGTTTGCATGACATCTTGAATCGTGTCAGGGAGATTGCCCTTCATGGCGTTTGTCACGGTGCCGCCATGGCACTGGCTACTGCACAAGCCTGTTCTGGTCACAATCTTTGGCTTCTTCCCCGTAGTTTTTCAGACACAATGTACCCTGGGAGCATGAGCGCTTGGTTGAAGACTTCATGAGCGCCGCCAACTCTATAGCCTTCAATACCCTGGCCGATGATATAGTAGGCAAAGTTTTTTCGGCCCGTAGCTTGTAATAGGTGACGTCTAGCAAACAATTTCTTCCCCATGGTCTTAAGTGTTTTTTCTTGGTTTCGTGCTTCATATACATCACTTCGTTCGTGTTTGCTTTGCTTCTATAGGCGATACACATCGTACCGGCTTTTACCCCTTTGGGTTCACTTTTGCACTTGAGGCGATACCTTTCATATCGGCTATTAAAGCAATCGACCGAACAAATCGCTTATTAAGTATTGATCCAAACGCTAGGATAATATTTCTTTAAATATTTCCCGTTGATTGCTTGGCCAAATTCTTCCTCTCATTTTAGTGTTTCCAAAATATAAGCATTACCAGGCGCACAACGTTTGATCCGATAAGGTCCTTCCTAGTTAGGTGACCATTTGCCGAATTTACTGTCCTTTGACTTGATCGGCAATTTCACTTTCTAGACCAAGTCTCCTTCAGAGAATTGCTTAATCTTGACCTTTTTATTGTAATATTTCGCAACCCTCAATTTATTGGCTTTGATATTTTCAAGAGCACATAGCCGAATGCAACTCAAGTCTTCCAAATTGTCTATCATAAGATTCTTGTAGACTTTGGTTGACAAATCATTCTGTAGTGTAACACGCCTCGATCCAGTCCAAACTTCCCAAGGAAGAACTGAATTATGGCCATACACAAGCTCGTAAGGTGACATTTTAATTGATCCATGGCAGGCCATCCTATATGCTCAGAACGCCTCATTTAGTGTCGAATGCCACTTCCTTGGCTGTTCCTCGATCTTTTTCTTGATCAGCTTAATCATAATCTGGTTGGATGCCTCTACCTAGCCATTAGACTAGGCATAGTAAGGAGAGGAATTCAGTAGCTTGATCCCCATACTAGCAGCAAAATCCCCAAACTCTTCTGATGTGAACATTGTTCCTTGATCTATAGTTATAGTTTGAGGAATCCCAAAACGATACACAATGTGTTCCCTAACAAAATCAATCATGTTCTTTGAGGTTACCATCTTCAAAGGAATTGCCTCAACCCATTTAGTGAAGTAATCTATTGCTACCAATATGAACTTATGTCCTTTGCTTGAAGGCGGAAAAATCTGGCCAATTAAATCAATTCCCCAGCCTCGAAACAGCCATGGCTTGATTATTGGGTTCATGGCCGAGGCAGGCGATCTCTGGACGTTACCAAAATGTTGACAGTCCTGGCACCCCTTGTAATATTCAAAACAATCTTCCAACATCATCGGCCAGAAATATCCAGCTCTACGGATAATCCCTTTCATCTTATAAGCCGATTGATGAGCTCCACATATCTCTTCATGCACCTCACCCATCAACACCTTAGCTTCTTCCTAGTTTAGGCATTTGAGCAACACCCCATCGACTATTTTATAGTATAACTGATCATCTAACAAAACATACTTAGCTGATTTATACCTTAGCTTTCTGGTAACTTTCTAAGATGGATCTCTAAGGTAATCGGCTATTTCGACTCTCCAGTCATCACTTGCGGTTTCACTACTCAAGACTTCTTGAAACACACGATATCCTGATGCACTTTGAGCTAGACGGTTAGCTTATTGGTTTTGTGCTCTCAGAATATGTTGGAAAGAGATATGAAGAAACTCCTTGAGTAACTTTTGACACTCATCATAGTATCCTTTCAAAGTCTCTTCTTTGCACTCATATAGGCCGATCAGCTGATTAATGATTAACTGTGAATCTCCAAACACTTCAATTGCTTTGGTCTTTACTTCATGAAGAAGTTGAAGTCCCTTGAGAATAGCTTCGTACTTCGCTTGATTGTTAGTAATCATTGGCTCAGTTGGAAGAGCAAACTCAAAACTTGCCCCCCGAGGCGAAATAATAACAATACCAATGCCACCACCTTGCTTGCATGATGACCCATCAAAGAATAACATCCAAGGCATCAGTTCTACATAACCAATGCTTGGCTTATGATGCTGGGTGACAAAATTGGCCATTACTTGTCCTTTGACTGCTTTAGCCGATTCATACTTCAAGTCAAATTCCGATAACACAAGAATCCACTTTCCCACTCTTCCATTCATTATTGGCATTGATAACATGTGCTTAACCACATCAGCCTTGGAAACAACTATACACTCGGCCGATAATAAGTAGTGTCGCAATCTAGTGTAAGAGAAATATAAGCACATGCATAACTTTTTGGTGGGAGAATATCTCGTGTCTGGATCTAGTAGTCTTCTACTCAGATAGAAAACAACTCTCTTTTCCTTCAAATTCTTGCATCAAGGCTGATCCAATTGTCTTCTCATCAGCTGATATGTACAACATAAATGGCTTACCTTGCTAAGGAGGGACCAGCATAGGTGGACACTTCATATATTCTTTTATCTCTTCAAACACCCTTTGTTGTATGTCACCCCACTTGAATTCTTGATCATTTTTTAGCTTCAATAAGGGAGAAAATGGCAGGATCCTTTCCAACAAATTTGAAATGAATCTTCTGATGAAATTAATCTTACCAAGTAGAGATTGCAACTCTGTTTTGGTAGTCGGGAGAACTACCTCATCAATTGCTTTCACGCTCTTCTGACCAACTTCGATTCCTCTCTCGTGGACCATGAACACTAAGAATTGTCCAGCTAATACTCCAAAAACACACTTATTAGGATTCATCTTTAAACCATGCTTTCTTGTGCATTCCAGAGTCTCACGCAAGTCAGCCAGGTGCTCTTTGTACCCTTTGGATTTTATGATCACATCATTGATGTAGATTTCAACATTCCTACCGATTAACTTATGGAAAATGTAATTCATCGCCCTTTGATAAGTTGCACCGGCATTCTTCAGACCAAAGGTCATCACAACCCACTTGAACAGACTGATTGCGCCGGGGCACCTGAAAGCAGTCTTTGCTATGTCTTCTTTACCCATGAAAATTTGGTTGTACCCTGCATTACCATCCATGAAGCTAATAACCTTGTGCCCGGCTGCTGCATCTACTAACATATCAGTATTGGCATTGAATAACCATCCATGGGTGTGGCTTTGTTCAGATCCCTAAAATCGATGTAAACTCTCAGTTTTCCATTCTTCTTATATACAGGGACAACATTCGATATCTACTCTGCATATCGGCATGGTCAGATAAATTTTGCTTCCAGTAACCTTTCAGTCTCCTTTTTTATTACGTTCGGGTTAAATCTTCTCGGAGCTTGTTTAAATGCCGATATCCACGTTTGATTGGCAACCGATGTTCAATAATTGACCGGTCTAAACCAGACATCTCATAGTATTCCCAAGCAAAGCAGTCTTTAAATTCCTTTAATAAATCAATTAATTCCCGCTTATACTCCGGATCCAACTTGGCACTTACGTATGTCGGCCTAGGTCTATCTCCAGGACCAATATCTATTTCTTCCAATTCATCGGCCGACGTGAAGCCATGTCCTAGTTTGCCATCTGTACCATCTATTGGATTATCCATTAATACGGGTTTTCAAAGCCGACTGCTTGGATCGGTTGTTGGCTCTCACCAATGACTCTGAATTCTGATGGGAATAGAAAAGCCATTTGGATATTAGCCGATGGTTACTTTCTATCAGTTGTTTGCTTGGTATGCCATACTTGAGGTTTACTGGATGCCTGAGCCTGTTCTGTAACACCTCAGGTGTTTGTCACAAGTTAAGCAATGGGTTTGAGCTCAAACATGGCATGTTAAGTGGTGGTGAAGGTGTTAAGATCAAATCTACAAGAGTGAGCTCCAACTTAAACTTGGGCAACATACCTTTGTTTGCATATTGGCCTTTTCAGATATATACCTAAGTAATGTTGAAGGTGCTTCTTTCATGTGCCTCACATCAATTTCCACCCACATGGATGATTGAAAAAGTTTCATGAAGTTTGGATTCAAGAAGTCACATGGAATGACAAGTTATGTCCTTGCCTGAATTGCTTTATTAGGTGAATGAGAACATGTGATGACAAACAAACATTGCAACCTTGCTTAAACAACTCTACTTACACTCATGAACAAAAGTTATGAAGGGTTCATGTTGAGCCAGTGGCCAGAAAATGCTTCAATAGATCAAAAAGGATAATTTAAGCTTTACCATGATGCTACTTTGACTTAGTTTGAACTATGGCTTACATTGCTTGCATGGAGTTGCACCTTAAATAAAAGTTGAAGTTTGAATGGAGTAGAACAAACTTTGTTTAGGGGTTAAGAGCTAGTTTAGTCTCTAAATTAGTCTATCATGGCCTCCAAAAGTGAATGTATCGCTGTTTCTGGAGCTCAAAATTTGGCTAAGTCCCTAATGGACTGAAACTGAGTTTTCAGTTTTGTGTACCCCACTTTAGATCCTTGTATCTCTCCAACTAGGCCAAATTAGACTTTGACGCTTTAAGAAAAGTTATAGATATCGCATAGCTCTACAACTTTGATTACTACAAATTGTGCCAAAACTAATTGGTTTAGGAGTTATGGAGGGATGAAAAACGAGTTTCTATGGTATGTTTGAGGTAGTATTAGATTTTTCCTTCTTAGTCAGCTGAAGCAGCAGCATGGCTGACCGATGCTTAGGCGCTACAGGTGGCGTGGCACCCTTGTTGCTTGCATGGCCGCCAGC
The DNA here is from genome assembly GCF_019320115.1 of Miscanthus floridulus. Classification (NCBI taxonomy): domain Eukaryota; kingdom Viridiplantae; phylum Streptophyta; class Magnoliopsida; order Poales; family Poaceae; genus Miscanthus; species Miscanthus floridulus. The sequence continues at coordinate 74,520,348 of NC_089581.1, forward strand.
TTGTCACCTTGCCGTCCACATGTAAAGGACCGGCACCCTCCTCTCCACTCTCTCCTTCTCCCTTCCCCTTCCCTCTCCTGCTCCCTCTCCAAGTCGGCACCACGCCACTACTGCTAGAGCTCTGTGGACACCACTCATTCCTTCACTGCCACTCTCACGTAGTCATGCCCTGATAAGGCCGCTGCTGGCTCCATCGTCGCCTCCTCCCTTGTCCTGCGCTGCTTTGCCAACCGTGCCGCTGCCCCTCACCATGTCACTGCTGCACGTGTTGTCCTGCAGCCATGGCCACCCGTGGGAGCTTCATTGCCATGCCACTGGTGGCCAGCTTGGGCCGAGCTAGTGCTAGCCACGGGCGTGGCCTGCCCCAGCGCCCTTCCTCCGCTATCGCCGGCCACCCTGGCTGCCTGAACCGGCCAGTCCCGATGACCTTCCCCATTGGAATAGCGTCAAGGACCACGCGTAGCAATTTGACATAAGGGAAGGGTCTAACTGTGAACCATAGACTCATATGAATAGTGCTCATGAGTATCTCTTTGATGGAATTTAATTTGTGTTTACTTCAGGGTCCCCGATGCAAGATTTACATTCCTTTTCTTTTGATTTTGGCAGATTTGGATGATCAAGTTTGAAACTTCATAGTAATTAGTAGAAATATCGTAAAATAGTAAGTGAGTACTTTTTGGAATCCTTGTGAAATTGTCTATGCATTAGATCTATAATATGGCATGTTTTAGTTTAAATATTTTGCTGTAAAAATAGATTTATGCAGTTAGGTTCTTAATACTAGTTATGTCATGTCTTTTTCATAACTGCAGTTGTGTGGCTCAAATAAATGTTAAATTTCTATGGAGTGTTACCCAGGTGATGCTTGATGTCTGGTAAAAATTTCAAAAGTTTAGGCTTGATAGTTTAAGATCTATAAAAATAACAAATGCCCTGTGTTGCTTTGCTCCTATTCTGAATAGGCCTGTATGTTTGAATTAATTGGCTTAGTTAAGTTATGAATCATGACTTGATGACAATACATGAGTTGTAGTACTTTTATTAATATTTTCAAAAAGCTAAATATCATGATTTTTGGTTAAGTAGATCTTGATTTATAGTTGCTTAAATCTCTGTGGCTGTTTCTATCCAAATCCAGACAGGGTTGCATTGTTGGTATTGTGGGGCCTTGTTAGTAGTATAATTAGGTTTCGGTGTTTATAACAAAGTTGTTTAGAATTTGCAAAGATTTCTAAAAAGTCCAGAATCACATTTATTGTACATGTATAAATCTAGTTATAGCTGTTTAAAGTGGCATGTCAGTTTCTGTCCATGTTTTAGACAGAGATGCATTCATTGGATTAATTGACCTTGTTATCTGTAGAATCATCTTAAGATGATAATAAGAAAGTTGTATATAACTCACTTAACTAGCGTTTGTTAAATTTTCATGGCATTTGGCCAAATAGTTTGTGAGTTATGACTGTTCTAAGTTGGCCTTCAGAAATTGTAGTTCTCTGGAATTTCTGGACCAGATTTGATAAATATGACTGTTTGACCCCTTTAACTTGGGAATCATGCTGGGATGATTAAATATGAATTGTATACAATTTCATAATATTTCCATATTGTCTTGTTTCATGTCTTTTGGATTAGTACAACTCTAGTTATAAGCTTATGAAGTTGCATGGCAGAATCTGTCCAAGTCTTGACAGAGGTGCTCAATTCTGCTTGATTGACCTTGTTAATGTCGGAATCACCTTGTGATGTTAATAAACATGTTTTAGATAATTTAATAAGCTTTCTAGAAAGTTAAGGTTAATGCTTGTTTGATGTCTGTAACTCCAGTTATGCCGTTTTCAAACTACTACTACTTTTCTATCCTAGTTCTGTGCAGATCTGAAACATTGGTATGTTTGACCTAGTTAGCTTTGGAATAAGCTTTTGGTGATAGTAACAATGTTGTAGGAAATTTCATTATCTTTCCATAAAGTCTAGGATCACCTTCTTTGGATGTTTGTATCTCTAGTTATGGGTAAAACAAGTGTTATCTGTGCTGCTGCCTAGATTTCTATACATGTGCTAGGTGATTGCTTTAGCTTGCTCTTGTTTTGGGCTTAACATGTTGGTTAGTTCTTAATCGATGCATGTGTGCAATATCTGAACTCAAGTTATCTTGTGTACCATGCTTGATATGCTTACTATCTTTCTATAATAGATTATGAGATGCATCTCGTATTGCCGTTCTTTTATTCATGCACTTGAATCTTGCATCTTGCATCTCATCTAGGTACACTAGATGAACCACGTGAAGGATGTGATGTTGGAGCCAAACCCGAAGACGGTGTATGGTGGACCTATCCTGAAGATGGAAGGACTAGACAAGTGCTAGGATGGGAGATACTCGCCTAGCGAGTGTCGTCTAACAAACTCTAACCTAGTGTTGGATCACAGGCAAGCCCCGGAGCATTATAAGCCTCCTACGTTTTTATAAATATCAATTGAGTTCTTTATGTTTGATGCATTAGGTTATAAGAGTTGATTGGAACCACTTGATGCATAGAACTACCTTGTCCAGAAATATACCTTGAACCCTATGTAGGTCTAGGATCGAATGTATGCTTAGCGATGCTTAGACCGGTAGAAGTCGGGTGATTTCCTATCACCTGCGAGACATAGGTGGATACCAAAACACGGTTGGCTATATTTGCTATCATGGAAATAACCATGTGTTAATAATAAATGGAGACCAGGCGAGATGTCGATAGAGAAGCAACAAGACATGGAGGTCTTGGGTGTGGATCTATCCCCGTCTATGTCGTTTAAGGACCGATTCGCTGTACGTCCTCATGTCATGTTGAACGCATGCCTATCGCTTAGTTGGTCGGATAACTCGTTCCAACCGCGAAGCCGAGTAGCTCAAGTCAGGCCAAAAGAATGGGAAGTGAAAGTGTGCACCCTGGCGGTAGTAAGGATGTGTGGGGAGCCATTGGCATAAGTCCTAGGTGAGATTGACCACCTAGCAGAGTGGACTCCCTGAGGGTGCGACGCTGCTCAGAACCGCGATTCTTGAGTTGTACCAAAGGTGATCTCATGCTACCATGGCTGGTAGACCTGGGTTTTTGTTAGGAATACCCCTCTAGCTGGATAGGAATTGATTCAAATCGCCGTCTCTCCCGGATAGTGAGAACTTGACTGAGCAGCGGCAACGTAGAATAACTTAATTGAACTTGATGGTTATAATGATGATGATGATGCTACAACATTATACCGGCTATGGTTACTATTGCCTGTTACTAAATGATATCCCACATGTTTGGCACATGTTAGTTGCTAATATAGAGATGAATAGCTATAATTAACTTGGTTACTGAATTGTAAAAGTATAGCTCAGCTCTTGGATTTTATGCAAAATGTTGTCAAGCTAGCTCCACCTATAAAGCCTTGCATACTCCTTGGTGTCACTTTATTTCTGGTTTATGATGGGTAAGTCTAACTGAGTACATCCGAGTACTCAGGGTTTATCCCACCATGTTGCAGGTGAAGTTCTCGGCCTGCTGAAGATGGTGGCTAACCGCCAGTGGGCTCGGTGACTCTATATTTACTTCTCATCTATATGCTTTTATCTGAGAATGTCACTTATGCTAGCAATGTATTTGGAACTTATATTAATGTAATCATTTGCAAGCTATGTTGTTTTCACTAATTGGTTTTGAAAACTAAACTTGTACTATTATTTGTGAACCCATTTGTAATATTATTTCCGCTACAACTCTGCGTAGGTGATGTGTATTTGCTTAATCATATGATCTTGGTTGTGATGTTGATTTACCGAGGTCCTTCGTGACACTCGGTAGACTACCGGGTTTATATAAGTGAAAGTATGCGTATGTCAACGTGTTAGCGGGGACAGCCATACTTGATCTTGTATAAATTGGGCGGTTCTGTCACAGCTGGCATCAGAGAAAGATTAAGCATAATACTATCATGTACATAGTTTTAAAAACAAAGTTTTGGTTTTAAAAAGCCTATTTTAACTAAAACTTTAGCTACATGCAAATTTGTCAAAACTAATTTGCAAAACTATGCTAGCGACATCCTCCTTTATGCCCAGTTAAGGACTATTAGGTGGCTATCTATGTACTAACTTTGGGGGATGTACTTTATTGCAATTTTTACTTTTGTCGTGCATACGGCGTGCTATTGTATGGATGCCGTTCACTTGAATGGTAATGTATGGATCAATTGCCTCTACAACCAGGTAAGTGTGAGTTGTGAGAGCATGACCGTCCAACTATCGGTCTAGGGGAGAGTTAGCTATGGTTACTGGAATATTTACGTGTTACACACATGTATATATGAAGGTACTTAATTGTGGGTATATCTGTTGGGTAGCTATGGATACCAAAGTATATATATCTGGGGATGTATATATGGAGAGTATCTTAGTTTATTGCTTTCATTGTGTGCTTATTTATCTCTTGTGGGGATGGGCTGCAATGAATTTGCCTACAGGTACGCTAACCACGAATATGTAGATTGAATGTAGCTGATGACTAGCTATATATCGAGAGAGTACGTGTTATGCCACCGACATAGAATGTGTTTGCCACCTTAGGCTGGCAATTTTATGAGGACAAATAGGACGAGCATGCATTATGATTGTGCTTGTGCATAAATATGCTTCCCTCACCTTGTTCTAATACTAAGTAACTTGTGATCAATGTGATGTTACTATCTTCCCTATGTGAAGCTAGGCAGAATGCCTTGTTCCATGATGTTTGAATAGTTGTGCTTGAAGATAGTGTGTGATTAGCTTTGCCTGGTAGGTTTGCTTTGAAAGGAAATATATGACAAGTTAGTAGTTAGCAAAAACTTTACCCCTTTGAAAACTAAATTGCTAAATGTAAGTAAAACTTGTTTTGTAGAGATATCCACCTACTCAGAAAGAAGGAAATAAAAGATATCAGTGCCTTATCATCATGTGTTTGCATGATATGTGTAGTGGTGTTGCTGTAGGTGACTACTTGTTATGTACGAGCTTTGTGCTTAGTAATAGTCGCTTAAGCTAATTGGATTGAGTATTTCGAAATGCTTGCTTAAGACCATGATGTAGGTGTGGATGCTCGTTATCTAGGTAGTGCCATAGCAGTTACCCCTTTTGTCCTCGATAAGCATATGAGTGTGGAAGAGTGCTATCCTGGAATAGCGTTCAAGTTTTGATAATCTCATGGTTGTCGTTTCCAATTGAGTTCTCTCTTAGGAGTCTAAGCCTGTACACGTGGTTGCTAGCCTTGAACGTTGCGCTACGAAGACCTTTATCCATGCCTTTGCTTGACCTTAGGCCCAAGCTTAGTTCCCTTGAATGCTTGCATGTTTCGTGGTTGTCCCGCTCCTATGTGGGAGGACCCTGCTCAAAAATCCTTATTAGATCTCATTGCTCCTTCTTCTACAGATGATCTGGTGCAATGCTAATCGCTATCTACCCTAGCTTTGGAACTTTTTCCTTGCAAATCATGTCATTACTTTATCAACTGATCCCTAGTCGGTGCTTTGGCTCTATCCCTCGAATCTCATTTATTTTGGCTCCAACCTGTCGCAGAACCGACCAATTTATAAGAGTACAAGTACAATGGCAACCCGCAAGCGGTCACACTATCATACTTGAACCCATATAAACCCGGTAGTCTGTTGAGTACCATGACGGGTCTCGATAAATGATTTACAACAACCAAGATCGTACATGATTCAACATACATGTCACATATTACATAAAGTTCACAGATACATTTCCATCATCAGAGTATAAAACAGAGTTATTACAAACCAAGTTTAATAGATAAAAGCAGAAGCAAATTAAGTTTGAAAGTAGCATTTGCCAACATAGTTTGATACAGTGCCAACATACAATCATAGTCTACAAAAGCATGTAGAGGGATTAATAAAGAAGCCTGCCCAAAGCTTACTCCTCATCCACAGCGGGATAGAAGCAACTCTTGCAATAACCATGATAAACAGTGCCATCTGCAACAATGGGAAATAAACCCTGAGTACGAGAAGGTACTCAGCTAGACTTACCCGTCATAAACCAGAAATAAAATGACTCCAAGGATCATGCGAGGCTGTATAAGTGGATATAGCTTAACAACATTTTGCATAAAAAGCGATTACTGCCCAAAATTCTGGTCTCTAATAAGCAGATGGGGCGGTCTGCCTGCCCAAAAATTTGATTTTGCACCGCGCTGAGCAGACCCGCCAACACGCACCAAAAATTAGATGTCTCTCTTTTGCCCTTCGCATGAAAATAGATTTACCACGCCATCGATTTCAGACAAGGGCATTTGTGGTAATGTGATGGCCACATAAAAGCGTAAAGAGTCATCGTCTCCTCCTCCATCTCCATTCTCCAAAAGCACCGTCTCTCCTCCAGCTCCAAATCCTAGTCCCATGGCCTCCCTTTCCACTCTCCAGCCACTCCCCTCTATCACCCCGCTCTAGTCCCTAGCTGCCATTGGAACAACAGCTCGACTCCCTCTCCACCCTTCAGCCGCACCATCTCTTATATATTTCTGAACGCTAGCCAGAGTTAGACCCCCTTTGATTCATCGACAGCAGGTCGATCAGCTGATGGTGGAAGGACCACCTTGATGATGGTACAAGCCGGATCTAGATACCCTATCTAGCTTGGCACCTATCACGATTGACCGGATCTGATCCCTAGCCGGAGGCAGATCTATTACCTCTTCGTCAACGCTGGTTGCACTAGCTCCACAACCGCGATGACAGGACGGCAGTGCTAACAACAAAGCAAAGCCTAGGAACATAGAGGAAGAGGTACCCAAATTCCTTTTATGATGTGTACTCTACTGTAGTGGCTGAATCAAGGATATGTAGATAGTAATGGGGTTACATATTTCCTATAGTTGAGTGTAGCTGACATGTGCTTTATTGGATTAATGACTTTCGTATAAGCTGTAGTTACTAGTTAGGCACTTATATGCATACTCTTACTCTACTATGTTGACATTCCATGGAATGTTAGTTAATAAATGTCTTTGTAATCTAGATGAATAGCCACTAACTGCTTATGAACGAGCACGGGATGCACAAACCGCAAGGAATCATAGAAAGATGGAAGAACTTAGAATATGATGTTTGGGCCCAAAACATGTGTTTCCAAAGGCAAAAAAGTCAAGCACAAAGGGTAGACATGGTGAAGATTTGGAATATATCCCTAAACCAGGGGAGGTAGTTGAGAGATTTGATGATATAGATAAAATAGATTCAGATTTAGAAGATGAGCCAATGCCCCTATCAACTGATGAGGTGCTTGTTCTATCTTGTATTTAGTTCTGAGGGGGAGGGGGTGGGGGAGGGTAGGTAGCCATGTAATGCTTTACTATTTGGATATCATTGGAATTTGTATATGTTTGTTGCTTAAGTTTGTATCTCCAATTTCAGTGTCTAGGTCAAAGAAGCCATAGAGGACGCTCTGCCAGCAGGACAAAAGGCAGCACTGCCATGAGTCCTAGGCAAAGACTCTGCAAGCGAGTGAGGTCAACACCACCAAAAAGAGGCTCCTCATGGATTTCGTACTTGGAGGTCTTCTACTGGCAAAAGGGTGGAGGTAGCAGTAGTAGGTTAACATAATTCTCCATCACGACCGACACCCGAACCCAAGGATCAATTCTAAGTTCATTAATTGATTGGAGACATTGGTTGGGATGGCACCCTATCAAGCCCTAAGAGAGACTCCTCATGGCCAGATGATGATAGCCATGCTGAAGAGGAGCCCTCTCAGCAAACTCCTATCTCCCCCACCCACAAAACGATGAAAGTTGCCTAGGTTGGAATTACCTTATAGATGTCTATCAATCAATTTGCACTAGCTATTTGATATCCATGTAACTTTTCTAACAATCTGAATGTATGAAAACTGTGTAGTACCATTGTCGGGAAGAGCGAGGAAGCCGATGCCTCAAACTCATGGAATTATGCTTGACAAAATGAGCAAATCACTAGGAGGAGTGAGGATGCGCATCTCTGTTGCTGAGAGGAACAGAAGGCCACATGATCTAGTGCAATCTTCCAAGTTTGCCTCAGAGGCAGGTGTAGTAGTCAAGAAGGAAGTATCAATTTTGACACATTGGAAAGAATACAAGGGGGAGAAGCCCGGCGCCGTCTATTACACAAGATTTGTGGAAAGCCAAAATGTATGTATGGTATCCCCTCTTGACATTCAACTCTGCTTTGAGCAACTTTAATGGATTTACTTTTCATTCACACTACTATGTGTAGGGAAGGCTATGCATTAACGATGCTCACTCACCAACAAAAAAAGCTTGCCGGAATGTAATGCAGTCTGTGGTATGGCAGGAACGCTATAGGTTGAAGAGAACATACTTCAATGGCATCCTTGCTAATCAGATCCATATGACCTCTCCTGTCTCATCCATGAACGAAGCATAGTGGTGTGAACTTGTCAAGATTTGGTTTAGTGCTAAGAACAAAGTGTGTGAACCCATAGATTTCCTATCTAGTCTTGCTATGGTCTACTTATGCTGCAGTCTAACACAAATGAAGCTATAGAAAACATCTAAGAAGAACAAGTGAAACCGTGCAAAAGTGAAGTACCACTAGGCTATAGGATTTTGCTCCTGTGTTGTCCAGATGCAAAAAATTTGTAAGTGATGGTTGTGTCTTATTGTTATTCTTGCCTTTATATAAATATAAACCAAAACTCATGTGCAATGTGAACAGAAGGAGAACAAGAGGAATGCTGTAGAACATCAAGGACTTGAAGAAGAAAATGGTCCACCTGATGAAGATGTTATTGTTGTGGAAGTCTTCAGGGACTTCCATACCAGTACAAAACATGGCCTGAGAGATGTTGCAAGAGCAGTAGTTGTAAGTACCTTCTTTTGCTTCCCTTGAAATCTACTAAAGCCATTGCCATAAAAGAAGGAAACATAGCAGGAGCCTAGTGTTATGGAAACCTACTAAAATCTACTGAAGCCTATGTAATTTCTATCAGCAATAGGCTAAGGAAGACCTATGCATTACTTGTTATGAATCAATCTCTTGGGTTTTCAATTGAAGTCCTTTTACACTATCTATAACCTAATGTTTTACTGATTGAATTTTGTAGGAAGCTATGGAAACTATGCAAGCAGAACCTGTTACTAGTGTTGATGTTGTTTGCAAGGTCCTCTACATCCACCAAGGTAAGGCCCCCTCCCAGGGAAGCAGCAACAACCATTTTTTGAAGAATGTTGGTATCCAAACAAGCTCCACCAGAACAGAGACATCGGCGGAGAGAATGCTTTGGCAACAGCTTGCTACTAAATAGAAAAGATTCGCTGCCCTCATCAATCAAGTGGATGAACTAAAGAGGAAGACAGAAAAGACTGAAAACGAGCTTGAGGAATACAAGAAATGGCAACAGAGGGAGTACAATAATCTCTGTAAGCTATGCACACGCTTTAGCTCTTCTGGTAACTCTCAGTCTTCAACTCCTATGGCTTGATGCAATGTACATTTGTGGTTTGATGTATGGACTCATGTGCCGATTTGATAGGTGGACTCATATGCTGGTTTAATGTGGTGATACTCTGTCAGTGGTTCATTGCTGACGTGTGAAATGTAAATTGTTGTTATTTGATTGCCAGGCTAAATAGTTTTGTAGTTAGTCTGTGTAGTAGTGACGATCTCAAATTACTTCTATGATGAATTGATTGTACTCCACGTGGTAGAACCAGGACATGCCACATGATCAAATAAAATGCGACACATGGATGAACCAGTGCACGACAGGTGAATTGCTAGGGCATGACATGTGGGCTATTAAAAATCTGACACGCAGAAGGAAATCATCAAGCCACATGGACGTATAAAAATACAACACGTGGACGGATAGCATAGTGACGCACGGTCAAATAAGAAACGAACATGTGGACCAATAAAAATATGACACGTGGTCCAATGAAGAAGTGACACGTGATCCAACGGTAACATGACACGTGTGCTAGTAGAAAACTAACATGTGGAACAACAGGGAAACGACATGTGGTCCAATAAAAACTTGAAATGTGCAAGAACCAAAGATGGCCACATTGTGCAATAAGAAAGTGACACGTACTTGAACCATCTCCTATACAACCGGCTATAGCATGTACACGTGGAAAGCATCTCCAACAGAAGCACCCACCAGTGTGGTAGCCCCCTACCATGCATGCCAAAATAGTTTTATGATGATCCATTTTTCATCACAGATCAAGGCACTTCTATGATGATTTTATCAGATTCATCATAGATATGCAAGAGTGACATGACTTCTATGACGAATCAGTTTTCGTCATAAAACTAAAATTATGATGAATTTGGCTCCTTTAGTGACAAAATCTATTCATCATAGAAGTGGATATTTCTAATAGTGGGAAGTCAATGGCGTGGCATGGAGGGGGTGCAGAACCACGACATTGATTGGGATTCTGGTGCCTCCAGCGTGATTGGTGGCCCAGGCGACCACGGGTCCCCCCTTGCATGTTGCCAGCACCAATGCTTCCCGTGCGTCGAGGCTCTATGAGTCCCTATCTCGCTATCCTTCCCTAGAAGATGGGAGGATCCTAGCAATGTCGATCACCACTCGCCAGGGTCCTTCCATTTTATCAGTAGAAGAGCCAGCGGTCTAGGGACTCACTAGGCCTTCATGCTAGCGAGCCCAATCAAGGTCCGCTAGCTCCGAGCGAAGGTCGGTAGGTGTGGAGGCATCTCCCGTCTCCATTACGTAGTCTCCCACTTCAAAAGTCAATGGTCTTCTTGTTTTATCAGCATAACTCTTTTGTCTAGACTGAGCGGCTTTCATATGATGTTGAATAATACGCACTTGCTCTTCAGCTTCAGTGACAAAGTCAATACCAAAGTATCTCCTTTCACCGGGCTCAATCCAATTCAATGGGGTTCTACATTTTCTGCCGTACAAAGCTTCAAAATGAGCCATTCTTGATGCTTGCTTGATAACTGTTATTATAGGAGAACTCAACTAAAGGTAACCATTTCTCCCATGAACCCTTGGAAGATATAACACAAGCTCTCAGCAAATCTTCTAAGATCTGGTTCACTTGCTTAGTCTGTTCGGAAGTTTGTGGATGGTATGCCAAACTTCTAATTAGCTTAGTTCCCAAAGCCTAGTGCAAGTGCTCCCAGAAATGAGCTATAAACTGGGGTCCTCGATCTGAGATTATAGTCCTAGGTACTCCATGTTGTCTCATGATCTGAGAAACATACAACTCAGTGTATTTCCCAACTAGATACCTTGTGTTCACTGATATAAAATGTGCTGACTTGGTGAGACGATCTACAATGACCCATATGGAATCATGACCTTGCTGTGTCAATGGAAGGCCTGTGATAAAGTCCATACTAATTTCTTCCCATTTCCAACCTAGGATAGGCAATGGCTGAAGTAATCCAACAAATTTCATATGAACAGCTTTTACTCTACTACAGTTATCGCACCTAGCGACATAGGCTGTGATCTCCTTCTTCATCTTAGTCCACCAAAAATGGGTTTTCAAATCTTGATACATCTTACTACTACTCGGATGGATAGACAATTTGGACGAATGAGCTTCATCTAAAATTTGACTTCTAAGCTCACGGTCTTTCGGTACCACAAGTCGGTCCTCAAACCATAGCACACCCCTTTCATCTAATCTAAAATGCTTAGTTTCTTGCTCTTGCATCTTTCTCTTGATGTGAAATATACCTACATCTGTCTTCTGCCGTTCTATGATTTTGCTCTCAAGTGAACAACTGATAGTGATATTGTGCAGTACAACAGGATGTAACAAATTAAATCCATCTTCCAACAATGCTTCCACAGTGTTGCAATGAGATTTTCGACTAAGTGCATCGGCTACAACATTGGCTTTCCCTGGATGGTAGTGCACTTCCAAATTGTAGTCCTTAATCAGCTCTAGCCATCTTCGTTGTCTCATGTTCTGCTCAGGTTGGGTAAAGATATACTTGAGACTTTTGTGGTCAGTATATATATGACATACATTGCCCAACAAATAATGTTTCCATATCTTTAATGCATGAACAACTGCTGCAAGTTCTAAATCATGCGTAGGGTAGTTGACTTCATGTTTTCTCAACTGCCGAGAAGCATATGCAATAACTCTTCCTTCTTGCATGAGCACACACCCCAAACCTATACCCGATGCATCACAAAACACATCGAAAGGCTTTTCAATGTCGGGTTGTGCTAAAATAGGAGCTGTAGTTAACAGAGTCCTGAGGGTGTGAAATGCTGCTTCACATTCTGTTGTCCACTAGAACTTCTCATCTTTCTAAAGTAGCCTAGTCATGGGCTTAGCTATCTTAGAGAAATCTAGAATGAAATGACGATAGTAGCCTGCTAACCCTAGAAAACTCTGAACTTCATGAACTGAAGTCAGGGCCTTCCAATCCATTACCTCTTGTACTTTCGATGGGTCTACCGATATTCCATCTCTTGATAAAATATGATCTAAGAAAGGTACTTTACCCAACCAAAATTCACACTTGCTAAACTTTGCATATAACTTATGCTCCATCAGTCTGGATAGAACAATCCGCAGATGCTCTGCATGATCTGCCTCGTTCTTCGAATAAATCAATATATCATCGATAAACACAACCACAAACTTGTCGAGCTCGGGCATGAATACCAAATTCATTAGGTACATGAAGTAGGCAGGAGCATTCGTTAGTCCAAAAGACATAACAAAATACTCATATGAGCCGTACCTAGTGGAGAAAGAAGTTTTAGGTATATCTTCTGGCCTGATCTTTATCTGATGATAGCCTGATCTCAAGTCAATTTTGGAGAATACCTTTGCTTTTGCCAATTGATCGAACAAGATGTCGATGCGAGGCAACGGGTACTTGTTCTTGATGGTCACAGCATTGAGTGGCCTATAATCCACACACATTCTCAAGGACTTGTCCTTCTTCACAAACAATGCTGGACATCCCCATGGAGATGAACTAGGTTGAATGAGACCTTTGTCCAATAGATCTTGTAGCTGAATTTTAAGTTCTGCTAACTCATTTGGTGGCATCCTATAAGGCCTTCTTGAGATAGGTGCCATACCTGACACTAACTAAATCTTAAATTCCACATCCCTATCAGGTGGTAAACCTGGTAACTCATCTGGGAATACATCAGGAAACTCACAAACCACTGGGATATCGCAAAGGGTAGTGGTTTGGATAGCACAAGCTAAGTGTTGGAGTTCAAAATTTTGGGAGAGTGGTACTAGAAAAGCATTTCCTCCCTTGGGTTCTCTCAACATAATAGTCCGAGTGCTAGTATCAATGAGAACACCATGATCGCTCATCCATTTCATGCCTAAGATCACATCTAAAGATAATCCAGGCAATACTATCAAATCCATCATATACTCCCTCTCTTGTATAGAGATGAGCACATTTCTGACTATCTTATTTGTAGAAATAGTAGCCCCAGCTGAACTTATATTATAACCACCCTTGCTTACTTCAATTACTTTCTGATCATGTCTAGATGTAAATGCTTGGCTCATAAATGAATGAGAAGCTCCCAAATCAAATAAAACAATAGCGGGATGCTTGTTGACAAGAAACATACCAGCCATGACAACTTCTCCTACGGGCACTTCCTCAACAGCGGTATAGTGCATGTATCCAGGATGTGCCCTTGAGTTCACCTGCCTCTGATTATTCTAATTCTGATTGCCATTCTTCTTAGGGTGGGAGCATTCTTTGGCCCAATGACCCACTTGATTTTTGTTGTAGCAAGGTTGATTGCTCCTAGGTCCTATGGAGATTCCTTGACCACCATTCCCTTTGGGTAAGGCAATAGTGAACGCCTTACGAAATACCTTCTGAGGCCTGTTGTTCTGAGCTTTTGGTGGTGGAGGCCTGAACTTAGGTGCATGTGGGCGGAACTATGGTCTAGCTGTCATAGGAGCTCTGGACTATGAAGATCTAGAGGTACCTGCCTCAATTGCCCTCTTGCGGCCCTTAGCTACCGCATGCATATTATTATGGTTTTCTTGGGTCAAGGCATCACTAATAAACTCATTGTAGGTGGTGCACTTGGAATTGGCCATAGTCTTCATCAGTTTTGTGCCAAGACCCCGCTTGAAGCTCTCTATTTTCTTTTCTTCGGTATCAACAAAACCTAGAGCATACCTAGACAGGTTGTTAAAAGCATGCATATATTCTATAAGGGTCTTTGTCCCTTGTGTGAGCCTCATAAATTCAGCCGCCTTCATACGCATTAGCCCTGGGGGAATGTGATGTCCCCGAAAGGCCAACTTGAACTGCTCCCGTGTTACATGTGCATTAGCAGGTAGAGAGGACAAGAAATGTGTCCACCAAATCCTGCCGGTCCCTGCAACTGATGGGACGCATACTCAGCCTTATGGTGCTCGGTGACCCTTAGCAGATGAAACTTCTGCTCAATAGTATTGAGCCACTCGTTCGCCTATAGCAGTTCCTCTGCCACCTTGAAGATAAGAGGCTTTGTATCTAGAAATTCCTTGAAGGTACTGTGTTGGTTTGGCTCAGGCCCTTGTTGCTGTGGGTGGGCACGAGCTGTGTTCTGCGCAATGAGGCGTAGAGCTTCCTCCATAGTTCTTTGGCTCCCCAAGAATTGGGCAAAGAACTCCTGAGTAGACGGCGGCGGCGGTGGTGGTAAGTCACTGTCGTTGCCATCATGGCTGCTACTAGCTCCTGCACGGGTGCAAGTCATCTGCAAAGTTGCAACAATAAGTGATTATTGGATGATGTCAGGAGATTACAGATGAATTTTATAATCATGCCAAACTGAAATTACTGGAGAGAATCTTAAATTCATACAATAAGAACAGAGGCATAATAATTCATTCTCACAACATGACACCACCAATTTGATCACTTATCAGACTCATAGCGCGTTAACATTCAAATCATGATCATCGATAAATGAGCTGCAATTGCATTAGTGTTTAACCAAACATGAAATAACATGCAAATACCAATATTACATGATAGTTCAATCACCAATACCAATCTCAAACTATAGGTCCATTACATAGATAGTGATGATCCATTAAGCATTTCCACTAGCCACTAAGCAATCTTATCCTCATTATGATCACTGTCGAGGTCAGAGATAGGATCATCTCCCTCCTTTGGCTCCACTTTTTCCTCGTCCTCATCATCATCTTCTTCCATATTTGGACCATCTTCTTCCCCATCAAGGATTGGGTTCAGCTGGTTGTTCAGATAGTGCACCTCATGCTGAAGGTCCATCACTCGAAGCTGAGCTTGTGCAAGCTGCTGACGTAAGCCCCTTTTAGCATGGTCCTGCATGGCACTTATGGCACGATGCCTATCTCGTTCTATTCTTGCTGCAGTGACACGGTTGTTTGCTACGTCCTGCTGGCGTGTAGCTGTGGATGCCTCGGCATGGGTGGCCTCCAGCTGCTCCTGTAGTCCTATAAGCAATGCTTGATCATCAGCTCTTGCTTCTTGGGCTGCTGCTCTTTGTTGATCCACTTGCTCCATTTAGGTATGGAGATTGCCCAAAGCTACATAGGCTTGGTCAGATTCCCATCGGGCTTCACTTGCTGCTTTCTTATGCCTGCACACACGCTTCTTGAGCTTACGTTGTGCGGCTTCAACTCTCATGAGCTTGTCCATGCAAGTGGTGTATGATTCCTACCAGAAATTCCTAGTGTCCTGGCGTGTACAAAACATCTTCATCACCGCAAACATGGCACTCATAGCGAGGCTAGACCTGTTTGCCTGCTCATCCTGATCTCGGATCAATGCATTTTGGTTGCGTTGTTCCCATATTGCTATGCATGGATCCACCCGAGGAAACATACTAGCGGCACAACCGGTAAGTGCATCCCCATGCTGCTGACAGATCTGACTCAAAAACTCAAAGGCCACTACTTGGGCAGCCTCCCAAGGAGTTTTCCCTTCGGATTCTGCCTTCCACTCCTGCCAGAAAGGTGCTTGTGTGCGGGCTGGTATGGTTAGCTACACCTCATACCATGGTTGTTAATGGGGACGAGGGTCCTGATCTTCTGTCAGGTTCAAGATAAACAACGATTTGTTCGGAGAGCGACATACCGATCCGGTTTCAGATCACAAAGACCCGAACCCTGCAACCTTAGCACCACGTCTCCTCTGGTTATCAACCATGTCACAATCCGGTTGACCTCGCCAAGAAGGCTAATCCCTGCTGCGAATCAAAGAACACAAGCAAGAACAAGATAAATAGCAACTCAATTAAAGTGACAATTGCAGATGAATGATTAAGCACTCGAAGTTGGGGTCTTGCAAACTGATAATGGCGACTGTTCAATGATAGATTGATCTAAAACAAAACCCAAACTCTAAAGTAGGTGGTGGCTACTGATTATATAGCCTAAGGGACGTCCAAGGATCCCTCTTCACGTCCTAAAGGTGTCCCAACATGTTACAAGGCCCAACGGCCCAAAAGACGACGACGCAGCGCCGTGACAGATTCTGGACGTCAACTTGTTTCGACGATTCCCATTGATTCTGATGGAATTTTGATGTGGGACCACTTCCATTGGTTTCCTTATGAAATTATCTTTCATCCATATGTGGATCATCAAAAACGGAGTCCGTATGCGACCTGGACGTCCGTTTTACTACAAGCTGGTCCTAAAGCCCGAGATGGACTCGAAATCAAGTTGGACTGGGCCTCCGGCTTGGCTTGGACGTCCTTGCTGGCCTCCTAAGGTGGTGGCCAAGGAGGAGGACGTCCAAGGGCTTTCTTGGTGGGTTCTCCAAGTCCTTGGGGTGTGCTCCCACTTGGGCCAAGGTCCCAAGGATGAATAACAAGCCCATGACGACAGTGTAGCTCTCGGTAGAAATAGCGACAGAATATCTTGATGGTTTGGAGGCCTTGCTGACGTGATATTGAGATGAGACCAGATCTATTTGAAAGCTTATCAGACAAGCTTTCTATCAAGTGCTCATTGATCTCAATCGCACTTCGGAAGGCTGAGTTATGGCCTTCCCAATAAAGCACTGTCGAACTGCCGATGAACCAAAAATTCAACTTTGATGAACTTGCACGTTGAGACACATTTGTATCTACATTCAAATAACGACATGTACATGTGGAACCAAGTGAATTGTACCAAAAATCACTATGCAAATATAGGAACGCGCTCACCTTATAAACAATGGTCGTATCCGATGGTGTCATGTCCTCATCATCCTTCCCTTCTTGACAACAAACCGTCCTCGGTTTGGGATTAGCCGAAGGAAACGTTGTTGGTAGTAGCCAACATTGCTCCCCTTCTTGAAATTTAACATGTTTCTTTATAACAAAACTAGGGAAACTCGACATGACAAGATTATAGCAATTGCAATCCTTTGGTTGATCATACTTTTGCGCAATACAAGGAGATTTCAGATTTGAATAAATATAGACACGATGCACCATATACTCTCCTTTACAATTATATTTTCCAATAAAATGATATGTACAAGTAGACAACCATGGCAATTCAACACATTTAAGTTTCTCTTCTAAACTACTAAGAGCATATAAAGTATCAAACTCAATATAACCCAAAGTATTTGAAGAATACAATAATTTCTTTTCTTTTTTTTGGTAGCAATGGGAAGCAAACTTTTATGTTCAGCATAAGTAATTGGTTCCACAGCCAAAGCATCATACTCATTCACTAGTTGTGGCATACGTATAATAAAAGCATTTTCACACAGCTCTTCTTTATCACTAGCATTATTAGAATAATTATTTTGTGACAAAGGCAATTCAGATTTAACATCTAATTCTTTCCTTTCATTAGCAGTTCTATCTCTACTAGTTTGTGCATTTTTAGCATGGTTTAAAGTTTTACCAGACTCCAAAGTATGTGTGGGAGGTGGTGGTGGTGAAGATGTTGTTGTAGTGGTGAAAGTAACCACTCGCCTTTTTATCGCAGTCTCAACCTTCGCAAATGGTTGCTCCACCCTTGCTAAAATCTGGTTGAGGTTGTCGCCAATGTTGGTATGGTTCTTTTGCTGACATTCCTGCAATTCTTTTTCTGCAAGCATAGCAAGCTGGAACAAACGTTTGAGAGTATAAAATTCTATATGGAAAACAATATCTTGTATTTCATGCCTCAAACCACCAAAAAAACGAACAATGGTATCTTTCATGTCCTCTACTATCCCACAACGTATTGCACACTTTTGAAACTTTGTATAATATTCTTGGACAGACATATTGCCCTGCTCTAAGCACTGCAATTTGTTATGCCATTCATGTTTATAAGAAGGAGGAATAAAACGATCACGCATAGCTATCTTAAGTTCTTCCCATGTACCAGGTAAAACATCCTCTGCAACTAGCCCATACCACCAAATAATGGCAAAGTCCTTAAACTCACTAGTAGCTTGTCGAACTCTATATTGCTCAGGTACAAGGTGGGCACTAAACTTTTGTTCTACCATTATCTCCCAATTAAGGTATCCTTCAGCATCATAATGACCCAAAAAGGATGGTATGGTCAATTTACCTCTCATACCTTGATGATTATAGTCTATATGTGAGGGCTCATTGTTCTTTATTCGGTCCATCCTTGCAAACTTCTGGTCCATGATTTCCTACAATTCACACTTAAACAAAAACTCATTATTTGATATTGTTAGAAATTAATATAAATCCCCTATCAACTATTTATGGGTAAGTGGAATCACACTCTCACACGTCTTACCAAGTTCTTACAAGGTTCTTACCAACGCAAAGCAGTGTACGGTACAACCGGTGGCTGGTTCGTGATACCTATGAGGGTGTGACACCAAGATTGCAAGGGTCTTTTTCTGTACCGATCTGAAGTATATGTGGAGCTTGGGAGCCACGAAAAAGAACAAATATATATATGTGGCACACAAGTCAGTGACAGACAGCAATATTGAATAAATATCTAGAGCACTTGTTCTAGTTGCTGGCCTATACGTGTTTCTATCACCAGTTGTGATAAACAAGAGAGGAAACAAGGATGAAAGGAAACAAGTATTAAAGGTAGCAACGGATATGAACAAGACAAAAGATACCACAAACAATAGAGCTATTGAGTGTTCCTTATGTGCTCCTTTTTGATATCTTCTATTCTCTTTTACTATTTTTTTCTTTTATTTTTTTGTCCAATCTTTTTTTCTTGCTTTTGTTCTTTTGATATTTTTTTCTCAGCAAGGAGCACACAAGAATAAACCACAAAAAATTTGAGCTCAATTGAATAAAAGATGTGGCCTATAGAAAATTAGGACTGTGCTCTAAAAAGCATATCAAAACTTGTGGGCTCAAAAACTCAATTTTCCTAATCGAATTTTACAAATCTAATTTTTGCAAACCCAACAACTCTGGGATGAAATAGATCTAAAATTTTCTGGCATTCTCCGTAGATATAAAATTTTCCCTGTTTCGAGTTCGGATGCAAAAGTTATGACTGTTTTAAGGAAGCTGCTCGAATCAGGATTTTAGTGGACACAAGATGCAAACCGATGGTGATACGGAATAGCGGCGGGTGAAGGGATCAACACAAACTAGAAAAAGAACACAATCTAAACTAGCAACAAGATTTTGACTTAGGACACAAACTCAACAAAGCGGACTCTGAAACTGAATCATGCAAAGGCTATGGCGCGGATGGTTATAGGACAGGAAACAAATATGGCATTGGACTATGGGATAAAAGAAAAAAAAACTCGAACTAAGGGTAAGATGTGAACTTGATGGTATACTAGAAGCTCTGATTACCACTTAATGGGGACGAGGGTCCCGATCTTCCGTCAGGTTCAAGATAAACAACGATTTGTTCGGAGAGCGACACACCGATCCCGTTTAAGATCACAAAGACCCGAACCCTGCAACCTTAGCACCACGTCTCCTCTAGTTATCAACCGTGTCACAATCCGGTTGACCTCGCCAAAAAGGCTAATCCCTACTGCGAATCGAAGAACACAAGCAAGAACAAGATAAATAGCAACTCAATTAAAGTGACAATTGCAGATGAATGATTAAGCACTCGAAGTTGGGGTCTTGCAAACCGATAACGGCGACTGTTCAATGACAGATTGATCTAAAACAAAACCCAAACCCTAAAGTAGGTGGTGGCTACTGATTATATAGCCTAAGGGACGTCAAGGATCCTGTTGATGGTGTAATTTGGCTAAGAGTCGTAATCAGCCAAATTATATGTTATTAGTATTTAATCAAAATTAGTTGACACATTGCTTAAAAGTTGTAACAGGGCCAAGTGCGTTCCATGCATGCTGGAGTTCACGTATGGAGGAAGCAAGCCAGGGAAGATTTTAGTGGCGTGGAATAAAAGGATTCTGCATTTACTAATTATTTGGTCCAGTTAACAATTATTCAAGCTCCAGGCGGATTAGGAGATCAGGAAAGATTTTGCACCAGCTAATTGTTCGGCTGGAAGGTAAAATCCTACTCGGATTGCCTGGACGGCAGGAGTATTTTGCAAGCCCAACAAACCAGAGGATTAGTAGGGATATTCTATTTTATTTCTATACAAAAGAAGTGCACGTACATGTATCCAACTCATGTTCTGTATATCTGCCGAAGGCCAGGTGGACCCGTATATATATATGGGGTGTGGCCGATTGCCTTCTGTCTGATCAATCGACAAACACAAAATACATCTACTTTTTTTTATTGCGTTCTACTTTACTAGTTCTTGCCGAGCCCTAGCTTCCCTAGGGATTGGTTGATCTTTGCCGTTTTGCGCTGAAAAACGGTCGGCTTCCCTCCACGAAAGCGAGGATCCTTTGTTGCTTTGCTCGGAAAGCAATCGCTCGTCGTCGCGAAAGCACGATAGTTGTCGTGTTGTTGCGTGGATCAATTTCACGTGCCAACACAATTGGCGACTCCGCTGGGGAAGAATAAGAATAAGAAGAAACCAGCAATGGGCGACGACCACCCCAAGGACGGTAGCACAGTCGACCCTGACAATATCATCGCTGTCATGCTTGAGGACCTATCTGAGGAGGATCGGCACGAAATTGAACGGGAGCTCGAGGAAGATAGGCTGAAGAATTTACAGAAGAAATTAGCAGGCTTCCGGAAGATGAGGAACAACGCCATCTACAAGGTAGCTGTACCAGCTTCTTCTGCTTCACCTAGCACCGAGGTAAGTGCACCACTTTCCGAAGAAATTGGTCATCTAATTGATGCATCGGTAGCTAGCAAATATGGTACATCAGATGTTTATAAATTGAAATTATTTCCTTTATCATTATCTGGTACTGCATTTACTTGGTTTTCATTACTTGCTCCTAAATCCATTGTAACTTGGGCACAATTGGAACAAAAATTTCATGAATATTTTTATAGTGGTGAAACTGAACTTAGGCTTACTGATTTGATATTGGTTAAACAAAAGTACAATGAATCGGTTTCTGAATATATTCGACGGTTTAGAGATGTAAAAAACCGGTGCTTTAGCTTGATCATTGCCGAAAAGGATTTAGCTGATATTGCTTTTTCGGTTTACTTGTTCATATCAAGGATAGATTAGAAGGGCAGGAATTTTCAGATATTAATCAAGTTTTACAAAAGGCTGTGGCGCAAGAAAACCGTGCTAAAGATGTTAAACAATATGGCCGGTTTAGGGATAATAAAAACAAAGACAAGGAAAAGCCTACGGTTAATGTTGTAGGTTATGATAGCGATTCGGCTAGTGATGATGACGTTGATGTATGCATAGCCGAATGGGTACAAGCACCTAAGTCAAAACCTTTTGTATGTGCTGCTTTGAAACCTACACCTGCTAGAAGAAAGGAAATTAAGTATACTTTTGATGTTAGCAAGTGTGATAAAATTTTTGATATCTTGCTGCAAGCAAACCAGATTAGAATAAAGGGAGGTCATGTAATTCCGCCTCCAGAAGAATTGGCTAAAAAAGCTTACTGTAAGTGGCACAATTCTTTTTCTCACGCTACTAATGATTGTAACGTGTTTCGTCGACAGGTGCAATCGGCCATTAATGACGGACGATTGACATTTACAGAAGGTTCTAAGATGAAGCTTGATAGTGACCCATTTTCTATCAATATAATTGACTTTGAGAACAAGAAGGTGCTCATTCGGTCAGATCAGGCCGAATCCTTGAAAGGAAAAAATGTTATTGTTGATAACAGGGCTGCTCCAAAGATGATCAAGCCAAAAAATCCAGAAGAGGGAGTGTGGAAAGTCAATGAAGGCAAGAAACAGGTTCCAA
Source organism: Miscanthus floridulus (assembly GCF_019320115.1). Taxonomy (NCBI): domain Eukaryota; kingdom Viridiplantae; phylum Streptophyta; class Magnoliopsida; order Poales; family Poaceae; genus Miscanthus; species Miscanthus floridulus. The sequence goes on from NC_089581.1 coordinate 74,542,634, forward strand.
AGTTAAGGCCGACAGTTAAACACCTGTTGGACAAATATGTATCATAGAAGGCCAACAATGTGTTTAATCGGCTAGGAGGTTCTAAACGTCCTAGATCTCCTTCTGGTCATGGTTTTTGTGATCAAGTTTACAGACAAGGAAATTCATATGCTCATCAACCGCAATTTCCAATGGGGCCAACATTCTGGGGCTGTGTACCTCCAATGTATCAACAAATTCCTCCATATGGTTTTAATCCTTGGGTACCACATCCTACTGGGCCAGAATGTTTTTATCAACCTGGATGGGCGGCATCAGGATCTGTGTTTGGAAAAGATCCTCGGTTCAATCAGGAGGTTAGGGCAAATGATGCCATTGTGGTGCATGGTGGCCGTAAGAATTCAGCTTCTGGAATTGTTAATTCGCACAGAGAAGTCAAAGCTGGATCATCCAAAGGGAGAGGATCTGCACAGAATAGTTCGTCAAGGTACAATGCAGGCCACAAGAATTTTGTTGGTGGACGCAAATCTGTGTGGGTGCCAATCAAGCCTGGAGGTCGCACGGATAATTTAGATTTACGTGACATGGCTGGAACTCGTCAACCGACAACTGGTCAAAATGGTTCTAGTGTTGTTCATGGTCTGCAAATTGGCACTATGGTGATTGATAAATCTAAAGTGGATGCATGTGCACATCAGGGGAAAATAGTAATTGGTTTGTGCTCTTATTCAGATCAGAAAGAAGTCGTAGGTTCAGGGGAGGCTGGTAGCAGTTTAGAGCTTGGCCAACAGAGTCGTTCAGAGGAAACACAAGCTGCAATTACTAGCACGGTTGCAACATCTAATAAACTGAACATGCAAAGCAGCAGCGCAAGAATTTCTAAAGACGTGTCTCAGCATTGCAGTTCAGCAAATAGCGGTGGCAGAAATGCAAGAGGAATGCCTTATGCGAACAGGAGGCCGAACTTTCAAATGCCTGTGCAGCAGAACAATTTTTATTCCAGAGGCCCTGTGTTTAAGCCAAGAGCAGTAGCGTTGCAGTATAGAGCTAGGAGTTTGGGGGGCAGGATCAGAACAGTTGCGCCGGGAACTAAACCGAAGTCTCAGTGGTGCCCGAGAGGACTCACTCGTACACAGAAACGGAGAGTGCAGCGGCTGCGAGCACTAGAAATTAAAGAAGAGCAAGCAGAGAAGCAACGTGATGAATGGTTTAATCGAGCTAGACCAATGGTGCCTGCCAAGATGACTTGGAAGGAAAAGCGCATCACGATGGAGGAGGAGAAATCTGAGGACGATAATATGATTATTAATGAGAATTCAGAGAGCAAAGATGACACGCCTTCTACTATGGATGTTAACATGGTTTTTGCTTTACCTGCTGAATTTCGTGCACCCGAAATAGAAGTTGCAGAGCTTGCTCTTGGTCCTAAAAGCGCTGTATTTGAGAAGCCAGAAAAGCCCGAGAAGCACTTAAAACCTTTATACATCAAGGGACATATTGATGGTAAGCCTATTGGTCGCATGCTTGTTGATGGAGGTGCTGGGGTTAATGTTATGCCTTTTTTGGTCTTTACTAAATTGGGCCGAAAGGAGAGTGAATTGATGAGGACCAACATGGGGCTTAGTGGGTTCACAGGAGATTTGTCTGAAGCGAAAGGTGTTATTGTTATGGAGCTCACAGTCGGAAGCAAAACAGTGCCAACTACATTTTTTGTTGTTGATGTAAAAGGGCGATATAACATTCTTTTGGGACATGATTGGATACATGCAAACTATTGCATCCCTTCTACTCTACATCAGTGTGTGATTCAGTGGGTCGGAGATGATGTAGAGGTAATTGAAGCAGATAATTCAGCCTGCATTGCTTTAACTGATGCTCCTATTGATTGGCAACATGGTGAGATGCAGTGCTTGACAGGAAGGGATTTATCAGATTATGATTATGTTGCTATTGGTAGGGATGGTTTTGTTCCTGTAAAGGTACAGCCGGCTTGCATAGCTCGGCTTAATAATTTGTCTCTGTGAACAATGAATAAAGAAGATAGTATAAAGTGGTTGCAGAGGCGTACTGAGGAATATCGTTCTAGTAAGAACGATATGCATGAAACTGTTGAAGATTTTGGTGACATAGAAAAGCTTGGACAGGGGTTCTCATCGGCTGATCCACTTCAGGAAATTGATATTGGTGATGGAAGTGTTCCCAGGCCTACTTTCATCAATGCAAATATGGAGGCCGATCAGAAAAGCAAGGTATGTGCATTACTTAGGGAATTTATTGACTGCTTTGCTTGGAATTATACTGAGATGCCTGGTTTGAGTAGAGATTTAGTTGAGCATAGGTTACCTATTAAATCTGGTTTTAGGCTGCATAAGCAACCCCCTAGACGTTTTAATTCTAATTTGTATGACCGCATCAAAGAAGAGATTGATCGGTTGTTGAAAGCTGGGTTTATTCGGCCATGTAGGTATGCTGAGTGGATTTCTAACATTGTACCTGTTGAGAAGAAAAACACAGGGAAGATTAGAGTATGCATTGATTTTAGAGACTTGAATAAGGCTACTCCTAAAGATGAATATCCTATGCCTATAGCCGACATTTTTATTAATGATGCTTCCAGGGCATAAGGTGATTAGTTTTTTAGATGGTAATGCCAGGTTATAATCAAATCTTTATGGCCGAAGAGGACATGTCTAAGACTGCTTTTCGTTGCCCCGGCTTTGTTGGTTTATTTGAGTGGGTCATAATGACTTTTGGGTTGAAAAATGCTAGGCGCTACATATCAACGTGCTATGAACTTGATTTTTCATGATCTTTTGGGTATTATATTAGAAATATATATTGATGATGTTGTCGTTAAATCGGATGGGTTTGATCATCATTTAGCTGATTTATGATTAGCCTTTGAGAGAATGCGCCGGTATAGGTTAAAAATGAATCCCCTCAAATGTGCTTTCGGTGTGTCGGCTGGCAAGTTCTTAGGGTTCATAATTCATGAGCATGGCATAGAGATTGATCCTAAGAATGTAGAGTCGATCAGGAAATTAAAGGAGCCTACATGTAAGAGGGATGTGCAAAAGTTGTTAGGGAAAATTAATTACTTGAGACGATTCATATCTAACCTTGCAGGAAAAATTGAATCGTTTATCCCTTTACTTTGGCTAAAGCATGAAGCAGAATTCACATGGGGGGCAGAACAACGTGATGCTTTTAATAATATAAAGAGATATTTGTTGAGTCCTCCAGTGCTTCGGGAGCCAAAGTCTGGTGTGCCGTTCAGATTATATATTGCTGCACAAGAAAAGGTGATTGGCGCGGTTTTGGCACAAGAAGACGGCGGGAAGGAGTATATCATTGCTTATGTGAGTCGCCGTCTTATGGACACAAGAGAGTAGGTACGTGTTCATTGAAAGGCTATGCTTGTCTTTATATTATGCATGTACCAAGTTTAGGCATTATTTGCTATCTAGTACTTGTATAGTTGCATGCCAAACCGACGTGATTAAATATATGTTACAACAGCCGATTCTTAGTGGTAGAATCGGAAAGTGGGCTTATGCATTAGTAGAATATGATTTAACATATGAATCGTTGCGTGCTATGAGAGGTCAAGTTGTCGCCGATTTTATTGTTGATCATAGGATTAAAGATGAAGATGTCTGCCATATTAGTGTATGCTCATGGAAACTTTATTTTGATGGATCGGTTTGTAGAGATGGACAAGGTATCGGTAATGTTTTGATTTCACCAAATAATGTAGCTTATGAAACATCGGTTCGCTTAGAATATCCTTGCACAAATAACCAGACCGAATATGAAGCTTTATTGTTTGGTTTGCAAAGTTTAGTTGATATGGGTGTGAGGGATATAGATGCCTTTGGAGACTCTCTTTTGGTAGTTCAGCAGATTAACGGAGAATTTCAATGTTTTGATGGGTTGCTGAATAGCTATTTGGACCGATGTTTAGATATAATTAAATCTCTGGATACTTTTACTATCAGCCATATATCTAGAGAAGAAAAATTTAGAGCTAATCATTTGGACCCAACAAGCATCTGGTTACCAGGTTACTAGTGGAAAGTTTTTAATAATAGAAAAACCGATGCTAGCTGTTGTCGAAAGTGAGACTGATCTGGTTACTAGTTCAGGTCTGGGTCAAATTGAGAGTTCTAGAGCTGAACATATTAGTAGTTTTGGAGTACATGGTGCATCAGGTGCTAGTTTAGTACAACAACAATTAGTACAGGGCAAAGAAGATTCGGTATAGGGTTCACAAATAACCGAATCTATAAATGAGTTAGAACCTGGTGATTGGAGAAGTCCTATAATTAATTATCTAAAGGATCCAAGTCAAACAAGGGATAGGAAAATTTGGCGTCAAGCTTTAAAATATACTTTGTTAAATGATGAATTATACCGCCGAACCATAGATGGGTTACTTTTGAAGTGCTTGGGTTCTGATCAGTCTAGAATAGCTATGGGTGAAGTACATGAAGGAATATGTGGGACACATCAGTCGGCTCATAAGATGTGATGGTTATTGAAACGAGCGGGTTTTTATTGGCAGACTATGTTAGAAGATTGTTTTCGATATTATAAGGGGTGTGAAGCGTGTCAAAAGTTTGGAGACATACAGTTAGCGCCTGCGGCTATGTTGCACCCTATTGTTAAGTCCGTGGCCATTTAGAGGATGGGGTTTAGATTTTATTGGTCAAATACATCCTGCTTCATCTAGAGGTCATCGCTTCGTCCTAGTAGCTACAGATTATTTTACTAAATGGACTGAAGCAATTCCTTTGAAAAATATGACTCATAAAGAAGTGATTAATTTTGTATTGGAGCATATTATTCATAGATTCGGTATTCCTCAGACTTTGACTTCTGATCAAGGTGCTTCTTTTATGTCTCACCAATTTCGTGAATTTGCCGAATCATTTAGAATTAAGTTGTTAAATTCGTCGCCTTATTATGCTCAAGCTAATGGACAGGCCGAATCTAGCAACAAAATTTTGATTAAGCTTATAAAGAAAAAGATTGAAGAGCATCCGAGAAGGTGGCATGAGGTGCTTTCGGAAGCTTTATGGGCTCATCGGATATCTAAGCATGGAGCAACTCAAGTGACACCGTATGAGTTAGTGTATGGACAGGAAGCTGTGCTACCTGTGGAGATTAATTTACAAGCTCTTAGAGTAGCCAGACAAAATGATTTGTCGGCTGTAGATTACAGTAATCTGCTGATGGATAGAATAGATGAGGTTCCAGAGGAGAGATTAAAGGCTTTACGTGAAATTGAAAAGGAGAAATTGAGGGTAGCTAAGGCCTATAATAAAAGAGTTAGGGAAAAATCGTTTCAGATTGGAGATTTAGTATGGAAAACGAGTTTGCCTCTTGGAACTAAAAATAATAAATTCGGCAAATGGTCGCCGAGTTGGGAAGGACCGTATAGTATTGTAGAGATTGTTCCTGGAAATTCATATTTTGTACAATCTTTGCAGGGAGAGAAGTTGCCTAAAGCGCTCAATGGAAAATATCTTAAGAAGTACTATCCTAGTGTGTGGCAGGAGGCTTGATTGTGGTACGGCCGATATATCTGTATAAATATCGCCCTAAGGAAAATATTTGGCCGATGTATTCTTTGAATATCGCCTTAAGAAAATACTTGGCCAATGTATTTTGGAGACATCGTCCTAAGCTATGGTGTGGCCGGTGAAGCCATTGACGTAGTCCGGAGGTAAAATGTTGATTGCTTTTATTTTCGGTAAAATGCAATTGTACCGAAAACAGGGGGGCATGTGTTGATGGTGTAATTTGGCTAAGTGTCGTAATCAGCCAAATTATATGTTATTAGTATTTAATCAAAATTAGTTGACACATTGCTTAAAAGTTGTAACAGGGCCAAGTGCATTCCATGCATGCTGGAGTTCACGTATGGAGGAAGCAAGCCAGGGAAGATTTTAGTGGCGTGGAATAAAAGGATTCTGCATTTACAAATTATTTGGTCCAGTTAACAATTATTCAAGCTCCAGGCGGATTAGGAGATCAGGAAAGATTTTGCACCAGCTAATTGTTCGGCTGGAAGGTAAAATCCTACTCGGATTGCCTGGACGGCAGGAGTATTTTACAAGCCCAACAAACCAGAGGATTAGTAGGGATATTCTATTTTATTTCTATACAAAAGAAGTGCACGTACATGTATCCAACTCATGTTCTGTATATCTGCCGAAGGCCAGGTGGACCCGTATATATATATGGGGTGTGGCCGATTGCCTTCTGTCTGATCAATCGACAAACACAAAATACATCTACTTTTTTTTATTGCGTTCTACTTTACTAGTTCTTGCCGAGCCCTAGCTTCCCTAGGGATTGGTTGATCTTTGCAGTTTTGCGCTGAAAAACGGTCGGCTTCCCTCCACGAAAGCGAGGATCCTTTGTTGCTTTGCTCGGAAAGCAATCGCTCGTCGTCGCGAAAGCACGATAGTTATCGTGTTGTTGCGTGGATCAATTTCGCGTGCCAACAGATCCCTCTTTACGTCATAAAGGTGTCCCAACACGTCACAAGGCCCAACGGCCCAAAAGACGACGACGCAGCGCCGTGATAGATTATGTATGTCAACTTGTTTCGACTATTCCCATTGATTCTGATGGAATTTTGATGTGGGACCACTTCCATTGGTTTCCTTATGAAATTATCTTTCCATCCATATGTGGATCATCAAAAACGGAGTCCGTATGCGATGTGGACGTCCGTTTTACTACATACTGGTCCTGAAGCCCGAGATGGACTCGAACTCAAGTTGGACTGGGCCTCCGGCTTGGGTTGGACGTCCTTGCTGGCCTCCTAAGGTGGTGGCCAAGGAGGAGGACGTCCAAGGGCTTTTTTGATGGGTTCTCCAAGTCCTTGGGGTGTGCTCCCACTTGGGCCAAGGTCCCAAGGATGAATAACAAGCCCATGACGACAGTGTAGCTCTCGGCAGAAATAGCGACAGAATATCTTGATGGTTTGGAGGCCTTGCCGACATGATATTGAGATGAGACCAGATCTATTTGAAAGCTTATCAAACAAGCTTTCCATCAAGTGCTCATTGATCTCGATCGCACTCCGGATGGCTGAGTTATGGCCTTCCCAATGAAGCACTGTCGAACTGCCGATGAACCAAAAATTCAACTTTGATGAATTTGCACGTTGAGACACATTTGTACCTACATTCAAATAACGACATGTACATGTGGAACCAAGTGAATTGTACTAAAAATTACTATGCAAATATAGGAACGAGCTCACCTTATAAACAATGGTCGTATCCGATGGTGTCATGTCCTCATCAGTTGTCCCTTCAGGTACTCTTCGTTCCAATGATAGAGAGGTGGCTCATGATACCCCGCAAAGTACAAAACTCTCCAAAGCAAAGTAGGAGTTCCGAACACCATAAGGAAATACTCACATCCAACTGGTGCTGCCATCTGTACCATCATCATGTACAACTTTTGTGAGACAAGGCCATAATGGATAAGAGTTACATAACCAAGTAAGAAATTTATAAGTGGAGGAACAATGTAAGTATTGATTAATTATTATCATGATGCATGCATGTTCCGTACGTCCTCACAAACTTAGGAAAAATTATTTCTAATAGCATACACGGTGGCATACATACATTCTCTCATATATAGCGTAACTAGTCGAGCTACACGTTTTTGTTGTTGGTGTACCTACATAAGAATTTCATTTTAGCCCAAACCCCACAATAATATATGCAGAATGTAAATATAAATACTTCCATATATGTACATATATTTTCGTATCAAAGCTACCCGATGACAGTTTATACCCACATTTAAATACACACTATATACACATGCAAGCATGCATACATAGTTGTACCAAAGCTAACTCTCTCCGACCGCACGCTCACATCTTGCGATTATGCCACTCATCAACTTACCTTCTTACCTTGGCGTATAGGCATTTGATCCATGCATTACCATTCAAGTGAATGACATCCATACAATAGCACGCTGTATGAACGACGAAAATAAAACCCCCAAGTTCGTACTTAAATAGCCACCTAATAGCCCTTAATTTGGGCATAAGGAAAGTGATCACTAGCACACTTTAGATTTCAAATACCTATTTATATAGCTATTAGTTGCTAGAAAAGGGTTTTGGAAAACAAAAACCTTTGTTTTAAATACACATGTGGCAATTAATGTTGAATCTTGCTCTGATACCAGCTGTCGCAGAACTGACCAATTTATAAGAGCACAAGTACAATGGTAGCCCACAAGCGGTCGCATTGTCATACTTGAGCCCATATAAACCCAGTAGCCTATCGAGTACCACGACGGGTCTCAATAAACGATCCACAAACAACCAAGATCGTACATGATTCAACATACATGTCATATATTACATAAAGTTCATAGATACATTTCCATCATCAGAGTATGAAACAAAGTTATTACAAACCAAGTTTGATAGATAATAGCAGGAGCAAATTAAGTTTGAAAGTAGCTTTTGCCAATATAGTTTAATACAGTGCCGATATACGATCATAGTCCACAAAAGCATATAGAGGGATTAGTAAAGATGCCTGCCCAAGGCTTACTCCTCATCCACAGCAGGATAGAAGCAACTCTTGCAATAACCATGATATACCGTGCCATCTGCAACAATGGGAATAAAACCCTGAGTACGAGAAGGTACTTAGCTAGACTTACCCATCATAAACCAGAAATAAATTGACTCCTAGGATTATGCAAGGCTGTATAAATGGGAGGTAGCTTGACAACATTTTCATAAAAAGCGATTAACTTAGTTATATAATTATAATTCCGTTATCAAGTTATTTATAACTATCCATCTCTAAATTAGCAACTATCCTATGCCAAACATGTGGTATATCATTTTAAGAGCATACAATAGTAACCATAGCAGGTATAGTAATTCATGTTTACCCGAACCATCATATTCCATAATACAATTACTACGATGTTGAGACTAGCCAAGTTTCTCACTATCCGAGAGAGACGGCGATTCGAATAGATTTCAACCAGCTAGGAATTTATTCCTAAGACAAACCCAGGCAGACCAGATCAACGATCACCTTAGGTCACCTTTGGTACAACTCAAGTACACATTTCGCGGGTTCGCCCAGCGCCGCACAATCAGGGACAACCAACTGCCAGGACGTTCAGGCCTAGCCTACCCTTGGGCTCACGTCTGGCTTCCCCGCACATCCTTACTACCATTCAGAGTGTGCACTTTGATAGAGCGGGGCCCGACCTGAGTTGAGCTACTCGGCTTCATGGTCGGAACGAGTTATCTGGCCAGCTAAGTGATAGGCATGTGTTCAATCTTGTCAGAAGCGCCAACAATGGTACGGTCCTTAATCGGCACAGATGGAATAACATGAGTCAACCTACCATAGACTCCGCCTAACCTCCATTTACTTTTACCCCATGGTTCTTTTCCACGATAGCAAATATAGCCAACCGTGCTTTGGTATCCACCTATATCTCGCAGGTGACAGGAAATCACCCGACTTCTACCGGTTTAAGCAGGGCTAAGCATATATTCGATCCTGGACCTACATAGGGTTAAAGGTGTATTTCTTGACAAGGTAGTTCCATGCATCAAGTGTTTCTAGACAACTCTTATAACCTAATGCATCAATCATAAAGGACTCCAATAATATTTTGAAAAACACTAGGAGACTGAGAATGATCCGGGGCTTGCCTTTTAGAAAAGAAGTGGGGCGGTGGTCAGGGCACTCCGGAAGCTCTTCTGGGGTCTACTCCTCGCCTTTGGGAGCTACGGCTTGAGGAATCTCCTACTGGTTCCCTTCCTCTCCTTCGTTGAACTCCAACAACATTATCTCCACTGTCGATCCTAGATGCATGAATATGGCATAAGATATTGTGAATGCATATATGCTGACAAGTATAGTATGATGACACCTGATGAATGCATTCGTGTAAGTATTCTTAACAGCATGGTGTTAAAGTAATAATAAGTGCATCACATTTTACTGAGTATGTGCATATCTCTTTTTGATTACTTAATCAAACACTTCAACAATTCAATTACTACACCGCAAAACAGCAGCTACTTGTTTTACTCACAACTGAAGTTCTACTTATCCAAATGCTATGATCTTGGACTTTCTGGAAAGACCACAAAATTGTATACAACTCTTATTTAATCACCAAAAGCTAATTCACATTCTATCCTAACCAAAATAGGCAATCAATCCAGGGCTGTCCAGAAATTCTAGAGAGCGAGCATTTCGGAATACTAATTTAAACAGCTATAACTCCTAAACCCTTTGGCCTATTGTCCTGAAATTTTAACACAAGATATATGAAGAAGTTACCTACAACTTTGTTATTAACCATTTTTACAGGAAATATCATTTTTACCATGCCACATACCAAACCACGGAATCTGTCTGAAAACCCTTCTCACCCGAATTATAAAGCAACGATATTTTTACTGCATATAATTATTCCAAATTTGACCTCACCAAGCATACCATCAGTTCAAAGACACCAAATAAACTCAAGAAAGCATAATGTCCATTCCCAAACTATTCATTTAAAAGCCTTTATCAATTTAACTAGATAATTAGGTTAAATAATAAACATATACCCAATGTGCATAATAAATTCTTAGAAAATTACAGTAGACTCCTAATGCTCACAATAGACTACTGTGAAAATTTCACACCATTTGCACATGTATAACATCCTATGCAAAAATGATAAGCTAGCAAGGGTTATTTTTAGTGAAAATAGAAAACCCTATAGAAAAGTGTCAAGCAACAGATTATATATTTTTCCTAGCTTCACCTTAGTGCCATACTACTGTACAAAAATTTTCATAGCAATATCTTTCATATTTTTATCCCTACAAATTTCCTTAGAAAATGCCATTTATTAATAAATAAATAGAAAGATCATTTTTAAATCAAGTTTATAACAAACTTATTATTTTTCCTAGCTAGAGCATGTCAATACAATACCCACAAAATTGGAATCACAATTTTAGGAGTTTTCTAGCTCAAGATATCAAATTTACAAAATTGTAACCAAACAAAAAGCATTTATCTAAATGCATTTTAATCCTTAATAAAAACATCAGAAACTGTACCTATCATATTTTTATAAAATACTACACTTCCTAAGGAACACTACAAAATTTGGTTCACAAGATTTGGATCTCTACAACTCCACTTATCATTTTTCAAAGTTTGCATCAAATCTTGAAAACAAATGAACTATCCTTCTCAACTGAGTCACTAACAGCTGGGGCCCTCAGGTCAGTTGGACCCCATAGGTCAGCGACACAGGAAGCAGGGGAGCAGCGTAGCTTGACGCAGCTCGGCCCCAGCTCATCACCGGCGAGCTCTCTGGCGAAACCAAGTGCACCGACGTGATCTACAGAACAAACCGCATCTAGTGACCTAGGTGGTGGTAGCGCAAGTGCGGCGGAGCGTGCTCGTCGCTGGCCATGGCAGCACGACGGCGCTGCTCTATGCTGCGTCAGCCATCTTCGGCCTCGGCGAATCTAGGCAAGGTGTGCACTAGCATAATGGTGACCATATGGATCTATCTAGGTGACCTAGGTGGCGCGAGGTGGTCCGACGAGCTCCGGCCACGTGCACGGTGGCGCAGAGGTGTGAGCGTGGCGCCACGGGTCACCGTGTTCTGTGCCGGCGAGACCACTAACCGCGGTAACATCATGCACAAAGAAACAACACACCATAGACTAGCCCTAACATAAGGAATCAAAGCAAATGCCTAAGCGAGCAACGTGGCGGCGAGCTCGCCATGGAAGCGGCCATGTCGGCCAAGAACTCCGGTGAGGAAGAAAATGGCGAATACGCCCTCACCGAAGCTCGTCAGTTGCTGCAATCAAGTTGAGGAGGTAGAGGGGGACGTGGTGCAACTATGGGCGAGATGGAGGCGGTGGTAGTGTGGTGGAGCGCGTGTGAGGCGATGGCGGAGGTGGTGCGGTGCTCGGCGATGCTGTGCTCTTCTGCGGCGAGAGGGAAGGCGAGCAGCCAAGAGTGAAGGAGCGGGCAGGAGTGAGTGGAAAGGAGGCGCGGGGTGGTGCAGATAACGGGCGCTAGCTCGCGGCATCGAGGCCCAGGCATTGGCCAATGGCGGCCATGCTCTGCTGATGGTCGGCCATGTCCGGGCGCGGCGCGACGTTCTTCAGGGCGCGATCAGAAGCCTGACAGCGCGATTTCAAAGCTTCCAAACTCCTAAACGGTAGCGAATTCGTGCACATAGCCAAAACAGAAATTGTAGAGCTATATACCTGCTACAAAGTTGCTTAAGATACTTTCCCTAAATTCATAATGGATAGAGAGTAAAATCAGCCCAAAGTTGAGCTTGTCAAACTGTCAGTGAAGCATGACTTAGCGATTAGTGAAAATTCTAAGTGTTGAAAATAGTGCAAAGCTGATTTTTGTGAGCCAATTTCAAGCATGTTAGGAGCTAAACTAGTCTATGACCCAAAAATAAAAGTTGTTCCCCTCATCAAATACTACAACTTTGATTTAGTGACCACATCCATGCAAGGTCTCTGTGACATAGTTCAAACTAGGTCAAACCTACTACATTCAAATGATGGTATACACTTAAACTATGACCTAGTGACCAAATTAGCCCTAGCCAAGAATACCAAAGTTGTTCCTAATGACATTCCATACATATTTAAGCTATTCCTAGGGTCACACAATCATTTCATACATTGGTTACACATAAGGACTTGATCATTCAAGGTGACCTTCATGAACATTGCTCCACTAGTCATCCTAAGTGTAGCTAAGATGTTTTAGTGACTCACATCAACCATTTACATGTATTCACTCATGATCATATGCATATATACAAGAAAACATAAAATAACAAGCATGTTTCCTATGTTTCAATCACATGTTTCAATTGTAAAAGCTTATATATGAATGCTCGATGCTCATGCTCATGCAATGCAATTCAAATTATGCAAGTCTAACACCTAGGGTGTTACATAGGACCTCAAGGTCTGCTCCTAGAAGTCCCAGTAGAGGGGGCAATGTCGAGGGCTCGTTGCCCGCCAGCGTAGCCCTATGGAGTGGACGAAGCTCACCGTAGCAGTCGGCAATATAGGCTAGGATCCCAAAGTTGAGGACCTAGCCTAGAGCGAAGGCACTAGATGTGATGAAGAACTTGCTAGGGAAGTGGACACTACTGTCTGGGGTGGGCTATTTGCTCCAATGATGAGGTGGGTGGCTCCAAACATCATAGAGCCTGAATCGCACTTGACGCTGCCCCCTACCTAGCAAGCCAGCTATCGTGGAGTTGGAACCATGGCAAGCATAGTTGTTCAAATTGGTGTTAGAGTACGGGTCTCTGGTGGCTCAGGTGGACTTAAGAACACAAGAATCACAGAGAAGACTCAACGGTTTATCCTGGTTTGGGCCAATCGATGCCCTATGTCCAGTAGCTGATGATCCTTATACTCAAAAGCACCCAAAATCAGGGGGTTACAATAGAGTGTAAAGAGATGTTTGGTAGGGGGTTAGCTCAGTGCTAATCCTAATGTTGCCTCGCTGTCGATGGAGTCTTCCCCTCATTGGAGAGGAGGATGACGACAGGATGTGATAGAGGAGCTCTTGGTGCCCCTCTCCCTAGGTTGCCTCTGCTCTCAGAGCTAAGCAGGTGTGGATGGAATGGAATGTCTTGGGTTCCTCTTCCTCTCTCCCCTAGATCCGACCTTGTCCCTTATATAACGTGATAGGTCGGGTACATTGCGGTTTGGGGAGATGAGTCTATGGTCTACATGCACTAGAGTCTAGAAGGGTCTTGTAGCAGTGCTCTATGGACTGTGGCAGTGTCATGGAGCCAAAGAAGCCTTGGGTGTCGTCCGGCTGCTCTGTTCTGACACTCTACGTGTCAGGCTATGTCGGCTTGGATCGTCCTCCCCTAGGTGGACATTTTGGAGTCATCTTGGTAGCAAAGGAGGTTAGCTCTAGGGGATAACGTGTGGGCCCAGGAGCCACCCATCACCTTGAGGTTGTGGGAAGCTTGTCTTCTTGTGTCATGCCCCGTGCGTGACCCTATTGCGGAAGCGTCCAACAAGGGCATGCTCGGAGCGCGGCGTCTGTGAGCCCCCAAGCCTCGATGGCTTATGATGAGGACATGACACCCAAGTATATGACCATGTTTGGTGCATGGTATGGAGGGGTAGGAGGCCAGCAAGGGTGTCCAAGTCAAGACGGAGGCCCGAGGCTAATTTGGTTCGAGTCCCCGAGGTGGAGGCCCAAAGCAACTCAAGTTCGAGTCTGCCTTGGCCTCCAGGACCAGTCTGCCTTAAACTGGTCACCCAGGAATCATCCGGACTTCGTTTTTGACAATCCACATATGGTTGGAAAGCTAATTTGATAAGGAAGACAATTCAAGTGGTCTCATGTCAAAAGACCTCAGGAATCAACAGGAATCGTCAAAACAAGTGAGCATCCAGAATCTGCCAGGGTGCTGCGACACCGACTTTTGGTCCATTGGACCGTGTATCGTGTTTGGGCCCATTAGGGGGCGCGTCCAGGGGGGTGACGCCCAAGACTCTATAAATAGCAGCCGTCACTCTCCTTAGGGTTTGTGTTTTATTTAGTTCTTGATTTCCTTGTGAAACATACATCATTTTGCTGCAACTGTGCCACCAAGGCTGCTTGCTGTGAACCAGGGCCCTAGTTCTTGATCTTGTTCACCTATGGCGATTAGTCCTTTCAAATAAAGACTTGAACTCCCTCTTGTTTTCATAAGCCTCATATTTATTTGCAATTTCAGATTGCGTTCATCCTATTCTTGCTTGTGTTCTCGATTCGCTTGCAGGAAAGCCTTCTCGGTGAGGTCAATCGCGTTCGCGTGGTTGATAACCAACGGAGCAGTGGTGTAACGGTTGCGGGGGTCCGAATCAGTCTTGGTTCAAAGCCTAGATTATGAACATCGAGTCTCCACCAATCGACACTATCGTACCTATCGGAAGATTGGGCCTTGTCTACATCAAGTTGTATCAGAGACCTTGTTGCCCGTTAGGTATAACTTTATTTTCCCATTTAGATTGTTACTCTTTTTGCATTACCTATAGTCCACAAAAAGCCAAAAAAATATACACCACCACATATTCCCTATCATATAGCCTCATTGTGCCATGCAATTTTGTCTCTGTGTCGTGTGGTTGAGTTTGTGCCCTAGGTCAAGCTTTGGTTGCTGGATTTAGATAATTTTGAGTCTAGTTTGTGTTTTTCCCTTTGTTTTTCATCATAATCCGTGAACACCTTCAAGTCTTGTTGTGTTTCCTTTGTATCCATCAAACCCTAGTCCACACCATCTAATTTGTTACACTTGTCTTCACTGTTTCCATCAAATCCTTGCTGCCGTGACCAATTTTGTGCGCATCATTCCCATTTTGTCCTCTAATTCGGAGTCTGTTCTTAAAATTGGTCTAGTTTTCGCATACGAACTCTGTTTTCGACGTTCCATATATCAAAATAGATCAGAAAAAAAATTTGGATCCATCCGTCCCTAGCTTGGCTGGGTTCATAAATTTTTATTTTGGCCAAAAACTGGTCACAAGATCCTCTTTTCGTGGTCACAAGCTTTTTGTCAATTTTGAGCACGTCTTCTAAATTTCCCACAGGCCACGCTTTCACTTGTTTAAGCTCATATTTTCTGTGGTTACTTCTTTTATGCTCCTAAGTCAAAAAAAATCAAAAAAATAAAAAGAAAAAGTCAAAGAACCCCAAAAAACAATGACAGCCCAAAAATAGAGAAAAAAGAGAGGGGCAAAAGTGGAACCATATCTAGAGGAGCACATAGAGAGCGTCATTTGAGCTGTGTTTGCATGTGCTAATTTCTGCCTTGTTCCTAATCATATTCCTGTTGTTCATATCACTTGATACATCTGGTACTTGGACGTGAGTAGGCCTGCAACTAAGACAAGTACTCGGGATACTTATTCAGCTTTGCTATTCAGTTGCGAATATCGCTATTCCTTGCTACTATATTGTGCATGTCCAAGCTCCACTTTCTTCTAACCAAGTACAGGTTCACCTTGCAACTATTACACTCAAGCTACAATGGTATCACAGCCACCGACCGATTGCACCGCCTGTTGCTCTGGTAAGAACACTTGTAAGACCGTGGTAAGATGCTTGAGAGTGTGTGACTTTACTCCTTGACCACATCCTATAGTAGCTGATAGAAAAATACATACTTGTGTGTTTTCTTGTTTGATTCTAATAGTGACAAGGTTGTTCGTATCCACCGACTTATGATGGTATAGGTGCTGATGAGTACATGGAGTGGGAAATTGCCATAGATAACATATTTGCTACTCACTTTATGTGCCCAAGGAGGAAGGTAAAAAATGCATCTAGTGTTTTGCGACACTCTGCTTTTTCTTGGTGGGAGTCTTTAGATCCTTCTGATAAACCTCAAACTTGAAATGATATGAAACTCCTTATGTGAGAAACCTTTGTTGATCCACCTCCTATTTTGACTTCATATGCTGAGGTGCACTATTTAGAGGAAGAGTTTGTTGTTATTCCTCTTGCTATGACTAACCTTCTGTAGGATAATGTACATAAGTGAGAGGATGACATGGAAGAAAATGAGGAGCTCACAACCTTATATGCAAATTCAGAACCATCACTTCATAATGCACCTATTACTCCTGCTGAGAACACAGGTAATGCCTATGGTGCTACACTCATGGAAGGTGAGAATTGTTTTAATGTACTAAATTTTTCCACAAACCATGCTAACATAGAGCAATTGTTGGTGGAACCCTCTCTTGATTTATCTTTGTCCCATGATAATTTTCTTGATGTTCCTTGTGATAAAGATGAATTGGTTGATAATGCTTCAGTTTTATATATTTTGGAACCAACCACTTGTGCTGAAAATAAACATGTTATTCATACTGCTACTAAAACTGATGAGCTCAAACTGTTGTCTTCTTTACATACTTTGGGTTACATTGAATTTGATATTTTGTGTAACCTAGATTGTTTGGAGGAGAGCCTTTTTAAATATGTTGATTTTCCTTGGTTTTCTAAACATGCATATCATGTTATTGGCAAATATAACAACAAAGGACAATATATGATACATTGAGTATACGTTCATAGTAATATGAATTCTCCTTTTGTTGTACAAGATTATGATCGTTTCGAGGGCAGCCATAATATTACAAACATTTTCTCATGTTCCTCAAACAAACAAGTTCACTTCCAAGAAGGGGACCATTGTTGGTTGCTACCTATGTCTGCTAGACCATCTATTCCTGTATTATCTTTGGTTAGTTCTAATCTTTTGCAGGATAGTGTTGACATACATCGTGTGCATTCAGATCATGGAGTCTACATGCTTGCTAAAATTTTTATGCGAGATGACACGCTAAAAACTTGGAAACATGGTCACTATAACACCCTAGGTGTTTGGCTTCCACATTTGCACTTGCATTTCATGAACATGAGCATCATTCATCCATTCATGAGCTTATATTGCATGAAACATGTTTTTGAAACATTGCAACATATTGTTATATTTCATGTGTGCTTGTTTTATGAAATGAATAGTGTGCAACACTCAAGTGCAACATGTGCAACTCACTTTAGTGAAACATGGTTAGTTAGTACTATGCAACAAAATCATGAAACATGACTTTGAAACAAAGGTAACATTTCACTTGTTTTTCCTTGTTTCAATGCATGTGATGCTTGATTTTGGTGTGACCAATGTGTGGTGTGGCTAATAATCCTCTTAAGCAACTTAGTTATACTTAGAATGTCATTAGGAACAATGTTTATGTTGATCATTTTGCCTAATTAGGTTTCCAAGTCATGGTTTGACCATTATGGACCCCTAGAGCTCCTGAGTTTGACTGTTTAAAAAGTGTAGCTTAGAGTGTTTGCATGTCTAAGCAACCTAAAGCAAAGTTGTAGCAAATTTTATAAGGAACAAACTTTGTTTAGAAGCCAAGTCATGAAAATGTGCACAACATGCTCAAAAAGGGCCCACAAGTTAGTGTTGAGGGCTGATTCAACACTTAGAAAATTTTCTAAGTATGAATTGCAATTTTAGTTTCTTGTACCCGACTTGTTCATGTTGTAGCTCCCTAACCAAGCCGAACCAGCTCGAGCTCCAATTGGCAAAGTTGAAGATCTCACTTAGTACTACAACTTTGTAAACTACGACACGCACTGAATCTTCATGGTTTAGGAGTTATGGAGTGATGAACTTGCTCTATCAGACGTCGATGGCGTAACTGAATCGGCGCTATAGTGCCGACCGGCAACAGAGACCGGCCACCGCGTGGCCGCCACGCGCCGTGGCTGGCCTAACGCCGCTGCTCGGTGTCCTTCGCTTGAAGCCACATCCTCCTGCCTCTCTGCTCACTCTCCTTCACCCTTCGTCGCCTTCCCCGCTCACAGCTGTAGCAGCAGCAGCAGCGCGCTGGCTCCGCCATTGCTACCGAGCACGCGTCGTCGCCTAGCTCCCTCGCCACCATGAAAATGCTACCTCTAGCTAGTTCGAAGCTCCACCATACCCTCCTTTAGCTCTTCCACCTCGTCGTTGGGCCGGCAAACCAAGGTAGTGGCTGTATTTTTGGTTTCCGCCGCCGCCGTACCTCGCTGGAGTTGGAGCTCACCGTGGCTAGCACCGCACATCCTCTCTCGTCCTTCCCTAGCCTCCGTCTTAGCTTCACCGTCACTCACCATTGCTTGTGTGATGATGTAGCCAGCTCCGCCGGTCTAGTCAGGCCGGAACGTGGCCGCGTGGCGCCGTGCGCCATGGCCGAGCCACCGCGTGCCATGGCCGACACACCTAGAGGCCGCTAGAGTCTAGGTTAGGGGGTTCCATCAGTTCGGGATGTCGAGGAGGTCACGCTGGTACCGGTGCCGTTGCCAGAGACGCCACCGTCAGCGAGCTCTGCCGATTCCACGCCGTCCCGAGCCGCCTCCTTTGCTTCGCTTTCGCTGACACATGGGCTCGGCTGACATGCGGGTCCCAGCTGCCAATGACCGTTATGAAATAAGTTAATTCAAATATTTCTAGTTTTGAATGTTGTTTTGTAAAAATTGTATCTCTAGTTTTGTAGATCCAAATTAGGTGGTTCCAATTTTATTAGGATCATAGTGAAGTGTAGTATTTAGGAAAAATATAACATGAACACTTGTAGTGGAAATTTTGGATGAATTAAATAGGAACTTGAAATGTGTTTTTAAATGCATGCAAATTTGTTTAAATTATATCTTGAGTTCCTTTGCTCCAAAAATTATGAAATTTTGTTGGTAAGCTATTCTTTCTTAGTAGAAGCTTTGGTAAAAATTTGAGAGTTATTGCTTGTATGGTTTTTGTGTTATAGATTTTCCTTTTATCATTGAATGATCCTTGTGTGAATTTTTGTAAATTATCTATGAATCCAATGACCATGAAATTTTGTGGGGAGTATCCTAGTACCTAAAGGATGCTAGAAAAAATATAAAATCTATTGCTTGACACTTTTCACTAAGGTTTCCTAATTATGTCATTTTAAGCCATTATGTCTTATCATTTTTGTGTAGGATGTTATACTTCCTCAAATGGTGTAAAATTTCTATAGTAGCCTACTTAGAGCATGTAGTACCTACTGTAATTTTTGTACATTAAATGGTGTAGTTTTCATATATGTTTACCATTTCCCCTAATTAATTAAATAAATTAAGAAAGGCATTAAAAGAAATGAATTGGTGGTGAACACTTTACTTTCTGGTGTTCTTGTGACATGTGTGATAAGTGAGTAGAGTTGGTTTTGTCCAATTATTTGTTTGCAACATAAGTTAATAAATATTTCCTGGCATTATGTCTTTCTGGACAGTTCTGGGGACTTTGCGAAGTTTCCCATGATAATTTGGTTTGCTAAAAATGTGGTGAATACAAAAGTTGTAGATAATTATGTATCTAGCTCCTGTTAAAATTTGGTGGCATTTGGTCTAGTAGTTTAGGAGTTACAGTCGTTTAAAGTTGGATCACAGTTTTGCCTGTTCTCTGTCTTGTGAAGACAGATTTCTGTTGATTAAAGGATTTGACCTGGTAAAGGTTAGAATCATGCCTTGAGGTCTAAAAATGAATTGTAGACAATTTCAAAAGCTTTCCAAATTGTCTTGTTGCATGTCATTTGGATTTCTAATCTCCAGTTATGGCTAGTTTACTGTACCGCTATATAGTTCCTATTTTGCTGAAATACAAATGCTTGTGTGTATGCTTTGTTGCAATGTTCTTGTTGATCGTTTAGGGGCTAGCCTAACTTGAGAACATGCTTAGGTGCAGGTGCTAGGTCCTTAACTGAAGATGAGCAATTATACATTAGGTTGTATAAACTTGGTAAGTTAAAGTGATTTGAATAGAGCTTAAGTTAGAATATGCGGACTACAGTGAGCATGTGCATTCCCCGAGCATCCCTAACATCGTTCATGTGCATCCATGATATTTATCTTGCGCATTCATGCAATAGGTGTGCCAGAGGGAGTGACGCTGCTGGAGTTCGAGGGAGCCAACCAGGAGGAGGAGCCTGAGGTGCAGGAAATCGACGAAGCAGCCGCCGAAGAGGAGTTGCTCGAGTGCCCTGACCACCGTCCTTCCTCTTTCCTAAAAGGCAAGCCTCGGAGCATATTAAGTCTTCCATGTTTTTACAAATACCTTGAGTACCTTTTATTCATTGATGATGCATTAAGTATAGGAATTGGTTGGAACCAATTGTTGCATTATATATCCATCCTTGTCCAGATATCACACTAAAATCCTATTTAAGTTCAAGAACGGGTTAAATGCTTAGCCATGGTAGAAGTCAGGTGATTTCCTGTCACCTGTGAGCTTTAGGATGAGGTGGATCATAGTTGGCTATATTTGCTATCATGTTAAAGAACCATGTTAATAATGAATTAAGACCAGGTGGAGTCTTGTGTAGGTTGGACATAGTGACTCTGTCTGTGTCGTTTAAGGACCGATACGCTGTACGTCCTTATGTCATGTTGAACGCAGCCTAACACTTAGCTGGCTGGATAAGTCATTCCGACCGCGAAGCCTAGTAGCTCGACTTAGGCTAGGGATGCGAGCAGTGGTGTGCATTCTGGAGGTAGTAAGGATGTGCGGAGAGCCATTGGCATAAGTCCAAGGCGGGTTAGAGTCCCGAGCAACCTTAGCAGAGTGGTTCTCTGAGAATGTCGATCTGATCGGACTCACGATTCCTAAATCGTACCAAAGGTGACTTGTTTGTGACCCTAATGGGGGAAGCAGGGTTTGTGTTAGGAATACCCCTCCAGCTAGATAGGAATCGATTCGAATCGCCATCTCTCCCAGATAGTGAGAACTTGACTGAGCAGCGGCAACATAGATTCAATTAATCTAACGATATGGTTAAATGATGATGATGATAATGTTGCCACGATTTATAACTGATATGATTATTAATGTTTGAATCTTAATCAAATGATTGCTTAGTACATGTGCTAATATAGAGGATAGGTTAATGGCTAAAAGTCACTGCTAGTTCAGGTTAAGAGTTGATCATGATTACTTATGCTTTTCCACAAAAAGAAAGTGTCAGTCAGATCCACTAAATTAAGCTATGCATGATCCTTGGTGTCATTATTTTGGTTTCCGACGGGTAAGTCTTGCTGAGTATATTCTTGTACTCAGGGTTTATTCCCTCTTGTTGCAGATGACCTTCTATATCAAGGATTCTGTAAGTATTGTCTCCACCCGGCGGGTGACAAAGACTAGATCATGGGCATGATCTCTGTTTCTCTTATCTGAATGGTTTTGTGGGTTGTGATCAGCAAACCAGTATTTGTATTTGAACTCAGGTGTATAAGTCAAACTATTTGCTTTCGCATACTTTACAACACTTGTTTTGTAATAACGATGACTTTGAGGTGATGTAATCTATTTACAAACCGTCTGTGAAATGTTGTAATGTATGATATGTTATGTTGAATTACTGTGATCTTGGTTGTATGCAAGTTGGTTTGAAATCCTTTGAGATTTCTGTTGACTACCGGGTTTATATGGGCTCAAGTGCGAGAATTTGATCGTTTTGGCGATTGTTTTTGTACTTGTGCTCTTATAAATTGGTCGGTTCTATAACAGCCACGTTCCTTCTCATAATTATTTTAGTTCCCTTTGTCTTTGCAACCCCGTTCTCCTTTGTGTTGTGCAGGATCAGTTTCAAGCACAATCGACGTCGAGGATGGCTTTTCATCAAGAAAGGGAGGATGAAAAGAACATGAGCTCCATACATATGACCATGCTTGGAGATAGAGGACGAGGGGGTCAGCGAGGGTGTCCTAACTGAGAAGGAGGCCCGAAGCTCATCCAGTTTGAGTCACCAAGGTGGAGGCCCAAATCAAGTTCAACCCCATCTCGGGTTCTAGGACCAGTCTATCATAAAACTAGTCACACGGGTGTGTTCGGGCTCTGTTTTCGATGATCCACATATGGATGGAAAGCTAATTAGATAAGGAAGCCAATGCAAGTGGTCTCACGTCAAAAGACTTTCGGAATCAACAGGAATCAAAGAAACAAGTCAGCGTCCAGAATCTGTCAGGTGCTGCGACACCGTCTTTTGGTCCGTTAGACCGTGTATCGTCTTAGAGCCCATTAGGGGGCACGTCCAGGTGGTGACATCTAGGGCTCTACAAATAGCAGCCATCGCTCTCCTTAGGGTTTGGGGTTTTGGTTAGTTCTTGATTTCCTCATGAAACAGATGTCGTTTTGTTGCAACTATGCCACCAAGGCTGCTTGCTGTGAACTAGGGCCCCGGTTCTTGATCTTGTTCGCCTGTGGTGATTAGTCCTTTCAAATAAAGACTTGAACTCCTTCTCATTATCATAAGCCTCATATTTATTTGCAATTTTAGATTGCGTTCATCCCATTCTTGCATGTGTTCTTGATTCGCTTGCAGGAAAGCCTTCTTAGCGACATCAATCGTGTTCGCGTGGTTGATAACCAACGGAGTAGTGGTGTAACGGTTGCGTGGGTCCGAATTAGTCTTGGTTCGAAGCCTAGATCGTGAACATTGAGTCTCCACCAATCGATGCTATCGTACCTATCGGAAGATCGGGCCTTGTCTACATCAAGTGGTATCAGAGCTCTTGTTGCACGTTAGGTATAACTTTGTTTTCCCCTTTAGATTGTTACTGTTTTTGCATTACCTATAGTGCACGAAAAGCCAAAAAAAAATATACACCACCACATATTCCCTGTCCTATAGCCTCGTTGTGTCGTGCAATTTTGTCTCTGTTCCATGTTGTTGAGTTTGTGTCATAGGGCAAGTTCTGGTTGCTGGTTTTAGATCGTTTTTAGTCCAGTTTGTGTTTTCCCTTTGTTTTTCATCATAATCCATGAACACCTTCAAGTCTTATTGTGTTTCCTTTGTATCCATCAAACCCTAGTCCACGCCATCTAATTTGTTACACTTATCTTCATTATTTGCATCTATCCATAGCCACCGCAACAACTTTTGCGCGCATTATTCCCGTTTTGTCCTCTAATTCAGAGTCAGTTCTTAAAACTAGTCTAGCTTTTGCATACGAACTCGGATTTCGACGTTCCATAAATCAAAATCGATTAGAAAAAAAATTGGATCCATCCGTCCTTGGCTCAGTCGGGTTCGAAAAATTTTATTTCGGCCAAAAACTGGTCACAAGATCCTCTTTTCGTGGTCACAAGCTTTTTTGTCAATTTTGAGCACATCTTCTGAGTTTCCCATAGGCCACAACTTTCACTTGTTTAAGCTCATATTTTCTGTGGTTACTTCTTTTGTGCTCCTAAGTGAAAAAAATATAAAAAAAATAAAAAGAAAAAGTCAAAGAATCCCAAAAAAACAACGATAGCCCAAAAATAGAGAAAAAAAGAGGGGCAAAAGTGGAACAATATCTAGAGGAGCACATAGAGAACGCCATTTGAGCTGTGTTTGCGTGTGCTGATTTCTGCCTTGTTCCTAATCATATTCCTACTATTCATATAACTTGATACATCCAGTACTTGGACGTGAGTAGGCCAGCAACTAAGACAAGTACTCAGGATACTTATTCAGCTTTGCTATTCGGTTGCGAATATTGTTTTTCCTTGCTACTATATTGTGCCTGTCCAAGCTCCACTTTCTTCTAACCAAGTACAGGTTCGCCTTGCAACTGTTACACTCAAGCTACAACGATATCACAGTCACCGACCGATTGCACCGCCTGTTGCTTTGGTAAGAACACTTGTAAGACCGTGGTAAGATGCTTGAGAGTTGAGTTCCTTGTTTTTCCTTGTCCACAACCTAAGTAGTTGATAGGGATAATACTTTTGTGTTGTCTTTTGCTGTCTTCTAATAATGACAGGTTGTTCGTATCCACTGACTTATGATGGTATAGGTGTTGATGAGTACATGGAGTGGGAAATTGCCATAGATAACATATTTGCTACTCGCTTTATGTGTCCAAGGAGGAAGGTAACAAATGCAGCTAGTGTTTTGCGACATTCTGCTTTATCTTGGTGGGAGTCGTTAGATTGTTCTAATAAACCTCAAACTTGGAATGATATGAAACTCCTTATGTGAGAAATCTTTGTTAATCCACCTCCTGTTTTGACTTCATATGCTGAGGTGCACCATTTAGAGGAAGGGTCTACTGTTATTCCTCTTGCTATGACTAACCTTCTATAGGATAATGTACATAAGCGAGAGGATGACATGGAAGAAAATGAGGAGCTCACAACCTCATATGCAAATTCAGAATCATCACTGCACAATGCACCTATTACTCCTATTGAAAATACAGGTAATACCCATGGTGCTACACTCACGGAAGGTGAGAATTGTTTTAATGTACTAAATTCTTCCACAAACCATGCTATCATAGAGCAATTGTTAGTGGAACCCTCTCTTGATTTATCTTTGTCCCATGATAATTTGCTTGATGTTCCTTGTGATAAAGATGAATTGGTTGATGATGCTTTAGTCTTACATGTTTTGGAACTAGTCACTTATGCTGAAAATAAACATGTTATTCATATTGCTACTAAAACTAATGAGTTCAAACTATTGTCTTCTTTACTTGCTTTGGGTTACATTGAATTTGATGTTTTGTGTAACCTAGATTGTTTGGAGGAGAGCCTTTTTAAATATGTTAATTTGCCTTGGTTTTCTAAACACACATATCATGTTATTGGCAAATATAACAAGGGACAATATATGATACATCGAGTATACATTCGTAGTAATATGAATTTTCCTTTTGTTGTAGAAGATTATGATCGTTTAGAGGGCAACCATAATAATACAAACATTTTCTCATGTTCCTCAAAGAAACAAGTTCACCTCCAAGAAGGGGACCATTGTTGGTTGCTACCTATGTCTGCTAGACCATCTATTCCTACGTTGTCTTTGGTTAGTTCTAATCTTTTGCAGAATAGTGTTGACATATATCGTGTGCATTCGGATCTTGGAGTCTACTGCTTGCTAAAATTTGTATGCGAGATGACAAGCTAGAAACTTGAAAACATGGTCACATTCCTTCTAACAATTATTTTAGTTCCCTTTGTCTTCGCAACCCCATTCTCCTTTGTGTTGTGCAGAATCAGTTTCAAGCACAATCGACGCCGAGGACGGCTTTTCATCAAGAAGGGGAGGATGATAAGGACATGACACCCATATATATGACCATGTTTGGTGCATGGTATGGAGGGGTACAAGGCTAGCAAGGGTGCCCAAGTCAAGAAGGAGGCCCGAGGCTAATTTGGTTCGAGTCCCCGAGGTGCAGGCCCAAAGCCACTCAAGTTTGAGTCTGCCTCGGCCTCCCGGACCAGTCTGCCTTAAACTGGTCACCCAGGACGCATCTAGACTCTATTTTTGATGATCCACATATGGTTGGAAAGCTAATTTGATAAGGAAGCCAATCCAAATGGTCTCACATTAAAAGATCTTTGGAATCAATAGGAATCGTCGAAACAATTCAGCATCTAGAATCTGCCAGGGTGCTACGACACCGACTTTTGGTTCGTTGGACCGTGTATCATGTTTGGGCCCATTAGGGGGCGTGTCCAGGGGGTGATGCCCAAGACTCTATAAATAGCAGCTATCGCTCTCCTTAGGGTTTGGGTTTTGTTTAGTTCCTGATTTCCTCATGAAATAGACATCGTTTTGCTGCAACTGTGCTGCCAAGGCTGCTTGCTGTGAACCAGGGCCCCAGTTCTTGATCTTGTTTGCCTATGGTGATTAGTCCTTTCGAATAAAGACTTGAACTCCTTCTTGTTTTCATAAGACTCATATTTATTTGTAATTTCAGATTACGTTCATCCCATTCTTCTTGTGTTCTCGATTCGCTTGTAGGAAAGCCTTCTCGACGAGGTCATTCGCGTTCGCGTGGTTGGTAACCAACGGAGTAGTGGTGTAACAGTTGTGGGGTCCTAATTAGTCTTGGTTCAAAGCCTAGATCATGAACATCGAGTCTCCACCAATCGACGCTATCATACCTATCGAAAGATTGGGCCTAGTCTACATCAACTTAGGGCTTGTCTTCTTGTGCCTGGGCCTTGGCTGGCGTTGTTGGCTAGGAAGGAGCCAAGGCCCAAGCTCTGGCATGTTGTCAATCAAGCCCCCGAGCTCGATGCAGGGGCTGCGCCATGCCTAGGCTCGGTCAGGTTTCTTCATCGAAGGGTGCATGCGAGCATACCCGATGGGTATAGCCCCTGAGCCCCTGGGTGATCCTAGAGGCGTTGGTCGAGGGGTCCTTTGGCTGGGAACCATTAAACCCAAGGCTTAACATACTTATATGTTAGGATCTCATCACCTACTGACTTCATATTGCCAGCTAGATTGTACCAATCACAGCGCAGAAGAACCACCATCCTATTCCTTTGTACGCTAGAATTATACATTAATTGAACAACATCTCTAAGGTCACCATAGAATTCCATTGTTTCACCTTCATGTGTGACGATGGCCATGACACCACTATTCTTTCTACACAAGGATTTCTCATGGTTAACAATGCTATATCTGACTCCATTAATACTGCAAGCTACACAGACCCTAACTCAGGTATCAGGACCACATGATAGTGCATACAAACCTTCACTGGCCGTTGTTGGTTTCTCTCTATGCATCTCCTCGATCTACACACAAACATGAAACCACAGTCACCACTAAGTTGTCATATAATTCTGCCAATGATCGGCCTAACATAATTAAAATATGCTAATCATGTACATGAGACTTAAACCGCACAGGAAACTTTGCTGCTAGCTAATAATCAACATCATCACTACTTCCCCATTCTTTCTGTAAACTTTGTCTTTATATTCTATAGCACATATAAGCATTATTATTGGTAACATTTCATTGTGGCTTTATCAGCGATGTCCTTTACTCGAGTACTGCCAATGGGCTTCACACCATGCATGAAAATAGAGGTGTCACCATCTGCTGGCCCATCATGTGACATATTGTCGTCCTGGTTATATCGTATTTGAACATCGTCCATGAACCCCTCCCAAAATGCCAATGTCTCACTTTCTAAGTAAGCATCCACAATTGATCCTTCAGGCCAAGATCCGTTCCTTAAGAATTTCTTCAATGTGCCTAGTCACCGCTCTATTGGGTACATCCATCCATACTATACAGGCCCTCTAAGAAGTGCCTCATTAGGTAGATGGACAACCAAGTGCACCATAACATCAAAAAAGGCCGGTGGAAAAATCTTCTCAAGCTTGCATAAGATGAGTGGGATGTCCCATTTTAGCTTTGTCAAGACTTCTTTCCTTAGGCTTTGGGAACAAAACCCCTTAAGCCTACTATTGGTATTTTTAAACGCACATAGATAAATCCGCAAGTGCATGGATACCGCTATAGCTTTCACTCGGGAGTATTCCAAGGTATTGTATTTATCCTTAGGGAAACAATGGTTAAAGAAGTTGATAGTTCACCATCATGTATCTACTAACTTGTATACCAACTAAACTAAAGTGGGGTTAAGTGTTGTTTATGATAAGAGTTGTGAATAATGACACACATAAGAGAATTCCATAAATGAGTAGTCTAACTAAATTGAGAGGACAACGGGTGAGTTCAAGGTTCCCAAATACTTCTCTATCACTTTGGTTCTATAGGATATAAATAAATCATGGGTACATATAGCGATCATACACATTAACACTTTGGAGCAATAGTACCTTTCCAACTCTCAAGGGGGTGAGAAAGCATAGTAGGGGTAAGGCTGCCTAAAGCTCTATGAACACCAATCCTAACATGATGGATTACAACGGCCTGATAGAGCTATCACCCCTAGGGCTACCACAACTAACCGTAGGATTGAGTGCAATCTCAGGTAACCTATAGTCTAGACACCATGTCTATACTATGGATTACTACTCTAGTCACATATGATAACTAAAGCACTCAATGCGAGCGAAGATCACATGCTAAGATACGATAACTATATTAACCATACACATCAAAGGCATAAAAGTAAATAGAGAAGATAACTATATTAAAGCATAAGTCTAGCAAAGGTAAGATACAAAGATATACTCAACCTTTGAAGATTTCTCCAGAGCCTAAGCATGGCTCAATTCTGCCTGACTCTAAACTAGAGCTATTCTACTTCTACATCTTGAAAGCTTTGTAGAGATTTCTCTCTTGTGGTGTATCTTGATCTGAATGAGAGATGGCTCTCTATGAGATGATGGCCTCCAAGAGCGGGTAGAGGGCCCCTTATATAGGGGAGATGGAGTCGGGGGCAAGGCATTGCCATCAATCCACATTAACTCCCTCGATCATCGTTGGATAAACTGACTTAAAACTGCCCTAAAATTAATGGTGTATATCTTAGAGACGCATCTGAGGAAACAGAGAGCGAACGGGCTCTAGAGTGGGCTAGCCGGCCTCCCCACTAGGCTAGCCAGCCTGCCACTTTGGCAAGTGGGCCTCCCCTTCGTGTGGTGGATCCTAGACTCCATCTTGAGTTGCCTTTTATAGTTTTCGCGAGTTGAATCACTTGTTGTCATCAGTTTGCTTGTTTAGAGTGTATGACTATGGTCCCGAGGTTGTTTTCTGGATAAATCCTCCTACATTCACATATTCACTCTAACTTATGGAATTCATTAGTTTAAAACCCTATATCTATGTTTGGTGATGGAATTAAGTATATATGTAGGATATGTTGACAATTTATGATTGACATTAACAACCGTCAACAAATTCCCCCAAGCTTACCCTTTGCCAGTCCCTAAGCAAAGTTAAACTTGAATAATGGATCTAGAGTTGCTACAATGCTTTCACTACTAAAAATATCCACTTCTATGATGAAAATCTTAATGACAAATCCGAAACTATCGTAGAAGATCACTTTTTATGACGAATATTTTTGTTTCATCGTAGATCAGTGGTGACAATCCTGCACCCTCTCTTTCAATGACAAAATTAGGCATCATCACAAAAAACATCATAGAAGAGTGTAGGGTTTCATCACAGATCATCCGCGTGACTCATCTATGACGATCTCCTTTAAAACTATGACAAATAGGGCTTCATCATTGAACTAATTACACATCTGTGACGAACAATATTTGATCTATAACGAATTGCTTCATCATAGATCTCCACATGGTACTTTCTCCATCCGACGTGTACCTATGGGATCTGCAGTTACTCATCCATGATGCTTGCAATTCGTCAAAAAAGTCTCCGCTCGATCCTTTCTACATGTGATGTGTACCAGTGGGACCCTTCTCCATCTGACATGTACCCGTGGGACCTGTAATTACTCACCCATGATGCTTGCAATTCATCATAAAAGTCTCCGCTCGGTCCTTTCTCCATCCAACGTGTACCTATGAGACCCTTCAGCATCCAACCTATGGGACCCGACGGCTTATGTATCAGTGTACCTATGGGACCGTTCTCCATCTCCATCCGACGTATGGGACTCGATGGCTTGCATGTCACATGTACCTATGGGACCATCTGACCTATGGAACCCGATGGTTCATGTGTCACATGTACCTATGGGACCATTCTCCATCTCCATCTGACCTGTGGGACCCGACAGCTTGCGTGTCACTTGTACCTTTTGTGCTGCCAGGGTCTAATAAATTCAAAAAAACCTCAATGCCTGGGAGTCAAACCTGTGACCCGAAGGAAGGAATGCACGGTCTTTACCATTGTGCTAGATGCCTGGTTGTATTGACATGTCTTTGGAGTCATTATAGTATTATATTCTCTATGTGGATGCCCTACAGGTTGACCTATATTGGATATTTTGCCTTCAAGTGGAAACAAATATGTGCTCATTAGACTAGCTGCAACGGCGGCCAAGGATCCCCGTGTGCTGTGGTGGCTCCGGTGTCCTTTTGGAGGCTAGACAGTAGGGCATGTAGGTGGAGCATGGTGGCATTGGCATCCGTGTCCATTGTGTGCCATGGTAGAGGCGACAGATCCGATCCATAGATCTCATTTCTTGCCTTTTTGTAACACCTCGGGTGTTTAAATACTAAAACCTGACATGTCATCATATGCATTGCAAAGCATTTGGCATTTGGGGAAAACTTTGAGATGCATACACTAAAATAAGTTTATATTGATGTGGTATGTGTTGAATTGTATTGTTTGACTCAAGTTCAAAGTTTGTTTGGATTTTGAATTTTCGAGAAAACCCTGATTTTCAACATTTAAATCCTACCCTGAAAACTCATTTCAAAATCTAAGCATATTTTGGGGTTGAGCCCAAAAGCAAAAGTGTAGAGCTTGACAAGTTATACAAAGTTTGGTTTTGGAGTTTTTAAAGTTGTTATGAAAAATTTGAAGTAATTCAAAAAGGCGTAAATCGGTAAATATTCCCTATTTAAATTCAAAAGTTCATTTCAAAATGTAGACCGAATTTGGGGTTGGTTATAAAACCAAAGTTGTAGAACTTTTGATTTTGAACAACTTTTATTTTTGGAGATTTTTGAGTTGTTAGACAAATTTGGGAGTAATTTGGGATTTAAAGCGAATGGCAATCTTGTAAATACTGTGAACAATATTCGCCGCTCTTGCTACATTGCCGGCGACCTTCGGTTCGGTTCCAGGCGCGTCGTGGCCGTCTGTGGCATCACGCTGGCTAGGGGAAAGGCTCCATCATGGCTTCCTTGAGCTTCCGAGACGCGTTATAAGTACCAAGACGCCGTCGTCGTTGTTTTTCTTCTTCCTCTGTTTTCACCGCCGCCGCCGTTGCCATAGCTCCGTTGAGCTTTCACCATCGACCTAGCGCTGTTACCATCTCAGCAATGCTTGTTCTAGCTTCGCCTGCTCCTTGCGTATCTAGCCATCCCGCTTGGGTTGCCTGATTTCACCGGGCTACGCCGTTCTTCGTCTTCTTCTTCACTGTCGGTAGCGTCGCCGTCGCGAGCGCGTTGCTGTGGCCGGAGCTCCACGGTGCACCTCTGCCCTTGTGTTTGGTTGCTCTAGTTTCGCCTTGCTGCCGTGGTGCTTAATATCTTGTTGATTGCTCATTTTGACCACCACAGTCGCCGGAGCGCCGCCATCGATGACTGTAGTCCCGCCGTGGGTGCTGTACACGTCGAACTGCTCCTCCGTGGCTTCTCCGGTCTTGCTCTCTGCTCAGTCGCGTTCGGGGTGAGCTTCTGGTGCTTCCCATGCCGTTTGTTGAACCTCTACCGGTCTCCTGTCACCGGCGTAGCACCGCCGTGCGGTCGTGGCCACCATGGCTGGTGCCATGCTCATGTTGTACCGTGTGAGGTTAGGGATGACAGGTGGGACCCGATGTCAGTGACTCAGCGTTCAAATGGAATTTTTTTCTATTTTTAGATTTGAATGAATAGTGATGTAATTTGTTATTTTTGTGTAGATTTATTTAGAGCTCCAAAAATTATGAAAATTTTTATTTGACCTCTCTGTGATGTATATTATTTAAGAAAAATATGAAATGCTATTTTGCAGCACTTTTTGAATGTGATGAAAATTGCTCAATTAATTAATAAATGGATTTCTAGGATTTTTCTAGGCTTATTTAATTATTCAAAAATTATGAAAATTGTTTTGCCACTTAGTTATCATGTAATGAACATTTACAAAAATTTTGAGGTCAATTGGAACAAGTTGATTTATTTCATAATTCTCAATTAAATAATTAATTCATAAAAGTAAATAGTAACTTTTAATGATTTAAGTTTTGATTGAATTTTTGATTAAGTGATGTCCTTGGGTCATTAGTTGGTAATGATCTTTGGCAATTGATGTAAGTAGTACGAAAAAGATTTGGTTAGTTTGACTTGTAAATGTACCACAAAGGAAAGTTGTATTCGAATTATTAATTTTGTATCCATCATCAAGCATCATGTTTCATATTCCGCATCATGTTAAACATAGCATTGTTATTATGTGTAGTGAATGAAGGTGAACACGTGGTAGTTAATCAAGTTGCGGAGGAGGTTAATCCGTCTGTTGAGGTCGGATCGAATACTTGTGAAACGTCGCAGGAATCGAACTTTTTCATCAACGAAGGCAAGCCCCGGATGCATACAACCCTACCTTGTGTTTTGCAAATTAATTTCGCTTTTGCTTTTCTATACTGCATTAAGTGATTAAGAGTTAAGTAAACACCTAATTGGTTCATTACAAACCTTGTTCTTCCATATCTACCTTGTTACCAGTTTAATTCGTATATGCCTAGTTATGCTTAGCTATGCTTAGAACGATGAAAGTCGGGTGATCACCTGTCACCTGCAAGTTTTAAACGGATCTTTAGTTACTTGTGTTATCATGTGATATGAGCATGTGAAGTAATAAATCTAGACCGGGCGGACTCGGTGTGTGTGAGCCACAAGACATGGAGGTCTTGTGAGCGGTTTCTTTCTGCCTGTGTCGATTAAGGTCCGTACCGTTGTTGAATTGCATGAGGTGAGATTTTGTAGTACTAACCACATACTCTGGTAAGCCTTAACTTGGCGATTCTAGTACGAGAATGGCTACTCGCGCACTGGGAGTGGAGAGATGGCGGGAATAGCGTGTACCCACGTGGCCATGGGCTAGAATGGTGGAGTACTGTATTCTCGGGTGGCATGGACCCGTTCTTGTTTTAGAGGACCTAAGGGTAGGTTGGTATATGTAGGTCGGGGACCTGCATATGTTGTGTGGTCTAGAATTCCCAGCTGGGTTTATAATCGGTTCGAATCATCGTTGCTCCTCGGTTATGGAGACTCAACTCACTGTTCATCATCGTAGTATTAATAACTGGAACTTGAGTAAGGTTTGAGAAAGAGATTGATATGAAGTTCATGATCTCATTACGGATCATGGCAGATTCCTATGTGGTACTTATAAAGTTTTACATGTTGAAGTAAAGAATTTTGTTAAAGAGCTTTTACGCAAAAGAACTTTGATTATTGCTAAAGCCATACCTTGAATCCCTGAGCCTGCATTTCTGAGTCTTCTTAGTTTTATTTCAGTTAAGTCTTGTTGAGTACTTTTGTACTCAGGGTTCGTTGACCCTTGTTGCAGGTGAGCCTCATGAGCAGATCTGTTTTGGATCGTGCTGCATGACTATTATTCGATCTGACGATAAGTGAATGTGTGATCCTTGGGCAGGATGCTTATCTTGTGTGTTATGTTTATGTTAATTATGCCACTCCACTACTACTATGGTTTGTAATAATTACCGAACTTAGTTTGTAAGGTTTGAAACAACTGGTTTGTAAACTAAGTTATCGTAAGACTTCTGCTATTTTACTCTGATATATATATTTGAATAAATGTTGTAATACTGCAATGACTCTGTAATGTGATCCTGCTCGGAAATCGTGGATGATTCGGGGTTCCTTGAGGACACCCGATAGACTTCTTAAGTTACTAGGAACATATGCATAGTTATCAAAGGTCGTTGGACAGTGACAAGTGCATGTGGGTCCTATAATTTAGGAGGTTCTGCCATAGAATGGTATCGGAGCGTGATTGTCACAAAGTCTTTGTCGTATTGGTTTACAAAAATTTCAAAACAATTTGGGATGACTAAATTTAACTTGTTAATTTGGTCCAAATTGCTTCTAACTTATCTTATTTCTTTCTCACCATTCCCTATTAGATTAAAAAGGTTTTGTGTGGTGGAGTAGTAATCTTACTATGCCCTATATAAAAACAAATGTTGTTTATGTGTATTATAAGCTTTGATGTTTTTGTTCGTAAGAACGATTCATGCATCATGATTAATTCACTAGTTACTTCCTTCACCTCTTAGTCTGGAGTTGAGTAGTGAGTCTGGTTTGAGTAATATAATCCATCTTAGCTGCTCTTTAGACTTTGATCAAATGGTCTTACTTGGATTAAATTGGCTTCCTATAGTATGGCTTGTACCAAGATGATGCCCCATAAGTCCACTGGACCTAAGGGAGTTCCTCATCACCAACTTGCCCCTAGGAATGATGGTGCTAGCAGTAGCAGCTCTAGGCCTGATCCCCAGGCAGAGATACAGAGGATTTCTGTAGAATTAGCACAAGCTACTAGAGATAGGGCTTTGGATGCTATACAGGTAGGAGAATTACAAGATCAATTGAGGCGTCTCACCACCGCGCACAGGAACTATGAAAGCATGTTAGTTCATACGGTGGAAGTAAGGAATGAAGCTTGGCATAGAGAAAATGTAGCTAGAGCTAGAACTCATGAGCTAGAATTCTATGTAGAAGATTTAGAAGAACATAATACTTATCTGCATGAGGAAGTTCATAGGCTTAGCAATCTACTAAATCCAAATCATGAGCCCCAAGCTGATGTAATGGACCCTGGTGTCATCCTTGCCGATGATGATGAATTGGAAGAGGAAGAAGAAGAAGATCCTAAAGAATCAGTAATGATCAATGAAAGTGATGATGAAGGCGGTAATAATTCCGGAATGGATACCAAGCCTGAAGTTTGAAGTAATTGAGGAAAGGAGTGGAGTTGTATAATAGTTAGTTCTAGTTAAGTTATGTAGTCTTGTTTTGGTACTTGCGGGTTTGTGTTTATATTAGTAAACTCTATGTAATGTGTCTGGAGTAAGCTTTGGTGCAATTCAATAAAGACTTGTGAATAAAGTTTGGTTTGTTATGAGTAGATACATCGTACGCGGGGTTCGTATATTCTGGGAACTTCACAAGATGAGGACGGTATTCTAGATCTGCCACCAGTTCCAACAAATCTGGCTGATGCTATAACCGCACTTGTCAATGTGACGGCCGAAAATTCTCGTTTGCTTCATGAGATAGCTCAGAGTAATCAGAATCAGATGCACGAAAACCGTGGTCGCCACCATAACAGAAAGGAGGCTACATATGTTGATTTTATAGACACAAGACCACCGGTGTTCACCAAGGCAGATGAACCATTGGAGGCTGATGACTGGCTTCGAACCATGGAGCAGAAATTTGATCTTATTCCATGCACGGAGTATCAGAAACCTGCGTTTGCCGCCCAACAACTTAGAGGAGCAGAAAGTGCTTGGTGGGCAAACTTAGTGGCTATGCAACCAGCTGGCATTCCAATAACTTGGGCTGAGTTCTGTACTGCCTTCAAAGCCCACTATATTCCGGAAGGAGTGATGGCTATGAAGCTAGATGAATTCCTTGCTTTGAAGCAAGGGGATCAAACAGTGATGCAGTATGTGGGAAGATTCAATCACCTATCACAATATGCATCTAAACATGTCAATACTGATGCCAAGAAGAAGAGGTGGTTTATGAGAGGTCTAAATACCAAATTGCAGACTATGATGACCACTTGTACTAATGTTACTTATCATGAGGTAGTAAATATTGCAATTGCTTCATAGTCAAAGTATCGGTAGCATAAGGAGCTCAAAAAGAAAAAGAGTATGTCGTCTGGATCTTTTGGGGGAAATCAGAAGAGGTAGAGGATGATTTATCATCCAGTACATCATAATCGTCCTCCTTATCGTCCGCCGCAGTCCCAAGCCGGGCAACAGTCAAATGTCCGTCCTGCTATAACCTACCCGAATTCACAGTCGACCAATGCTCCTGGTGGTAATGCTCCAACGTCCCAGGGTCACAATTATCCGTGTTACAATTGTGGAAGGACCGGTCATTTCTCTAGGGAATTTCTGTATCCTAGGCAGGCTAATCAAAATTATCAGAAGGCCCCTGCCAATCAACAACAGGGTCAAGCACCAAACAAGAACCCCAATCAGAATGCTCAGAAGGGCAAAGATGAGAGGAAGATAGGACGGGTGTTCTATATTCAAGCTGGAGAAATTCCGGAAGGAGAGCCAGTGATGATGGGTATGTTTCCTGTTGCCAATCACCCTGTAGTTAGACTTTTTGATTCTGGCGCATTGCATTCATTCATCAATAGAACATTTGTCGTGAAGTATGAAATTTCAATTGGGGCAACAAAGGAAAGTTTATTTATACAGTCGCCCGGGGGACGTCTATGTACTAAGGAAATGGTATACCAGGTACCCGTAAACCTGGGTGGGCATATTTTTCCCACTACCATGATTATCCTTAAGGATCAGGATATAGATGTAATCTTGGGAATGAATTGGATGTATCAGCATAAGGCTGTTATAGATGCTTTGAATAGGACATTAAGGGTGAGTTTGCCTGATAGTAATTCTCAACTTCTCATCCAACTTCCAACCTTAAGAAGATCAGTAGGCAAGATTTGTGCAACTATTGTCAGAGAGATTAGAGATATTCCGGTAGTGTGTGAATTTCCAAATGTGTTTCCTGAGGATTTACCCGGTCTACCACCAGATAGGGATGTTCAGTTTAACATAGAATTGCAACCTAGAACAGCTCCGATTTCTTAGAGAGCTTATAGGATGCCACCTAAGGAATTGGCCGAGTTGAAGACTCAGTTGCAAGAATTGATTGAGAAGGGGTTTATCCAACCTAGTTCATCACCTTGGGGATGTCCGGCAATTTTTGTGAAAAAGAAAGATGAGACCCTGAGGTTATGTGTTGACTATTGTCCGTTGAATGAAGTGACCATCAAGAATAAGTATCCTTTACCTCGGATAGATTTGCTTTTTAATCAATTGGCCAGAGCAAAAGTTTTCTCCAAGATAGATTTGAGGTAAGGATATCACCAAATCAAGATAAAGCCTGAAGATATACCCAAAATGGCATTTACCATAAGATATGGATTATATGAATACTTGGTGATGTCTTTTGGTTTGACAAATGCTCCAGCTCATTTCATGTATCTGATGAATTTAGTATTCATGCCTGAGCTAGACAAGTTTTGTAGTGGTGTTTATTGATGACATCCTAGTATATTCCAAGAATAAGAAAGAACACGCGGAACATCTCAGAATTGTTCTGACCCGTTTGAGAGAACATCAACTATATGCCAAGTTCAGCAAATGTGATTTCTGGCTTAAGGAAGTACAATTTCTTGGACATGTTTTGTCGGCTGAAGGCGTTGCAGTTGATCCAAGCAAAGTGAAGGATGTGCTTGATTGGAAACCGCCAATCACAGTTCACCAAGTTTGGAGTTTTCTAGGATTGGCAAGGTATTACCGTTGGTTTATCCCAGATTTCTCTAAAATATCAAAGTCCATAACTGAATTGTTGAAGAATCAAGTCAAGTTTGTCTGGTCATCTGATTGTGAAGAAGCTTTCCAGACCTTGAAGAGACTGTTGACCACTGCACCAGTATTAGCCCAACCTGATATCGAGAAGCCATTTGATGTTTATTGTGATGCCTCAGGTATTGGTATTGGATGTGTGTTGATGCAAGAAGGCCAAGTCATTGCCTATGCATCTAGGCAACTTAAGCAACATGAAGAACACTATCCGACTCATGATCTGGAGTTAGCAGCTATGGTCCATGCTCTGAAGATTTCACGGCATTACCTACTTGGTAATATGTGCCATATTTATACAGACCACAAGAGCTTAAAGTATATCTTTACTCAGTCAGAGTTGAACATGCGACAAAGAAGATGGTTAGAACTGATTAAAGATTATGACTTGGAAGTACATTATCACCCCGGTAAAGCAAATGTGGTTGCAGATGCTCTTAGTCGCAAAAGTTATTGCAATTGTCTGGCAGTGAGAACAATGGGTTTGACTTTACATCAAGAAATGGAGAAATTGAATGTAGAAGTAATTCAACAAGGTAGTTTGACCAACATAATTGTTGAAGCCTCTATTCGAGATCAAGTTATTGCTGTTCAGAAGGAAAACAAGGGTATAGCCCATATCAAAGAAAGGGTCAGGAATGGAAAAGCAGAATGGTTTAGCATAGATGATGAAGGTGTGTTATGGTTCAAGGATCGCCTGGTGGTACCAAAGGTTCCTGAGTTGCGGTAGTCAATTCTAGAAGAAGCACATGCTACTAGGTTATCTATCCATCCGAGAAGCAACAAGATGTACCATGACTTGAAGCAAAGATTCTGGTGGACTAAAATAAAAATAGAGATTGCTAGATATATAGCAAAGTGTGATACTTGTCAAAAGGTGAAAGCTATACATTTGAGGTCTGCTGGTGAATTACAACCATTACCTATTCCATCTTGGAAGTGGGTGGACATAAGTATGGACTTTATTGTTGGTCTACCCAAGACATCAAAAGGATTTGACTCAGTATGGGTTATTGTAGATCGACTCACTAAGTCAGCACATTTTCTTCCTATCAAGACTATATATCCTATGATCCAATATGCCAAGATGTATTTAGCAAGAATCATGAGCTTACATGGAGTACCAAAGACCATAGTGTCAGATAGGGGTACATAGTTTGTCTCTAGCTTTTGGAAACACTTACATGCTTCATTAGGTACCAAACTTCTATATAGTACAGCTTATCATCCCTAGACTGATGGTCAGACTGAAAGAGTTAATCAAGTACTTGAAGATATGTTAAGATGTTGTGTTCTTAACTATTCTAATAAATGGGACGAATGCTTACCTTTGGCCGAATTCTCATATAACAATAGTTATCAGGAAAGTATTAGAATGGCTCCATTTGAAGCACTCTATGGTCGTAGATGCAGAACATCGCTGAGTTGGTCTGAGCCTAGAGAAAGAAGATTCTTTGGAGTTGACCTTGTTAAAGAAACAGAAGACAAGGTTAAGCAAATACAAAGTAATTTGAAGATAGCTCAATCCCGACAAAAGAGTTATGTGGATAGACGACGAAGACCATTGGTGTTTAACAAAGGAGATTTTGTATATCTGAAAGTATCACCGATGAAGGGAGTTACCCATTTTGGTGTTAAAGGCAAGTTGGCACCTCGATATATTGGACCATATCAAATTTTGGAGAGGTATGGAAAAGTGGCATATCGCTTGAAATTACCTAAACATCTCGCAGCTGTGCATGATGTGTTCCATGTTTCTCAATTGAAGAAGTGTCTCCGGGTGCCTGAGCAGAATGTTGAGGTTGAAGGAGTGGAACTTGAACCAGATTTGACTTATTCTGAATATCCTATCTGAGTTTTGGATTAGAAAGATCGTGTTACTCGAAGAAGGACAATCAAGTTCTACAAGATACAATGGAATCAACATTCAGAAGAAGAAGCTACTTGGGAATCAGAAGATTACTTATTAGAAAAATTTCTAGAGTTTCTTGCGTCAACATAGAATAATGTTAGTTAAGCTAGGTTGATACAAATTGTGTTTTGTAAAGGGACCTCAACTGTTTTATGGGCAGATCTTGTATGTGTTCTCGCAACACATTTCCTTTTCCATTACTTACCCTATGGCTTTGAATCTCGGGGCCATATTTCTTTTAGGGGGAAGGATTGTAACACCTCAGGTGTTTAAATACTAAAACCTAACATGTCATCATATGCATTGCAAAGCATTTGGCATTTGGGGAAAACTTTGAGATGCATACACTAAAATAAGTTTATATTGATGTGGTATGTGTTGAATTGTATTGTTTGACTCAAGTTCAAAGTTTGTTTGGATTTTGAATTTTCGAGAAAACCCTAATTTTCAGCATTTAAATCCTACCCCGAAAACTCATTTCAAAATCTAAGCATATTTTGGGGTTGAGCCCAAAAGCAAAAGTGTAGAGCTTGACAAGTTATACAAAGTTTGTTTTTGGAGTTTTTAAAGTTGTTATGAAAATTTTGAAGTAATTCAAAAAGGCATAAATCGGTAAATATTCCCTATTTAAATTCAAAAGTTCATTTCAAAATGTAGACCGAATTTGGGGTTAGTTATAAAGCAAAGTTGTAGAACTTTTGATTTTGAACAACTTTTATTTTTGGAGATTTTTGAGTTGTTACACAAATTTGGGAGTAATTTGGGATTTAAAGCGAATGGCAATCTTGTAAATACTGTGAACAATATTCGCCGCTCTTGCTACATTGCCGGCGACCTTCGGTTCGGTTCTAGGCGCATCGTGGCCGTTTGTGGCATCGCATTGGCATGGGGAAAGGCTCTGTCGTGGCTTCCTTGAGCTTCCGAGCCGCGTTATAAGTACCGAGACACCATCGTCGTCGTTTTCCTTCTTCCTCTGTTTTCACCGCCGCCACCGTTGCCATAGCTCCATTGAGCTTTCACCGTCGACCTAGCGCTGTTACCGTCTCAGCAATGCTTGTTGTAGCTTCGCCTGCTCCTTGCGCATCTAGCCATCCCTCTTGGGTTGCCTGATTTCGCCGGGCTACGCCGTTCTTCGTCTTCTTCTTCACTGTCGGTAGCGTCGCCGTCGCGAGTGCGTTGCCGTGGCCGGAGCTCCACGGTGCACCTCTGCCCTTGTGTTTGGTTGCTCCAGTTTCGCCTTGCTGCCGTGGTGCTTAATATCTTGTTGATTGCTCGTTTTGACCACCGCAGTCGCTGGAGCGCCGCCACCGACGACCGTAGTCCCGCCATGGGTGCTATACACGTCGAACTGCTCCTCCGTGGCTCCTCCGGTCTTGCTCTCTGCTCAGTCGCGTTTGGGGTGAGCTTCTAGTGCTTCCCGTGCCATTTGTTGAACCTCTACCAGTCTCCTGTCACCGGCGTAGTGCCGCCGTGCGGTCGTGGCCGCCATGGCTGGTGCCATGCTCATTTTGT
Source organism: Miscanthus floridulus (assembly GCF_019320115.1). Taxonomy (NCBI): domain Eukaryota; kingdom Viridiplantae; phylum Streptophyta; class Magnoliopsida; order Poales; family Poaceae; genus Miscanthus; species Miscanthus floridulus. The sequence goes on from NC_089581.1 coordinate 74,583,680, forward strand.
ACCACGATCAATGCCATTAGTGATGTCAGTAGGTGCGCATAGTCTTAATGAACGTGTTGGTGCCTTCGTATTGGCCGTAGACCTCGCCGTCGGCAGGATTTCGCCGGTCAGCGCAGTCACCGGCGTGGTCAAACGTGCGAGGTTAGGGATGACAGGTGGGACCCGATGTCAGTGACTCAGCGTTCAAATGGATTTTTTTTCTATTTTCATATTTGAATGAATAGTGATGTAATTTGTTATTTTTGTGTAGATTTATTTAGAGCCCCAAAAATTATGAAAATTTTTGTGTGACCTCTATGTGATGTATATTATTTAAGAAAAATATGAAATATTATTTTTTAGCACTTTTTAAATGTGATGAAAATTGCTCAATTAATTAATAAATGGATTTCCAGGATTTTTCTAGGCTTATTTAATTATTCAAAAATTATGAAAATTGTTTTGCCACTTAATTATCATGTAATGAACATTTACAAAAAATTTTAGGTCAATTGGAACAAGTTGATTTATTTCATAATTCTTAATTAAATAATTAATTCATAAAAGCAAATAGTAACTTTTAATGATTTAAGTTTTGATTGAATTTTTGATTAAGTGATGTCCTTGGGTCATTAGTTGGTAATGATCTTTGGCAATTGATGTAAGTAGTACGAAAAAGATTTGGTTAGTTTGACTTGTAAATGTACCGCGAAGGAAAGTTGTATTCGAATTGTTAATTTTGTATCCATCATCAAGCATCATGTTTCGTATTCCGCATCATGTTAAACATAGCATTGTTACTACGTGTAGTGAACGAAGGTGAACACGTGGTAGTTAATCAAGTTGCGGAGGAGGTTAATCCATCTGTTGAGGTCAGATCGAATACTTGTGAAACGTCGCAGGAATCGGACTTTTCCGTCAACGAAGGCAAGCCCCGGATGCATACAACCCTACCTTGTGTTTTGCAAATTAATTTCGCTTTTGCTTTTCTATACTGCATTAAGTGATTAAGAGTTAAGTAAATGCCTAATTGGTGCATTACAAACCTTGTTCTTCCATATCTACCTTATTACCAGTTTAATTCGTATATGCCTAGTTATGCTTAGCTATGCTTAGAACGATGAAAGTCGGGTGATTACCTATCACCTGCAAGTTTTAAACGGATCTTTAGGTACTTGTGTTATCATGTGATATGAGCATGTGAAGTAATAAATCTAGACGGGGCAAACTCGGTGTGTGTGAGCCACAAGACATGGAGGTCTTGTGAGCGACTTCTTTCTGCCTGTGTCGATTAAGGTCCGTACCGTTGTTGAATTGCATGAGGTGAGACTTTGTAGTACTAACCACATACTCTGGTAAGCCTTAACTTGGCGATTCTAGTACGAGAATGGCTACTCGCGCACTGGGAGTGGAGAGATGGCGGGAATAGCGTGTACCCACGTGGCCATGGGCTGGAATGGTGGAGTACTGCATTCTCGGGTGGCGCGGACCCGTTCTTGTTTTAGAGGACCTAAGGGTAGGTTGGTATATGTAGGTCGAGGACCTGCATATGTCATGTGGTCTAGAATTCCTAGCTGGGTTTATAATCGGTTCGAATCGTCGTTGCTCCTCGGTTATGGAGACTCAACTCACTGTTCATCATCGTAGTATTAATAACTAGAATTTGAGTAAGGTTTGAGAAAGAGATTGATATGAAGTTCATGATCTCATTACGGATCATGGCAGATTCATATGTGGTACTTATAAAGTTTTACATGTTGAAGTAAAGAATTTTGTTAAAGAGCTTTTACGCAAAAGAACTTTGATTATTGCTAAAGCCATACCTTGAATCCCTGAGCCTGCATTTCTGAGTCTTCTCTGTTTTATTTCGGTTAAGTCTTGTTGAGTACTTTTGTACTCAGGGTTCGTTGACCCTTGTTGCAGGTGAGCCTCATGTGTAGATCTATTTTGGATCGTGCGACATGACTATTGTTCGATCTGACGATAAGTGAATGTGTGATCCTTGGGCAGGATGCTTATCTTGTGTGTTATGTTTATGTTAATTATGCCACTCCACTACCACTATGGTTTGTAATAATTACCAAACTTAGTTTGTAAGGTTTGAAATAACTAGTTTGTAAACTAAGTTATCATAAGACTTCCGCTATTTTACTCTGATATATATATTTGAATGAATGTTGTAATACTGCAATGACTCTGTAATGTGATCCTGCTCGGAAATTGTGGATGATTCAGGGTTCCCCGAGGACACCAATAGACTTCTTAAGTTACTAGGAACATATGCATAGTTGTCAAAGGTCGTTGGACAGTGACAAGTGCATGTGGGTCCTATAATTTAGGAGGTTCTGCCACACTTTTCCTATTCGCTTCATTGTTTTGGTCCTTGCTTGAACATGAAGTATATAAGAAACATTCTAGCATTGGATATCTGGTTAAGCCAATGCTATGATGATGAAAAGAACTAGGAGGTGGCACTGGTTGGTTTTCTACTAGGTTTAGTGTTGTTACTGTAAATGCCTATGTGCAACTAGGCCTGTTAATTGTCAAGTGCTTGCTTGATTATACCTATCTATCTAGGCAAACAAATAGGCCCATTGCTTCTGCCTTCAAAACTATTGTAATTGTCGTCCTCTTAATCTTAGTCTGTCTCCTTTTGAAGAATCTTTAAGCCCATGTACTGATTGTAAGTGTGACGGATAGACTTGATTTAGCTGGAATTGTAATGGTTATAGCTCCATTAACTACTACTCTAGTTTGAGTTATATATATATATATATGTGTGTGTGTGTGGATCTACTCTAAATTTGTTTGAGGTCGTACCATGAAAATTGTTAATGGTTGTTAAAGTTGGACTTTGGTATGAGTTGTGGACTTCACTGATGGATCTTTGTTAGATTATTTTCCACTTCAGTGATCTCATTACTGACCAAGCTCTCATCCTACTACACATAGAAAAAATGGAGGAGGCCCCCAACAAGAGGAATGCACTGGCCAGCCTTACGGATGATGCTGTTGTCGAGATCCTCCACCGCCTCCCCACCCGCTCCTTGTTCTACTACAAATGTGTCTGTTGCTCCTGGAATTGCCTCATCTCAGACTACAACAACCATAAGGTGCTTCCATGGACTATAGCCGGGTTCTTCTATGACATCGACCAAGGCCATCAATGCTACACCAGAGTCACTGGTGAACACACCTCCTTGTCCTTCTTGCCCTTCACCTTGGCCAATGTAGCTGTCTCAGATATCTGCAATGGTTTCATCCTATGCTAGTGCTGAGGGATTGATGGATCATACTACTATGTCATCTGCAATCCGGTAACCAAGGAGTTTAAGGAATTGTTGCCTAGCATCCATTTTGTTAGTGAGGCTTGATTGGGGTTTGATCCGATAGCCTCCTCACACTTCCATGTGATTGAATATATAGAAAAGAAGTAGGATGATGAGTGCAAGGGTGTGGACATCTACTCATCTAAACTACAGCATGGATCTATATGGAATCTAAATGGGGACCAAATACTTGTGTGACAATTAGAGATCAGAAGAAATGGGATCATAAAAAATTGTGTATCTTAATGGTTGTCTGCACATTATGGTGTACTCGGAGGTTTACCCTTAGATACTTGCTGTGGATATGGAGGGAGAGACATGGAGGAAAATTCCTTGCCCATGTGGTTCTTCACCCTCCATCCATCAAGCTCAGGGTCACTTGTGTGTATATACAGTTTGTGGTCACAATATGTCCAAACTTTCAATCTGGATCCTTGAAGACTATGGTACTAATAAATGGACATTGAAGCATACTGTCAGCATTCTAAAGGTGTTTGCATAGACTAACATTGAATTTAGTTATTACTCGTACTACGATGTTAATGAGTACTACTCAACGGCTCACCTAGAATGGAATTTGCTTCTCTTTGTTGGGGTTGGGGTGGAAAATGACATCATCGCATATAACATGGACAACAAAAAGTTCATGTCATCCCTACATGTTACAGTCAGTTTTTGAAACATTGCATCCTGCCACAAATCAACGGCAGACCTTAATATCTTCCCTATGTTCCCTTATTCTCGGAGTTGGAGTCATTAGCAGAGGAGTAAATAAAAGTTTCATGATGTATCTCTCTGTCATGACATGTTTAAATGGATCAATGTTGTTTGATTATCTTGGATGGATGTTGTCATTATTTTGCAACAACTTTAAGTTGTTTGTAATGTAAGCTAAGGTCTGTGTAGTGTGTACCATGAATATTATTAATGGTTGTTAAAGTTGCATTTTGGTACGAGTTGTGGATTTATAAAATTTACTCACTACCAATCTCAGCATAGAGGGGATAAGCTGACCATCTTTAGATGCAAGGTAACTCTCCTCATAGAACATAGACAACAAAACACCTTCTCAACAAGTTGCATCCGCTCATGCAACCTAAGATTCAACATACCAAACACAATCTCAGCTAAGCTTGCATCCATAGCTGTAGACAACCAAACACCCTTCACAAACCAAGGACATTAGTTCCTATTCTTCATACATCCTCCTAGCTAGTATGAAATAGAGCATTCCAAATCTAGCATGTTGATCACCTACTTCAATACAACATAATACATGATTCCAAATCCAACAACCAGAACACAACAAAGAAAAAATAGTTCAACTTCCACTATAGGTTCTGCGTGCTGAGTTCCATTGCTTTCCTGTTACTTCTGCCTTTCAAGTGGCCTTCACTTCCTCCTCTTTGTCCTCTAAGTCGATTAGCCTGACTTGGATCATGCTTGACTTTTTCAAATCCTCAAGATACTATCGCTGACATACATAGTAACCATAGAGTTTCAGATACTGCACAAATTTGTTTAAAAAAATTAAACTGAGCATTGCAATATTTATAGCTGAAGAAGTGACAAATAAGAAGCTAACTCCATTCCTCTAGAACTTGAAGTAGACATGGCCAATCGCTCAATCACTCTAGCAAAGTTGCAGCGGGGCAAATCACCAATGGAAGGCTAGTCTCCACCAATAAGATCTAACAACCAATTTGTTCTTCGGGAGCTACTCTATCCATGCATCATGTTCGACGCGGTGCTACCACGAGAGGATTGGATCTAGTGGGACATGGCACTGATAGAGCTGCACCGAGGGAAGGGGCCAATGAGAAAGAGAGAGAGGGGAGGGGTGACCAGTTTGAAATACAACGGCTACTCTTGCCAATTTATAAAAGAGAGGGGGAGCCGAGATCCTATACCCAAGTTATAGGAGACAAAACTTTACCTTTTTTTGAGGAATTTAAGTAAAAGGCAAATAGAAGAAGGTACACCATACACGTGACAATGACCCTCTCTGGGCCTGACTGGTTCGTGGCCAAAATTTGCCATGACAAGGATTTGGCAATCCAAAATTAGGTAAAAATTTTGACATGGATTTGGCAAGCTGAATGTGAGAGGTGGGCAAGTTTTGGTAGCAAACCAATCAATAGCCAAAATTATGACATGCTAATTCTTTGGTTTGGCAAATTTTTGAAGCCAACCAATTAGGCCTCCTCACTACAAGATTCTTGCAAGTTGAACAAAGTTTGACACACAATCTTTAGATCTCCTATTAGGCTTATTATGAAAATAGTATAATTTAAGATCAATGTAATGATACTTATTATGCATCATAATCATCAATACTTCTCTATATATATTTGGTCAAAATTCAGAATCTTTGAGGGAAGGGGGACGCTCCACCCATATAGACCTTGAGTGGTTGCTGAGAGCAAAGTGAATGCACAGGAAAGCTGGACACAAGAAGTGTTAGAAGAAGAGCTTTTGACCACCATGACATGCTGGAGAGCCTTGTGCGGTTGTGAAGAGGACTCACAGTAGTCAAGGGGCAGTCAGGCAAACCGAAGAGTGAAGAGAAGTTGCTTCCCTATTAAGCAATTTCTCTTGGTCAGAGGAGCAGAGCCAGTTAGCTAGCTAGAGATGGCTATTCAATGGGAGTGAGACTAGGCTATGTGCACATAGGGAGGCCAGGGCTAGAATAGGCTTCTGACGTGATGGCACGATGTTCATCATTACTTGTATCCAAGTTATGAATATTTTAGATGGTCGAACCTTCTGTCATCCAGTGGAGTATATAGTGCACTCCAACCCCAGCAGTCATAGGCTCGCAGCAACCAAGGGGCAGCATCTAGCTAGAGATGGCTACTGTACATGGTTTCATAGGTTATGATCGACTGCACTCCCTGGGCTATGGTTGATGCTGCCGCTTCATGAATCCAACTGACGTACCTTACTACTTCATGCATGAAGCCACAGCTGGTGCAGCTATTGTTTGTAGCACAGCCGATCAGGCAAGTTCTACTTACATAAAGAATTAATGTTTTTTAAAGTATGACGTGGGGCCGGGAGTATTGAACAAATGCACTCAATTTGCTATGACTTTCAAATGTATAGATGACACTATAAATTGTCCTACGAGATGAAATATATACAGTGGCCGGACTTTCTTACGTGCTTAGTAAAAAATTCAACAGCTATGCCTCCTCCTATCGGGTTCATAAACCTGGGGTCCCTCATAGACCTGTTTCCTAGCAAAAGCTCGGCCCAGTAGACGATGTTGCGAACGACGCGCAACTCCTGGGCTGTCCCAAATACCTAATGATAGGCTAGAAGGGAGATCCAATCTCTGACCGGAAGGCCTGGCCAGGAGAAAGGGTGCCCGCTTCCGACTCTAGCCTGCCTCTCCGACCGGTAGGCCTAGCCGAGGAGAAACAGTGCTCGCTTCCGACTCTGGCCCACCTTTCTGATTGGATGGCCTGGTGTGGGTATTAACCCCTATACCCTTACGGCTAGGCTTGGACTGGCCCGGACTAGGGGGTCTAGCCCATTAGAAGACGATGCATGGCCCGACCAATTTGCTTGGAGTCCCGCACAAGGAATCAAGGAAGACTTGGAGATCAAGCAAGATCCTGGTCGGTTAGAATAGGAATCCTTATTCGACCAATTATGGCAATTGTAACTGGTTAGGATTAGTTTTCAGATCTATAACCCTGCCTCCCAGACTATATAAGGTGGGTAGGTGACCCCTCTCAAAAACATCTCTCATTGACATACAACAATACAATCAGACGCAGGACATAGGTATTACGCCTTCACAGCGGCCGAACCTAGAAAAAACTTCATGTCTATCTTGCGTCACCATCTTGTTTGTAGCTTGCGCATCTATCTGCCGATAATCTACTACCTTGGGCATATCCCTAGGTAGACTGCCGACCATATTTCATCGATAGTGGCGTGCCAGGTAGGAGTTGTGCGTACTGCTCTCCAGACGAACAAGATGGTCATCATCCCTAGTTCCATGGCTACACCGAACGGCCTCACGTTCACCATCGGCCAGATCATCTAGACCACTGGCTCTGACAACTTCATCGTCATGACCATAGAGGAGGCGTGGATCCAAACTACGTCGACCACTGCTTCACCAGCATCAGCTATGGCTCCAACCATGTTGGATCTGGCTCTGGCCACACTAGCATCATCTTCAGCCACACCGACAACCCATCGTCCGCTTCCTCATTACAAAGGGAGGCAGATCGACAACACCGACCTGCTCAACTCCATCGATCGGGTCGGCACCAAGCTTGCTGAAACCCTAGCTCTAGTAGATTCGATTCAAAATCAACCTATCAAGCAGGTAACCACTACCCACAATAGATCTACCCGACCAGCTCGGGCCAGTCGTCCTGCACGACTCGGTATGGATCTCGTGGTCACGTCTACTCTTAAAGGGTGCTCCGTTCATCGCCGACTAGCCCCCGCAACGGGTCTCCAACTTTCCGAGTGTGAAGCCCCAATGCAGAACTACCAGGCTCAGCCCTACGGCCTATGAAACACTGCTTCCAACTACGCGCACAATATACAATGCTGCTCGGATCTGTGTTCTATACATCAACCTCGGCCAAAGCCACGCAACTTCGTCAACATGGTTCGGATCGAGGAGTATCAAGAAGGGTGGGTCCACACATTTCAAGAGGGTGGTTCAAGCTCCCCGTCCAGCATCGCATCTATTGGCTCCATCCACACTGAGCTCCAGCGTCATGACAATGAAGAAGTTGAATACGATCTGGATATCCCAGACCACTCCCCAGGTTTCCCACGATTCCCATCTTTCCCACCAAGGCGAGGAGACTTGATCAATGTCGTCAGTAATGATGAGCCACCAGTAGTTGGCGAAATAGAACAAGAAAGGCTAGCACGCGAAGCACGCAATATTGACCGGTTTAATCACCGACAAGCCAAAGCCGAGGCAGAAGAGGAGGCACAACGCATAAGGGTCCAGCCACGTGATCTCAACAATGCCTTTGATAGGGTAGGGGACAAGCAGGCCTTCAGGACTCCAAGCACCAACATAGCTATTGCTATGGCGACAATGCAACGACTACCCAATACCTCGAAAATCTAGGTAGTTCGTGATGATGTACAAGCTTACCTGATGGCTGCTATAGCCTAGACCATAGAGATTGCAAACCAAGCCCGGGCTCCATCCGTCTTAGTCGAATCAAGCCACAGCCGCTAGTACTCAAGTCGCTCACAGCCACCCAACCAACGTCGCGCAACAACGGCCCATCAGACAACCGTCAAGGCAGAAACGGTGGTCATGATGGTGGTTGGGACGACAACCACTACGACTACCAGAACGACAACTGCCGCGACTACCGGGACGACAACCGCCACAACTACTGGGACGACAACCACCGAGACAACCGCGACAATCGCTGTCATAACCGCGGTCATGGGGTCAACTAGGGGGCAATCGGGATCACCGTGATGGCAATAACAATCTCCGCCATTACCTTAGAGAATGCAATCTGCGCGATCGCATTAACTAAAGAGCCAACGATCGTGCATCCTATGAAAGCTATCGCCATATGGAATATGATACCACCCATGGCCCTCTAGGTTTGAAGCAGTTTACCCCTCACCTTCGCCAAGTCATATGGCCCAAAAACTTCAAGCTTGCAAAACTCCAGAAGTATGACGGCAAGGAGAACCCCGAGTTATGGGTGATGCTCCACGAAACCGCGTGCAGATCAGCCATGGCTGACGAGCACGTCATGTCTAATTACTTCCTAGTCGCCGTCGGCCATGCAGGGCACCAATGGCTGGTCAGCTTGCCGGCGAACTACTTTGATTCTTGGCAAGAGCTCAAGCAAGCATTCATCGACAACTTCATTCCTACTTGCGAACAACCCAGCAATAAATATGATCTGCAGCGGATTCGAGATCGCAAAGATGAACCATTGCGAAAGTACGTCCGATGCTTCTCCGAGATGCGCATCAAGGTCCCATCAATCTCTGACAACGAGGCAATCGAAGCTTTCATCACTGGTCTCTGCTTCCACGATGCCCTAAGGGACAAGCTCCTCCACAAAAGACCTGAATCAGTCACAGTGCTCCTAGCCACTGCTAAAAAATATGTAGATGCCGATGATGCTAAAAAGATAATCGTCGAAGAAGCAGCAAGGGTTCCATGCTCCGACCACCCCCCACACCACGACGACTACCACGGCAACCATGGTCGGAACGACAATTTTGATCGCCGCAACCAGCGCAACGATTCTAGCGACCACCGCGACCAGCGTAATTAGCGGCGTAATTGCCGTGACGATTATAGGGGCAAGCATGCTCGGGAAGATGACGGTGAAGTCAACGCCGTTAAAAAAGGTGGCGGACATCGCAACTACGAAGAAGACTATGCCAAAGCATTGAAAGGACCCTGCCAGCTCCATCCCAAGTCAAACCATACCATGGAGAATTGCCGTGTCCTCAAATCTATCTACACGCGCCAACAGGCTCCGGATACATCCGACAAGCCTAACAACGCAGGGGAGCAGCGTAACGAGGACAACAATGATGAAGACGCAGATCCCCGTCACAAGTACATTAGGCCAACCAACCACGTCCACACCATCATTGGGGGCAGAGTGTCCATCGAGACCAAACGAGAACTCAAGCTGCTCGCCCGCGCTTGCTTGAACGTGGCCAATACTGACAACCTCATCGCCGACCCACGGCTCCCTCCTTGGTCTCACCGCGAGATCTCCTTTAGCAGAAAGGACCAATGGGCTGCAATACCTAAGCCCGGGCATTTTCCTCTGGTTCTCGATCCTTGTATCAATAAGGTTCAGTTCGATAGAGTGCTGATTGATGGTGGCAGTTCCATCGATATACTGTTCAAGAACAGTTTGCCATCCCTGAAGATAACCTAGGCTGATCTCAAGTCATACAAGGCACAGTTTTGGGGCGTTCTCCCCGGACAGAGCTCCACACCTCTCGCGCAGATCATGCTACCTATGCAATTTGGTACCCCAGACCACTTCCGCACCAACTACGTCAACTTCGTGGTCGCCGACTTCAAAGGCACCTACCATGCTATCCTTGGCCGACCAGCACTCACCAAGTTCATGGCCATACCTCACTATAGGTATCTGGTGCTCAAGATGCCTACCGAGAAGGGGGTTCTAACTCTCAGGGGCAACGTATACGCAGCTTACACCTGCGAGGATGACAGCTTCAAAATAGCAGAGGCTCACGATATCTCTATTCGCATGTCCGAGACCACACTCGATGCCAAGAAGACCCCAGCCGATCACCTGGAGATCCCAGAGCTCGAGGCCCCATGCAAGAACATCAAGTCCAAAGAGCACAAAGCGATCCAGCTGGTCGATGGCGATCCTAGCAAAACAGCCCTTATCGGGGCCAACCTGGATCCTAAATAGGAAGACACGCTCATCAGGTTCTTGAGAAGCAACATGAGTGTGTTCACATGGAAAACCACTGACATGCCCCGTGTACCTCGGAACTTGATCAAGCACTCCTTAAATGTCGATGGCAAGGACAAACCCATCAAGCAGAAGCTACGATGGTTCGCTCATGACAAAAAGGAGGCTATTAGGGTAGAAGTTACATGGCTTTTAGCAGTTGGATTTATCAAAGAAGTATATCATCTAGAGTGGTTAGCCAACCTGGTTCTTGTACGCAAAAAGAATAATGAATGGAGAATGTGCGTTGATTACACTGATCTCAACAAACACTGCCCTAAAGACCCCTTCGGCTTACCTCGCATAGACAAGGTTGTAGATTCAACTGCCGGTTGTGAGTTGCTTTCCTTTCTCGATTGCTACTCTGGTTATCACCAGATCATTCTAAAAAAGGACGACCAGATCAAGACATCCTTCATCATGCCCTTCGGCGCCTACTGCTACATGACCATGTCGTTCGGGCTCAAGAACGCCGAGGCTACCTACCAACGCGCCATATAGGCCTGCCTCAAAGACGAGATAAAAGACGACCTCATCGAGGCTTATGTTGACGATGTAGTTGGTAAAACCAAGGAAGCATACACCCTTGTTGACAACCTAGAATGTACCTTTGTAGCTCTTAACACATTCCAATGGAAATTAAACCCAAAGAAGTGCATCTTTGGTGTTCCATCTGGTATATTGCTTGGCAACGTCGTTAGTCACGATGGCATATGCCCTAACCCAGAGAAGGTAAAAGCTATCTTGGACATGAAGTCGCCTAAAAAGGTGAAGGATGTTCAGAAGCTTACCAGATGCATGGGTGCCCTCAGTCATTTCATATCAACGTTAGGCAAAAAAGGACTACCGTTTTTCAAGCTGCTCAAAGCATCCGAGAAGTTTGAGTGGTCGGAGGAAGCAGACGCTGCTTTTACACAGCTGAAACAATTCCTTACATCACCTCCGGTCCTCACTGCTCCTAGAGAAGATGAAACCCTCCTGCATTACATTGCGGCAACTAATCGAGTGGTCTCCACTGCCATGGTGGTCGAGCGCGACGAGCCCGACCACGTCTATAAGGTACAGGTGGGGGTATTAACCCCTATACCCTTACGGCTAAGCTTGGGCCAGCCCGAATCGGTGGGTCCGGTCCACCAAAAGACAACGCATGGCCCGGCCAACCTGTTCGGAGTCCCGCGCAAGGAGTCAAGACAGATTTGGCGATCAAGCAAGATCTTGGTCGGTTAGAATAGGAATCCTTATCCGGCCACCTATGGCAATTGTAACTGACTAGGATTAGTTCCTAGATCTGTAACCTTGCCCCCCGGACTATATAAGGTGGGCAGGGGACCCCTCTAAAAGGCATCTCTCATTGACATACAGCAATACAATCAGACGTAGGACGTAGGTATTACGCCTTCTTGGCGGTCGAACCTGGATAAAACCTCGTGTCTGTCTTGCGTCACCATCTTGTTTGTGGCTTGCGCATCTGTCTGCCAATAATCTACTACCTTGGGCATACCCCTAGGTAGACTGCCGACCATATTTCATCGATAGTGGCGCGCCAGGTAGGGGGTGTGCATACTGCTCTCCAAGCAAACAAGATGGTCATCACCTCTGGCTCCATGGCTACGCCGAACGGTCTCACGTTCACCATCGGCTAGATCACCTGGACCACCGGCTCTGACAACTTCATTGCCATGACCACAGAGGAGGCGCGGATTCAATCTACGTCGACCACCACTTCACCTGCATTGGCTATGGCTCTGACCATGATGGACACGGCTCTGACCACGGTGCGTCTGGCTCTGACCATGGTACATCTAGCTCTGACCATGGTACACCTGGCTTCAACCACGGTACATCTGTCTCTGACCACGCCCACATCATCTTCAACCATGCCGACAACCCGTCGTTCGCTTCCTCGCTACAAAGGGAAGCAGATCGACAACACCGACTTGCTCAACTCCATCGATCGGGTCAGCACCAAACTTGCTGAAACCCTAGCTCTGGTAAGTTCAATTCAAAGTCAACCTAACGAGCAGGTAACCGCTACCCACAACAGATCTACCCAACTAGCTTGGGCCAGTCATCCTACACGACTTGGTACAGATCTCGTGGTCACGTCTACTCCTGAAGGGCGTTCCACTCGTCGCCGGCCAGCCCCCGCGACAGGCCTCTGGCTTTCTGAGTACAAAGCCTCGATGGAGAACTACCAGGCCCAGCCCTATGGCCTGCGAAATGCTGCCTCCAACTATGCGTATAATGTACAACGCTGCTCAGATCTGTGTTTTGTACATCAACCTCGGCCGAATCCACACAACTTTGTCAACATGGTCCGGATTGAAGACTATCAAGAAGGATCCATCCACACAGTCCAAGAGGGCGACTCCACCTCCTCATCTGACATCGCATCTAATGCCTCTATCCACACCGAGCTTCAGCATCATGAGGATGAAGGCATCGAATATGATCTGGATATCCCAGACCACGCCCCGGGGTTCCCACAATTCCCGCCTTTCCCACCAAGGCGAGGGGATTTGATCAATGTTGTCAAGCAATGACGAACCGCCAGCAGTTGGCGAAAATAGAACAAGAAAGGATTGCATGCGAGGCACGCAATATTGACCGGTTTAATCGCCGGCAAATCGAAGCTGAAGCAGAAGAGGAGGCACGACGCATAAGGGTCTAGCCACGTGACCTCAACAATGCTTTCGACAGGGTGGGGGACAAACATGTCTTCCAGACTCCAAGCGCCAACGTAGCCGTCGCCATGGCGACAATGCAACAGCTACCCAACACCCCGGAAACCCAGGCAGTTGCGATGATATACAAGCTTATCTGACCGCTATGGCTCAGACCGAGATGGTGAATCAAGCCCGGGCTCCATCCGTTTCAGTCGAATCAAGCCACAGCCGCCAATACTCAAGTCGCTCACAACCACCCAACCAACGTGGCTTCGTGCAACAACGACCCATCAGACAACCGTCATGGCAGGAGACGGTGGTCATGATGGTGGTCGGGATGACAAGCGCCGTTGGGAGGACAATCGCCACGATGTTCGGGATGACAACCACCGAGATAACCGTGATAATCGCCGCGGTAACCACGGTCATAGGGCTAATTAGGATGGCAACCGGGATCGCCATGATGGCAATAACGATCTCCGCCACTACCTTGGGGAACGCGATCTACGCGACCGCATCAACCAGAGAGCCAATGATCGAGCATCCCATGAAAGTTATCGCCGTATGGAATATGACACTGCCCACGGCCCGCTGGGTTTGAAGCAGTTTACTCCGCACCTTCGCCAAGTCATATGGCCCAAGAACTTCAAGCTTGAGAAACTTCGGAAGTACGACGGCAAGGAGAACCCCAAATTATGGGTCATGCTCTATGAAACTACGTGCAGATCAGCCATGGCTGACAAGCACATCATGTCTAACTACTTCCTAGTCGCTGTCGGCCATGCAGGTCACCAATGGCTGGTCAGCTTGCCGGCGAACTACTTTGATTCTTAGCAAGAGCTCAAGTAGGCTTTCATTGACAACTTCATTGCAACTTGCGAGCAACTGGGAAACAAATATGATCTGCAACGGATTCAAGATCGGAAAGATGAGCCACTGTGCGAGTATGTCCGGCGTTTCTCGGAGATGCGCATCAAGGTCCCATCAATCTCCAACATTGAGGCAATCGAGGCTTTCATCACTGGCCTCCACTTCCACGATGCCCTAAGGGACAAGCTCCTGCGCAATAGACCCGAATCGGTCACAGCGCTCCTGGCCACTGCTAAGAAATATGCGGACACCGACGATGCCAAAAAGATAATTATCGAAGAAGCAGCAAGGGTTCCACGCTCCGACCACCTCCCACACCGCGACGACTACCGCAGCAACCGTGGTTGGAATGACAATTTTGACCACCGCAACCAGCGCAACGACTCCTGCAACCACCGCGACCAACGTAATCAGCGGCGTAACCGCCATGACGATTACAGGGGCAAGCGTGCTCGGGAAGACGACGGCGAGGTCAACACCGTTAAAAAAGGCGGCAGATGTCGTAACTATGAAGATGACTATGCCAAAGCACTGAAAGGGCCTTGCCAGCTCCATCCTAAGTCAAACCATACCATGGAGAATTGTCGTGTTCTCAAGTCTATCTACACGCATCAATAGGCTCCGGATACATCCGACAAGCCTAACGACACAGGGGAACAGTGCAACGAGGACAACGACGATGAAGACGTAGATCCTCGTCACAAGTACGTCAAGCCAACTGATCACGTGCACACCATCATCGGAGGCAAAGTGTCCATCGAGACCAAACAAGAGTGCAAGCTGCTCGCCCATGCCTATTTGAACGTGGCCAACACTGACAACCTCCTCACCGATCCGCGGCTTCCTCCGTGGTCTCACCGTGAGATCTCCTTTAGCAGAAAGGACCAATGGGCCATAATACCTGAGCCAGGACGTTTTCCCCTGGTCCTCAATCCTTGTATCAACAAGGTTCAGTTCGATAGAGTACTGATCGATGGCGGTAGCTCCATTGATATACTATTCAAGAACAGTCTGCCCGCCTTGAAGATAACCCAGGCAGACCTCAAGCCGTATGAGGCACAGTTCTAGGGTGTTCTCCCTAGACAGAGCTCTACACCTCTCGGGCAGATCACGCTACCTGTGCAGTTTGGGACCCCGGACCACTCCCGCACTGACTACGTCAACTTCATGGTCGCTGACTTCGACGGCACCTACCATGCTATTCTTGGTCGACCATCGCTCACCAAGTTCATGGCCATACCTCATTACAGGTATCTGGTGCTCAAGATGCCTACTGAGAAAGGAGTTCTAACCCTCAGGGGCAACGTATACGTAGCTTATACCTACGAGGACAACAACTTCAAAATAGCAGAGGCCCACGACCTCTCTATTCGCATGGCTGAGACCATGCTCGACGCTAAGAAGACCTTAGCTGACCACCTAGAGATCCCAGAGCTCGAGGCTCCACGCAAGAACATCAAGTCCAAGGAGCACAAGGTGATCCAGCTGGTCAACGGCGATCCCAGCAAAACGGCCCTTATCGGGGCCAACCTGGATCCCAAATAGGAAGATGTGCTCATCAGGTTCTTGAGGAGCAACGTGGATGTGTTCGCATGGAAACCTACCAACATGCCCGGTGTAACTCGGAACTTGATCGAGCACTCCTTGAATGTCAACAGCAAGGCCAAACCTATCAAGTAGAAGCTACGATGGTTCGCTCGCGACAAGAAGGAGGCGATTAGGGTAGAAGTTACACGGCTTTTGGCAGCCAGATTTATCAAAGAAGTGTATCATCCGGAGTGGTTAGCCAACCCGGTTCTTGTACGCAAAAAGAATAATGAATGGAGAATGTGCGTTGATTACACTGATCTCAACAAACACTGCCCTAAGGACCCCTTTAGCTTACCTTGCATAGACGAGGTCGTAGATTCAACCGCCGGTTGCGAGCTGCTTTCCTTTCTCAATTGCTACTCTGGTTATCACTAGATCGCTCTGAAAAAGGACGATCAGATCAAGACATCTTTCATCACGCCTTTCGGCGCCTACAGCTACACGACTATGTTGTTCGGGCTCAAGAACGCCGGGGCTACCTACCAACGTGCCATATAGGCCTACCTCACAGACGAGATAAAAGACGACCTTGTAGAGGCTTATGTTGATGATGTAGTTGTCAAAACCAAGGAAGCACATACCCTTGTTGACAACCTGGAATGCACCTTCGCAGCCCTCAATACATTCCAATGGAAATTAAACCCAAAGAAGTGCATCTTTGGTGTTCCTTCTGGTATACTGCTTGGCAACATCGTCAGTTACGACGGCATATGCCCTAACCCAGAGAAAGTCAAAGCTATCTTAGACATGAAGCCCCCCAAAAAGGTGAAGGATGTCCAGAAGCTTACTGGATGCATGGCTGCTCTCAGCCATTTCATATTAAGATTAGGAGAAAAAGGACTACCATTTTTCAAACTGCTCAAAACGTCCGAGAAGTTTGAGTGGTCGGAGGAAGCAGACGCTGCCTTCACGCAACTAAAACAATACCTTACATCACCTCTGGTCCTCACTGCTCCTAGAGAAGATGAAACTCTCCTACTTTACATTGCGGCAACCAATCGGGTGGTCTCCACTACCATGGTGGTCGAGCGTGATGAGCTGGGCCACGTCTACAAGGTATAGCGACCAATTTATTTCATCAGTGAGGTACTCAATGAATCCAAGACCAGGTACCCACAGATTCAGAAACTGCTCTACGCCATACTGATAACATCCCAAAAGTTGAGACATTACTTCGACGGATATCGTGTGGTGGTTATGACCGAGTACCCTTTGGGGGACATCATTCGCAATAAGGATGCAAACGGGCGCATCATCAAATGGGCAATGGAGCTATGCCCCTTCTCTTTGGAATTTGCAAGCCGTACTACAATCAAGTCTCAAGCACTCGTCGATTTCATCGTCGAGTGGACAGACTTAAGCACGCCCGCCTCTCCGGGATCCGACGAGTATTGGACGATGTACTTCGACGGCTCTCTCAACATTGATGGTGTGGGAGCAGGAGTCCTTTTCGTGTCACCATCCAAGGAGCAGCTCCGGTATGTCCTTAGGATTTATTTCCCAGCATCTAATAATGCCGCCGAGTATGAAGCATGCCTACATGGTTTGCGCATTGCGGTTGAGCTTGGCGTTAAACGTCTCTATGTCTATGGGGACTCGGCTCTGGTCATCAACCAACTCAACAAGGACTGGGACACGACCAGCGAAAAGATGGATGCATACTGCAAATCGATCAGAAAGCTGGAAGGCAGGTTCTATGGCATTGAGTACATACACGTGGTCCGGGACAAGAATCAAGCAGCGGATGCGCTGTCAAAGTTAGGGTCATCCCAAGCCAAAATCCCACATGACGTATTCATCCAAGACCTACTCACGCCTTTCATCGAAGAGGAAGATTCCACGGTCAACAAGCCTCTAGACCAGCAATTGGTGGCTACGGTTCCGGCGTGGAGCACCACCGAGCCGCCTCCAACCACTCATGAGCCCGACTGGAGAATACCTTTCATCAAGTACCTAATAGATGGCAGCGATTACACTAATCGGATAGAAAACGAGCGCCTAATGCGTCGCAGTAAGCAGTACCTGCTCGTCGATGGCAAGTTATGGCGCAAGAACGCAAAGGAGGAAATCTTGATGAAGTGTATAACCCAGGAGGATGGCGAACATCTCCTAGACCAAATCCACTCTGGCTCCTGTGGCAACCACGCGGCCTCAAGAACGCTGGTCGGTAAGGCTTTATGAGTAGGGTTCTATTGGCCGTCAGCAGTAGCCGACGTAGAGAAGCTTGTCCGCCACTATGAGGGTTGTTAGTTCTTTGCCAAGAGAATCCACGTACCAGCACATGAGATCCAGACAATACCAGCCTCTTGGCCCTTTGCATGCTGGGGACTGGATATGATCGGGCCCTTCAAACCAGCTCCTGGGAAATTTACATGCGTTTTTGTGCTGATCGACAAATTTTCTAAGTGGATAGAATACATGCCTTTGGTACAGGCATCCTTAGAAAAGGCTGTCACGTTCCTCGACCAGGTCATCCACCATTTCGGCATACCCAATAGCATCATCACTAATCTGGGTACTCAGTTCACCGAGAACGCTTTTTGGGACTTCTGCGATGAAAGGAGCATAGTAGTAAAATACGTCTCGGTGGCACACCCTAGAGCTAACAGACAAGTCGAGCAGGCAAATGGCATGATCTTGGACGCATTGAAGAAGAGGATGTACAGAGAAAATGGCAAAGCTCCCGAAAGATGACTCAAAGAGTTACCTACCGTGGTCTAGGGCCTCAGAACTCAGCCTAGTCGTAACACCGGCGTCTCACCATACTTTATGGTTTACGGTGCTGAGGCAGTCCTCCCAGCAGATATAGCTTTCAGATCAGCACGGGTAGAGAACTTCGACAAAGGCAAGGCCAATGAAGTACGGGAGCTAGAAGTGAATAATGCAGAAGAGAAGCGGCTCGATTCTTGTGTACGTACAGCCAAATACCTTGCTGTTTTGTGTAGGTACTACAACAAGAACGTTAAAGAGCGGTTCTTCGTGGTTAGGGACCTGGTCCTGAAGTGGAAGACGAACCAGGCTGGTGTCCATAAACTTGCAACCCCATGGGAGGGGCCCTTCATGATCAAGGAAGTCACACGACCAACGTCTTACAGGTTAGCTCACCTGGACGGTACGGACGTACCAAATTCATGGCATATCGACAAGCTTAGACGTTTCTATGCTTAACTACTGAGATATGTACTCCTCTTGTACTTTCAATTTACTTCAATAAAGCTATTATGATTTCTCCGACCACTCTAATGTGTCACTTCGAATTTTACTGTTATTTTAACTTAGCCAGACAAAGCTGACCACCATTCCTTCTCGGGTTTTCGGAGCAGGCTCTGTCTCCGGTTCCTCCCAACGTGTGCACGAGATCCGCTCTCTACGCTACGGGTGATCGGCAGGTCCCCCCTGGTTTGACTTGTCTACGTCTACATGTGCACAGGTCATGCACCTCACACTCTGACCACATGGCAAATCGGGGCCATACAAACTTTTCAGGATGACGTGTCGAGTAAACTGGTACAACTAAACAGAACGCTAACATGTTCTCACTTAGTTACACCAAAAGGAATTTCAAGCTTAAATACATTTTTATACAAAACAAACAAGCTTATGATGATATACAGTTACGTTATTACAAGCTTGCCTGAAGAGGCCCAAGTTTACAATAACACAACTATGTCCTTCTTCTACAGCTCTAGCCTATTCTATTGGCTGGTCGGGACACGCAGCACTCGCTGCTCGCTGCTTCTGATATCCTGCTCGAGTCTCAGGGACTCTTGTACTAGTCGAGCTGAAGGGGATGGCCCCGTCGATGCCTGGCTGGTCGAGACTGCAGGTTTCGTCGGTTGGCTCGCAACTGATGGCGTTTCCAGCTGACTTGTTGATGTGGTACCCTGTACAGGTGCTGTCCCACCTCCACACAGGTTAATGTCGCCAATTATCTTTGACGATAGGTCTAGCTGGGTCATTCGAAGCTCCTCAGCCTTCTCTAGGTCTACCTCCTTCGGGTACCCAGCCTCCAGGTGCTTGAGGTCGATCAGGGGGTAGTGGGCACGTACCATGCTTAGCACATGTGCACCCGTGTACTCACCCGCCTCCTTCGCGAACTCTTGGAACCATCCCCATGCCTTTTGGCATCTCTCGACCAGTCCGAGCTACGGTGTCCTTGGCACTTCCTCTATAAGCGCTGGGTTGATAAGGTCGAGGACGGGCAAAATGCCAGTTGCCACCTCCTGGCACCAGTTCTTCCATGTGTCCCAATCCTCGGTGATCTCTAGGCATCGCGCCTTCCAGCCGTCACGATCTTTCATCATGGCTTCTAGATGTTTCTTGGCATTTACTTTCAAAACTGCAAACCACAGAAGACATTAAAATGTCACGCCACGACAAGATAAGGCGGGCAACAGAATGAGCAAGGTGGTCTGGAACACTTACTTTTTAGTTCCTCCTTCATCTTAGTTGTGCGGTCCCGGAGTTGAGACTAGTCGCACGCCAGTTTCTCATTGTCCTCCTTCAGGCGACCACACTCTAAGGCCACACGGCTTTTCTCCTCTTGGAGACGGACTACTTCGGCTTCTAAGCCTGCACTACAGTTGTCACTACCAACAATGCAACAACACGTGTCATGCACTTGCTGTGATAAAAGGACAACTTACTTGTTTTTTCTTGCTCTTTGTTACTGAGCTGGATGACTAGGTTTTGGTTTTGTGCCTCTTGCTCCGTCCTCTCCTGGTCGGCGGCTTCAAGTTGGTGGCGCAAGCGTTCCACCTCGGCCGCCAGTTCCCTATTGCTTGCCGTGATCCCCTCAATCTGGTCGAAGCACTTTTTTCAGTACTTTGCGGCCTTCATCAAGTCCTGCATATAAACAAGCTAAGTCAGACAGTTCGACTGAATAGTAGGATCAAGTGGTCAAGCCAAACATACTTGGACTTCTATCACCAGATGTTTTGCCGCTCGTTCAACTTTTAGGGTCTCTTCGACCTCTGGGATTTCCTCATGCATAACCCACTGGTTGTTTCGGCAGCGCGACACATATACATGTTGTCGTTTGTCTTGGGGACGGCCCAGGATCTCTTCTACTTCGTCCTCTTCGGCCTCTTGTTTAGGAAGCGGCGCTGGTCTGGAGTTTGTAGTCTCTGCGACCACTATGGCTTTCCCACGAGCCGTGGCATCGGCAAGCGTGCTCTGTGCCGCCTTCGGCTGCTGCTCCTCGGCTTGGTCTGGTCCCCTTGGCGCCGAAGTATCCCCCTCAGCATGGTTAGTGCTCAGAGCACTTGTACTTGGCTCGGCTCTCTTCTCGACCAGCTGCTCAGGGACTGTCGTCTGGCCGCTCATCTGCTGAGGTTCCGGTGGATTTTCTTCTATAGGTTCCTCCATAGCCGGCTACTGGGCAGTTCTCTCTACCATTGCTGGCGAAGCCATGCCGCACCTGGCTAGCTGGTCGGGATTTTTGGTGGACACCGACCTAATATATCAGAGATAAGTTCAGAAGACAATAGTATTCAATATAAATTGAAAGCTTACATCAAGGTTACAAATACTTACAGCTTGGAAGCACGGAATGATGTGGCGAAGGCACGCCTCTTCATCCATGCTTGCTCCACGTGCTCTGCGGGTGCCACCGGGTCACTTTCCATGACCAGTACCGGCGCCGGGGCTTGATGATCAACCCCTTTGCCAGTTGTCCTTGGCATTGCAGTGGTCGGTGATGCGAGTTCCACTGGCATAGAGGAGCCACCCTGCTCCGTCGACTCCAGTTGTCTCCTCCTATTTCAAGGGATAAGTCGGAAGATGTCTGCATCCTCTGTTTCATCATCTAACAGTGGGAAGATGGCCTGGCGATGCCTGCTGGCCACCGGCCGCTTGCCAGCAGCCCTGGCTGTTGCCTCCTCCCCAACCCGAAGTACAACCTAGTCGACGTCTTTGATCCTAGCGTTGGTCTGGGCGGTTGGGCTGACAACTTGAGGCCAATCCACACCAGGGGGTGGAGACACAAACACTACTGCTCTGTCATGACCATTAGTCTGAGAAATATACAGGCAACAACACAGTAAGTTTCTATTACAACATGACTCTGCGGGTACAAGGCAGAATAAATTACCTTTGGGGGAGGTCGGGCCAGCTTGAAGGCGTGCTCGATGTTGCTCAATCTGACATAATTGGGATCGGCTAAGTTGAATAGCTCCCCAATCCTGGCTTTGACTTTGATCTTGTCAAGCGCTTCTTTTCTGGTCCTTGTTGGATCTGCGCTCCCCTAGTATTCATAGCCCGGATGTACCCTCCTCTAACAGGGCTGGATCCTTCGGCTGATGAAGTTCCCGACCACGCTTGGACCATCCAGTTTCCCCCACGGGATCATCCTGAGCAGTTCTACGATCTGTTCCAAGTGCTCGGGCTTCTTCGACCAGCTGTTCTTCTTCTCCGGAATGAACCCCATGTCGCATAGGGTGATCATGTTTGGCTCTTCGTGGATGTAGAACCACTTCTTGTACCAGTCATCCAGTGATGTGTTCCAAGGGCAGTGCAAGTACTGGGCCTTCATCCCGTCATGCAGATTGAGGTATACGCCTCCGGCTATCTTCAAGCCACCACTTCCTTTCTTCCGCAGACAGAACAGATGGCGAAAGAGGTCGAAATGGGGCTGGAAGCCACCATATGCTTCGCAAAGATGGATGAAGGTGGATACAAGAAGAATCGAGTTGGGATGTAGATTGCAAATCCCAATCTTGTAGTACAAACAGAGACCCTAAAGGAAAGGGTGCACTGGAACCAAAAAACCCCACTTGAAGAAATCCTCAAAAACCACAATCTCACCTGGTTGTGGATTGGGGTAGCTTTCTCCTTCCGACACGCGCCATCCTACGAGTGCCTTGTTGTGGAGCACTCCCATGGTGACGAGGTCTTCAATGGTCTGCTCGTTGCTCCTTGACTTCCACCACTCCTTCGCCATGACCCCAGCTTTCTTCTAGGCGTCTCTCTTTGCCATTAATCCGTCCTTGCTAAAGGGGTGGATACAGTGGAGGGGTGATTGGTGATGATTTCAGAGGTATAGGGTTTGGCGAGAGGAAGAAGAAGGCTGCGGCAGCAAATGATAATGGGGATCAGTAAAAAGTAACTTACCAGTTCTATATTATAAATAACCAAGAGCTCCATCGTTTTGTCCGCCCGAGATTCTAGGGAGACGTGCGCACGCGCCGTAGATGGTTGTTTTCACAACCTCGAGATCTACGCCAATAAATGCGCCCCTTCGTTACCAGTGTATGCGCCTCTTCGTTGCTAGTGTGAGAGGGCCCACACTGACGCACCTCCTTATAGGTGCCAAGCGACTGTTTGATAGAAAGGGCAAAGAAGACAGTGTGACGTGCTATACCCGTCTACTTTTTTGACCAGACGTGTCAGATTGGACTTGACAGAGTAAGGAGATAAATAAATACACCAAATAATAGTACAAGCGGCGTTCGTTTCTTCGCTGCATGTCTTGTGCTCAAGGATGGACCAGACCATTGCCGTGCTCACGGACTGCTCCGACCACTACAATGCTCTGGGACTGCTTCGACCACTGCCGTGCTCAGGGACTGCCCAGACCATTGCCATGCTCGGGGACTGCTCCGACCACTACTGTGCTTGGGGACTGCTCCGACCACAACTGTGCTCGGGGACTGTCCCAACCAGTGCTCGGAGACCGCTCTCCTCGGCTACATGTGATTTGTACTCACATATAGTTGAGAGACATTTATTTAGACCTTGCTACAAGGCTCATACTTCGCCTTCCAGCAAGCTTGGGGACTACATCGGTACGATGCTCCTACCGGTGCATCTCGTATTGCTTGTACAACGATTGGATTCTTAACTTCAGTGGAAATTCTTTTTTAGACCCTGGCACCACATGCCTGCGTCACCTACTACCAGGCTCGGGGACTAAGTGGGCACACTTCACCTTGCGGTGAATGTGTTTATTTAATCGACCCCTATGCTTTGACTAATTGTAAGGATTATTATTGTGCTCGGGAACTGTCCCGACCACTGCTCGGAGATCGTTCTCCTCGGCTACATGTGATTTGTACTCACATACAGTTGAGAGACATTTATTTAGACCTTGCTACATGGCTCATACTTCGCCTTCCAGCAAGCCCAAGGACTACATCGGTACGATGCACCTGCCGGTGCATCTCGTATCGCCTATACGACGATTGGTTTCTCAACTTAACTGGGAATTCTTTTTAGACCCTGGCACCACGTGCCTACGTCACCTACTACCAGGCTCAGGGACTAAGTGGGCACACTTCACCTTGTGGTGAATGTGTTTATTTTTTCGACCCCTACGCCTCTGATGATCAAGGATGCTACATTTCAAGAATCACTTACATTTATTTTCAGAAATACAAGTGGGCACACTTCATAGGACAAAAATCTTTTTTTTTCTTAAGAGCACCATACATTATTCGAACAACCTACTTCTCCGGTGACAACAGTGGTCAGAGATGTCAAGACTCAAGCCTCACTATTCGGAGAAGGTTAAAATGGCGTGTCGCAGCATAATACATGGTGCTCGGGGACTAGCTGTGGGGGTATTAACCCCTATACCCTTACGGCTAAGCTTGGGCCGGCCCGGATCGGTGGGTCTGGTCCACCAAAAGACGACGCGTGGCCCGGCCAACCTGTTTAGAGTCCCGCGCAAGGAGTCAAGATAGATTTGGCGATCAAGCAAGATCTTGGTCGGTTAGAATAGGAATCCTTATCCGGTCACCTATGGCAATTGTAACTGACTAGGATTAGTTCCCAGATCTGTAACCCTGCCCCCCAGACTATATAAGGCGGGCAGGGGACCCCTCTAAAAATCATCTCTCATTGACATATAGCAATACAATCAGACACAGGACATAGGTATTACGCCTTCTTGGCGGCCGAACCTAGATAAAACCTCATGTCTGTCTTGCGTCACCGTCTTGTTTGTGGCTTGCGCATCTGTCTGCCGACAATCTACTACCTTGGGCATACCCCTAGGTAGACTGCCGACCATATTTCGTCGACATACAGTGACCAATTTATTTCATCAGTGAGGTGCTCAATGAATCCAAGACCAGGTACCCATAGATTTAGAAACTGATCTACGCCATACTAATCACATCCCGAAAGTTGAAACACTACTTCGATGGATATCGTGTGGTGGTCATGACTGAGTACCCTTTGGGAGACATCATTCGCAACAAGGATGCAAATGGGCGCATCGTCAAATGGGCAATGGAGTTATGCCCTTTCTCCTTGGAATTTGCAAGCCGTACTACAATCAAGTCTCAAGCACTTGTCGATTTCATCATCGAGTGGACAGACTTAAGCATGCCTACCTCTCAGGGGCCCACTGAGTATTGGAAGATGTACTTCGACGGCTCTCTCAACATCGATGGCGTAGGAGCAGGAGTCCTTTTCGTATCACCATCCAAGGAGCAGCTCCGATATGTCCTCAGGATTTATTTCCCGGCGTCTAATAATGCCACCGAGTACGAAGCATGCCTACATGGTCTATGCATTGCGGTCGAGCTCGGTGTCAAACGTCTCTATGTCTATGGAGACTTGGCTCTGGTCATCAACTAACTCAACAAGGACTGGGATACGACCAGCAAAAAGATGGACGCATACTGCAAAGTGATCTGAAAGCTGGAAGACAAGTTCTATGGCATCGAGTACACACATGTGGTCTGGGACAAAAACCAAGCAGCAGATACGCTGTCAAAGTTAGGATCATCCTGAGCCAAAGTACCACAAGGCGTATTTGTTCAAGACCTGCTCACGCCCTCCATCGAAGAAGAGGATCCCGCGGTCGACAAGCCTCCATACCAGCTATTGGTGGCTATGGTTCCGGCGTCAAACACCACCAAACCACCTATGACCACTAAGGAGACCGACTAGAGAGTACCTTTCATCAAATACCTAATAGATGGCAATGGTTACACTGACCAGATAGAAAATGAATGCCTGATGCATCGCAGCAAGTAGTATCTGCTCGTCGATGGCAAATTATGGTGCAAGAACGCGAAGGAGGAAATCTTGATGAAGTGTATAACCTAGGAGGATGGTGAACATCTCCTAGACAAAATCCACTCTGGCTCCTGCGGCAACCACACGGCCTCGAGAACCTGGTTGGCAAGGCTTTCCGAGCAGGGTTCTATTGGCCATTAGTCGTAGCCGATGCAGAGAAGCTAGTCCGCCATTGTGAAGGTTGTCAGTTTTTTGCCAAGAGAATCCATGTACCAGCACACGAGATTCAGACTATACCAGCCTCTTGGCCCTTCACGTGCTGGGGACTGGATATGATCTGGCCTTTCAAACCGGCTCCTAGAAAATTTACATGCATCTTTGTGCTGATCAACAAATTCTCCAAGTGGATAGAGTACATGCCCTGGTCAAGGCATCTTCAGAAAAGGCTATCGCATTCCTCGACCAGGTCATCCACCGTTTTAGCATACCCAACAGCATCATCACTGATCTGGGTACTCAGTTCACTAGGAACATTTTTTGGGACTTCTGCGATGAAAGGAGCATAGTAGTAAAATACGTCTCGGTGGCACACCCTAGAGCTAATGGACAGGTCGAGTGGGCAAATGGTAAGATCTTGGACGCACTTAAGAAGAGGATGTATAGAGAGAATGACAAAGCTCCTAGAAGATGGCTCAAAGAGTTACCAGCCATGGTCTGGGGTCTCAGAACATAGCCTAGTCGCAATATAGGCGTATCACCATACTTTATGGTTTATGGCACTGAGGCAGTGCTCCTAGCAGATATCGCCTTCAGATCAGCATGGGTAGAGAATTTTGACGAAGACAAGGACAATGAAGTATGGGAGCTAGAAGTGAATAGTGCAGAAGAGAAGCGGCTCGATTCTTGCGTACGTATAGCCAAATACCTTGTTGTGTTGCGTAGGTACTACAACAAGAACATCAAGGAGCAGTTCTTCGTGGTTGGGGACCTAGTCCTGAAGTGGAAGACGAATCAGGCTAGTGTCCACAAACTCACAACCCCATGGGAAGGGCCCTTCATGATCAAGGAGGTTACACGCCCTACATCTTACAGGTTAGCTCGCCTAGACGGAATAGACATACCCAATTCCTGGCACATCGACAAGCGTAGGCATTTCTATGCTTAACTACTAAGATATGTACCCCTCTTGTACTTTTGATTTATTTCAATAAAGCTATTATGATTTCTCTAACCACTCTAATGTGTCACTTCGAAGTATATTGTTATTCTAACTCTACCAGTTAAAACCGACCACCATTCCTTCTCAGGTTCTTAGAGCAGGCCCTGTCTCCGGTTCCTCCCAACACGTGCATAGGATCCGCTCTCTACGCTACGGGTGATCGGCAGGTGCTCTCTGGTTTGACTTGTGTGTTTCTACGTGTGCACAAGCTACGCACCTTACACTCCGACCACAAGACAAACCAGGGCCATACAAACCTTTCAGGATGATGTGTCGACTAAACTGGTACAACTAAATAGAACGCCAACACGTTCTAACTTAGTTACATCAACACGATATCTGAGCTTAAACACGTTTTCTACAAAACAAACAAGCTTATGTTGATATACAGTTACGTTATTACAAGCTTGCCTGAAAAGGTCCAAGTTTACAATAACATAACTACATCTTCTTCTATAGCTATAGCCTATACTATTGGCTGGTCGGGGCACGCGGCACCTGCTGCTCGCTGGGCCTAACATCATGCAAGGGTCTCGGGGACTCTAGCATTGATCGAGCTGAAGAAGATGGCCCCGCCGATGCCTGGCTCGTCAAGACCGTAGGCTTCGACGGTTGGCTTGAAAATGACAGCACTCCTAGCTGACTTGTTGATGACGTTCCTTGTACGGGTGGTGTTGCACCTCCACATAGGTTAATATCACCAATTATTTTCACCAACAAGTCCAGCTGGGTCATCCGTAGCTCCTCAGCCTTGTCTGGATCTACCTCCTTCGGGTATCCAGCCTCCAGGCACTTGAGATCAATCAAGGGGTAGTGAGCACGTACCATGCTTAGCACATGTGCGCCTGCATACTCTCCTGCCTCCTTCATGAACTCCTGGAACCATCCCCATGCCCTTTGGCATCTCTCGATCAATCCCAGCTGCGGCGTCCTTGGCACATCTTCTGCTAGCACCGGATCAATGAGGTTAAAGACCGGCAAAATGCCCTTTGCCACCTCCTAGCACCGGCTTCTCCAAGTGTCATGATCCTTGGTGATCTCTTGGCATTGCGCCTTCCAACCATCATGGTCTTTCATCATGCCCTCCAGATGCTTCTTTGCATTGATTTTTATAACTGCAAACCGCACACGCTGTTAAGACGCTATGGTACGCCAAACTACGATAGGCAACAAAAATGAGCAAAGGTGGTTGGACAACTTACCTTTCAGCTCTTCTGTCATCTTGGTCATGTGGTCCCGGAGCTGCGACTGGTCTTGCACCAGTTTTCTATTGTCCTTGTTTAGGCAATCACACTCCACGACCGCGCGACTGTTCTCCTCTCGAAGACGGATCACTTTAGCTTCTAAGCCTGCACTACAGTTGTTACTACCAACAATGCAATAGCACTTGTTAGGAGTCAGTATGATAAAATGGCTACTTACTTGTTCTTTCCCACTCTTTATTACTGAGCTAGATGACCAGGTTCTAGTTCTAGGAATATTGCACCGTCTTTTCATGATCGGCGGCTTCAAGTCGCTGGCGCAAGCGGTCCACCTCCGCCATCAGCTCCTTGTTGTTTGCAACAATTCCCTCGATCTAGTCGAAGCATCTCTTGTGGTACCTTGTGGTCTTCATTAAGTCCTGAGTGCAGATAGCTAAGTAAGACAACTACGACTAAACCGCAAGACCAACGGGTGAAGCGAAGCTTACCTGCACTTCTGTAACAAGCCGCTTCACCGCCCGTTCAACTTTCTTGGTTTCTTCAACCTCTGGGATTTCCTCATGGACAACCCATTGGTTGTTCTGCCAACACGACACATAAACATGTTGTCGCTTGTCTTGCGGATGGCCCAGGACCTCCTCCACCTCATCCTCTTCGGGTCCTTCTTCGGGTCCTGGTGCTGGTCCGGCGTCAGCAGCATCTGTGATCACCATAGCCTTCCCATGGGCTATAGCGTTGATAAACATGGTCTGTGCTCTCACCTCTGGCCGCTGCTCCTTGGTCTGTCCTGTTACCCTCGACACTAAGGTGTGGCCCTTAGTAGGTTTAGCGATCAGAGCACTCATGCCTGGCTCGACTGTTCCCTCGACCACCTGCTCGAGGACTGTTGTCTGACTATTTGCTTGCTGAGGCCCCGATGGATCTTCTACTATGGGTTCCTCGATGGTCGGCTGCTGGGCAGTCTGCTTTGCACTTATTGGCGGTGCCACGCCACTTCCGGCTAGCTGGTCTAGACTTTTGGTGGACACCGAGCTAGTACATCCGAGATAAGTTCAGAGAGCAATCATATTAAATGCAAATTGCTAACTTATAATAAGGTTACAAATACTTACATGTTAGAAGCATGGAATGATGTGGAGAAGGCGCATCTCTTTGGTTGTACTTGCTCCACATGCTGTGCGGGTGACTCCTGGTCTCCCTCTACATCCAGTAATGTCGTTGGGCCTTGGTGCTCGACCCCTCTGCCGCTTGTCCTTCATGCTGCAGTGGTCAGTGGTGTGCTCAGTAGAGGTGTCACTCCCGTCGCCGGTTGTGTTCCTTGCCCAGGTACTCCCGAGGTCGACCCGGCTGCATCCTTCACCGCCATCGGCAATGTGGGTCTCATAGGCACGGAGGAGACACCTTGCTCCATCGACTCCAGTTGCCTCCTCCTTCTTCGAGGGACAAGTCAAAACATGTCTGCATCCTCTCCCTCCTCTATGTCATCGTCCGACCAAGCAAAAATCGCCTATCGACGCTTGCTAGCTGGGTTCTCCTCTAGGCCCCCCTCGGGCTCATTGATATTTAGCGCTCCCCCAGTGAGCAGGGTGGTTACTGATCTCTTCTTTGATTGTTTAGGGGCAGCCAGCCGCTTACCAGCAGCTTTGGCCGCTGAAACGACCTGATTTCCATGAAGGGAAATCCACAGAGTCGAAGTGTAATATGACCGTTGTAGATCATATTACCCAATTCCAGCCGAATACCACATCCATACAATGATAATATCAGAGTACAAATAGTGCGGAATTACATAAATTATTACATCGCCGCATTGGTGGAATCAAAAGTAGCATTCATTTAGAACAGCATGAAGATGAGATCACCAAACTTGAGCGTAGGAACGAACCCCTCAACCATCAAACTCTTTAGAACTATACTCCTCAGTAGAACCTGTGTGCCAAAATTTATCAGTACGATTTGTACTGGTCACTCCCACCCTATGAGCATTGCTTTGTGGAAATTGGATGCATGTTGGATATAATCAAAAGGAAACTATAAGGCTGGGGTTTTCCTATGTTTTAGCATATCAAGTATATAATAGTGTAGTCAAGTTTTAACACCATTCCCACAGACATTCCACCCCATTCCCATCTAGAGCCAAGTTTTGATCCTGGGATCGATATACCACCATCTCCATATCATCACCATACCATCGCTCAGTCGACAGGCCAACTCCCTCTCGGCACTGTCTCATGGCTCATAGCCCCTGGCTACGTCCAACACTCTCTCATGGGGGAAGAAGAGAAGGACTCATCTCGCTATCTAGTTTAAGCGAAACCTAGGAAAGGTCCATAGCCGACAAGTCAGCATATGTATCGATCGATCAACCATACACTCTGTAGAGGTTTTACATAACCACAAGATCTGCCTTCTTCGCTGACCATCATCAACTGGGCTAATTCCGGCCACTTGTTAGCCTAGGATAATGCCACTCTACCATTCAGCCCTGGTATGCCCCAAGTCTAGTCTGGGGTGGCTGAAACTGTGAGTCATGAGCCAGGTCCACAAGGTCTCCTTGAAGTCTCGGAAGGGTGTGGGGGAAATCCTCCATGCCCCGTACCTCCTTACACTGTCCGCTATCAACCTAGCAGTAGTGGCAATATCCTACCAAGTAGTCCAGCCGTCCCGCACCATATAGGGTGAGTGGTACGTAAGGCTTCCCGGTGAATCTGAGTACTAGTAAGTCCTTAGGGATGACCAAGCCAGAATGTCTTCATCAGGGTTTCCATTTACCGTGCCACCACAGCACCTCCACCCTGGGCTCCTCCCATCACAGGTTCACACCCAGGGCCACCTCATATCACCATTTATCCACCATAGATATCCATTTTCTAGGGGTGCCCAGGTTGCACCCCATGACATGACTTGCCCCAGGCTCGTCGTATACTCCAACTTGGTCGACACAACCCTCACCCTCCACGCACCCAAGTCACACATGCAACACTCTCCCCATAGTCCAGATATCACCAGTTTCCACCACGCATCAATGTAGTACAAGCGTAGAAGTATAAGCAATGAAATATAGCAGCAAGCGTGTGTCTAGCCTAATAGCAGGGTAAGCAGGGGTAAGGTTGCGTCAAGGTAAAGGCCATCAAGTGAGCATACTACCATGCAAGTCCTATCATACTGTGAATATAACAATAAAGTAAAGCAATAGTAGTTCTATATGAGCCATGCGTAATAGGTTGGGTGGGATGTGACACCTTCAGTGAAGTCATCTCCATACTCCTCACAGTACTCTCGGTCCTTGTCCGTCTGGTTCTCCTCCGAGTCTACAAACAATCGCATTATAGTCGCGTTAGCGATGTCTATAGAATAGCACAAAAAGCAATGAAAATTCAAAAGAGCCAAATGCACTCAAACATGGGTTCATTGTGTAGAGCTCGATTTTAGATGAATTTTGGTCCTGGTTTCATATTTTTCTGAGTTCGTATGAATTAGTTATGAATTCCCGAAGTTTCAATCATTTTTGAAAATGGGAAAAGGCTGAATTAATATCGTGCTGACACGTGTCATGCTCCTGTTGGTCCATGTGGCATGCTAACATCAGTATGGCGTCATCTCGACTGTTTCATCCTCTAATAAGTGGGTCCCGCATGGCGGTGTCACTGACATGTGGCCCCGGTCAACGGTCAATGTTGACCGGTCAATGGCCAATACAGGCCGGGCCTTGATTGGGCTGGTTGGGCCTGGGTTTGGGCCAAGCTTGGCCCACCACGTGGCGTGCGCTGGTGTGGCCACGTCGTCTTACTAGGCCACTAACGGGCCGTGATCCATGGGCATAGGTGAGGCGCGGTTCATGGTGAACCCGCCTGCGTTGGTCCATAGACCGTAGAGCCGGTCTATAAAGGACTAGGTCCACTTACTCCTTCCCAGGGTTTGGTTCAAGTGCACGATGTGGTTGCGGTCGGAGCTCAGCGGAGCTGCTCAGGATGTGGTCGACGTGGTGATGGTCGGAGCTCGGCGGAGCTGCTCGGGATGTGGTTGATGTGGTCGTGGTCGGAGCTCGGCGGACCTGCTCGGGATGTGTGGCCGACAAGGGGAAAAATCCCCATCTCTTTCCCGACAGGGCTCCCGCTGGCGGTGAGGTCAGCGGCGAGCCCCCGCGGCGGCGCTAGCATCCGATTAGGGTAGGCAATAGCTTCCCAGTGTCATGGCGACTGCGATGGTGGGGTCGGGGCGACGGCTAGGGCTTCCTAGGGCTCTAGCCATGGTGAACGGTGGCATGGGTTCGTCGACATGCATGGACAGGGCTGTAGTGGTAGTGAGAGCCCAGTTGGAGGAGCATGTGAGCTCCACGGTGCTTCTACAGCCAAGGTGGGCGTGTTGAAGGAGCTCCTGGTGCTCCCAGTGGCTTCTTCCTCGGCTAAGATGAGCATGGTGTGTCTCGTCATGGCAGAGCCAGTCGGGGTGTCAACGTCGCCTTTACCATGACGTAGAAGATGCGGTGGTCTCGCCATGGTTGTGCTCTCGGCCATGGTGAGCGTGTCTGTGAATGTGCACTCCTGCTCTAATGTACAATGTCATGGCTAGGGTCCTCCTTTTGGCTGATGGCAGCACGCATGGCGCGTCCTGGGTCACGGCAAGTGTGGCCATGGCGGTCTCCCTAGCTAACCAGTTGGGCTGGGCTAGAGCTCGAAGCTTCAGTAAGGTTTTGATCATGGCGGTGCACGTTCCATTTGGCTAGGGAGGTGGTCTTAGCAAGATGGCTCACCGCGGAGAGCTCAAAGGCGATGGTGGTGGTGTGGTGGCGAGGCGAGGCCGTGATGAGGCGATGCAGTGTCGTGCCGAGCAGCTTACGTCGCTGTAGCTGATCAGGGCAGCACTCCTGGGTCCGGTGAGGTCCTCCCCATAGCGGCTGCCTTCTCCTCCGTGCTTCTCCCACCTCCCTCTCTCTCGGCTTGACGCTATGTGGTGTTGTGCCACCAGCGGCGGTGGTGAACGGGCTGAGGGTTAGGGCTCACGGACGTTGGCTTTTATAGCCGAGCTCCAAGGGCTCCAATGTCGGACGGCGATCGGGAGGTGGTGATATGTGCAGCGCATCCGACAGCTCACGTGCGGTAGCATAAGCGTGACGCAAGGGGGAACAAGATCATGCGATTTGCGTGACCCGAGGCCCGTGCCTGCTCCGCGGTCAGCTCCCGGTCGCGTGGTGGAGGGAGCGTGGGGAAGACGACGATGTTGTAGCTGGGCGGCTGACATAGGGGGCCCGTTTGTCAGCTTGTCCTGATGCGGCAGCGTGCAGTGCGTGATGGCTGACAGGCAGATCCGGCTTCGTGGGCTACGCGCGTGAAAGGGCAGGCGAGGCTGGTTCACTGTTCCCTCTTCTTTCCTATTTCCTTCTCTTTTTTCTATTTTGTTTTCCTTTCTCTTTTATTTGTTGCCAATTTGGTTAGGGTTTATCATAAATATTAAGTAAGTTAGTTAAACATCACATAAGACAAAAGAATCCAAATCACAAGTGGGTCTAAGGATGCATGCATGATTTATTTATTTAGGAATTTAATTACACATGTGGCATAAAACCAAACTATGCTTATGATTTTAACCTAGTTGGGTCACATCCAATCCAAAACTAGGGTTGGGCTTCTACATGTGTCACTCAACATCACATAGGGTTAACACAAAAATTTTGTAGTTGCGATTTTTGGTGTGTGGATTTTTGGGTTGTTACAGTCCTACCCCCTTAACAGAATCTCATCCCTGAGATTAAAGCGTAACGTTCCCTCCGAAGAGATAAGGATATTGTAGCCAGAGGTCAAACTCTTTCTCCCATGTTGCTTCTCTCTCAGTGTGATTGCTCCATTGGACCTTGCACACGGGAATAGTTTTGCTTCGGGTCTCTTTGGTATCTCTACCCAGAATTCTGATAGGATGCTCTTTATACTCGATAGTGTTCTGAATGTCAAGTGTGTCGGTCGGGATCACTTCATCGGGCACTCTCAAACATTTGCATAGCTAGGATACATGGAATACGGGATGTACACCTGCCAATTCCTCAGGTAGCTCAAGTTTGTAGGCGAGCTTTCCAATTCTCTTGTGAATCTTGTATGGGCCAACAAATCTAGGGGCAAGCTTTCCTTTCACATGGTAATCTGATAGTTCCACATAGCGGGGATACCTTGAGATAGACAAAATCTCCCACATTGAACTCAAGTTCTCTTCTTCTTTTGTCAGCATAGCTCTTGTATCGACTTTGAGCAATTCTCAAATTCTCCTTTACTTGAGCAACTCCTTCTTCGGCATCTTGAATCTTAGCAGAGTCAAAGAATGATCTTTCCCCCAGTTGAGACCACATCAAAGGTGTCTTACAAGGTCTGCCATACAGAGCTTCAAACAGTGACATCTTGATATTGGCTTGGTAGTTGTTGTTGTAAGAGAACTCTACATAGGGTAGGCATTACTCCCAATCAGAGCCATAATTCAGTACACTAGCGCGAAGCATGTCTTCTAAGATCTGATTCACTCGTTCAGTCTATCCATCTATCTATGGGTGATAAGTGGTACTAAAATCAAGTTTGGTTCAATGGGCTTGTGCAGGGCTTCCCAGAATCAGGACATAAACTGAGGACCACGATCAGATACAATACTAGAGAGAGCTCCATGCAATCTGAGGATATGCTCAACATATAGATCTGCTAACTTTTCAGCATTGGTCTTGGTCTTAACGGGTACAAAGTGAGCAACCTTGGTCAAACGATCTACAATCACCCAAATAGAATCATTGCCTTTCTGTGAATGAGGCAACCCGACTATGAAATCCATGGATATGCTCTCCCATTTCCACTCGGGAACATCAAGAGGCTTCAGCAATCCTACAGGCCTTTGATGTTCAGCCTTGACTCTATTACAGGTGTCACATCGTGCCACATGTCCCACAATGTCTGTCTTCATGCCTTT
Organism: Miscanthus floridulus; assembly: GCF_019320115.1. Lineage (NCBI taxonomy): Eukaryota > Viridiplantae > Streptophyta > Magnoliopsida > Poales > Poaceae > Miscanthus > Miscanthus floridulus. The sequence goes on from NC_089581.1 coordinate 74,618,912, forward strand.
CCACCAAAAGTGTTTCTTCAAGTCTTGATACATCTTTGAACCTCTAGGGTGAATACAGTACTTAGAATCATGGGCTTCTGATAGAATTTCCTCTCGTAGTGCTGGATCAGAAGGTACATAGATTTTGTCCTTGAACCAGATGGTTCCTTGTTCATCTTCATGGTGGTTGGTCTTGTAGCCTAGTTTCATCAGACCACAGAGATATTCAATCTCTTCATAATTTTTCTAGGCTTGACGAATGCGATCTATGAGATCATACTATATACGGAGCTCATTCAACAAGCCATGCAGTAGCATCTCAAGTTGGAAATCATCAATCTCTTCCTTGAGTTCAGGTGGTACGGATTCAGTGATCAAAGTGTGACAGTAACTCTTGCGACTGAGAGCATATGCGACTACATTAGCTTTTCTCGGATGATAGTGAATTTCTAGGTCATAGTCCTTGATCAACTCTAGCCATCGGCGTTGTCTCATGTTTAGATCTTCCTGAGTGAAAAAGTACTTCAAGCTCTTGTGATCGGTGTAGATATCACACTTGTTGCCTATCAAGTAGTGCCTCCAAATCTTCTAAGCATGCACAACTGCTGCTAACTCAAGATCATGAGTAGGGTAACGGTTCTCGTGTTCTTTCAACTGTCGAGAAGCATAAGCTATCACTCTTCCACCTTGCATCAATACACATCCAAGTCCTTGATGGGATGCATCATAGTAGACCATGAAATCCTTACTGATATCAGACAATGCTAGCACAGGAGTTGTAGTAAGCTTCTGTTTCAATTCCTGGAAGCTTCGCTCGCACTTAGGCGTCCATTCAAACTCCTTAGTCTTCTTCAGAAGGTTGGTCATCGGACGGGCTATCTTGGAGAAGTTTTTAATGAATCGGCGATAATATCTAGCCAATCCCAAGAAACTTCTAACTTCTAACACATTATGGGGTTGATCCCACTCTTTCACAGCTTCAATCTTGGCTGCATCAACTATGACACCTTCAGCTGATAGTACATGGCCTAGGAAGGCAACTTTCTGTAGCCAAAATTCACATTTGCTAAACTTTGCGTAGAGCTGATGTTGGGCTAGTTTCTCAAGCATAGTTCTCATATGATGTTCATGTTCTTCAGTGGTGGGTGAATATACAAGGATGTCATCAATGAATACGACCATGAACTTATCTAGTTCATCCATGAAAACCTTATTTATCATGTTCATGAAGTATGCGGGAGCATTAGTGAGTCCAAAGGACACCACAGTGAACTCAAACTACCCATACCTAGTCACGAAAGCTGTCTTTGGGATGTCACTCTCTCGAATCTTCATCTGATGATAGCCAGATCTGAGATCAATCTTGGAGAAATACTTGGCACCTCGGAGCTGATCAAGCAAATCATCGATCCTTGGTAGGGGGTACTTGTTCTTGATGGTGACTGCATTCAAGTTCTGGTAATCAATGCACATTCTCATTGTGCCATCCTTCTTCTTAACAAACAGAACAGGGGATCCCTAGGGTGAAGCACTGGGTCTGATATATCCCTTTGAGATGAGCTCATCAAGCTGTTTCTTGAGCTCGGCTAGTTCGTCAACTGACATGCGATAGGGTCTCTTGGCAATGGGTCATGTTCTCGGCAAAAGATCAATGATGAACTCTACATCACAGTCTGGTGGCATACCTGGTAATTCTTTAGGGAATACATTGGGATAGTCTCTGACCAAAGGCACATCATGAACTGTCTTCTCCTCTTTTTGTGATTCTGAACTGGCTTTAAGGGCGCATAGGATAGAAGTGGACTTTCCAGACTGAGGTTCACATCTAATAACTTGGCCTGATGGGTGGGTCACTTAGATGTTTCTAGGTGAACATGATATGATCCCTCGGTGAATGGTTAGCAAATCCACACCTAAGATGATGTCTAGGCTCATGGAAGGTAATAGGGTTAGGTCAGCTTTAAAGATAAGACCCTCAATGGTAAGACTCACTCCCTTACAGATGTGGGTGAACTTTAGGTCTCCTAAAGTCAAGTTGGTGATGATAGGCTTTCCACGTGGGGTTATAGGCAGGTCATGCTCTCGTGCAAACTTGGATGATATGTAAGAACAAGTTGCTCCAGAGTCAAATAGAACAGATGCAGTATTGCCATTAACTAAAAACATACCATACACAACATTAGGGGCAGCCTATGCTTCCTCGGCGTCTAGATGGTTGAGACGTCCATGAGTAGCAGATGCCTTAAACTGAGACTTCTGAGCAGCTGAGTTCTGAGGGCACTCAGTGGCTTTATGACCCCATTGGCCACAAGTGAAGCAGGTGAAAGGCGCACCGCCTGTAGGGGTTGGCGCGGGTGCCTTCCAGTTTCTAGTGCTTGGTGCAGAGCGGTTCTGTGCTGGGTGTTCATTCGCTGAGCGGGGATGGTTGGAATGGTCCTGAGTGTTGCGGTCCTGAGCATAATGATCTCAGGTGTAATGATCCTGAGCAGGGCGGGAGTATTTGGTGGTGTAGCCTCTACCACCCCTACTCGATCCAGGGTTGTCATCCCTATTGTGGCGAGAGCATTCCCTGGACGATGCATCTCTGCGGAACCTCTTGCGATCACGGCCACGGTAGGACTCCTCAGGCTTACGCTTCCTCTCCCTGTACTCCTCTCCAGCTTCAGCATGGTCCTTCTCGATCTGGATGCAGCGATCCACCAGAGCACGCAGTGTGCTACTCTCAATACCGCCAAACTTCAGCTTAATGTGTGGGTTAAGTCCCTTACGGTAATAGTATAGCTTCTCCTTCTTAGAGTTCACAACATAGGAAGGTGCATAGGATAGAAGGTTGGTGAAATGAGTAGTGTACTCAGTGACCCTATCCTTTCCCATCTTGATGTTGCATAACTCCTCGGCTTTGGCCTCCATGATACCCTTGGGAATGTGATACTCAGTGAATGCTTCGGCGAACTCATCCCACGAGATGTTGGTAGGGTCCTCATGGGAATCACTGAAACTGTCCCACCAGGCACATGCTGCACCTATGAGCTAGTGTGTAGCAGCTCCAACACACTCATCGTCGGTGAAGGTGGTGAGGTCAAGCTTCTTTTCCACCTCCTTGAGCCAGTCATCGGCTACAAGCGGGTCAGGGTCAGTGCCATCATAGGTAGGTGGCCTCAGCTTTAGAAATCCCTCTAGCTTCCTTTGGAAGTCATTCTGCTGGCCTCCCTGGTGATGGTTTGCTCCATCTACAAGAGCTGCAAGAAGCTGGGTTTGTTGTGCCATCACCTCTGCCAGGTTCGGTGGTGGTGGTGGTAGAATGTTCTCCTCAGGCGGTGGGGTATTCTCCAGGTTGAAGGGTATCCCTCCACGGCCACGGCCACAGCCATGGCCACGGTTATTACCACCACGCCCCCCTGTTTGGTTTGACTAGTTCGGGGGTGGGCATACGTCCACAGTTCATTAGGCGTGCAGATCGGCGGTTCAGCATCTGCAACACAGATCATAGGAATTTTTGTGTTTGTGCCATAAGTGCTTATAATTCAGTATGATTACATGATTTTGATGATTTAAAGAAAATCATTCATACTATCCAACACTCATTACAAAGAAGCAATAAGAACCATAAGATGCAATGAGATCCAAAACATTCATTACATAGCATCATCTCTAGTAGCTACACTTGGAGACTTGCGAGAATCGTACTATGCATTACATCTCATAAGGGGTACATCATGGGGTACAACTTATGGAAGCCACTGACATGACTCATGACCATGTAGGGTCATCTACTCTAACTCGTACACCGCAGCTGGGATACGACTGTTCTCGATCTCGATCTCATCGTCAGACTTGTGAAGTCAGGACACGTACTTCAAGGCCTCGGTGAGCTCCTCAGTAGGCTTGGCTCCAGGTAGGGTAGGGTAGGCGTCTGGGTTGAGGCGAGTCGGGGCTAACTCAAACTCCTCTATCCTAGGCTTCGACTTGCTACGAATTTCCTTAGGTAGCTGATCCCACATACCCTTCATCTCCCTGAGGCGCTTCTTGTCAGACTTTTGCCAAGCCTGCCAAGTCCTCTCACACTTGTCCTATAGGTACTCGTTATGCCTGAGTGCCTTGATCAGGTGACCCTAGTTGCGAACGGCCTTCTTCCTAAACTCCTCTAGCTCCTGAGTCATGGTCTTGTTCTTAGATTGGATTTTTAGCATATCAATCCCCTTGGACCTCTCTATGTCTCCTCTGCGGTTGAACTTGGCCTTCTTGTCGTCCAACTCTCTCTGCAACTCCAAGACCTTGCTGTCGAGGTAGCAGGTCCTGTTGCCTAGGTCGGCGGCTTTGTCTTGTAAGTCAGCGACCTAAGCTCTGTGGACTTTTTCATGGCGGTTGAGCTCGTCCTATAGCTTGGCAACTGTCTCAAGCAGACTAGCTCGCTCCTATGCTCCCTGCGAGTCTCGCTCCTGGTACTCCCATAGAAGGGCCTAGTCCTGATGTCTCCTCTGCTCAAGCTGGGTCACGTATCTGTCCTACTCTAGTAGGTGGATAGCCAAGACGCAAAGGCATCTGTCCTCCTCAGCAAAGATAACTCTACCGGCTGCGAAACTCTGCTCACTAGGGGTAAGGCTGAGGTCAAGGGCCTAGGGAAGTAGACGGAACTCTATCGTCTTTAGGTGCTTGTAGTGGTCCCTCATCACTCTATGAAGTGCCTTATGTGAGACAGCTCATAGTCCCTCCTCAACTGTGTCCTCTAGAGTCAACTTGGTGAAAGCTGGGACAGAAGGTAAGGTAGTGCTAGCTGGGAGCTCGACTGAGGTGACAACCGGTCCTTCGATTCCTCCTTCCTGAGCTGACTTCTCAGTGCAGGTGACCTTGACAAGCTTGTCAGGGACTCCTAACATGATGAGAACTCGACAGAGGGTCTGTGCAAAACCCTCGAGCTCACGTAGGTCAAAGGTAAGCTTGGCATGGTCCAAAGGTAGCGGTCCTATAGGTGGCCATTCGACGTTCGTTGCCATCTGCATGTTTTAAGGAACAGGTGTTAGCAGGTTAATAAATAGACAAGCCTTGCATAAAAGTAAATGCAGGGTTGGTATATAACCGAAAGAAGGGTTGTCCATGTCCTATTGTATTGTCCATTTCTGAGGGTTTCATCCTAGGGTCAAGTATGGCTCTGATACCCACTGAAACGACCTAATTTCTGTGAAGGGAAATCCACAGAGTCAAAGTGTAATATAACCATTGTAGATCATATTACCCAAATTCCAGCCGAATACCACATCCATACAATGATAATATCATAGTACAAATAGTGCGGAATTACATAAATTATTACATCGCCGGATTGGTGGAATCAAAAGTAGCATTCATTCAAAACAACATGAAGATGAGATCGCCAAACTCGAGCGTAGGAACGAACCCCTCAACCATCAAACTCTTCAGAACAATACTCCTCAGCAGAACCTGTGTGCCAAAATTTATCAGTACAATTTGTACTGGCCACTCCCACCCTATGAGCATTGCTTTGTGGAAATTGGATGCAAGTTGGATATAATCAAAAGGAACCTATAAGGCTGGGGTTTTCCTATGTTTTAGCATATCAAGTATATAAGAGTGTAGTCAAGTTTTAACACCATTCCCACACACATTCCACCCCATTCCCATCTAGAGCCAAGATTCGATCATGGGATCGATATACCACCATCTCCATATCATCACCATACCATCGCTCAGTCGACAGGCCAACTCCCTCTCGGCATTGTCTCATGGCTCATAGCCCCTAGCTACGTTCGACACTCTCTCACAGGGGAAGAAGAGAAGGACTCATCTCGCTATCTGGTTTAAGCGAAACCCAGGAAAGGTCCATAGCCGACAAGTTGGCATATGTATCAATCGATCAATCATACACTCTGCAGAGGTTTTACATAACCACAAGATCTGCCTTCTTCGCTGACCGTCGTCAACTAGGCTGATTTTGGCCGCTTGCTAGCCTAGGATAATGCCACTATACCATTTAGCCCTGGTACACCCCAAGTCTAGTCTAGGGTGGCTGAAACTATGAGTCGTGAGCAAAGTCCACAAGGTCTCCATGAAGTCTCAGAAGGGTGTGGGGGCAATCCTCCATGCCCCATACCTCCTTACACTGTCCGCTATCAACCTAGCAGTAGTAGCAATATCCTACCAAGTAGTCCGGCCATCCCGCACCATATAGGGCGAGTGGTACGTAAGGCTTCCTGGTGAATCTGAGTACTAGTAAGTCCTTAGGGATGACCAAGCTAGAATGTCTTCATCAGGGTTTCCATTTACCGTGCCACCACAACACCTCCACCCTAGGCTCCTCCCATTATAGGTTCACACCTAGGGCCACCACATATCACCATTTACCCACCACAGGTATCCATTTTCCAGGGGTGCCCAGGTAGCACCCCACTGCATGACTTGCCCTAGGCTCATCGTATACTCCAACTTGGTCGACACAACCCTCACCCTCCAAGCACCCAAGTCACACACGTAGCACTCTCCCCATAGTCCAAATATCACCAGTTTCCACCACGCATCAATGTAGTACAAGCGTAGTAGAAGTATAAGCAATGAAATAAAGCAGCAAGCGTGTGTCTAGCCTAATAGCAGGGTAAGGAGGGGTAAGGTTGCATCAAGGTAAAGGCCATCAAGTGAGCATACTACCATGCAAGTCCTATCATAGTGTGAATATAACAATAAAGTAAAGTAATAGCAGTTCTATATGAGCCATGCATAATAGGTGCTACGAGGTTGGGTGGGATGTGGCACCTTTAGTGAAGTCATCTTCGTACTCCTCATGGTACTCTTGGTCCTCGTCCATCTGGTTCTCCTCCGAGTCTGCAAACGATCGCATTATAGTCGCGTTAGCGACGTCTATAGAATAGCACAAAAAGCAATGAAAATTCAAAAGAGCCAAATGCACTCAAACATGGGTTCATTGTGTAGAGCTCGATTTTAGATGAATTTTGGTCCTGGTTTCATATTTTTCTGAGTTCGTATGAATTAGTTATGAATTCCCGAAGTTTCAATCATTTCTGAAAATGGGAAAAGGCTGAATTAATATCGTGCTGACACATGTCACGCTCCTGTTGGTCCACGTGGCATGCTGACGTCAGTATGGCGTCATCTCGGCTGTTTCATCCTCTGACAAGTGGGTCCTGCATGGCGATGTCACTAACATGTGGCCCCGGTTAACGGTCAACATTGACCGGTTAATGGCCAATACAGGTCGGGCCTTGACTGGGCTGGTTGGGCCTAGGTTTGGGCTAGGCTTGGCCCACAACGTGGCGCATGCTGGTGTGGCCACGTCGTCTTACTAGGCCACTAACAGGCTATGATCCACGGCGTAGGTGAGGCGCAGTTCATGGTGAACCCGCCTGTGTTGGTCCATAGACTGCAGAGCCGATCTATGAAGGACTGGGTCCACTTACTCCTTCCTAGGGTTTGGTTCACATGCATGACGTGGTCGTGGTTGGAGCTCAGCAGAGCTGCTCGGGATGTGGTCGACGTGGTCATGGTCGGAGCTCAGCGGAGCTGCTCGGGATGTGGTCAACGTGGTCGTGGTCAGAGCTCGGTGGAGCTGCTCGGGACATGTGGCCGGCAAGGGGAAAAATCCCCATCTCTTTCCCGACGGGGCTCCCGCCGGCGATGAGGTCTCCGACGAGCCCCCGCGGCGGCGCTAGCGTCCGATTAGGGTAGGCAATAGCTTCCCCGTGTCATGGCAACTATGACGGTGGGGTCGAGGCGACGGCTAGGGCTTCCTAGGGCTCTAGCCACGGTGAACGACGATGTGGGTTCATCAGCGTGCATGGACAGGGCTGCAGTGGTAGCGAGAGCCCAGTTGGAGGAGCGTGAGAGCTCCACGGTGCTTCTATGGCTAAGGTGGGCGTGTTGAAGGAGCTCCTGGTGCTCCCAGTGGCTTCTTCCTCAGCTAAGATGAGTGCAGTGTGTCTCTCATCATGGCGGAGCCAGTCGGGGTGTCAACGTCGCCTTTACCATGACATAGAAGACGCAGTGGTCTAGCCAAGGTTGTGCTCTCGGCCATGGTGAGCATGTCTGTGAATGTGCGCTCCTGCTCCGATGTACAACGTCATGGCTGGGGTCCTCCTTTTGGCTGATGGCAGCACGCATGGCGCGTCCTGGGTCTTGGCAAGCATGGCCATGGCGGTCTCCCTAGCTAACCAGTTGGGCTAGGCCGGAGCTTGAAGCTTCAGCAAGGTTTCGATCATGGCGGTGCACATTCCATTTGGCTAGGGAGGTGGTCTCAGCAAGATGGCTCACCACGGAGAGCTCGAAGGTGATGGTGGTGGTGAGGTGGCGAGGCGAGGCCGTGATGAGGCGATGCAGTGCCGTGCTGAGCAGCTTACGTCGCTGTAGCTGATCGGGGCAGCGCTCCTGGCTTCGGCGAGGTCCTCCACGCAGTGGCTTCCTTCTCCTCCTTGCTTCTCCCTCCTCCCTCTCTCTTGGCTTGACGCTGTGTGGTGTAGTGCCACCAGCGGTGGTGGTGAACGGGCTAAGGGTTAGGGCTCATGGATGTTGGCTATTATAGCCGACCTCCAAGGGCTCCAATGGTGGATGATGATCGGGTGGTGGTGATATGTGCGGCACATCCAACGGCTCGCGTGTGGTAGCGTAAGCGCGGCGCAAGGGGGAACAAGATCATGTGATTTGCGTGACCCTGGGCCCACGCCTGCTCCGCGGTCGGCTCCCGGTCATGTGGTGGAGCGAGCGTGGGGAAGATGATGACGCTGTAGCTGGGCGGCTGACAGAGGGGGCCCGTTTGTCAGCTTGTCCTAATGCGGCGGCGTGCAGTGCGTGACGGCTGACAGGCGGGTCCGGCTTTGTGGGCTATGTGCGTGAAAGGGCAGGCGAGGCTAGTTCACTATTCCCTCTTCTTTCATATTTCCTTCTCTTTTTTCTATTTCTTTTTCTATTTTGTTTTCCTTTCTCTTTTATTTGTTGCCAATTTGGTTAGGGTTTATCATAAATATTAAGTTAGTTAAACATCACATAAGACAAAAGAATCCAAATCACAAGTGGGTCTAAGGATGCATACATGGTTTATTTATTTAGGAATTTAATTACACATGTGGCATAAAACCAAACTATGCTTATGATTTTAACCTAGTTGGGTCACATCCAATCCAAAACTAGGGTTGGGCTTCTACATGTGTCACTCAACATCACATAGGGTTAATACAAAAATTTTGTAGTTGCGATTTTTGGTGTGTGGATTTTTGGGTTGTTACAACCGCTGCCTCCTCTCTAGCTACGAGCACCGCCCAGTTGATGTCTTCGTCCTCGATCTCGATGCTGGTCTGGGTGATGGGATCAGCTCCTTGTGGCCAATCTACTCTAGGGGGTGGCGACACAAACATTGTCGCTCTATCACGACCATTAAACTAGGTAAAAAAAGGGAGTGAACACAATAAGTTTCCACTTACCCTACCACAATATAAGGCTATGGGTACGCGGTAAGACGAGTTACCTTTGGGGGAGGTCGGGCAAGCTTGAAAGCATGCTCGATGTCGCTCAATCTGGCATAATTTGGATTGGCTAAGTTAAATAGCTTGCCAATTCTGGCTTTGACTTCGATTTTGTCAAGCGCCTCCTGCCTCGTCCTCATCGGGTCCGTGCTCCCTTGATACTCATAGCCAGGATGTACCCTCCTCTGGCAGGGCTGGATCCGTCGGCTAATGAAGCTCCCGACCATGCTCGGACCATCCAATTTTTTCCACAGGATCATCCCAAATATTTCTGGAATCTATTCTAGATGCTCGGGCTTCTCCGACCAGCTTGTCTTCTTCTTCGGAATGTAGCCCACGTCACACAGCGTGATCGTGTTCGGCTCTTCGTGGATGTAGAACCATTTCTTGTACCAGTCATCGAGCGACGTGTTCCATGGGCAGTGGAGGTACTGGGCTTTCATGTTGTCATGGAGGATGAGGTACACACCCCCGGCTATCTTCGAACCACCGCTTCCTTTCTTCCGTAGATAGAAAAGATGGCGGAAAAAATCAAAATGGGGCTGGAAGCCGCCATATGCTTCGCAGAGATGTATAAAAGTGGTGACAAGGAGGATCGAGTTGGGATGCAGATTGCAAATCCCAATCTCGTAGTAAAGATAGAGCCCCTGAAGAAACGGATGTACTGGAACCCCAAATCCCCATTTAAAGAAATCCTCGAACACCACGATCTCACCCAGTTGTGGATCGGGGTACCCCTCGCCCTCCGGCGCACGCCATCCTGCAAGCTCTTTGTTGTGGAGTACCACCATGGTGACAAGGTCTTCAATGGTCTGCTCGTTGCTTTTTGATTTCCACCATTCCTTCGCCATGACCCCTGCTTTCTTCTGCGCATCACTTTTCGCCATGACTCTGGCCTTGCTGGTGAATGGGGAAATGGCGGCGGATTGATTGGTGGCGATTTTGGATGTATTAGGGTTGGTGAGAGGAAGAAGAAAGCTACGGTTGCGAATGGCAATGGGGTTTAGTAAATAGTAACTGACCTATCATACACCGTATTTAACCCAAGAGTTATGCCGTTTCATCTGCCAGGGATTCTTGGGGGACGTGCGCACACGCCGTAGATGGTTGCTTTCACATTTGTAGCATTACTTAGCCTCGAGATCTATGCCAGTATATGCACCTCTTCGTTACAAGTGTGGGAGGGCCCACGCTAACGCACCTACCGACAGGTGCCACGCAACTGTTTGCTTGACAAGACAAAAAGGCAGTATGACGTGCTATACCCGTCTACTTTTTTGACCAGACGTGTCAGATTGGACTTGACAGAACAAGTAAATAAATAAATATATAAAATAATAGTACAAGTGGCATATGGTTTTTTGCCACACTTTTTGTGCTCGGGGACTGTCCAGACCACCATCGTGCTTGGGGACTGTCCAGACCACCATTGTGCTCGGGAACTGTCCAGACCACCATCATGCTCGGGGACTATTCTGATCACTCTCGTGCTTAGGGACTGCCCTGACCATCTCTGACCATTGCTCGGAGACCGCTCTCCTCGGCTACATGTTATTTGTACTCACATACAGTTGAGAGGCATTTATTTTTTCTCACTTAGACCTTGCTACAAGGCTGATACCTCGCCTTCCAGCAAGCTCGGGGACTACATCGGTACGATGCACCTTCTGGTGCATCTCGTATCGCTTGTATGAGGATTGGATTCTCAACTTAATTGGGAATCCTTTTTAGACCCTGGCACCACGTGCCTGCATCACCTACTACCAGGCTCGGGGACTAAGTGGGCACACTTCACCTTGTGGTGAATATGCTTATTTTATCGACCCCTACGCTCTGACTGTTGGCCATAACTACTATTGTACTAGGGTCACTTATATTTCCTTTCAGAAATACAAGTGGGCACACTTGATCAGGAAAGAAATCTTTTTCTTTTTTCTTTAGAGCACCATGCATTCTTCGAACAACTGGAATCTTCGGCTATAATCGTGGTCTACCATTCTCTGTGCTGACCAGAATACTGGCACATTTGCTTGGTCAATGTTTCAACCAGTTGGAGATGACATGAAGACAGATCGCATTAGCCGAAGAAGATCGAACGGCGTGTCGCAACATAATACATGGTGCTCGGGGACTAGCTATGGGGGTATTAACCCCTATACCCTTACGGCTAGGCTTGGGCCGGCCCGGACTAGGGGGTCTGGCCCATTAGAAGATGACGCGTGGCCCAGCCAATTTGCTCGGAGTCCCGCGCAAGGAATCAATGCAGACTTGGAGATCAAGCAAGATCCTGGTCGGTTAGAGTAGGAATCCTTATTCGGCCACTTATGGCAATTGTAACTGGTTAGGATTAGTTTCTAGATCTGTAACCCTGCCCCCTAGACTATATAAGGCAGGCAGGGGACCCCTCTCAAAAACATCTCTCATTGACATACAGCAATACAATCAGATGCAGGATGTAGGTATTACGCCTTCACGGCGGCCAAACCTGGATAAAACCTCGTGTTTGTCTTGCGTCACCATCTTGTTTGTAGCTTGCGCATCTATCTGCCGATAATCTACTACCTTGGGCATACTCCTAGGTAGACTGCCGACCATATTTCATCAACACCTAGCTGAGGTGGAACAGCACTTGCTTCCGACTCCGGCATGCCTCAACGACCGGAAGGCCTGGCCAAGGAGGAACGTCGCTCGCTTCTGACTCCAGCCCACCTCTCTGACTGGAAGGCCTATGATGAGGACATGACACCCATGCATATGACCATGTTTGGTGCATGGTATGGAGGGGTAGGAGACCAGCAAGGGTGTCCAAGTCAAGAAGGTGGCCCGAGGCTAATTCGGTTCGAGTCCCTGAGGTGCAGGCCCAAAGCAACTCAAGTTCGAGGCCGTCTCGGAGTCCAGGACCAGTCTGCCATAAATTGGTCTCCCAGGATGCATCCGGACTCCGTTTTTTATGATCCACATATGGTTGGAAAGCTAATTTGGTAAGGAAGCCAATCCAAGTGGTCTCACATCAAAATACGTTCGGAATCAATGGGAATCGTCGAAATAAGTCAGCATCCCGAATCTGCCAGGGTGCTGCGACACCGTCTTTTGATCCGTTGGACCGTGTATCGTGTTTGGGCCCATTAGGGGGTGCATATAGGGGGGGTGACGCCCAAGACTCTATAAATAGCAGCCGTCACTCTCCTTAGGGTTTGGGTTTTGTTTAGTTCTTTATTTCTTTGTGAAACAGACATCGTTTTGCTGCAACTGTGCCGCCAAGGCTGCTTGTTGTGAACCAGGGCCCCAGTTCTTGATCTTGTTCGCCTGTGATGATTAGTCTTTTTGAATAAAGACTTGAACTCCTTCTTGTTATCATAAACCTCATATTTATTTGCAATTTTAGATTGCGTTTATACCGTTCTTGCTTGTGTTCTCGATTCGCTTGCAGGAAAGCCTTCTCAGCAAGGTCAATCGCGTTCCCGTGGTTGATAACCAACAAAGCAGTGGTGTAACAGTTGTAGGGGTCTAAATCAGTCTTGGTTCGAAGCCTAGATTGTGAACATCGAGTCTCCACCAATCGACGCTATCATACCATTTGGAAGATCGGGCCTAGTCTACATCAGCCTGGCCGAGGAGGAACAGCGCTCGCTTCCGACTTCGACCCATGTCTCCAGCCAAGGATGTGCCAACCTCTGCTTACAGCTCTTCTCCGACTGGCATAGTCAGAGCCAACTGGGACCAACCGACCGAGGATGCCCGCTCAGTGAGGACCTAGGAAACAGACGGAACAAGTAAGGTAGAGCGCTCAAGTCAACCACAAAACTAAGGACCGTACCCTATACACCTGTAGGACAGTACCGACAGGACATATTAGAATGGAGCCCTGCAACCTTCTAGGCATGTCAGATCCCAAGCAGTGTTGTGGGCATCGACGTTTTGCCCTACAGTGTTATGGGCGCCATCAATTCCCATACCAGGCGAACACGGTAAAACCCCCCACATGCCTCTGGGCAGCGACAGTGTTGTGGGCGCCATCATTTGCCATACATTGTGAATGCGGTAAAACCTCCCACTTGCATCTGGTACAAACAATATTGTGGGTGCCTACCATCATCTTGTACCCGATGACATGGGCAACAAGACTTAGTAGCATACGTGCTCTCTCTCACACACTTGTAAGGCCATCCCGTTCATCTATAAAAGGGGATGCGCTCTCTCCCAACAAAGAGGATCGATCCATCAACAACTCTAAAAGAGAGAACTCAAAGGACTCTCGGACGATTTGAACAACAAACGATCGATTCACCCTATGCTAGCTTTAAACACTCTAAAGCTACATAGAGCACACGCTCAAATACTTAGTGCACGTAGGAGCTCTCATCACTCTCAGCCCTTCAGTCCAGAGTCCGACTAGACCTCTTGCACCCCCCCATCTTTCTCCCTCTCATTTATGACCCCACAGCAAACTTCGAGCACCTAGGCTTAGGAATAAAGTCACCGACCGACTCAAACTGGATGTAGGGCATGTTGCCTGAACCAGTATAAACCTTGTGTCATTGAGTGCTAGGCCACATCCGATCACAACATACGGCAAAACTACAAATATTTATGTGTTGGTCACTTTCTACACTGACAGTTGGTGCTGTCCGTGGGGAAGACGTCGTACGTTCAAGCTTTTGGTCATCGGATGGCCCACCTTTCTGCCATTTTCACCATGGCAGGCTCAAGCGATATGACTCGCTTCGGCTCACTGGAGTTTCCCACTCCCACCTATTGGGATGTGGGATCCTCCCATCTTTGAGCCATCCCAGGCCTTCCTCTTCGGAAGCCTAGACTTCGTCGCGCGACTAGCTCGGCGTGCTGCACCTCCACGAGGAGGTACTTGTTCCGGCACCCGTCAGAGGAGGCACATCCTCCGTCAGCTCCAAGACTCTCGACGACTTCAACGACAAGGCACCTGCGCTATGCTTCGAGCCCGCACAGGGCTCAAACCCAACTGTGAGTAACGTACGCTTTGTTATTTACTCACTATTTACTGTCTTTCGTTGATTCTTTAGAGGGACCCCATTGTCCCCTATAGTCTCGCACCCCCCATGGACGCGTATGCCTAGGGGCTCCAAAGCATGCTGGTGTCACCCCCTCTCACATCCAAATTCATGGGGATGGCGAGCTACGCTCCTATCTCTTTTCTTGACCTCATGGATGATGATGTTGAGAGCAATGGCTCCAGCATTGGTGATGTTGTGGCACCTTGCCACCCTCTATCCTAGGAGTGCGTTATGGTGGATGCTCTGGGACAGCTGCCGGTGGTGACGAAGTCTCTATAGACCCACACCCATCCGAACCCTCGTGTGGATGCCCTCGCATGTGCCCAGGAGCATGGTGAGGAGCTACGGTGAAGGCGGTAGAACCAGCCACCACCCACACCAGCGCATTCGGTGTAGCATGCTGCTCCTCATGCATGGGACCCAACAAGTGGCACCCGGGGTCGTGCCCGCCAGGTCCAACGCAACATCATCGATGGGGGGAATGATCCCCCATAGTTCACTTGGGCTAGCTAGAACATCACCGCGGCGGCGATGCTCCTACACGACCTTCCTAAGCCAGACAACCCCTAGGAATAGGTGATCCACTGGAACCTCTGGGCCCTGGTGGAAACCACCACCATTCAACAGGCGGAGAGCTCCGCGTCGCACCACCGACTCATGGCCTCTCTCCCCACTAGGGGAGTGGGGATGCACCAGACGAATTGCTCCATCCGCTCGCCGCTGCAACCACTAGGTGCGGAATAGGAGGCCACGGCTGCACCATGGCCTGACATAGCACCAGCTCCACACTGGCCGCCTATGCGTGAATGCCTTAGGCCAAACCGAGACACTCACAGCATCATCAGCAACCAGCTTCGAGTCCGACATGATGATGACATCCATCGGGCGGTAGTAAGGGCAGGTGACATGGACCTCGACTGGACCATCAAGGGGAGCAATGAAATGCAAACTAGGCATGGTCACTGGCTAGACGACCAGAGGCCCAGCCTAGATGGCCTAGGACAATAGGCCTTTGGCCGATGCATCCAGAGAGCGCCGTTCCCATAGCGCTTCCAACCACCGACCAACATCACCAAATATACCGGGGAGATGAATCCCGGTATATGGCTCGAAGACTTCTGTCTCACCTGCCAAGCTAGGAGAGAGGATGATGATCAATTCATCATTCAGTACCTCCCCATCTATGTGGGGGAACATGTTCAAGCATGGCTCAAATTCCTCCCACACGATAGCATCCGTGACTGAGTGGACATCAAGAGGATCCTTGTCGGAAATTTCCAAGGGACATATGTCCGCCTTGGAAAGTCCTGGGACCTCAAGAGATGCCAGCAGAAACCTAGTGAGTCCCTGTAGGATTACATCCATAGGTTCTCAGAGCGGTGCAACTCCCTACCTAATGTTGTCGACATGGACGTCATCAGCGCATTCCTCTATAGGACAACTTGCGAGTCCTTGATCCACAAGCTTGCCTACCTGAAGCCCCGTACCACCCATGACCTGCTTGACGTTGCCACGAACCATGCCTCTAGTAAGGAGGCAGTCAGAGCAGTCTTCAACAGAGGATAGGACAAGGGCAAAGCCAAGTGCGAGGACCAAGATGAGGGCCCCTCCACGTAGAGGGGCAAGAAGAACAAAAAGGATCGGCGTCGATAGGCCAACTCTGCATTGGTCATCGCAGCTGATCACATGGGGTAAGCAGCCCTAGCAGGGCCTACCTAACCACTTTGACAAGCTCATGGATAGCCCCTGCATCAACCACGCTTACCCCGTTAAGCACCTCTATAAGGATTGTGAGCTCCTTAGGCGTTTCCTGCTCCAGGCTGATGGGCCAAAAGAAGGAAAAGGCAAGGAGGCAGCATCCAAGAAAGGAGGCACGGTGGGCAAGGATGGGGATGGCTTCCCTAACACTAAGGAATGCACCATGATCTTTAGGGGATCTGATGACATCTACTCCAAGCACCAGCAAAAAAGTGCGCTATCGAGAGGCGTGCGTCGCCGAAACGACCATCCCCTCCTTCCTCCGCTGGTCAGATTCTCTGATCACTTTTGATCGGAGGGACCATCCATCCCATGTCGCCAGACCAGGGTGCTAACCGCTCATTGTTGACCCCATTGTCCACAAGAAGCGCCTTGCCAAGGTGCAGATGAATGGAGGCAGTGGCCTCAACATCCTCTACATCGACACCCTCGACGCCATGCGCATCCCTCGGTTGGAGCTCCAACCAACGAGCTCTCCCTTGCACGGCGTGATCCTAGGAGCGCAGGCATACCCGCTTGGGCAAATTGACCTGCCCGTCACGTTTGGTGACTGAGCCAACTTCTGCTCGGAGGTGCTCACCTTCGAGGTGGTGGACTTCCCAGGGTCTTACCATGCCATCTTGGGGTGGCCATGCTACGCCAAGTTCATGGCGGTCCCCAACTACACCTCCCTAAAGCTGAAGATGCCAGGACCAAATGGCATCATCACTATGGGTAGCACCTTCTCACATGCCTTCACGTGCGACCGTGAGCATTTTGAGCTCGCCACTACCCTCATCAACTCATCCGAGCTCCCATGGCACAAGGAGTCATCGACCCTAGCAGTCCTAGACTACAACAAACCAAACCCCTCGACGGCCTTTTGCCCACTTGAGGAAACTAAGGCGGTGGGAATCCACCCCAATGACCCAACCAAGATGGTGTGGATCAGGACCTAGCTCCTGGCCAAATAGGAATGCGAGCTCGTTAACTTCCTAAGCGCTAATCATGATGTCTTCGCATGGAAACCATTTGAAATGTTGGGCGTACCGTGGGATGTCATCGTGCACGCACTACGCCTCATCCTAATCTCAAAGCCCTCCAAGCAATGTCTGTGCTGCTTTGATCATGAGACGTGCAGGGCCATAGGCGAGGAGGTTGCCAAACTCCTGGCAGCCGAATTCATTAGAGAGGTATTCCACTCTGACTGGCTTGCCAATCCTGTTCTTGTTAAAAAGAAGACCGAGAAATGGACAATGTGCATCGATTATACTGGCCTCAACAAGGCATGTCCAAAGGATCACTTTCCTTTGTCGCACATAGACTAGATAGTCGACTCCACCTCGGGATGCGAGATCCTCTCCTTTTTGGATGCCTACTCAGGCTATCACTAGATTGCGATGAAAGAGTCTGATCAACTCGCAACCTCGTTCATCACCCTGTATGGTTTGTACTGCTATGTAACCATTCCTTTTGGCCTGAAGAACACTGGCGCCACCTATCAACAGTGCATGCAGCAATGCTTCACCAACCAAATCGACCCGCTTGACCAACCTGATTAGGTCGACCGGCCAAAACCAACCATCACCGTCTATGTTGATGACATAGTGGTCAAAACAGCTCAAGCTTGCGACCTGATCGTGAACTTGGCCACGACATTCATGAACCTCCAAAGGTTCAACATCAAATTCAATCCCAAAAAATGTGTTTTTGGGGTTCTGAAGGGGAAGCTGCTTGGATACATCATCTCCAAACATGGTATCGAGGCCAACCCCAAAAAAATCATGGCCATCTCCAACATGGGCCCTATACGCAACATCAAGGGCATACAAAGGCTCACCGACTATCTGGCCGCCCTGAGTCGGTTCATCTCCTGGCTCAGCAAGCAAGGGATGCCTCTCTACAATCTACTCAAAAGGACAGACACATTTGTCTAGACTGAGGAAGCACAACATGCTTTGGAGAGCGTCAAAGCATCACTGACATTAGCCCCAATCCTCGTTGCTCTTGAATGGGGAGAACCCCTCCTCCTCTACGTCGTGGCAAGCAACCATGTGGTAAGCGCCGCCCCATACATCAAAAGGGAGGAGCAGGGACACCATCTTAAGGTCCAATGACCCATATACTTCATCAGAGATGTACTCACTGACCCCAAGGTCTGGTACCCCTAGGTGCAAAAACTCCTATGTGCTATCCTGATGGTGACCCAGAAGCTCCTGCACTACTTCACCGACCACAAAGTCATGGTCGTCACTTCATACCCACTCGAAGACATCATCCGCAACCACGACACCGTGGGATGGATCTCCAAGTGGGCACTCAAACTCATGGACCACGACATCAGGTATATCCCCCATACCGCTATTAAGTCTTAGGCTCTTGTAGATTTTGTCACCGAATGGACGGAGGTCCAGCTACCGACCATAGATGTCACCCATGAGTATTGGATGATGTACTTTGATGGGTCCGTAATGGCGCCTAACTCAGGGGCTAGGGTGGTTTTGATCTCCCTGGATGGGAGTAGGCTCTACTATGCCATCCGCCTCCATTTTTAGCCTCAAACAACACCGTAGAATACGAGGCCCTCATCAATGGACTGCGCATCACCATCGAGCTTGGCGCTATGTGACTCTATGTTTGTGATGACTTGGAGCTGGTCATCGACCAGGTCATGAAGGAGTCCTCCTACAAAAGCCCCCTCATGGTCGCATACTGCCAAGAGGTGCGAAAGCTTGAGGACAAAGTCTAGGGGATCGAGCTGCATCATGTCCCCAGAAAGGACAGCGATGCCGCTGATTTTCTCACCAAATTGGCCGCCAGGCGGGATCTGTCTCCGAGCGGGGTCTTCATCAATGACCTCCATGAGTTGTCCGCCCACATACTAGAAGGTCCAATCTAGACACACCCCAACGCTAACCTGGCGCTTGGGGGCTCCGACACCGACACTAAATAGGCGCTCAGGGGCCCCGACCCTAGTGCCTCCATGACGACATCACCATGTTGGCACTTGATCAAACCGACTGGCGAGCGCCGCTACTCGCCTACCTCTTCGAGGAGATTATCCCACCTGAAGGGACTGAAGCTCAATGAATCACTCGACGTACCAAGACGTTCGTCACCATCGGTGATGAACTCCACAAGCGAAGTCCATCGGGGGTACTCATGAAGTGCATCCCTACCAACCAAGGGAAACAACTCCTCCTCGAGGACCATTATCGCACCCAGTTTTAAAGACAAAACCAGATACACACTATATGTGAGCCCAAGAAGTCAAATCTCACATCTAGCCACAAATAAGGATAATATCAATAGACAATGCTTAAATACATAATGTATTAGTATAAAGAATATAACCTAAGAGTATAGACAGCGAAAAGACAACTTTGATCTTCAGGCGAAGACTCCAAATCCACAGGGACGACTGACTGGTTGACAATAAGCCTAACTCCTCTAGACTAGCAATCTGGTACCCATCCAGGATTTTCACTGGATGTAAAGCAAGTGTAAGCTCACCATGCTTAGCAAGTATCTCAAAGGGATCTATGAGGCTCAAAAGGCTTGACACTGTTTGACTACAGTTCGCAATTTTAGTTGATCAAATTTTAGCATCCTGAATCACTACTTTAGTGAACAGTCCCAATTCCCAAGTGATATTAAAGTATAGTCATGTTTATCTCAATTCCCAACCATCCACCATCCACAGTAACCACTAATCTTGAAGGATCTAGACTGCTCGTATCTGTGAGCATGGCTGTTATAACAGTTTAAATATTTCTATAGAAATTGTACATCTTTACCCACCGAGCCATGATTCCCAATGTCAGGGTTTGCAAGGCCCACTACACCTCTACCTAGGAAGTGTGGTAGGGTTTCACTATGAAACCCTTAGCTAGTTGCACTAACAAGTCATAGCTACTAAGGAGTGGCACATGTGGGCAACGCAGCATGGTACACACATCCTAGCAGAAAAAGGAAAGATATCCTCTTACCCTTACTGGAAGCTACAGACAAGCTAGTACAATCTAGTTAACAGGTTAAAGTCAGAGTCATATGACACTCGGGGTTGTACGAAACCTCCTGGGTTGCCGCTTTAGGATTAAGTCCTTATGGAGAGGCACTAGAGTACTCAACCTTGTACTTTAGCCCCCGATCTGTTGCTAAAAAGCTTCACGTTATCATATTGTATAATATCTTTAGTCATGTTTAACTATTATTCTATGTTCAGTGCTATAGCATCTATCCAAAATGCATACCCAAACCCTAGGTAACAAGGATATGTGGTACAAGAATTCATCTAGGTAAAGTCCTTAAAGGTATATCAAATTAGACACTTGCATAAATATGAATAGCAATTGTTCATAGGTATAAGGAGCCTTTGGTACACTTGCCTTAAATACGGATCCTTTGATAAGCTTTAATCTTCAACGTCCTTCTTCTTCTTCTGGATCACCACGTATATCTCACCAACTGGACGTAATCGTAGAATACCACACAACATCCATACACATACATGCATAGCATACAATTGCATCTATATCAGAACAATACACCAATCATAGAAAAATAAGTAAAAGAGTTTGAAATATGATTCTACGCATCGCTACAAACACACAGTCGTGAGAGGCACGCTAATCGGAGCTACAGTTGAAAAGATATATCTGCCAGAAGATTTTGCGTATAAAACAATATACTAAAAGAGTGGGATCATCGCTACAATCACGGGAACGCAAGAATCATCGATAATGGAACTATCATTAAAAAGAAATGACTATCGGGATTTTATATTATAAAAAGGAGAAAAAGCCTATATGCTTGATTTATTTTAATTGAGCAAAACTATACGAAGCATATTAATTCAGATTACATAAAATCACATTTTATTTTAAAAGCCAAGTTAAACTAGTCATATTTTATACATAAACATGCACATATCATTTAATCAAATTAACTTTAACTTTGCAAGAGAAAAACGCATGTGAAAGCATCTTAACTGACTTTATATAAATCATGTTGAAACTAAGCAAATTATAATTAATAAATACATATTTAAGTTGACATTAATGAACAAGTAATTATAAAAGGTGGATACTGTCCTAGGTTGCTGTTATTTAGAAACAAGTTTACGTAATCATTAATCAAATTAATATTTAAATTATAATATTACGAACATGTGACGTGATAAACGTTGCTACTAACGCGTACCTTACATTGGCATGATTTAACACGACAAGAACGAAGTTAACCCTATGTAGTTGCTTTTAATTAAAAGCTATTGAATAAATATAAATTAAATTAATACCTTATATTAAAATTCAGAAGCATTTATTATATCAGATGATGCTGCTAACATGTATCACACATTGCGATGAAACTCGCGCAATCGAATCGAAATCAAAAACCTAAATCGACTTTAATTAATCAGCGATTAATTAATTATAGACACAATTAGTATTTTAATACAATAAATTCATAAACATGTGGTATGAAAATTAATAGCGCTACTGCATAGATCTCCACGACATGAAACTAACGCAATTAGAACGAACTGAAACGGAATTAAAACGAAGAAACGGCGAAGATTTAACAAACCAATGGCATAACTGTAAATATGGTCATCTTCATCCTTGGGTTGTTCGTAAGCACAGACATGGCCATGGAAGTGCTGCTGTGCTGCTCCACGTAGGGAAGGGAGGGGGCTCAGCCTTGGCCATGGGGCCTGCTGGCCGGCCAGCGGCGTAGCGCCGGGACAGGGCCCACTCGGGCCGAAGCAGGGCAGCAAGCACGCACGCTCACACCCGCACGGCATAGGGCGGCGGTGGCCATCCTGCTCGCTCATGAGCAGGGGCGTGGGATGGGGCGGCACAGGGCCATGGGCTA
This sequence comes from Miscanthus floridulus, assembly GCF_019320115.1. Taxonomy (NCBI): domain Eukaryota; kingdom Viridiplantae; phylum Streptophyta; class Magnoliopsida; order Poales; family Poaceae; genus Miscanthus; species Miscanthus floridulus. Next base: position 74,641,017 of record NC_089581.1, read on the forward strand.
GGGGCGGCGGCGTGGGAATAGGGCTGGGACGTGGGAGGGTGCCGTGGTGGCGCCAGGTGGTTGGAGACGAAATAGAAGACCGCGTCCATGGTGTTCCTCGCCGAAGAAGAAAAAGTGAGGTTAGGGAAACGATGAACGGGCATGGATTCACGAAAAGGATGGCAAGACGGTATAGAGGACAATGAGATCTACCTTGCAATAGTGACGGTTTCCACGGAGGACGCCGGAGATGGCCGAAAACGGTCGCCGAAGGTTCACCAGAAACCTAGAGGTGCACAACTTCGGTGTCCGATCTACGGGGCTACGAGTGGCGGCTCGCGAAAGCGGTCGTACTTTCAGAATCAGTGCATTGAGGGATATGCCGGCATATATATATGCGCAGGGTTGGAAGATTTTGGAAATCCGAGATATTTTAGGAAATAATTGATTTTTGAAATTAAAATAATTCCATAAAATATGAAATTACTATTTAGGCTCTGAAAAATATCTCTAAGCTCTGAAAAATTCCATAAAAATTCCTAGGGATAGATGGAAGGATAAGGAACACAACCAAAGTAGTTTTAGCTCCTGGAAGAGACTTTTGGATTGATCGAGGAAAAAGACAAAGGTCCAAGAAATAGGAATTTAATCCTGAAAAAGGTCGGAAAGATTCCCGGAAAGAGAGGCATCGTTCTAACACGTCTTAAAACCTTTTCCAAGACTTTAGATTTTGAAAACAAAGCATCTTATCTGACTTTTGTTTTTGCAAGTTTTCAAATTCTTTTTAAACCACTACTTGAAAGCAATATTTTAAAGATTGAGATTTAAATTTATTTTTTTCAAACCACTCATCACAAAAGTATCAATGCAACGACATGTATGCGCAAACATGTTGCGACCCTTATGTTGGATTTTAATTTAAAGAAAATTTTCTTTTACCTATGTTTTTATGAGCACAAAACAATTAACAGAAATCATTTTACTCTTTTTAGAAAGTAGCTAATTTTAGGGTGTTACAACCATGCCGTAATCTACGGATATCACGTGGCCCCAAGGTCGCTGGTTAGAAAAGACTTTCACCAAGGTTTTTACTAGCCCACCGTACTACGAGATGTTGAGGAGGTCGTCCACAGGTGCGAGGGATGCCAGTTCTACGCTCGGTAAACTCATTTGTCGGCATAGGAGCTCCAAACCATCCCCATCACCTGGCTATTCATGGTCTGGGGCCTCGACATGGTAGGACCCCTCAAAAAGGGCCCAGACAACTTCACTCACCTACACATGGCAGTCGACAAGTTCACCAAGTGGATAGAGGCCAAGCCCATCACCAACATTCGCTCAGAGGAGGCAGTCAAGTTCTTCCTCGACATCATCTACCGGTTCGGTGTTCCTAACTGTATCATCACTGACCACTGAACTAACTTCACTGGGAAGAAGTTCCTGGATTTTAGTGATGGATACAGCATCAGGATCGACTAGGCCTCAGTCAGACATCCACGTACTAACGGTCAGGTTGAGCATGCCAATGGCATGGTCCTCCAAGGACTTAAGCCATGCATCTTTGACTGACTCAACAAGTATGATGGACAATGGGTTGTAGAGGTCCCAGCAATCCTCTAGAGCCTGAGAACGACCCTGAACCGATCCATAGGGTTCACACCCTTCTTCCTGGCCTACGAAGCTGAAGTAGTGCTGCCCTCCGACATCGACCATGGCGCCCCAAGAGTGAAGGCCTTCGACCATGATGGAGCCACGGAGGCCCAACAAGATGCAGTCGACCTACTCGAGGAGGCCCGCGAGATGACTGTCATTCGCTCTGCTCGCTACCAGCAAACTCTCCATAGGTACCACAAGAGGAAAATCAGAGGAAGGATCCTCGAGGTCAGAGACCTCTTGCTTCGAAGGACCCAATTGACCAAGGAGAAGCACAAACTCTATACGGTGAAGGACCCTATACGGTGACTGAAGTGATCCGACCAGGCACCTACCGACTGAAGGACGACAACGGCGATGTTCTCACCAACACTTGGAACATCGAACAGTTACGTCATTTCTTCCCCTAAAATTTGGTCTTTACCATTTTCTTTCATTCAATGTTCTCTCCTGCAAAGCACCTCGGCCCAAACACTTTTGGCCCAGGTCGCTCGGGGGCTCCACTAGGGTGCGATACCACATCTTTTTTACTATCATATGTAAATACATTTTTTACCCAAACGAAAGGGTAGTCCATTCCTTTAATTATCTTACGTAACTTTGCTTCAGCATTCTGACCAATCGCACCCTGCCTCTACCTACGGTTATGAGAAGCTAAGCCTCGTGGGCCACGCTTGGGCTCTTAATGTTGTAGCCTATGGGACGAATGGGCAGGTGCGAAAAAGAAAGAATAAAAACTAAGCTATGCTATGGAAAAAGTAAGGAACGGACGGGATAAGCTTCCCCGAACGAAGTAATTCATCACAAAATGAAAATTGATGTATTCATCAATACAACTGTTCACACGGGGGCTCCCCCACGAACTTAAACTATTACATCTATTGGCTACTTCTACTGTGGCTGCCTAGTGGCATCGGCTAATGACATGATCGGCGAAGATAAAGGTTGTTCGCCCTCCGACGGGGCAACGCTCGACACGGATGGAGCTTCCGACCTAACCTCCACTCCATCCACAGGCTAGGTAATGTCTTCTTGACACATGCCTTTAGCCATGCTCGCATAGCGAGCCTCCATCACCCACTACATGGAGACTTGCTTGGCCACCAAACTATGTGTGTGGTAGCAAGCTTTCCCCAAGCACATAGATGGCATCCGCGCTCCAATCGTCGACATACCCTCTATAGATAGCACAAAGTCTAGGTCCAGGTGTCTTCTAGTGGCAGGCACCAAGTATCGCAACAAGTTCATAAGTTCATGAGCATCATCCAAGAGCGTTTACTGCCACCAGACATAACCACCACCGCAAGGGCCCCCTAGTTCCGCACCCTCGACTTCGGCGAGTGCAATGGGTACCTCAAGGGCATCACACCCATAGATGCTCAGTAGAAGAACATGGAGCACCCAACTTTCTCATATAGATAGGGTAGCTTCTAGATAGGGATGCTACCTACCATAGTATGGCCACCATGCCTAGAGGATGTCTCTGACATCTCATCAAACTCCATGAACTGGCCAACCTAAGCAGCTATAGGGGCGAAACCCCCCACCGGCGTGATCCTGGGTAGCTACCCCTCTGACAAGGCTCATCCGGTGAAGATCCGCCAAAAAGAGTCCACATACGGCTCCATCCCGAAGAAGGCCTCATAGACGGTGACGAAGCTAGCGACATGCAGCACCCTAGTCAGATTGAGGTGCTATAGCTCCAGGCCCCACTCATTGAGGAGCCCACGTAGGACCTAGTGTGTAGGGTATCATAGCCCACGCTCGTGGAAGGTGAGGAAGGAGACGACCTCATCGGCCTGAGGATGCGGAAAATCCTCCCCCGCGGGAGCCCTCTAGTGTGCCACCTCCTTTGGCGGTAGCGCCCCCTTCATGACAAAGATGGCCAGCACTGAGTCGCTCACAATGGATGACCTCTAGCTTGACATTACGCTTTGGATTCATGAATGGATCTGTAAGTTTCTCATCTCCCTCACTCTACCCTTTTTCTCCTAGGAACCATCATGGCACACGAACGCTCTCGGTGAGAAGGAGGAGAGGTGGCAGATGGGGAATAGGCGAAGGAATGGGATGAAAGCCCTCTCCCATCCCCTATTTAAAGAAGAGGCGCAGCAGTTGAGGAAAGGCAAATGATTGGGGCAAGAAACCCTCTCCCTGCCCCCATTCAATGTGGATAGGATATGACAGGACATGCCCTGACCAATGGGACACACCCTGCCCAACAAGACTGCACCAGGTCAGATGGGATGTGGCCTGGGTATGGCCCACCACTACCGCACATCGGGCACATGAAATAAGGTGCAACTGCACGTAGGTGGACCTCCGTCTTCCCAGGCAAGACTTGGAAAGGCCCAACAATAGGATCTCCACCCAGGAGTGACCAACGGGCTTCCTGAGTCATTCGGATGGCTCAGGCAAACACTGAGAGATAGGTAAGGAGCAAAGGGATGCCCCATTTTGGCCATGCCAACTCCATCACAAACGACGAACGTGGATCCTGGTCAGACATATCCAATAGGACCTCCTCGAACCCCATCACTCCAGTCATCAAGGTAACATTACAAACCCCCACTATTTGTTTATATGGTCATTCATTCATCTATAGTCATTCATACATTCATGCACGCATTCACACATTCATCCATACATGCATTCATTCATCCCATACATCCAAAGCATCACATATGTAGTTAAATGCTTCACAACGCTCCGTGTTGCATCACAAAGCGACAGTTGCCTCATTCAACATGAGCAACGACTGACTGGGGTTCGAAGGCTGGCCCACGAAGGGCTCAAGGCTGCCTCATGTCAAATACAGCCAGGGGAGATAACACAGATGAGCCCCAGTGGCCATCGCCTAGTCTGCTCTGAAGCAGATAGGGTCATCTCAACCTTCTCGTTCGATCCTAACCTTAAGCCATGCCCATAGAATCTCCATCGAGGGGAGGCCAGTGGGCCACCTGGGTCAGTCTCCGAAACAACCCAATCATCTACCAAGACATGGGTTAAGGAGCAATGGAATGCCACATGAGGGCTATGCCGACCCCATCATGAAAGACGGACCCAGATTTCACTCAAACATGCCCGTTAGCAAGCTCGCCGAGCGCGTCACTCAAGCCATCAAGGCAAGCGACGTTAACTCAGCTCCTCCAGTTACGAAAATCGCGGATGGGGTAATGCAAAAAAACTCAAAACTGACCCCTTCTGAGCCCAACAGGGCTTAGGGGCTCAGGACGCCCAACACCTCAACATGACCTCGGCTGTGCCTGGATCCATGACTCTGACTCGCTCGATCCCTCATTGTGCCCAGCACCTAGATCCACGACTCTGACTTGCTCGATCCCACAACACGCCCGACGTCTAGATCCGTGACTCCATCTTGCCTAATCCCTCAATACGCCTAGTGCCTAGATTCGCGACTCTGACTCGCTCGATTCCTCATTACGCCCAGCACCTAGATCCATGGCTCTGACTCGCCTGATCCCTCATTTTGTGACTCTGACTCACTTGATCCCTTGTTGCACCCAGTGCCTAGATCCACGACATCGACTCGCTCGATCCCTCATTGTGCCTAGCACCTGGATCCACAACTCCAACTCGCCTGATCCCTCATTATGCCTAGCGCCTGGATCCACGACTCCGACTCGCTCAATCCCTCATTGCGCCTAGCGCCTGGATCCATGACTCTAACTCGCCCGATCCCTCGTTGCGCTCAGCACCTAGATCCACAACTTTGACTTGCCCGATCCCTCGTGGCCCGTCTGATGCCTGGGTCCATGAGTCCATCTTGCCTAATCCCTCAGCTGCGCCCGATGCCAAGGTCCATGAGTCCATCTCGTCTAATCCCTTGGTTACCCCTTGGTGTGACCCAATGCCTTGGTTTGTGAGTCCGTCTCACCCGATCCCTCAGCTGCCGTCGGCTATGCCCAATGCCTTGGTCTGCAAGTCTATCTCACCCGATCCCTTAGCTGTTCCTCGACTATGCCCGACGCCTAGGTGTGGCAGAACCTCCTAAGGAATTGGGCCCACATGCACCTATCATTGTCTTAACAGACCTCGGATAGCGTACACGAGTCCCCAACAACTCAACAGGTCTGTCGGGTGTCCTCGGGAAACCCGAATCATCCACGATTCTCTTTTCAAACAGGATCCCAATCACAGTCATTGCAGATTACAACATTTTATTCAAATATATATACCAGAGTAAAAGATAGCGGAAGTCTTAAGAAAGTATTATTACAATCCAGTTGTTTTCAAACTTACAATACCATAAGTGTTATACGACCATAGTAGCGGGATAATATTACATTAACTTTATTTATCATACAAACTAGTGCGTTGTCCAAAGGCCATTCATTACTCCTCATCATCATCGTTGACTTCAAACACTGACATGCAGCAGGGACCAAAACAAGCCTGCGCATGCGACTCACCTGCAACAAGGGTTAATAAACCCTGAGTACAAAGGTACTCAACAAGACTAACCCGACGTAACGGGGTGTAAGACTTTAGAGATGCAGGGATTTGGGGCAAGGTAAGGATGTAGCAAGGTTCAAAAGTTCTTTGCCAAAAGCTTACTATCCGTCGTTCTATTTTCAAGTTTACCACTAAGTTCTTTTAGTTCATTATCTCAACTAAATATACATTTCCCATATTCCATTCCTTCTCATTCCATTCTTTTTCTCATATTTTAGTAATTCACCAGTACTACATTGCTTCTGTAATGAATCGAGTCTCCATATCCGCGGAGCACCGGCAATTCGAATTGATTCAAGTCCCAGCTGGGGATTCCTTATCACACGACATATGTAGAACTTAATCTTGCATATATCAACCTCGCTACAGGATCCTCCTATACTAAGCCGTCTCCACGCCACCTGAGAGCACAGCACACCTCAAATCCGGCCACATTCCAGCCACGAGGGTACATGCTACTCCCGCCATCTCTCCACTCCCAGTGCGCGGGCATTCGTCTTAGTATTGGATTAGCCGAAGTAGGCTTACCGGAGTATGTGACTAGTACTACAAAGTGTCTCGTTCAGAAGATCCACAATGAGTGGCCTTTAAGCGACATAGTCGGCAACATTACCCACAATTCAAGATAAGTCACCCGACTAGTCTCTAATTCATTCTACATCCTTTCTTTCTTTGGCCAGTATGCCATCTTTGATTGTATCGAAACTTTTACTTTGAAAGCCTACCATAAAGCATACTAAGCACACTACGCCTTTATAAACGAAAACATCTTCAAGGATGGTAAACAATTATCAAGGTAGGTAATGCATCAAGTAGGTAACATTTGAATTAAACAACTTAATGCAATAAATAACATAGGTGATAACTTTTCAAAGTAAACAAGGTAAGGGCTTAATGCATAAACCGGGGCTTGCCTTCGTTGACGATTTCCGGTTCTGGATTAGTACCACAATTCTCAAATCCTGTGACAACCGGGGATTCTTCCATAACTTGCTCAACTAGAATCGTTTCATTCTCGGGTTCTACACGAAATGATACACATATGCTTTAACATGATGATAATGTAAACATGATGCTTTCACGGCACATGAAATGTAAAAACACCCGCAAATGATTTGATTTCGCGGTACAGTTGCAAGCCAACAAAACCAACCTGTAACCCTATCATTAAGAACCACACATGTGACTTGACCTAATGGATCTTGGAACCCTACTAGTCACAAAACATGACCAAAACAAGATCCAACACAAATCAAACACTTAGGGTTTGCTTTTATTTATTTTTGAATTAATTTGGAATTAAGCCCAAAAATTAACTTGTTCCAAATGACATGAAAATTTTATGTAAGCTTCCTTATGACAAATTAGTGTACCAAAACAAATTTCATAATTTTTTTGAATTATATAGTGACTTACAAAAATCATGGAAATTGCATTTTTCAATTAATGGACTGAATATTTGATCATTCAAAATTTATTCAAATTTCAAGTTTCAAATTTTTAAATCATACTAGAACATGTACAGAAGCTACACAAAAATTTTCAGAATTTTTGGATGTGTAAATAAATTCCTACAAAATTGCAAAATTGCTGCACTATTCAAAATCAGAAAATAACCAAAGCTCACTATTCTTCTTCCTCAGCATCACTGACAGCCTGACCCCACACGTCAGCGACAGTGGGCAAGACGCGGCGACGCGGCCAGCTCCGGCCAGCAAAATGCACCGGTGGTGAATCTCTGGTGAGACGGACTGCTCCTACATGATCTACATCAAGTCGCGCATCTATCCCAAGCCTCAGAACAGAAAAGGGCACACCGGATGGAACTCGACGCCGGCCATGGCGGCTCGGACCCGACGGCGGTCGATGTAACTAGGGCTACGGTGCAGTAGAGTCAAAGGAAGAGTGAGTAACACGCTTAGGAACCCACCGTGATCACGATGATGGGCTTGGTGCAGTCGGAGATGGTCTGGAGCAGCCTGGCCACGGTGAGGGCAGTCGTGGCGGAGCTCCGACCGGTCACGAGGAAGACGGGTGCGCCGGGCGATTCCGGCCAACACCAGCGACGAGAGCAAATCGAGGAGGAGCACAAGACCAATGCGATCACGTTGACGTAGCTAGGAACGACTAACGCGGCTCGATGAGGCCTACAGCGAGCGGCGGAAGCTACACGGTGGTGGAGCAGAGCAGAGGGGAAGAATGGGAGCGACGGCGGCGACTGTGGCTATTTATAGACCGAAAGGAGGCGTCCGGTGTCGCCAACGCACGGGCGGGTTCGCCACGGTGACATCGGCGTGTCACCGCACGTGAAAGCGGCGAAGAAGGTCGGCGGCAAGCAGACTGCGTGGTGCCGGCAGTGAGCGGCGATGTGATTTTTTTAAATTTTGCATTATTTATAGAACTGCCACTGAGTCTATTTTTCAAATTACTCAGAAATTTTCTAAAGAAGTTGAAAATCTCCAAAAATAAAAGTTGCTCAACTTTTCAAGTACTACAACTTTGGTTTAAGAAACATTTTCAAATTCTGCCTCCATTTTGAAATTAAAATTTGGGGTACATTTAAAGATTTGAATCATTTCAAAATTACTCCAAATTTTGTATGTAAACTTGAAAAACTTTGAATACCAAAGTTGATCCTTATAAAATAATCTCCAACTTTGCTTTTTGCCTCAACCCCAAATTCCTCATGGATTTTGAATTATTTAAAAGGGGCAAAAAGGACTTTTATAATTTGAATGTGAATTCAAATTTGATTTGTCTTCCTTTTACTTAGATTTTGATTTTTGACCAGTAACATGGCCCATTAGGGTTATTTGAGTCAAAGGACATATGACTTCACATGATCACATGAAATTTAACCCCTGTGGTCAGGATCTGTATTTAGGGTTTTTGAAACACATCACATGAAATAACAACATTATGAAATAAACCTTATTTAGTGAATGCATTCAACACTTTATACTAAATGAATGCTTGGCAATGCACATGATGACATGTCAAATTTTAGTATTAGGTCAAAACACCAGAGGTGTTACAACCCTTCCCCCTTAAAGAAATCTCGTCCCGAGATTTAAAACTTAAGGCTAAGTAATGGAAAAGGAAATGTGTCAAGCTAACACATTACAACTTTATTCAAAAGGCTAGCGAGGGGGTTTTCCATTCTGTTAATAACAAGACATGTTACAATATAGACAAGGTATTGCAACTAGATAGAAGCGAAGAAGTCAGGAAAGTTCTCTTCTAAGTAATCCTCGAACTCCCAAGTAGCTTCATCTTCCATGTGTTGATTCCATTGTACTTTGTAGAACTTGATTGTACGTCTACGAGTGACTTGATCTTTCTGATCTAAGACTCTAATGGGGTACTCGGCATAAGTCAAATCAGGTTCTAATTCTACATCACCAAAGTCGATTTCTTGGTCAGGTACTTGAAGACACTGCTTTAACTGAGATACATGAAAGATATCATGCACCGCTGACATGTGATCTGGTAGCTTGACGCGATAGGCGACTGGTCCACATCGTTGTTGGATCTGAAAAGGACCGACATAACGGGGCGCCAACTTTCCCCGAATCCCAAATCGATGAACTCCTTTCATCGGTGATACCTTGAGGTAGACATAATCTCCCACTTTGAATTCTAGCGGTCTTCTCCTCTTATCAGCATAGCTTTTCTACCGGGATTGAGCTATCTTCATATTAGCTTGTATGAGTTTAACTTTCTCTTCAGCTTCCTTGACCACATCCGGTCCAAAGAACCAACGTTCTCCAGATTCTGACCAATTTAAAGGTGTTTGGCACCTACGGCCATACAGTGCTTCGAATGGTGCCATTTTAATACTCTCTTGATGGCTATTGTTATACGAGAACTCAGCTAAGGGAAGGCACTCATCCCATTTAGCACCAAAGGAAAGAACACATGCTCTTAACATATCTTCAAGAATTTGATTTACCCTTTCGGTCTGTCCGTCTGTTTGCGGATGATAAGCAGAACTACGGATAAGTTTAGTTCCTAAAGACTCATGTAGACTTTTCCAAAACTTGGATATGAACAATGATCCTCTGTCAGAGACAATGGTCTTGGGTGCCCCATGCAGACTAAAAATTCTATCAAGATAAAGCTTTGCATACTGCTCCGCTCGATATTTATCTCTGACTGGCAAGAAATGAGCTATTTTGGTTAGACGATCAACAATAACCCATATTGAATTATAGCCTGCAGATGTCCTAGGCAACCCTACTATGAAGTCCATACAAATATCCTCCCACTTCCAAGATGGAACTGGCAACGAATGTAATGGACCTGCAGTCTTCATATGAACTGCTTTGACTCTCTGGCAAATATCACACTTGGCCACATATTGAGCTATTTCTATTTTCATTTTGGTCCACCAATATCTCTTTCTCAGATCATGATACATTTTGTTGCTACCCGAATGAATGGAGTATCTTGTAGAATGAGCTTCATCAAGAATCTGCTTTCGCAGCTCTAGATTTTTGGGTACTACCAATCTATCCTTGAACCATACAACATCTGATTCATCAATCTTGAAACATGTTGGTCTTCCAGATCTGACTTTATCCTTAATATGGGCTATGCCCTTACTTTTCTGTTGAGTAGCAATGATCTGATCTTTGATAGTGGACTCAACTACAATATTGGATAGGGAACCTTGTTCTAAGATTTGTAAATCCAGATGCTCCATCTCTTGACACAATGTTCTCTACATAGTTTCTACAATTAGGCAATGACAATGACTCTTGCGACTCAGAGCATCAGCAACCACATTAGCCTTGCCCGGATGATAATGTACTTCTAAGTCATAATCTTTAATAAGTTCCAACCATCTTCTTTGCCTCATATTTAGCTCTGACTGGGTGAAGATGTATTTCAAACTCTTGTGGTCCATATAGATATGACATATATTGCCTAATAAATAATGTCGCCAAATCTTGAGTGAGTGGACAACAGCAGCTAATTCAAGATCATGGGTGGGATAATGTTCTTCGTGCTTCTTAAGTTGTCTGGAAGCATATGCTATGACTCTGCCTTCTTGCATAAGAACACAGCCAATACCAATTCCAGATGCATCACAATAGATATCAAATGGCCTCTCGATCTCAGGTTGTGCTAATACTGGTGCAGTTGTCAACAACTTCTTCAATGTCTGAAAGGCCTCTCCACATTCTGTTGACCATACAAACTTTGTTTGATTTTTCAACAGTCCAGTAATTGGCTTCGCAATTCTGGAGAAGTCAGGGATAAACTGACGGTAATACCCTGCCAACCCTAGGAAACTGCGAACTTGATGAACAGTTGTAGGTGCTTTCCAATCAAGAACTTCTACCTTGCTCGGATCAATAGCTATACCTTCAGCAGATAGCACATGACCCAGAAATTGTACTTCCTCCAACCAAAATGCACATTTGCTGAACTTGGCATATAGTTGGTGATCTCTTAATCTTTGTAGAACAATACGGAGATGTTCCGCATGTTCCTCTTTGCTCTTAGAGTAGATAAGAATGTCATCAATAAATACCACAACAAACTTATCCAACTCAGGCATGAAAACTGAGTTCATCAGGTACATGAAATGAGCCAGGGCATTGGTCAGCCCAAAAGACATGACTAGATACTCATATAGTCCATATCGGGTAGTAAACGCTGTCTTTGGCACATCTTCACGTCTGATCTTAATCTGGTGGTAGCCTGATCTTAAGTCTATCTTAGAGAATACCTTAGCTCCCGCAAGTTGATCAAAAAGTAAATCAATTCGGGGTAAGGGGTATTTGTTCTTGATGGTGACTTCATTTAAGGGCCTATAGTCCACACATAACCTTAAGGTTTGGTCCTTCTTCTTCACGAAAATAGCAGGACATCCCCAAGGTGATGAACTGGGTTGAATGAAACCCTTGTCTAACAACTCTTGTAGTTGCATTTTTAATTCTGCTAATTCTTTCGGTGGCATCCTATATGCTCTTCTGGACACTGGTGCTGTCCCTGGTTTCAGATCAATTCTGAACTCTACGTCTCGGTCTGGTGGCAGACCAGGCAGGTCATCGGGAAAGACATCCGTAAACTCACCTACCACTAAAATTTCCTCTGCTCCTTCAACAATAGTTGCACAGACGGTCCCCACTGTACTCTTAGGAAAAGGAAGTTGGATGAGAAGTTGGGTTTTGCTGTCAGGTGCATTTACCCTTATTGTTCTACGCAGGACATCTATGATAGCCCCGTGTTGAGTTAGCCAGTTCATACCAAGGATCACATCTATATCTTGATCCTTTAATATCAGCATATTGGTAGGGAACTCATATCCTCCCAAATCAATAGGTACATGCTGAACTACCTCCCTTGTACAGATTCGTCCCCCTAGCGACTGTATATGATAGGGTTCTTTTGTTTCCCCAATAGCTATCCCATGCTTCACGACAAATGTACGATTGATGAAAGTATGGGATGCACCAGAATCAAATAAGGTAATTGCAGGATGCTTAGCAATGGGAAACATACCCATCATAACCGGTTCTCCTTCTAGAATAGATTCCACTTGCGTATAGAATACCCTTCCAGTTTTCTTCTTAGCGGGACCCTTTTGATGGTTCTGAGCATTGCCCTTGTACTGATTTGGAGTTTGATTAACAGGGGCTTTGGTTGCATCAGGATTGTTCTTCCTAGGATACGGACATTCTCGAGAAAAATGCCCGGGTTTACCACAATTATAGCATGGAAAATTGTGATTCTGGGGAGTAGCATTGCAGTTTGCATTATTTGTATTGTTCTGCTGCTGCGATGCTTGATGTGTATAAGGTGTATTAGTTGCAGGGCGAATGAAGATTTGCTGCCTGCTTTGGCCTTGTTGTGGGCGGAATGGCGTACGGCCATGATTCTAAGGATGGTATACTATCTTCTGACGCTTGACACTTGATGATCCGGAAGCAAATATTTTCTTCTTCTTCGCCTCCTTATGTCGGCGGTAATTTTCTTCCGAAGCGATAGCAATGTTGATTGTTTCATGGTAAGTTGCATTACCACAGGCTGCCATCATTGTCTGAAGTTTAGTGTTCAAGCCTCTAAGAAAATGATTATTTTTCTTCCTATCAGTATTGACATACTCAATAGCATACTGCGACAGGTGGTTGAAACGCCCAACATAATGCATCACCGGGTGCTCCCCTTGCTTAAGAGCCAAGAACTCTTCCAACTTCATGGTCATCACACCGTCTAGAATATAATGTGCCCTAAAGGCATCCTTGAACTCCCTCCAGTTGATTTGGTGACCAATGGGCTGTACTGCTACCAAATTTGCCCACCAGGTACCAGCAGCTCCTCGGAGTTGCTGTGCCGCAAACCTTGGTTTTTGAACCTCAGTACAGTGGATCAGCTCGAACTTTTGCTCTATTGTCCTAAGCCAATCATCAGCTTCTAAAGGTTCGTCTGCCTTAGAGAACACAGGCGGACGTGTGTCAGTAAAATCCACATAAGTTGACTCGTCGTTTCCATTATTACGACGGCCACGATTAGGGTATGGTGCCTGCTGGTTCTGCGCCAACTCCCTTAACAGCCTGGCATTCTCTGCCGTTGCGTTGACGAGTGCGGCTATGGCATCTGCCATAGTCGAGGGCATTGGTGGAGGATTTGGGCACTCATCATCGTCGTGCGAGCCACTAGCACCAGTTCGGGTGATAGGACGAGGCATCTGTTAGAGAAACACATTTACTTACATTATTCTTTATTGAAAGCTTTTAAAAGGTTGCATACTACAAAGGGTTCTTATTTATATTACATGTCTTGTATCCCACAAGACAACCCTGGTTTTCTAGGAAAGCAGTAAAGGAACTACTTCTACTCCAAGCTCTCAGTCTTCGGCATCCGTGCCTGTATCGGACGAAACCTCATCTTCCTCTGAGAAGTACACTAACTCCTCAGGGTCCTCCTCCTCTTCTTCATTCTCGACTTCTCCTGGAGCTACAATCATTTCTTCATCGGTAACTTCACCATCCCCATGAGGAGGATGAAGTTGAGCATACAGCATATGGACATTCTCATGCAGAATGGCATTGTCCATCTCCAGGTCCTCTACGTAGAACTCCAACTCATTGACGCGTTCATTGGCCGCATCTTCTCGTGTCCAGGCTTCATTTCGTAGCTCCATGGTCATGGTGATGCCCCTTTGCATTTCCGCCAGCTCTTCTTGGTCTTTGGCATGAGCTCGACAAAGAGTGTTGAGCTCCTTGTTAAGGTTCTCGACGTTGGCGGGGTTGCTCGAAGATCCTTCCTCTCCTAGGTTCTTGGAACTTCCTTCACCAAGCTCGTGATTTCTTGGTGCCAATTGGTGACGAGGGTCTCCATGAGGTCCGGTGGACTTGCGTGCGGTTTTCTTGGTCTTTGCCATAGCCTGAAGAATTTAGGGTAGGACTATAAGAATAGCTTGAGGATAACGGAGGTTAGCAAGAATGGGATTGACATTACTTACCCAACCACTATTAAGGGGAATTATTATGCAATGTGCTCAAGCATGATGTATGAATCGATCTTACGAATCTAAGTACAAAAGATTAATATAATCATAAGTACTAGATTTTCATAATACATAGGACAAACCTAATCATATTATCTGCCACAAACTTTTCAAATAAGTCAGGATTGAGTCCAGATCAAAGGTAAGAAGAAAGAAATTGAACTTTCAAAATATCATGTTTACTTTCCTTGATCCAAATCATTTTGAAGGTTTTCCAAAGTAACCTACAATGATCTTAGATGGGAACTTCTCTGATACCAGCTGTGGCAGAACCTCCTAAGGAATTGGGCCCACATGCACCTATCATTGTCTTAACAGACCTCGGATAGCGTACACGAGTCCCCAACAACTCAACAGGTCTGTCGGGTGTCCTCGGGAAACCCGAATCATCCACGATTCTCTTTTCAAACAGGATCCCAATCACAGTCATTGCAGATTACAACATTTTATTCAAATATATATACCAGAGTAAAAGATAGCGGAAGTCTTAAGAAAGTATTATTACAAACCAGTTGTTTTCAAACTTACAATACCATAAGTGTTATACGACCATAGTAGCGGGATAATATTACATTAACTTTATTTATCATACAAACTAGTGCCTTGTCCAAAGGCCATTCATTACTCCTCATCATCATCGTTGACTTCAAACACAGACATGCAGCAGGGACCAAAACAAGCCTGCGCATGCGACTCACCTGCAACAAGGGTTAATAAACCCTGAGTACAAAGGTACTCAACAAGACTAACCCGACGTAACGGGGTGTAAGACTTTAGAGATGCAGGGATTTGGGGCAAGGTAAGGATGTAGCAAGGTTCAAAAGTTCTTTGCCAAAAGCTTACTATCCGTCGTTCTATTTTCAAGTTTACCACTAAGTTCTTTTAGTTCATTATCTCAACTAAATATACATTTCCCATATTCCATTCCTTCTCATTCCATTCTTTTTCTCATATTTTAGTAATTCACCAGTACTACATTGCTTCTGTAATGAATCGAGTCTCCATATCCGCGGAGCACCGGCAATTCGAATTGATTCAAGTCCCAGCTGGGGATTCCTTATCACACGACATATGTAGAACTTAATCTTGCATATATCAACCTCGCTACAGGATCCTCCTATACTAAGCCGTCTCCACGCCACCCAAGAGCACAGCACACCTCAAATCCGGCCACATTCCAGCCACGAGGGTACACGCTACTCCTGCCATCTCTCCACTCCCAGTGCGCGGGCATTCGTCTTAGTATTGGATTAGCCGAAGTAGGCTTACCGGAGTATGTGACTAGTACTACAAAGTGTCTCATTCAGAAGATCCACAATGAGTGGCCTTTAAGCGACATAGTCGGCAACATTACCCACAATTCAAGATAAGTCACCCGACTAGTCTCTAATTCATTCTACATCCTTTCTTTCTTTGGCCAGTATGCCATCTTTGATTGTATCGAAACTTTTACTTTGAAAGCCTACCATAAAGCATACTAAGCACACTATGCCTTTATAAACGAAAACATCTTCAAGGATGGTAAACAATTATCAAGGTAGGTAATGCATCAAGTAGGTAACATTTGAATTAAACAACTTAATGCAATAAATAACATAGGTGATAACTTTTCAAAGTAAACAAGGTAAGGGCTTAATGCATAAACCGGGGCTTGCCTTCGTTGACGATTTCCGGTTCCGGATTAGTACCACAATTATCAAATCCCGTGACAACCGGGGATTCTTCCAGAACTTGCTCAACCAGAATCGTTTCGTTCTTGGGTTATACACGAAATGATAACATATGCTTTAACATGATGATAATGTAAACATGATGCTTTCACGGCACATGAAATGTAAAAACACCCGCAAACGATTTGATTTCGCGGTACAGTTGCAAGCCAACAAAACCAACCTGTAACCCTATCATTAAGAACCACACATGTGACTTGACCTAATGGATCTTGGAACCCTACTAGTCACAAAACATGACCAAAACAAGATCCAACACTAATCAAACACTTAGGGTTTGCTTTTATTTATTTTTGAATTAATTTGGAATTAAGCCCAAAAATTAACTTGTTCCAAATGACCTGAAAATTTTATGTAAGCTTCCTTATGACAAATTAGTGTACCAAAACAAATTTCATAATTTTTTTGAATTATATAGTGACTTACAAAAATCATGGAAATTGCATTTTTCAATTAATGGACTGAATATTTGATCATTCAAAATTTATTCAAATTTCAAGTTTCAAATTTTTAAATCATACTAGAACATGTACAGAAGCTACACAAAAATTTTCAGAATTTTTGGATGTGTAAATAAATTCCTACAAAATTGCAAAATTGCTGCACTATTCAAAATCAGAAAATAACCAAAGCTCACTATTCTTCTTCCTCAGCATCACTGACAGCCTGACCCCACACGTCAGCGACAGTGGGCAAGACGTGGCGGCGCGGCCAGCTCCGGCCAGCAAAATGCGCCGGTGGTGAATCTCTGGTGAGACGGACTGCTCCTACATGATCTACATCAAGTCGCGCATCTATCCCAAGCCTCAGAACAGAAAAGGGCACACCGGATGGAACTCGATGCCGGCCATGGCGGCTCGGACCCGACGGCGGTCGATGTAACTAGGGCTACGGTGCAGTAGAGTCAAAGGAAGAGTGAGTAACACGCTTAGGAACCCACCGTGATCACGATGATGGGCTTGGTGCAGTCGGAGATGGTCTGGAGCAGCCTGGCCACGGTGAGGGCAGTTGCGGCGGAGCTCCGACCGGTCACGGGGAAGACGGGTTGCGCCGGACGATTCCGGCCAACACCAGCGACGAGAGCAAGTCGAGGAGGAGCGCAAGACCAATGCGATCACGTTGACGTAGCTGGGAACGACTGACGCGGCTCGACGAGGCCTACGGCGAGCTACGGAGCTACACGGTGGCGGAGCAGAGTAGAGGGGAAGAATGGGAGCGACGGCGGCGACTGTGGCTATTTATAGACCGGAAGGAGGCGTCCGGTGTCGCCAACGCACGGGCGGGTTCGCCATGGTGACATCGGCGTGTCACCGCGCGTGAAAGCGGCGAAGAAGGTCGGCGGCAAGCAGACTGCGTGGCGCCGGCAGTGAGCGGCGATGTGATTTTTTTAAATTTTGCATTATTTACAGAACTGCCACTGAGTCTATTTTTCAAATTACTCAGAAATTTTCTAAAGAAGTTGAAAATCTCCAAAAATAAAAGTTGCTCAACTTTTCAAGTACTACAACTTTGGTTTAAGAAACATTTTCAAATTCTGCCTCCATTTTGAAATTAAAATTTGGGGTACATTTAAAGATTTGAATCATTTCAAAATTACTCCAAATTTTGTATGTAAACTTGAAAAACTTTGAATACCAAAGTTGATCCTTATAAAATAATCTCCAACTTTGCTTTTTGCCTCAACCCCAAATTCCTCATGGATTTTGAATTATTTAAAAGGGGCAAAAAGGACTTTTATAATTTGAATGTGAATTCAAATTTGATTTGTCTTCCTTTTACTTAGATTTTGATTTTTGACCAGTAACATGGCCCATTAGGGTTATTTGAGTCAAAGGACATATGACTTCACATGATCACATGAAATTTAACCCCTGTGATCAGGATCTATATTTAGGGTTTTTGAAACACATCACATGAAATAACAACATTATGAAATAAACCTTATTTAGTGAATGCATTCAAAACTTTATACTAAATGAATGCTTGGCAATGCACATGATGACATGTCAAATTTTAGTATTAGGTCAAAACACCAGAGGTGTTACACTAGGTACATGAGTCCGTCTCACCTAATCCCTCTACTGCCTGCCCCTTGGCACGCCCGACGCCCTGGTTGATGACTCTATCTCACCAAGTCCCTCGGCCGTGACCAAATGCCTGGGACCATGCTCCTAGAAATGATGGGTTAGAAACTAGAAAGAGGAGGCTACACCCACCAAGGTACACACACATGCCCGCTATCAAAAAATCCCAGGCAATTATGCCCAAATCGCCCGGGGGCTACACCCGTAGGTGCGCTCGTGCGCACCCACTATCGAAACAAAAAATTCCCCCACTGGCAGCACGAAAAAACCCCCAGATGATTCTACCTGAATCGCTCGGGGGCTCGGAGGCTATACCCACTGGTGCGCTCGCGTGCACCCACTGTCAAGACAAAAATCCCCTAGACAATTTTATCCAAATCGCCTAGGGGCTCCTGTCGGGTTCATAAACCTAGGGTCCCTCATGGACCTACTTCCCAGCAAAAGCTTGGCCCAGCAGACAATGCGCAACTCCTGGGCTAGCCCAAATACCTAACAACAGGCCAAAAGGGAGATCCAATCTCTAACGAGAAGGCTTGGCCAGGAGGAACAGCGCTCACTTTTGACTCTAGCCCACCTCTCCGACCGGAAGGCTAGGCCAAGGTGGAACAACGCTCGCTTCCGACTGCAGCCTGCCTCTCTAACTAGAAGGCATGGCCAAGGAGGAACAGTGCTCGCTTCTGACTTCAGCCCGCCTCTCCGACCAAAAGGCCTGGCTAAGGAGGAACATCGCTCGCTTCTGACTCTAGCCCGCCTCTCTGACTAGAAGGCCTGGCAGAGGAGGAACATCGCTCGCTTTTGACTCCGACCCGCATCTCTAGCCAAGGATCCATCAAATCTCTGCTTACATCTTTTCTTCGATTGGCACAATCGAAGTTGACTAGGACCAACCGACCGGGGACGCCTGCTCGGTGAGGACCTTGGAAACGGACGGAGCAAGTAAGGCAGAGCGCTCAAGTCAACTGCAAAACCAAGGACCGTACCCTATACACCTGAAGGATAGTATCGATAGGACATGTCAGAAGGGTGCCCTACAACCTTCTAGGCATGTCAGATCCCAAGCAGTGTTGTGGGTCCTGATGTTTTGCCCTATAGTGTTATGGACGCCATCAATTCCCATACCAGGCGAACACGGTAAACCCCCCCACATGCCTTTGGGCATCGACAGTGTTGTAGGCGCTGTCATTTGCCATACATGGTGAATGCGATAAAACCTCTCACATGTGTCTGGCACAAACAGTATTGTGGGCACCTACCATCATCTTGTACCGAATGGTGTGGGCAACAAGACTTAGTAGCATATGTACTCTCTCTTTCACTTGTAAGACCATCCCCTTCATCTATAAAAGGGGATGTGCTCTCTCCCAACAAAAAGGATCGATCCATCAACAACTCTAAAAGAGAGAACTCAAAGGACTCTCGGACGATTCGAACAACAAACGATTGATTCACCCTCTGCTAGCTTTAGACACTCTAAAGCTACATAGAGCACACAGTGAAATACTTAGTGCATGTAGGAGCTCCCATCACTCTTGGCCCTTCGGTCCAGAGTCTGACTGGGCCTCTTGCACCCCCATCTTTCCCCCTCTCATTTGTAACCCTACAGCAAACTTTGGGCACCTGAGCTCAGGAATAAAGTCACTGACCAACTTAAACTGGACATTGGGCGCATTGCCTAAACTAGTATAAACCCTGTGCCATTGAGTGCTAGGCCACATCCAATCACAACATATAGCAAAAATACAAATATTTATGTGTTGGTCACTTTCTGCACCGACACCTCCATTCTGCATTAGATGGAGGCAAGACTTGTCCAAATAAAATCATCATTGCATGGTTCTCTGCATTAGACCAAAGCCACTCATCCTACTGCTACTACTATTGAGATGTGTCCGACAAGATCAAAAGACATCGTACCTAGGCAATAATTCTACTCGTAGTAGTCCGACGAGATCAAAAGAACGATGTTCAGACTTTCTTGCGTGTGCACTAAAATGTGAACAAAAAGAAACATGCAGATCAGAAAGAGAACCAGAAAATTCCGCATTTCCCAGTAATCTAAATCATCTCGTGCACCCGGTCGCCCACCCATCTGGTAATCTGAACCATGTCGTTGTTGCGAGTTCCCACGCCAGTTTGCAAAGGGTATTTAAGAACTACTATAACCCCTATTGATGGTAGTTAACACTCATTATAAATCAATAATATAACTTGTATAAATGCATGAAAGTGATCACCAAGATACGTTTAGGGGTTTAAACTATCAAATTCCATGAGTTTTGGTGAATCTATGTTTTTAGCAGGGTTTATCTAGAAAACAAGCAAGGTGGACCCAATCATCAAAACAAATCACGTTTATCCATGACGAAACCTACACCAGAAGACTCTAGATGACACCAGAGGACATCACACCATGATGGAGCACGAGTGGCTGCTAGGTGGGGTCAGCCGCCGGCCAGCCTCTTGGTCCCACCTGTCATGCTCTGCTTTGACGTCGGTTCTTCCACTGCCATTAATGATCAATCTACGTCATTGCTCAATGTCAGTTCAAATAGAGGGATGAGATAGAGCCATGCTATGCATTTATGGGCTCAATTTAGAATTTGGCCCATAAAGGCCCATGTGCATTTTAATGAGATATAGTGTAGGCTACTTAGAGGGGGAGGGTGCCAGGCACCCCCTCATAAATAGCAGCCCCTACCCACCTCCATGAAGCCATCCTAAAACTCTATTTCATATTCTCATCTCAAGATCAGGGCATCAAGAGAAGATTAGTCCTCGATAGGATCTAGTCTTGTAAATAAACTTACTGAGTTAGAGAGTGAGGGAAGAGTTTGGTGGAAGTATCGGCTTGTCGGTGCTACCTCTACGGCTTGTACTTTGGCTGATCTAGGCTTCTCCAAGTCTACATCTGAGATACTTCTAGTAACTAATTTCTATTTAAAGTAAGTTGTGTGTTCTTTCGTTCATGGGTTCACAGTTCTTTTGAGTGCTCTAGTCTTTGTTAGATATCTAGATTAGAGTAGTAATCATTAGCATAAGCGTGGTGCTTAGGCTATTGGCTACCTGTGTTTGCTCCCTGCTTCTTGGTTGTGGGGTAGCAGCGGGAGGAGACAACCCTATCTATCCTTTGTAGTCCACACCGAATTAAGCAGCTTCTTAAATTAGTAGGACCATAGTCACATCGTAGAGTTATCTATTAGCGGTGCTTTACCATCTAAGCGGCATCCCAAAGTGAACACTAGAATCATAAGCCTTGCTTTGCATAGGGTCAAAGCCATAGGAATCCTCTCTACACATACCTTAAACCTTGATTGCTATCCCTGGACAAACTAATTGTTAGACAACACACATGTTTCCCTATGGATACGATACTCAATAATACTCTGGGTGAAAACTACTTCGATACCTGTGCGCTTGTGGATTTTGTCTCTATGTGCCTCCATAGGTGTCAACAAGTTTTTTGGCATCGTTGCTGGGGAAACGGTTGCTTTGATTTCATCAAACCGGGTTCATCAAAGCATGGATAAAATCACACCTATTAATCAATTCGCTGCTCCCACAGGCACACAACTAGAGCAACCAGAATCTTCAAAACCTATCCTTACATCTGGCTATGAGTTGCATTCGTCTTTAATAAATTTGGTCCAGGAACAATTGTTCTTAGGAGAAGGTGATGAAAACCCATATACTAACCTATGAGAGTTTGAGTAAACTTGTGCATGCTTGCATATCGTAGGCATGTCACATGAAACTTTAAAGTGGAAGCTATTTTTGTTCTCTTTGATGGGAAGAGCTAAACACTAGTATACCCGAACCATAGGGAGTGTACAAGGAGATTGGGTAGCTCTATGCTCTAGCTTTTGCTTATCTTTCTTTCCCATCTCTAGAGTGGTTAGCCTTCGAATAGAGGTTCTATCTTTTAAATAGAAAGAAAAAGAATCTCTTGGTGCGGCATGGGCACGTTTTAATGACCTAGTCAATTCTGGCCCTGACCATGCCATTCAAGACCCTTTGCTTTTACAACACTTTTATATAGGTCTTTGTGGAGAGACCGCATAGCTTCTTGATACAGCTTCTGGAGGTGCCTTCTTACATTGCTCTGCTAGTGAAGGGAGAAACACCCTTATAGAAAAACACCCCCTACACTAGCATTCGTGACGATGGCCTAGAAGATGTAGTTGAGAAAACACATGAGGAAGAACCTATGATAGTAGAGCCTAAGCCTTTAGCTACTCATCTTCACGCCTCAATTGTCCTCCAAGTTCCCAAACCACCCAAGGAGGAAGAAATTCTGCCTTTGGAAAATATTTTTGATTTTGAGGAAGAGCTTTTCTTCGACTTTTGAAACACCTTGAATTATTATGCAATAAGGAAATCTTTGGCACCATCAGCATCTTCTAGACCCAACCAAAGAGAATTTCCTTAAAAAGACTATGAAGGAGTTGACAACGATCATAAGTAATGAGTAGATAGGGAGAATCCAGGCTTTCTCCTAAAGTCATTCGTTTAGATTCTACCTCTACCTCCATTCGTTGTCAAATTCGTAAAACCTCCTTCGATGCTTTTTATAATCCGGTTGTAGGTGTAAATCTTATGTCTAAATCTTTTGCACATACCCTTCCTGGTAATATGCACTTAACTCCAACAACCAAACTCTTAAAAATTCTCTCAGGGCAAATCCTTCCTAGTGAAGGAATTTCCACCTCATCCCTATCAAAGTAGACGAAACAAAGGTGTATCTTAGTTTTTATGTTTTGATATTTGGGAGTTTGATCTATTGATAGGGCATCCAATAGAGAGACTCCTACATGAAGGAAGAAAATGGAGTATAAATGTAAGTCTCAGGAAAAGCCTAAACCTTTCTATTCCCATCACTCGCTCATTACATGCTAAGATAGAGTTGAGTCTCAAGCAGGATCTAATGGAGGAGATTATGGTAGCATCTCTCCTAGAAGCATCCAACAAAGATCTCGAAGAAGATGCCTAGGAGCTCATCCAAGATGAAGAAGAACCACAAGATCCTTTCCCTCTAGATGAAACTCAAGAGCCGCCAAAACTCCCCATTGTGGTCAAACCCCTTCCTTCAGGTTTGAAAAACGCTTTTCTAAACAATGATAGAGAGTCTCCTTTGATTATTAGCGATAAACTCTCTAAGGACGAGACCCTCCGGCTCCTTACCATTTTAGAAAAGCATCACTCTGCTTTCGGCTACTCGCTCGAAGACCTCAAGGGGATTAGTCCTGCCCTTTGCACCCATTGCATTCCCATAGATCTAGCATATCCACCTTCTAGGGAGCCCCAATGTAGGCTTAACAATATGATGAGAGAAGTTGTTAAGAAAGAGGTTTTGAAACTTTTGCATGAAAGGATAATCTATCCTCTGCCATATAGTGAGTGGGTAAGCCCGATACAAGTTGTACCGAAGAAAGAGGGCATGACTATGGTAAAAAAGGAAAAAGATGGTGCATGTGCATTGATTACTGTTGGTATATTTAACGCACAAAGATAAATCTACAAGCGCATGGATACCATTGTAGCTTTCACCTAGAGGTATTCCAAGTATTGTATCCATAGGGAAACGTGTGAGACTAACTACGGTCTAACTTAACTAAAGGTAGCAACAAGGTTAGGATAAATAGAGAGGATAACTAAAGTTTTCTAGTTCTGACTTGGGTAAGCTTATGTCTTCTAATATTCAATTGGGGACATTACTAGGGAAAGACACCAGCAGAGGATGCTTTCCTTCGCAACCGCGTCCTACATGTGCCTACAGACAGGAGGTGGACTACAAAGGATCAACGAAGCTATATAGTACAGGCTATATAGAACTTATGTCACAAACGCGATCTACCACCATCCAAAATGCAGGGTGGATACATAATTAACCTAAGTCTAAGCACCATGCTTACACTTACGATTAATACTCTACTCCCCCAAGGAAGAGAATAAAGCACTCAAAAGAGAGTTGTGAACCTGAAGAACAATATAAATAAGATGCTTACTTGAATCAAAAGTTGATTACCAGAGAAATCTCAAATGCAAGCTTAGATAGACCTTGAATCTCCCAAGGTACAAGCCATAGAGAGAGCACCGATAGGCTGGCACCTCCTTCAAACTCTTCCCTCACTCTCTATCTCACTATTATTTATAAGACTAGATCCTATGGAGGACAAATCTTCTCTTGCTAGCTTGGTCTGATCTTCATGATATGAATTAGGGTTTTAGGATGGCTCTAGGAAGGGTGGTAGGGGATGATATATATAGGCCAAAGCATCCAACATGAGTCCTTGGATCAAACAGACTTTAAGGACAGCGTAGATGCAACCTAGGAGGCGGTGGAGAACCAACATAACAACAGGAGACTAACATGGGGGGCCCATAGGTCGGGCGGCCTTAAGGTAGGGCTGACCAGCCCCACATGTCAGAGACACGAGCTCTGCTTTGGTGATTCACCTTCTGGAGCCTTCTAGAGTCTTCCCACGTCGATTATGTGGTGGAATTTCATAATTTCCTTTGACAAATAGGTCCCCCTTGGTGGTTTTCTAGATAAACCCTGCTAAAAACATAGATTCACCAAAACTCATGGAATTTATTTGTTTAAACCCCTATACCTATGTTTGGTGATCGAATTAAGTATAAATACAGGTTATGTTGATGGTTTTATAATTGATGTTAGTGACCATCAACAATTTCCCCCAAGCTTAACCTTTGCTAGTCCCTGAGCAAAGTTAAACTCAGCAATGGATCAGGAGTTGCTACAATGTTTTCATGCCTCAAAAATACACAGGTGTTCAATCAAAAATTCTCCTCTAGATTAGAATAAACTAATCTGACTTTCAAACTTACCCATATTACCTTCAATCATGAGGCTTCTTAGCCTTCACTGGGTCTTGAGCAATTGAAAGACAGAACGATCAAGTCAAGCACTATGTCTCAAGTTCTTTGTTCCACCATTATTCCAGAGTTTTTATAAGTTTTCAAAATAAAACTCAGAGATTCCATTGTATGACACTCTCAAGTCTCTCAATATATGTGGTATTTGTGGATCCTCACCAAGGCAATAAAGATGTTATGTCTTTTCTCTTCCTACTACTAAGGTTTATGTGGAGTTCATAGATAGGGAGAAAGCTAGAGCATACTTGCAATGCATATATTGTAAAGTCAAACAACAGATCCATAGAGAGTTGAGTCATACAATCAAATCAAGATATGCATATGTGTGGATATATATGGTGGCTAACCTAATTCTACTTTGCTCCTTGAAAACTTATCTCTTTTTTGAAACTTGGAAACATTTGCTAGAGAGCAGGGGCTATCTTATTCATCTTTTTTTTAGGCGGGCATCTAAGTACCCATTGTTTTAGATATCTCGGACACTTGTCCATTTTTCTCAATCTCTTTTTTTTCTTTTATCTTTTTTTATGAATAACTTTTGCATAGCCCCATGTCTCTTTTCTATAACAAAACTTTGAGAGATAGAAACAAGAACTTGGAGCATTTATTTGGTGTGGATGGAAAACCTATCATGCATGTTTTTGTTCACTCCCAGTGTAGGAGTAAAACAGTTTTGGGTGGATCTAAATGGAAATCATGTTTTTGTGCCTACCCCCAGTGTAGGAGCAGTAGGTATATGTTTATGTGGCATGTACATTATCTTGATTTTAAGAGCATGACAAACCTCTCATAATGGTCAACAAAGCTTGACAAAACTCAATTCAAAAGCAAGCAACATATATGTGGAGGTTTTTCTAGCCTAAATAACATGTATGGCTCTGATGGGAATTCAAGCTTTGTCATATAGGAACTCATCATGCAACATTTTTATGTTTTTCAAAAGATAAATCTCCAGAACTTAGTGTCACTTGGAACAAGATAAACAACATCTCAGACCTTCTCATATCATATCCGTCAATTACCTAGACTTAGATCAAGCATATGCTACCCACGGATTTCAAGTTCTAAGTAAATCTTTATATCAAATCAGTCGTATCCAAAACTCAAGAGAATTCAAGGCTAAAAACTAGGTACTTAAAAGGAATTACAACAAAGCAATTATTCATCGTTTCCATTTAAGAGATTATTTTGAGTCCTCTTTATTTTATTCAACTCTTAGAAACAAATTAAACACACCTTTTATTTTGTTTTCAATTTTACTAGATCACACACTATTACTATATCTATATATATTTATTATAAAGATAACTTCATATTTTGTTTCATTTATCATTTTTTAACTATTGAAAAGAAACTAAAATTAAGACAAAAAAGGGGAAAGAATACTGTCGGGTTCATAAACATGGGGTCCCTCACAGATCAGCTTCCCAAACAAAGGCTCAGCCCAAGCAGACAACATGCAACTCATGGGCCAGCTCAAGTATCTAAACAGCAGGCCAGAAGGGTGATCCAATCACCAACCGAAAGGTCTGGCCGAGAAGGAGCGACGCCCGTTTTCTGACTCCGGCCTAGCTCTCCGACCGGAGGGCTCA
Organism: Miscanthus floridulus; assembly: GCF_019320115.1. Lineage (NCBI taxonomy): Eukaryota > Viridiplantae > Streptophyta > Magnoliopsida > Poales > Poaceae > Miscanthus > Miscanthus floridulus. The sequence goes on from NC_089581.1 coordinate 74,667,946, forward strand.
CTTCGGTCTCTGGCCACCTTCGGACAGCCTCTCCAACTGGAAGGCCTAGCTAAAACACTACTTCCAACTCCAACCCCATGTCTCCGACCAGGGTACGCAAAAACCTTGCTCACTGCTCGTCTCCAACTACACGATCAAAACCGACTGGGACCAACCGACTGGGGATGCCCGCTCAGAAAGGACAGTGGAATGAACAAAGAAATCAAGGTAGAGTGCACAAGTCAAACCATGATACCAGGGACCATACCCTATACACCTACAAAAATAGTATTCTACAACCTCCCTGACAAATAGTGTTGTAGGCGCTGACATTTTCCTCTACAGTATTGTGGGCGCCATTAACTCCCATACGGTAAGGCTCCCCCCACATGCCTCTGAGCATCGATAGTGTTGTGGGCGCTAGCTTTTACCATACTAGACGAACATGGTAAAAACCCCTTGAACAGTATGATAGGCGCCGACGTCTACCATGCCCAAACAAGACAACACCACCTCCCACGTGCATCTGACATTCGACAATATTATGGGCGCCTACCATCATCCTGTACCCACTGGCGTGGGCAGAAAGGCTTAGAAGCATACGTACTCTCTCCCCCTCACTTGTAAGGCCATCTCCTTCATCTATAAAAGGGGATGCGCTCTCTCCCAACATTCAAATGATTCTAGATTCATTAGATCGATCAAGTTCACTAGTTCACAACCACAAAACCACCAGGTTCGAACCTCAAGCACACGCTTGAACACTTAGCTCATAGCGGAGCTCCTGTCGCTCTTGGCCATTTCGACCTAAGCCGACCAGACCTCCTGTACCCCCATCTTTCTCCTTCTCGTTTGTAACCCCACTACAAACTTCGAGCACCTAGGCTCAGGAATAAAGTCACCGACTGACTCAAACTGGACGTAGGGCATGTTGCCTAAACAAGTATAAACCCTATATCATTGAGTGCTAGGCCACCTCCGATCACAATGTATGGCAAAACTACAAATATTTACTTGTTGGTCACTTTCTGCACTGACAGTTGGCGCCGTCCGTAGGGAAGACGTTGCACGTTCAACACTTTTTGGTCATCGGATGGCCGACTTTTCCGCCACCTTCGCCATGGCAGACTCAGGCGATTTGACTCACTTCGGCTCACTGGAGTTTCCCGCACTCCCACTCGTTGGGACGTGGGTTCCACCAGTCTTTGAGCCATCCTAGGCCTTCCTCTTTGGAAGCCTAGACTTCGTCGCCGACTGGCTCGGCGTACTACACCTCTGCGAGGAGGCACTCGTTCTGGCGCCCGTCGAATGGGTGCCATCCATCGATTCTGGGACACATGATGACTTCGACGACATGGCATCTGCACTTCATTCCAAGCAAACTCTTTGCTCAAACCCCATTGTGAGTAATATGTATATTGTAATTTACTCTCTATTTACTATCTCCTGTCAATTATCTAGAGGGACCGTACTGACCACATCACGGACACCGTACGATTGGTTCCCCTATGGCCTCGTGTCCTCCACAGACGCGTGCACTCAGGAGCTCCGAGGGACACTGCCACCTTCCCCCCTCACATCCAAATTCGTGGGAATGGCGAGCTATGCTCCTACCACTTTCCACGAACTCCCGGGTGATGAGGGTGAGAGCGATGGCTCCAGCATCGGTGACGTGGCACCTAGTCACCGTCCATTCTGGGAGTGCGCTATGGTGGACCTTCGGGACAGCCATCGGTTGTTGTGGAGTCCACACAAACTCACACCCCTTTGGACCTGCGTGCGAGGGCCCTCGCGTTTGCACAAGGGCACGCCGAGGAACTATGACAACGGTGGCATAACTAGCTGCCACCTGCATTGGCAAGCTCGGTGTAGCACGTTGTGCCCCATGTGCATAACCCAGTGGGTGGCACCCGGGGTCGTGCTCGCTAGGTCCAACATGACATCATGAATGAGGGGAATGATCTCCCATAGTTCGCTCGGGCTAGCTAGAACATCGCTACTGCGGCAATGCTTCTGGACAACATTCCTGAGCCCGTCAACCCCCAAGAGCGGGCGGTCTAATGGAACCTATAGGTTCTAGTAGAAGCCGCCACCGTTCAACAGGTGGAAAGCTCCGCATCGTGACTCCAACATGTGCCCTCTCTCCCCACCGGGGGAGCTGGGATGCGCTAGATGGATCGCTCCATCCACTCACCGCTACAGCCACCAGGTGCGGCTCAGGAGGTAGCAGCTACGCCTCGGTCTAACCTGGCTCCTGCTCTGCACTGACAATCAGTACACGAGCGGCCTGGTATGCACCAGGACACTCACAGCATTGTCAGCATCTAGTATTGGGCCCAGCATGATGATGACGCCCACCGAGCGGCAGTGAGAGCAGGCGACACAGATCTTGGCCGAACCATCGAGGGGAGCAGTGAAACGCGCACCAGGCAAGGTCACCGGTCGGACGACCAAAGTCCCAACCCTGAGGGCTCGGGACCACGGGCCTTTGACTAACGTATCCGGAGAGGGCCATTCCCAAAGCGCTTCCGACCACCCACCAACATCACCAAGTACACTGGGGAGCCAGAGGGGTGGATGATGACTTTTTCATCATTCAGTATCTCCCCATCTGCGTTAGGGAACATGTTCAGGCATGGCTTGAATTCCTCCTGCACGATAGCATGACTAGGCGGACCTCAAGAGGATCTTCGTCAGAAATTTTTAGGGGACGTATGCCCACCTTAGAAACTCCTAGGACCTCCAGAGTTGCTAGTAGGAGCCCAGTGAGTCCCTGTGGGATTACATCCATAGGTTCTCCCAACAATGCAACTCCCTCACTAATGTCATCAATGCAGATGTCATCAGCGCGTTTCTCTCTGGGATGACCTGCGAGTCCCTAATCCACAAGCTAGGATGCCTAAAGCCCCGAACCACCCATGACCTGCTCGACGTCGCCACTAACCATGCCTCCGGCGAGGAGGCGGTTAGAGCAGTCTTCAATGGGGGCCAGGACAAAGGCAAGGCCAAGCACATGAACCAAGACAAGGGCCCCTTCACATAGAGGGGCAAGAAGAACAAAAAAGATCAGCCCCGATCGAACAACACCACTTTGGTCTCCGCGACTGATCGCATGGGTAAGTAGCCCCAACAGGGACTGCCTGACCACTTCAACAAGCTCATGGACAGTCTATGCACCAACCATGCCTACTCTGTCAAACACCTCTACAAGGACTGTGAGCTCCTCAAACATTTCCTAAGATAGGCCGGCGGGCCGAAAGAAGGGGATGGCAAAGAGGCGGCAGCCAAGAAAGGAGGCGCGGCGGGAAAGGACAGAGATGGTTTCCCCGATGCTGATGAATGCATCATGATCTTTGGTGGATCCGACAGCATCTGGTCTAAGTTCCAGCACAAGGTACGCTATAGGGAGGCATCCACCGCCGAGATGGCTGTCCCCACCTTCCTTAGCTGGTTAGAATCTTCGATCACCTTCGATTAGAGAGACCATCCCTCCCACATCGTGAGACCAGGATGCTACCCGCTCATTGTCGACCCCATCATCCATAAGAAGTGCCTCACCAAGGTGCTAATGGACGGAGGCAGTGGCCTCAACATCCTCTATGTCGACACCCTCGATGCCATGCGCATCCCCCGGTCAGAGCTTCGCCTGATGGGCTCACCCTTCCATGAGGTGATCCTAGGAGCGCAGGCATACCCGCTCGGGTAGATTGACCTGCCCATCATGTTTGGCAACTAGGCCAACTTCTGCTCGGAAGTCCTCACCTTCAAAGTGGTGGACTTTCTAGGGTCCTACCATGCCATCTTGGGCAGCCATGCTACGCAAAATTCATGGCAATCCCCAACTACACCTACCTCAAGCTGAAGATGCTAGGATCGAACGATGTCATCACCATGAGCAGCGCCTTTTCGCACACCTTCACATGTGACCACAAGCACTACGAGCTCGCCACTGTAGTCATCAACTCGTTCGAGCTCCCACGGTACTTAGGGCTATGATTTTTGTTTTAGAGTCATTCGCTGAGTCGCTTTGTATCGAGAGTAAATTCACCTTGAAATTGTGCTGTCAGGCAGACTTCCGGGGCGCTGATGACTGAATCAGCCCAGCCGTCGTGGCCGACCGGCAACAGGCGCTGCCCGCCACATGGTGACCAGCCATGGTCAAGCGCCCCATCTGGCGGCCGTACGCCGACGCCGAGCCCGCTCGTCAGGCATCGATGGCCAGCAAGCCACTAGCGACGCGTTTAAGTCACCACCGAGCCGGCCATTCGCTCTCACTCACCCCCTCGTGCTCCTTTGCTCACTGCGCTCGCCATCACCATCGCAGCCGCTCCGCCAAGTTTGCCCGCGCTCACCGCCGCCCCATTCTCCAATCAGTTGCGCTTAGAGCTCTGCCTCACTCGGCTCTACCTTTCCCGCACTGCAGCGTCCACAGCCACGCCGTTGGTAAGCCATGTTTTGCCTTGCACCACCATGGGTATGTCCTTGCTAGAGCTCCACCATGGCTACCACCATGGCCATGCTTCGTCGGAGCGCCTCAAGCCACCTAGGTCGTCTAGATATGTTCGCACGGTCACCGTGATGCTGTAGCGCACCTCGCCTGACTTCGCCGTGGCCGGTGATGACCGGCGCACCACAGAGCAGCGCCACCATGCCGCCATGGCCGGCGATGAGCATGCTCCACCACACCTTCACTACCACCACCTAGGTCATTCGACATGCGTTGCTCTGTGGAACACATAGGTCCACTTGCCGTCGTCGGTGAAGCTCGCCGTCGATGAGCTCTAGCCGTGCAAGCATTGAGCAATGCTGCTACCCTATTTCGTTTCACTGATGCGTGGGGCCAACTGACAGCGGGTCCAAGTTGTCACTGACTGTACAGCAGTAGGATAGTTCATTTATTTCCTATTTAGATGCAATCTTTGAAAATGGATAAGTTGAGCTATAGAGATCCAAATATTGTGAACCAAATTTTGTAGTGTTCCTTAGGAAGTGTAGTATTTATGAAAAATATAATATTAACTTTTGTAGTAGGGTTTCTGGAAGAATTTAAATGAAACTTGAAATGTGTTTTTAAATATATGTAAACTTGTTTAATTTATATCTAGAGTTCCTATGCTCCAAAAAATATGAAATTTATATGGTGAGCTGTTCCTGATGAGTATAAGCTCTGCTAAAAAATGTATGTAAACATGTCAGTGCATGAATAGATTTTTAGTTATAGATTTTCCTTTTATAATTAGGTGATCCTTGTATGTTTTTTATAAATTATTTATGAATCCAATACTCATGAAATTTATTGGAGGTTGTCCTAATACCATATGGATGCTAAGAAAAATATAAGATCTGTAGCTTGACACTTTTCACTAGGGTTTCCTATTTATGCTATTTTAAGCCTTTATGTCTTGTCATTTTTGCATAGGATGTTTTACTTGGTAAAATGGCATGAAACTTTTACAGTAGTCTATTGGTAGCACTAATAAGCCACTGTAAATTTTTGAGAATTTATGATGTACATTTAGTATATGTTTATTATTTACCCTAATTATTTAATTAAATTAATAAAGGCATTTAAATAATTAGATTGTGATTAAGCATGATGTTTTCTATGGTTCTTATGATGCATAGTAACTGTTGATGTCAATGGTAAGGCTTAGAAGCCATTGATTGTATACAAATAACTAATTATCGCTTTATCATTCAAATACAAGACTGCATGTATAGTTTTGATTGGGTGGATGATTTCATATGGATAATTGTCTCTGCTGTAAAACTTGTTAATAAAAAAATTTGTAGATAACTTACTTGTCTACCTTGTGTTAAATTTTCACAGTCATAGGACTTAGGGTTTTTGAGTTCTAGCTGTTACAAGTTTGTTGTCCAAAAGGTTTACTTTCTGGACAGATTTGATTTAATGATTTGTTTGCCCTATATAACTCTTGAATCACAGTAAGAGTATTAAAAGAAAGTTGTAGATAATTTTATAATCTTTCCAGAAAGTCCGAGATCACAGCATTTGGATAAGTAGAACTTCAGTTATGAGTAAAACAAGTAGTTGCTATTTTGTGGTGTAGTACAGGAATTGTTGAATTGTTTGATTAAGTGATCAAGAAGAGATATGCACATACTCAGTAAAACATGATGCACTTGTTATTTCTTTAACACCACACTGTTAAGAATGCTTACAAGAATCCATTCATCATGTCTCATCATACTATACTTGTCAACATGTATGCATTCGCAATATCTTATGTCATACTCATGCATCTCGGATCGACAGAGGAGATAACGTTGCTGGAGTTCAACGAAGGAGAGCAAGGGGACTAGCAGGAGATTCCTCAAGCCACAGCTCCTGAAGGCGAGGAGCAGACCCCAAAAGAGCTTCTAAAGTGCCCTGACCACCGCCCCACTTCCTTTCTGAAAGGCAAGCCCCGGAGCATTCCAAGTCTCCCAGCATTTTACAAAATATTACTCAAGTCCTTATGATTGATGCATTAGGTTATAAGAGTTGATTGGAACCACTTGATGCATATAAATTCCTTGTCTAGAAATAATACCTTTAACCCTATATAGGTCCAGGATCGAATATATGCTTAGCCATGCTTAGACCGGTAGAAATTGGGTGATTTCCTGTCACCTACGAGATATAGGTGGATACCGAAGCACGGTTGGCTATATTTGCTATCGTGGAAAAGAACCATGGGGTAAAAGTAAATCAAAACCAGATGGAGTCTATGTGTAGTTTGACTCATGTGATTCAGTCTGTGCCGGTTAAGGACCGTACCATTGTTGGCGCTTCTGACAAGATTGAACGCATGCCTATTACTTAGCTAGCCGGATAACTCATTCCAACCGCAAAGCCGAGTAGCTCAACTCAGGTCGGGCCCCGCTCTATAAGAGTGCACACTCTGGATGGTAGTAAGGATGTGCGGGGAGCCAAACTAAGCCCAAGGGCAGGCTGGGCCTGAACGTCCTATCATTTGGTTGTCCCTGATTGTGCGGCGCTGGGCGAACCCGTGAAATGTGTACTTGAGTTGTACCAAAGGTGACCTAAGGTGACTGTTGATCTGGTCTACTTGGGTTTGTGTTAGGAATAAATTCCCAGCTGGTTGAAATCAATTCGAATCGCTATCTCTGCCGGATAGTGAGAAACTTGGCTAGTCCCAACATCGTAGTAACTATATTATGGAATATGATGGTTCGGATAAACATGGAATTACAATACCTGCTATGGTTACTATTGTATGCTCTTAAAATGATATACCACATGTTTGGCATAGGATAGTTGCTAATTTAGAGATGGATAGTCATAATTAACTTGATAACAGAATTATAATTATATAACTGAGTTAATCATGTTTTATGCAAATGTTGTCAAGCTATCTCCACTATATAGCCATGCATAATCCTTGGAGTCAATTTATTTCTGGTTTATGACGGGTAAGTCTAGCTGAGTACCTTCTCGTACTTAGGGTTTTATTTCCCATTCTTGCAGATGGCACTGTGTATCATGGTTATTGCAAGAGTTGCTTCTATCCCGCTGTGGATGAGGAGTAAGCCTTGGGCAGGCTTCTTTATTAATCCTTCTACATACTTTTGTGGACTATGATCATATGTTGGCACTATATTAAACTATGTTGGCAAATGCTACTTTCAAACTTAATTTGCTTCCGCTATTATCTATCAAACTTGGTTTGTAATAACTTTATTTCATACTCTGATGATGAAAATGTATCTGTGAACCTTATGTAATATGTGACATGTATGTTGAATCATGTACGATCTTGGTTGTTGTAAATCGTTTATCGAGACTCGTCATGGTACTCGACGGACTACCGGGTTTATATGGGTTCAAGTATGACTGTGCAACCGCTTGCGGGCTACCATTGTACTTGTACTCTTATAAATTGGTCGGTTCTGCGACAGCTAGCATTAGAGCAAGATTCAACGTTAATTGTCACATGTGTATTTAAAACAAAAGTTTTTTTTTCCAAAACCCTTTCTAGCAACTAATAGCTATATAAATAGGTATTTGAAATCTAAAGTGTGCCAGTGATCACTTTCCTTATGCCCAAATTAAGGACTATTAGGTGGCTATTTAAGTACTAACATGGGGGTTTTTACTTTCATCGTCCATACGACATGCTATTGTATGGATGCCATTCATTTGAATGGTAATGAATGGATCAAATGCCTCTACACCAAGGTAAGTTGATGAGTGGCATGACCGCAAGATGTGAGCGTGCGGTCGGGGAGAGTTAGCTTTGGTACGACTATGTAAGCATGCTTGCATGTGTATGTGGTGTGTATTTAATTGTGGGTATAAACTGTTCTCGGGTAGCTTCATACAGAAGTATATGTATGGGTATACATATATGGAAGTATTTAGATTTACATTTTGCATATTTAATTATGGGATTGGGCTGAAATGAAACTCTTATGCAGGTACACTAACAACGAAACGTGTACCTCGACTAGTTACGCTATATATGAGAGAACGTATGTATGCCACCATATATGTCGTTAGAAATAATTTTTCCTAAGTTTATGAGGACGTACGGAACGTGCATCCATCATGATAATTATCATTCAAATAAGTACATTGTTCCTCCCCTTATAAATTTCTTACTCGGTTATGTAACTCTTATCCATTATGGCCTTATCTCACAAAAAATTGTACATGTTGATGGTACAGATGGCAGCACTCGTTGGATGTGAGAATTTCTTGATGGTTTTCGGAACACCTACTCTACAATGGAGAGTTTTGCACTTTGTGGGGTACCATGAACTGCCCCTTTATCATTGGAATGAAGAGTACTTGGAGGGACAACCATGGTATGAGGTGTGGCTAACTATACCAGCCCGCACACAGGCACCCTTCTTGCAGGAGTGGAAGGTGGAATCAGAAGGGAAAACTCCTTGGGAGGCTGCCCAAGTAGTGGCCTTTGAGGTTTTGAGTCGGATCTGTCAGCAGCATGGGGATGCACTTACCGGCAGTGCCGCGGGTATGTTTCCTTAGGTGGATCCATCCACAGCAATCTGGGAACAACGCAACCAAAATGCATTGATTCGAGATCGGGATGAGCGGGCAAATAGCTATAGTCCCGCCATGAGTGCCATGTTTGCGGTGATGAAGATGTTTTGTACACGCCAGGACACTAGGGATTTCTAGCAGGAATCATACACCATTTTCATGGACAAGCTCATGAGAGCTGAAGCCGCACAACACAAGCTCATGAAGTGTGTGCGCAAGCATAAGAAAGCCACAAGTAAAGCCTGATGGGAATCTGACCAAGCCTATGCAGCTTTGGGCCATCTCCATACCCAAATGGAGCAAGTGGATCAACAGAGAGTAGCAGCCCAAGAAGCAAGAGCTAATGATCAAGCATTGCTTGCAGGACTATAGGACCAGTTGGAGGCCACCCATGCCAAGGCGTCCATAGCTATACGCTAGCGAGACGCAGCAAACAACCGTGCTGCTGCAACAAGGATAGAACAAGATAGGCACCGCGACATGAGTAACGTGCAGGACCGTGCTGAAAGGGGCTTATGTCAGCAGCTTGCACAAGCTCAGCTTTGAGTGATGGACCTTCAGCATGAGGTGCATTATTTGAACAATTAGCTGAACCCAATCCTTGATGGGGAAGAAGATGGTCCTAATATGGAGGAAGATGAAGATGAGGACGAGGAAGAAGTGGAGCCTGAGGAAGGAGATGATCCTATCTCTGACCTCGATAGTGATCATGATGAGGATTACATTGCCTAGTACTTAGTAGAAATGCTTAATGTATCATCGCTAGTTATGTAATGGACCTATAGTTTGAATTTGGTGTTGCTGATTGGACTATCATGTAATATTGTTATTTGCATGACTATCGCACGTTTGGTTAAACTCTAATGCAATTCCAGTTCATTTATCAGTGATCATGATTTGAATGTTAACGTGTTATGAGTCCGATAAGTGATCAAACTGGTGGTGTCATGTTGCGAGAATGAATTATTATGCCTCTGTTTTTATTGTATGAATTTGATATTGTCTCCAGTAATTTTAGTTTGGCATGATTATAAATTCATCTGCAATCTCTTGACATCAACCAATAATCGCTTATTGTTGCAACCTCACAGATGACTCGCACCCATGCAGGAGCTAGTAGCAGCCATGATGGCAACGATGGTGACTTACCACAACCGCCACCGCCATCTGCTCAGGAGTTCTTTGCCCAATTCTTGGGAAGCCAAAGGACAATGGAGGAAGCTCTACGCCTCATCACACAGAACATAGCTCATGCCCACCCACAGCAACAAGGGCCTGAGCCTAATCAGCATAGTACCTTCAAGGAATTTCTGGATACAAAGCCTCCTATCTTCAAGGTGGCAGAGGAATCACTACAGGCAGACGAGTGGCTCAACACCATTGAGCAGAAATTCCGTCTACTAAGAGTCACCGAGCACCTGAAGGCTGAGTATGCATCCCATCAGTTGCAGGGACCAATAGGGATCTGGTGGACACATTTCTTGTCCTCTCTACCTGCTAATGCACGAGTAACATGGGAGTAGTTCAAGTTGGCCTTTCGGGGACATCACATTCCCCCAGGCCTAATGCGCATGAAGGCGGCTAAATTTATGAGGCTCACCCAAGGGACAAAGACCCTCATAGAATATATGCATGCGTTCAATAACCTGTCTAGGTATGCTCCAGGTTTTGTTGATACCGAGGAGAAGAAGATAGAGAGCTTCAAGTGGGGTCTTGTCACCAAACTGATGAAGACCATGGCCAATTCCAAGTGCACCACCTATAACGAGTTTATTATTGATGCTTTAACCTAGGAAAACCATAACAACATGCATACGACAGCTAAGGGTCACAAGGGGGCATTTGAGGCAGGTGCCTCTAGATCTTCACAGTCCAGAGCTCCTATCATAGCTAGGCCACCATTCTGCCCACCTGCACCTAAGTTTAGGCCTCCACCCCCAAAAGCTCAGAACGGCAGGCCTCAGAAAGTGTTCTGTAAGGCATTCACTATTGCCTTACCTAAAGGAAATGGCGGTCAAGGAAACTCCATAGGACCTAAGAGTAATCAACCTTGCTACAACTGCAATCAAGTGGGTCATTGGGCCAAGGAATGCCCCCACCCAAAGAAGAATGCCAATCCAAATCAGAACAATCAGAGGCAGGCAAACTCAAGGGCACGTCCGGGATATGTGCACTATACCACTATTGTGGAAGTGCCTGCAAGAGAAATTGTCACGGCTAGTATGTTTCTTGTCAACAAGCAACCCACTATTATTTTATTTGATTCAGGAGCTTCTCATTCATTTATGAGTCAAGCATTTGCATATAGACATGATCAGAAAATCATTGAAGTAAGCAAGGGTGGTTATAATATAAGTTTGGCTGGGGCTACTATTTCTACAAATAAGATAGTCAGGAACATGCTCATCTCTATATTAGAGAGGGAGTATACAACAGATTTGATAATATTGCCTGGGTTATCCATAAGTGTAATCTTAGGCATGAATTGGATGAAGGACCATGGTGTTCTGATTGACACTAGCACTCGTACTATTATGTTGAGAGAACCCAAGGGAGGAAATGCTTTTCTAGTACCACTCTCCTAAAATTTTGAACTCCAACACTTAGCTTGTGCTATCCAAACCACTACCCTTTGTGATATCCTAGTGGTTTGTGAGTTTTCAGATGTATTTCCAGAGGAGTTACCAGGTTTACCACCTAATAGAGATGTGGAATTCAAGATTGAGTTAGTGCCAGGTACGGCACCTATCTCAAGAAGACCTTATAGGATGCCACCAAATAAGTTAGCATAACTTAAGATTTAGTTACAGGATCTGTTGGACAAAGGTCTCATTCAACCTAGTTCATCTCCATGGGGATGTCCAGCGTTGTTTGTAAAGAAGAAGGACAAGTCCTTGAGAATGTGTGTGGATTACAGACCACTCAGTGCTATGACCATCAAGAACAAGTACCCATTGCCTCGCATCGACATCTTGTTTGATCAGTTGGCAAAGGCAAAGGTATTCTCCAAGATTGATTTGAGATTAGGCTATCATCAAATAAAGATTAGGACAGAGGATATACCAAAAACTGCTTTCTCCACTAGGTATGGCTTATATGAGTATTTGGTTATGTTTTTTGGACTAACGAATGCTCCTACCTACTTCATGTACCTGATGAATTTGGTATTCATGCCCGAGCTTGACAAGTTCGTGGTCGTGTTTATCGATGATATATTGATTTATTCAGAGAGTGAGGAAGACCATGTAGAGCATCTGAGGATTGTTCTATCTAGATTGAAGGAGCATAAGCTATATGCAAAATTTAGTAAGTGTGAATTTTGGTTGAGCAAAATACCTTTCTTAGGTCATATCTTATCAAGAGATGGAATCTATGTAGACCCATCGAAAGACAAGAGGTCATGGATTGGAAGGCCCTGACTTTGGTTCATGAAGTTCAGAGTTTTCTAGGGTTAGCAGGATATTATCGTTGTTTCATCCTAGATTTCTCAAAGATAGCTAAGCCCATGACTAGGCTACTTCAGAAAGATAAAAAGTTCAATTGGACACTAGAATGTGAAGCAGCTTTTCACACCCTTAGGACTCTATTAACTGTAGCTCCTGTCTTAGCACAACCCGACATTGAGAAGACTTTCGATGTATTTTGTGATGTATCAGGTATAGGTTTGGGGTGTGTGCTCATGCAAGAAGGAAGAGTTATTGCATATGCTTCTCAGCAGTTGAGAAAACATGAAGTCAACTACCCCACACATGATTTAGAACTCACAGTAGTTGTTCATGCATTAAAGATATGGAGACATTATTTGTTGGGCAATTTATGTCATATATATATACTGACCACAAAAGTCTCAAGTATATCTTTACCCAACCAGAACTAAACATGAGACAACGAAGATGGCTAGAGCTGATTAAGGACTACAATTTGGAAGTGCACTACCATCCGGGGATAGCCAATGTTGTAGCCGATGCACTTAGTCGGAAATCTCATTGCAACACTGTGGAAGCATTATTAGAAGATGGATTCAATTTGTTACATCCTATTGTACTGCACAATATCACTATCAATTGTTCACTTGAGAGCAAAATCATAGAGCTGTAGCAGACAGATATAGGTATAGGTCACATCAAGAGAAAGATGCAAGAGCAAGAAACCAAGCATTTCAGATTGGACGAAAAGGGTGTGCTATGGTTTGAGGACCGACTTGTGGTATCGAAAGACCGTGAGCTTAGAAACCAAATTCTAGAGGAAGCTCATTCGTCCAAGTTGTCTATCCATCCAGGGTAGTAGTAAGATGTATCAAGATTTGAAAACCCTTTTTTGGTGGACTAAGATGAAGAAGGAGATCGCAGCCTATGTCGCTAGGTGCGATAACTATAGTAGAGTAAAAGTTGTTCACATGAAATCTGCCGGATTACTTTAGCCATTGCCTATTCCAGGTTGGAAATGGGAAGAAATCAGTATGGACTTTATCACAGGCCTTCCAATGACACAGCAAGGTCACAATTCAATATGGGTCATTGTAGATCGTCTCACCAAGTCCACACATTTTATACCCGTGAACATAAGGTATATAGTTGGGAAATACGCTGAGCTGTATGTTTCTCAGATTGTGAGGCTACATGGAGTACCCAGGACCATAATCTCAGACTAAGGACCACAGTTCATAGCTCGTTTCTAGGAACACTTACACAGGCCTTGGGGACTAAACTGATCAGAAGTTCAGCATACCATCCACAAACTTTAGGACAGACTGAGTGAGTGAACTAGATCTTAGAAGATTTGCTGAGAGCTTGTGTTATATCTTCCAAGGGTTCATGGGATAAATGGTTACCTTTAGCTGAGTTCTCCTACAACAATAGTTATCAAGCAAGCATCAAGATGGCTCCGTTTGAAGCCTTGTATGGCAGAAAATGTAGAACTCCATTAAATTGGATTGAGCCCGGTGAAAGGAGATACTTTGGTATTGACTTTGTCAATGAAGCTAAAGAGCAAGTGCATATTATCCAACAACATATGAAGGCAGCTCAATCAAGACAAAAGAGTTATGCTGATAGGAGAAGAAGACCACTAACTTTTGAAGTGGGTGACTATGTATACTTGAAAGTATCACCCATGAAAGGGGTGAAGAGATTTGGAGTGAAAAAAAAGCTTGCGCCTAGATATGTAGGGCCATATAAGATTATGGAACGGAAAGGGAATGTTGCTTATAAGTTACAACTTCCACCAGAGATGAGTGTAATATTTGATATCTTCCATGTTTCTCAGTTGAAGAAATGTCTTCGTGTACCTGAAGAAGCTATTGCACCCACCAACATAAAACATCAATCAGATTTGACCTATGAAGAAAAGCCAATCCAAGTGTAAGAAGAGATGGAATGAGTAACACGGAGTAAGATCATTAAGTTCTATAAGGTGGTGTGGAACAATCACAGTGAACAAGATGCTACGTGGGAACGAGAGGATTATCTACGAGAGGTTTATCCCGCCTTTTTCCAAGAATGGTAGGTCTTGCAAATCTCGGGACAAGATTTTTATAAGGGGGAGGGGCTGTAACACCCTAGGTGTTAGCCTTGCATAATTTGACTCGCATTGCATGAGCATGAGCATCGAGCATTCATATATAAGCTTTTACAATTGAAACATCTGATTGAAACATATGCAACATTGCTTGTTATTTTATGTTTCCTTGTATATATGCATATGATCATGAGTGAATACATGTAAATGTTGGATGTGAGTCACTAAAGCATATTAGCTACACTTATGATGACTAGTGGAACAATGTTCATGAAGATCATTTTGTCTAATCAAGTACTTAAGTGATGCTATGTGTGTTGAACTAGGAAGCTTTATGTGCAACTAGTGTATGAAATGATTGTGTGACCTTATAAATAGCTTAAACATGTTTAGAATATCATTATGAACAACTTTGGTATTCATGGTTAGGGCTAAATTGGTCACTAAGTCATAGTTCATGTATAAGTCATCTTTTGAATGTAAGGGGTTTGACCAAGTTTGAACCATATGATAGAGACCTTGCATGGATGTGGTCACTAAAGCAAAGTTGTAGTATTTGATAAGGGGAACAACTTTTATGTTTGGGTCATAGACTAGTTTAGCTTCTAACATGCTTGAAATGGACTCACAAAAATCAGCTTTTCATTGTTTTCAACACTTAGCAAAAATTTCCTAAGTCAGATACACTGACAGTTTGACAACCTCGATTTTGGGATGATATTACTCGAGATTGGTTGAGAATTGAGACTAGAGTTCTAAACAAGAATTTGAGATGGTACTTAGGGCTACAATTTTTGTTTTAGAGTCATTCGCTGAATCACTTTGTATTGGGAGTAAATTCACCTTGAAATCGTGCTATCAGGCAGTCTTCCAGGGCGCTGATGACTGAATCAGCCTAGCCATCGTGGCTGACCGGCAACAGGCGCTGCCAGCTGTGTGGTGACCAGCCATGGCCGAGCGCCCCATCTGGTGGCCGTACGCCGGCGCCGAGCCCGCTCGTTAGGCATCGACGGCCAGCAAGCCACTAGCGATGCGTTTAAGTCACCACCGAGCCAACCGTTCGCTCTCACTCACCTCCTCACGCTCCTTTGCTCACTGCGCTCGCCATCGCTGTCGCAGCCGCTCCGCCGAGTTCGCCCACGCTCACCGTCGCCCCATTCTCCAATCAGTTGCACTC